>NC_063221.1:8074876-8771543 GCF_020740725.1 Corvus hawaiiensis | reverse complement strand
TTCTTTCCTTTGAACTGTCTTCCATTTGTACAAGTGTCTTCCTTCTGTTTTTATATTGCAGCTTTCCAAACTTCTGTTTTCCTGCTTTGCTGTCCCCTAAAAAGGCTCTAGAAAACCAGGCAGCCTACAGCCTAAGGGAAAAATGTATATGGGGTCATGAAAGACCACAGGCCTTAGACATCACAAGATTATCAGCAGGTAGGGTTTCTGACCTACAGTGTCCTTTACAAAAAAACTAAAAAATTCTGTGAGCCTGTCATTTTGAACCAGGCTGATAAGTAATGAGTGTCTGACTAGAAGATGGTTACTTAGAAAAGACTTTCTATGTACTAAGAGCTTTTTACTGATGGAAAAAACATACTCCACTGTGCTCTCAAAGAGGTTAAAATGTCATTAGTTACCTCAAGAGCAGTAGCTGCCATCTGAGATCCTGTTGTTTGTAACAAGTATTATTTGCCTTACCCTTACTTGCTCTACCCAGTGCCAGCACAGCCAGCATTCACTGCTAACCTGTTTGCCTGCCCTGCAGAACCATTCATGGTTCAGTCTGGGAGCTCAGAACTCAGAAGCAGAGAGATTAAAGACATTCACTTACTTGTACTCCTCCACAGCGGTTTCACCTAGACTGGAAATAGAAATCAGGGAATTCAGGCAGGGGTGGGAGTTTGATAAAGAACCCAGATGACCTGCACATAGAAAGCTTAGAGAAGGGAAAGAAAACAGATGCTGGCTCCTGTAAGACTTTTTTAAAGCTGAAGTCACTTACCTGTCAAGGTACCACCCATCACACACTGGTGATAACACAGCTGCTGTCACAGAACGTGACTCATGGACAGGGTAAGGTGGAAGGACACAACCATGCTCACCGTGCACACAGAGGTTTCATCCCCAGTCTTTACTCTGTTCCGAGCCAGAAGCTGCTCCAAGAGGCCCAGTCTGTGCAGCAGCCAGGAAAATGCCAACAGCAGTTCCCGACTTCCCATGGAGCCATCGGGGGGGAGCTGATGGAGCTGTGGCCTGTCATAGCCATGGTACCACAGCGCTGACTTCACAAACCTGATCTGGGTATCTGAAAAGAAAACAATTGAGAATAACACACTGCACACAATGCATTTATCCACTCAGTTCCAGAAACTGCTGCCTCCTCTGAGGGTAATATTTTTCATCCAGCCTCAGGAAGACAGTGGGGACTCAGTCTACATCAACAACTGGTGAAGGGCAGGAGGTAAAGGGTAAAAGCCTTCTTTATGCTGCCCCATTCTGATTACAGGAACTACTGCTCAGGGAAAAGAAGAAATTCAAAGTTGGGATTAAGACCAGTAATGGCCTCTTGGAAATTAACAAAGGCAACAAAGGTAACTAGCCAACCCCACTACAACAGGACTCCAATTCACCTATTCATTTTTTATGAGTCACCAAGCATACTATGAATTAGTAAACACTCTGAATCACTTTACTCCTGAACGAAACAGGAATTTAGAGATAGGAGTTTCACAGCCTGCTGCAAATCTCTGAGCACCAGAGAGCAGAGATAATGCAGCACAGCACATGGGCTACTAAATTCTCAGGAATGCTCTGATCCATATTCCTTCACACCAGCAAATGTTACCTGACAGCTACAAGACAGGCACTGCAGGACTGTAAAATACTGAGGAAACACAGAGAAAGTTGTTATTAAAAAAGGTTCTGCACAGTAAGCCGTGGCTCTGTCCTAAGTCAAAAATAGAATAAAGAGCATAATTAGGAGGACAATGAAAACAACACATACTGGCTAAGAACCAACAGTTGTAAAAGGAAGACCTGCTCAGAAAGTTTCTGGAATTCTCCAAAGGCAACAAGAAGCAAGTGATTAAGGAAGATTCAACCAATTCAAGACATTTAGACTTCCCACTGGGATTCAGCTTGCACAAAGAAACCAAGGCACTGCAGTGGAGGGAGAGGAAAAGCCCTTGAATCAATGACAAGTGCCCAGCAGACAAGAACCAGAGGGCAGGAACAAATAGTGGTTTCACATGAGGGCTCTGTGCTAAACAGCTGCTGTTCAAACAACTCAAAATGACACTTAGACAATGTGACACTGACAGAAAACTTGCTGCTGATGTGATATTAGTAGTAAAGAATGCAGGCAGATCACGAAGGACTGCAGAACCTTGAGCCCATGCTTTAAAATGACAGATAAAAAGTATTTTTAGAAAAAATGAAAAATTACGCGCTCAAAGAAAGAAACGTTCCTAACTTTACTGACATAAGAATGAGCCTGGAACTGATCAGTGGACTCAGGAACACAATCTCACATGATAAAGTTTTTAATGACAGTGTCACAATTGGTTCTGACATGCATCCAAAGGCAAACTCGATGTGAGAAACCTAGAAAGGACACTAAACAGAACACAAATACCCACCGTGACCCTTATTTCTTCACTCCCACAAAGGCTACAGAAGATTTAGAAAGAAATAAAGAGAAAGGACAATTACAGAACAGCTGCATTGTAAGAAGCAATGAAGTAGGACAAGAAGATGAGCAAGAATGGATATGACAAAACTCTTCAAAATCGCGAGTGCAGTGCAATGGGTCAAGAGTGGATAATTTATTTGCACAACATTCAATACAAGAACTGTGAGCCATCAAAGCAAGTGAGTCAAACCACAATATGAGATGCTCTTCACACACGCAGCAAAATTCTGAAATTGCTCACTGTGGGACACTGTGGACTCTTAAGAGTCACCCAGGCTCAAGGAGGAACTGGATTTACAGAACAGGACTTCACGGAAAGTTATGAAACACAAATGTATTCTCTCTGGATTGGAAAGTCTGAGATGCAAACTACTAGAGGCTGAAGGAATATTCCCCCACCGCGTGAAAGCATCCATCTAGATTTGCTCTTTTCTTTCCCTTGGGCATTCACTTTGACAGCTGTCACAGCTGTCACAGCTGGGTGGAGCTAGAGGAATCTACAGTTTGATGCAGTTTAGGCATTTTTACAAAGCAAAAGACCTAAATCACTCCATTTGCTCTTTCCACAGAACCTGTGAATGAAACAAGCAGCTTCCCTTCCCCACGTTATGGTGGCAGAAATGCCTATGGCTTGCTAAAAATCCTGCCATAGATGCACACTCCAATCCCTCAAGCACAAGAGGAGCATGGAGATATTACAGATTTTATTTTGATCACTCTTGAACATTCTGATATGAGCAGGGTTTTTTTCAGGTTGTCCTGTCCTTTTTTTGTGTGCACTTGTCAAGAAAGGAACTGCCATAACAGGTAAAGGCAGAAATACTCCAAAAGGAAGGATGATCAGTTCATGCTTTCCTCCTTTTTCAAAGCAAACAAGCATCCCATGCTGCCATCTGCAGTTCAAGGAGCTCCTCTAAAAATCACATATCAAAGTGGCGGAAAGGAGAGCATGTCAGGTGTTTTTTTTTTTTAATCGCCATTTCCCTGCTCTGATATATCACTCAGGCAAGATCCACCAAGGCAATTCACCACCTGAATTTCTGTGTTCTGTGTTTCTGTTCTGGTCCTTTATCTCCCCCTCTTTCATGTCTCCCTCTGCAACACACTGCCCTCACAGGAGAGGGCATAACTGGTGTATCAGTCAGGAACTGGGAGTGAGCAGCCAAAGCATGGATCTGGAACTGGGGCTCAAAGAGCCTTCCCATGACCTTAGAGAAGTCACTTTATTTTCCTCACATCTGGAGTGCTCTACTTAAAAGGCAACAGTGATAAATGGCAGTAAAGGTTATGTAAGCACCCAGGACCAAGATGGATTCCTCCAGAACATGAAACCAAGAGACAGGAAAAAACATCACTCAGATAGAAGATAACACCACTCAGACACCTCTTTGACATCTTCTTATGGCATTAGGATTAGGTAATTTATAGACAACGACCTACAACAGGCCTTCCAACTAATCTCCATCTTCACATTTATTATTTACAAAAGTATATTCAGCAAGTGAGACCAAGCTGGGGAGGAACCTCAGGGTTCAGCTCACTTAGAACTATACTCAAGGCTGTGCTCTTCCACTGTGAGTCCTGACAAGTATTTTGAGTGATTTCCAAGATGATATTCAAATAAGGGCTATGGACTATCCTAGCGGGCTAAAATGGAAAGGAACTATAAACCAAGTACAAGAACAGACACATACATTACTTCATGCACTCAGACAAGAAACACCTGCATAGGCAGTGGTATTATGGGAAACTACTGCTTCAGAACAACATTTTCTGCTACCTTTGTCAAACAAACAAAAATATATTGCAGCTCCAGACCCCTTTCCCATGCTATAAAATCTGAGCAGCAGTTCCAGAAAAGAAATGTTTCCTCCAACTATCAAAATGCATACTGCACTGCTACCTGGTGTGGCTGTCAGGTTGTTAACCAAATTCATCAGCCTCCATGAAGAATGAACAAGCAGCATGAAACCATTAATCATGATTTCATCTGCAAGATTATGCCTGGAGTACTATCACACAGCTTACTCTGACTCTCCACTGTCCAGAGACACACTGCTGTGACATGTTTAAGGGGCTGGAGTTTACAAACAGTTTACACCTAAGTTTACAGTAAGTGCTTTTCACTGTGTGAAGAAAAAATTCTCCCAGAACAAGAAACCAGGAGCCAGTTGCAGAATTTTCTAACCACTGACTGGCAGGCTTCAATGGGATTCCTGAACCGGCCAAAGATCAGTGTTTCCTTTGGAAAAATAAAGGATACAAGGCCACTGGAGAATGGCTTCTCTTTTCCAGAAAGCCGTTTCTATGCACACAGTAACCCTTACACCAAAGGAGTCCTCACAGCTTTCCCCTGGGATCTGGCAACTGCTGCTCTCCGTGCTCTAACCAAGGTAATTAAGAGGTTGCACAAAAAGAGCAAAGAAGAGAAAAGCTTGATCTGTGGACTAAGGCACTCGACTTGGATTAGAGGAATCTGTTTCAATTCTCTACTGTACAGCAGGATTCTATACAAACCTGAGAAAGTTATTTAGTGCCTATGCCCAAGGCTTATTTCATTTGCATTAAATACACGAGAGACCAGAGCTGGGGCAGAGAAGAAAAGCAGTAATATATTGATTGTGTTCACAGCAGACAACTCATCCACTTGCCAAGCAAAAGTAATTAGTGTCATTTGAAAAACACTACAGCTCTCCAACCTGAATTTCAGCTTTAATCACCAAGTTGTGACTAAAAAGGTTTCTAAAAATCAGCTGAGCAGTTCTGAACAGAACCACACATTGCTACCTCACAATACAGCAGTGGAGGCTGTGTTTGCTCTCTCTAGAGCCAGCACCTGCCACATGCACTTGGAAATTCCATCCCCAAATGCTACAGGCAATTAGTATGGGAGCAGCCAGGATCCAATAAGGTTGCACATGTGCAGGACCACATCCACGATGCTGTGGGAGACAGTCAATAAACAGACTTGCCATATACAGCAGATTGTGGATGACTGGAAAAATAAAAACAGCCAAATGAAAAACAGAAGTCCTCTGAGTAACAGGACTTCCTGCTGAACCACCAGCAAAACTATGCTGGTTCTCTGCATTCCACAGTTTGTAACCTTTTTTAATTCCATTTACAGAGCCAGCAAACTCTCAGCTACTCAGGGGCTTATATAGTGCTGTTTAGGGTGTTTTGCTTTCAAGGGCAAAAGTGAATTTTAAGTGGTTTTGGTATGAGGAGACCTTGATTAATCACAATACAATTCTCATATAATGCAAAGGCCCTAGATAGACATGTTTTATTGAATTCTCAATGAAAAGGCCCTAGATAGGCATATTTCAAGAGACAAGATGGGGACTGGTGGTGTACTTGGAATAACATACATTTAAGACGTAAACAGTCTTCTGCTATTGTGAGAAGCCAACCTACATTCAGCTCCTCTCTGGAGTAGTGGCCCTGTCCATAAAGACATTACTCACAGCCCCCCTAGAATAATCACACACACTCTATTTCTTGTTCTGTCTAGAACTTCAATCCAAAACACTGCCTTTATGGTCCTCATGTTGCAATTCATGGCTCTGACACAGGACTGGATAGAAAAGTACCAACAGAATCATGCATGGAATAGGAAAAGAAGGAATCAAAGGAAAACCAAATCTATTCCTCTAACTGTCTTTGCAAATACTGAGAATGCATAACATCATTGCAGAGATTTACCCGCAATAAAATGTCAGAGGGATGCAAGAGCCTGGGGAAACATCCACGTTTCCAGGACAAAGCACATCAAAGAGGAGCAAACCCACCTCACAGTACATTTACTCATCAGTAAACCTGGTGCCCAGTACGTCGGTGGCACAGGTATTCAAAATGGAGCACTCATGACAGGGAGCAAGGAGCCACATAAAAGGCGCTACAAAACTAGTCCCAGTCCTTCCCTGGGACAGATGGAAATTGCAGGCAGCCAGACTGACCACGTTACCTATGGCGTCAGACTCTGTCCACCTGCTCCCGTGGATCTGTTTCAGAAGCACATAGAGCAGCCTCCAGAAATCCAGGCTCTGCAAAAGACAGGGGTGGAACAGGAGATCAGCAAAGTATCTGCCACATTACTTACTCTTAATTAGGCAATTAAGCCCATATCTGAACATCATACATGGAACAGCACACCTGCATCCAGCCAGCACCATCTGATTACGTAGGTTTAGGTACTACCTGTTGCATGAACACAGAATCTACAGAAAGGTGCACCCAGGAAGAAAAGGGCTAATGCTGGCTGTACAGCAAGACCCAGCACTTCTACAGTGAGACACATGTGTAGAGGAGCATGGATTCCAAAATGTGCTCTGACACAACCACATACGGCACAACTCACCAGTAGCCAAACAAGCACTCGAACACTGGTAAGATCTGACCATGACAGTGTCAAAAACTCACAAACAAGAGGCAGCACAGAATGGGCTGCAACTAGGAATCATTTCTTGGCCATGCAAGGACAGCATGGTGACAAACTCAGTGATTCTTGCAGCTGGAATTTCAGTCAACACTCGTAAAATCCTTAAAATAGCTGAGGAAGGGAGGTACCCTGTGTGCGAGCTGGAGGCCTCGGAGGCAAAGCAGCAACACCCAAGCTGGGGTACAGTAAAGGGCAGCAAACCTCAGGTGACACTGAAAGGTGTTGCAGACCAAGGTGAAATACCAAGCCTTAAGTTAAAACCACAGCAAGACAAAACCCTTCCCAGAGCAGCGAGTTTGCTGAGAGCTCCCTAACACGTGTCAGCTGGGCCCACACCGAAGCGGGACCACAGCGAAGCCCCGCACGCAGGTGCCTGTCCCAAGGCTCAGCGCCCCTCGCGCTGCCATCCAGACCCCGTCCCCGGGCCCAGCCCCGCTCGGGGCTCGCTCCCCGCTGCCCTGTGCCTGTGCCCCGCAGGAGGCGGCGCGGGGCGGGCGGGGGTCTCCGGGCGGAGCGGCCGGCGCTCACCGCCTGCGGCCGGTCGAACCTGGCGCGGCGCAGGGTGTCGGGGGCGGGCCGGGCGCGGGGCGGCAGGGCCCGGCACAGCGCCCCGACGGCAGCGGGCAGCGCCCGGCCCCGCTCCCGGCCGCGCTGCTCCCGGTGCTGCTCCCGCTGCCGGCCCCGCATCCCGCCGCTTCCCGCCGCTCCCCGGCCTCGGCGGGAGCGCCCTTCCGCCCCGCCCGCCCGCGGCGGCGCCCCCTGGCCGCGGGGAGGGGGCACTGTCCCTGCCGGCGGCTCCCGGACCGCCGATGGTCCCGGTGCTTATTCCGCCTGCGCGCGTGGCCGGGGCCGAGAGCGCTCCGGGCCTCCTCAGGCAGTGCCCCCACACATGTCACCTCCCACTGCTCACACGTGCCCTGAGCCATGGACGCGCCTCCTGCCCCGCCAAAAAACACGCGGGGAAGCCCTGCGAGCTTCCCCCACCCTTCTTGGTGGACAGAGCTGGTGTAAAACCCGGCTTCGGCTCTTCCAAAAACAGCTCTGCTGCAGTCAGAACAGCTTCTCGGACGATGGGAGAGCGCAGGGTTTGGCAGCAGCAGGTCTGCAGGTATCCCTGCCTGCCTCTTGCTCAGCGGGCTGTGATGCGGCCAGCTCGAGTCCCCAGGCATATAACCCCTTAAATGAAGCAATCCCGGGGATTAATCCTTGGGGGCCCGTGGGGGAGAAGCGGGTCTGCTATTTGGGAGAAGCCGGAGTTCCTGAGAGAAGTCCACCCTTGGCTAGAATTTACAAAACCAAAACCTGGCATAGAGATGGATTCCTGCTGCGGATTTACAGAGGGAGCACAACTGGTCTGTGCCAGGGACACCGGTCTGCTCCGCCAGCACTGCGGGGATCCTGCCTGTGCCTGGACATGAGACCTGCTGGAAGCCCCCACTGATGGTTTCTTGGCCAGTTCCCCAGTTCATAGTCCATTTAATGTGCTCACTGTGGATCTAGCGTGATGCCTGTACTTTCTTTTCACCAGGATCTGAACAACATGAAACAACATGTGAAATTCCTTCCTGCTACAAAACAGGCTCTTGCAGCCAAATGGCTGCTTGCAATGAGGAGAGAAATCACAGTGGTCCGAAGAGACCTCCAGCCAACATGAACTGTGTGTGCACTCTTTCCCTCTGGTTGCTCCTCTCCTGCCTCCCACCCCTGTGCTGCAGAGCACAGCCCCTTCCAATGCTGAGCGCTGCTTTAGAGCTCTCCCAGTCCTGTGGATCCTGGCTCCTGCTCCCGCTAGCCCTGAAAGGACCCCTGGGTGTGAGTTATCCAGGCTTAAGGATTTTTAAAATATCTTCTCTAGCAGCTGTTGTCTCACATCCTCCTTTCCTAATGGTCTGGAAAGCATTTTCCTTATCCCTTGTCCAGTTCTAGCTCAGCAATCTGTATCCACTTCTTTGCTCTCCTTCCTCACAGGCTTGGCATTTCCACATGGTTCCTTGCCTTTGGTTTCCAACAGCCCATAAAGTCCTTTTTTATTGCCCAGAGCCTTATCGAACCTGGACAATCCTCTGCTGTCTTTGGCATCCTTCTTGGCTTTCCATACCTTGCTGCTATCGGGCGCTGTCTAGCCCCTCCATGACACATCACTTGTCTGTTTTCCCGTCCCTGCTGCAGTCTCCAGGCAGGAGGACCTTCAGCTGGAGCCAATTTCCTGTGTTTTCCTGACCACTCCATAAACCCTGCTCAAAGCTATCCCTGTCCCCACACACATTCCTCTGTCTAGGCCTTTCCCCCCCCGGGGCAGCTGCTGAGACGAGGGCTCTCCTGCATCACCCAGTGCACACACAGTGCGTGGTTCTGTCCATCACCCCTCGTCTGGGCTCCTGTCCCCCAGCCAGCACACCAACCCCCAGGGCCAGCAAACATCACCAATCAGCATGGGAGCAGCAGCTGGGATTCACACCATCCCAGCACACCGAGAGCCCCGTGCCACCTCTCCATTCCGCTGGCCAAGCCAACCCCGTGGTACCCCAGCACGGGCTGGCTGCCCTCCTGGCCAGCGTCCCCTGGTCCCTTGCCCTGTGGCTCTCCCGGCACGCAGCCCCGTGGGCACAGCTGACACAGGACGCCTGGCGCTGCAGAGGGCTGGCACTCGGCCACGGGCAAGTTGGACGCCAGGCAGATCACTCCAGCCTCTCTGGCGCGGCACAGCACAGCGGGTTCTCAGTCCCGGCATGTGAGGCCCCACTTATCTGCTCTACCAGCTGCCTGGGCGGTTTTCCCAGGGTGGGAGAAGCCGATGGGAAGGCAATGGTTTCCTGCTGCAGAGATGGACCATGTGCGAGGGACAGACTAAGGAGGTGACGGTGTGACAGCCCCCAGTGTGCTGTCCCAGCAGGGATGGTGATGGCACCCCACTGGCAGCAGAGCCCCTGCCCTGCTGCATCCAGGCCACCCTCACCTCCCCTCTCTCAAGCACCAGTCCCGTGAGGACTGGCAGATGGAAACAAGCAACGGCTGGCTGACTTCAGCACACAACCCTGATGTCATCGTGGAGATTGGAAGCCTCCAGGACCCTCTCTGTGGAAAGAGGAAGCAGGACAGAGCTAGCTTATTGGCTAGTCCCCTGGGTCCCAGGCACTGAGGCAGATTCGGGGCGAGCGTGGCAGCGGGGACCACAGTGGGAAGGGAAAATCCGAGCACATACTGAGGGGCCAGGGATGCTTTACCTCGGAGAGGCCATTGGACTTTGCCCTCTCTGGGTTCCCGGGCTCGTGTGGTGCCACACAGCCGCCCATTTTTGGCGTGATGCGTCAGCTGTGGTCATTTCTGTGCCGGGTGACTCAGTGGGGCCAAGGGCGCCTGTTTGCACCCGTGCCATGGCAACTCGCCACCACACATGGCCCTGCTGTGTGTGCAGGGTAGCCAGAGATGATGACGGGAGCCCTGTCCCATTGCCTCATGCTGATTGTATGTGATAGCAGCCATCCCTGCCCGCTCCGGCAGCAGCACAGCTTCCTGATGTTACCTCAGCCCCACTCTGCCAAGGGGAAGGTATGAGCTCTCCTCCTGGAAAAACAACTCCTTTGGTCTTTTGAGTTTTGTTTTTTTTCTTAATGCTTTTATCCCCGTGAAGGCGTGGGAGGGAGCCAGCCTGTCTCCTGGCCAGGCATCAGTGCTTCCCACGCTCCACCGACAGCTCGGGTGGCCGGAGTTCCTCACTTCTCTCCTTCCCCTCTCCTTTCCCTCTCGTTCTGCAGTGTGGTGTCTGCTGAGCAGCCATCAGAGCAGAGCACAGCTTCCCTCCCTACCCACTCAAGGGAGGCCTTGGGTGGCTGGAGCATTTCACACCCTGAGCAGGTCAGGCAGCCTGCACCACTTTCTACTGCAAACATTTCCAGCTCCTTTCCCGCTCCCAACCCAGCTCTGTTATACACACTCACTCTTCCCTCACTGGGACATCAGGTAAACCAGAGTGGGAAAGGCATGACCTGGCAGCATGGCCAAGATGCTGGCAGAAAGGAGCCAAGCAAGCACAGGGGCTGTGAACACAGATTGCCTGCATAGATGGGCTGCAGCAAAGCTGTAATGACTGTAACGCTCTAGTGCAGGTTTTCCTGGACACAAGCAGTTAGTCAGCAATAGGCCTGTGTGTGGGCTGTAGCACCAAAATTCAAGGTCAGCTCCCAGCAGTTGGATGTTTAAGAAAGGTGGTGGTGTTTCAGGCCTTCTGATGCAGGGCTTTCAGTATAAGTGAATTGGGAAGGATTAGAAAAGAGATCTGAGGTCTCAGCAACTCTCTTCTCAGGAGTTTCACCCTTTTTACTTTAATAGCCAAGTTCCTCTGCACAGAGAGAAACTCCCTCTGACCTCTTCCCCCAGGGCCTTTAACATAATGCTCACCAAAAGAAGACAGAGGCTTCAGTGGGAAGTTCTTGCACCATTCCCTCTTGGAAACTCTCCCTGTTTCGTTGAAAATAACATGCGAGGTGTGAAAGTAAAAGTCAGCTCTAGGTGCCTGATGTCAACTTTTCTGCTTCCGCTCCTTGCTTAGGCAAGCCACCCAGGACCTGGCAAACAACCCCAGGGCTTTCTGCACCCAGCTCCTCTCCAGCACTGGATCACCAGCAACAGGAATGGGGTGAGGATAGAACAGCCTGTGCCCTCCTCTCCCTGCTCCCTAGCTAGACCTCAGTTTCCAGTACCTCAGTTCATGGTCCCATTCACTTCTCATTACGCCCCTGGTTGTCATACCCAGAGTCCCTCTGCCTTCAGTATTTTCAATGTTTGCTGGAGATGTTGTTCCCCATCTGGAACAAGGTTTGACCCTCCTTTTCTCACCTCTGCAGAGCTGTTTCCGTTGGTGAGATGGGGTTCCCCAAACCACTGCTTTGCAGCACTTGACGGGAAGTCCCATCTCACCACACAATCTTGCAGAGCTCCTGCTGCCTGACATCAGCTGCATGCTCCCTCTTACCACATGGTCTGGATAAGAAGGCAGATTTCTGAGGTGTTAGGAGATGGGCAGACACTTTTCTGACCTAAAAGATATCAGAGCTCTTTGAGCTTAACACAAATCAGCCTTAAAAATACCCGAAGCAGCGGTGCACTGGATACCACCCAGCTACAGACTGGTTTCATCCCCATGAACCATGCACAGCAAAGAGCAGGAAGCCACAGCCCCTGTGCCACTCTCTCCCAGCCAGGGGCTGCACAGATGAGACACAAAACCACCTCAAGGGAAGTGCTAGCAGTGTCACATCCATGTCCCCATCAGCGCTGGTAGGAAAGGGTGAGTGGCCCTGTTGGTGTCCCAGCGAGGTAGCATTGAACCAGGCACCCGGCACGTGTTAGTCCAGATGTGACCCAAAGCCTGCAGCCACGCTGCCAGAGCACAGCCCCATCCAGGGGCCGAGCCTGCTGCCTCCCCTAAGGATGACCCTAAGGAGAACCCTTCTGTAAGGCTTCCAGCCCAAGCTATCTTCCTTGCCAGCTGCAGGCACAGGGAAACATCTGTCCCCTGCTTCAGATTGAGGTCTGTCAACCTGTGCTGAGAGAAGGACACAGGGTCAGATGACCCAAACTGGCCATTCCTGCCTGCACTGTGCCCCCATGGCTGAAGGGCCCCCCAGCCCCCTTTCTGCCCCCCTCTCCTTTTCTCTTCTGTACAGAAAGTCACAAAGCCAGGATTGAAGAGCAGCAGCAGTTAAGTTTTTAAACCCATCCTGTTTTCCGTCTTTGCCAAAACCTCTTCTGCTTCCCTACCCAGGGCGTTGGGGCTCGCCCACACCCAGCTGCCAGAGGAACTGTGATGTTGTTTGTTTTTTTGTCACAGTGATGAAGTGTTTATAGCAACTATCACTCCACAACCCACAGACTGATCTCAGCCCAAACTCAGGAAATAATGGCAGAGAAAGCGCAGCCCCTTTCTTCAGGGTCACCAACAGTGGTGTTTCAGGTCACCAGAGCAGGGAAGCTTTGTGCTGGGCATCACCATGCTGTCAATCACCCAACAACTTTTGCTGTCCCAGACAGGCAGAAAGCTGGGATTTGCCCTGAGTTCTTGCTCTCCCTGCTGCAGGAGCAGCACAGCCAGGGCATCACCACACTGGGAGGGAAGGACCGTCCCTGCCTGTCCCAAGCTCCTGCCAAGGCTCAGACAAAAGCATCACAGATGAGATGCACTGGAAACCACACCGCTGCCTGTCTGTGCAGTCATACTCCAAGCCACAGAGATTTACTGTTCAAATGGAGAAAAGATTGTGTCTGCTGACAGCCCACCTCCCTGGCCGCTGCTGAGCCTCGCTGAGCATCCAGGGGAGGCCTGGCTCGGGTGTGGATTTTCCATCCAAATGAGATACAGATGTTTCTGCTTCCTCTCCAAAGACCAAAGCAAGTTTTAAAAAAATCAATTTATCATATATTTTCTTTGACCGAGGCTCCTTGCGGATGTGACCTGTGCCTGAACTGCCCAACCTCACAGCATCAAGGCTGGATCAGGCAGGGAGTGTGGCTTGTACAAGCACAGCTCTTGGAGGGGAATATCCCAACAGCAAGTACTGGGGCTTAAAGCCATCTCAGTGGGAGCTCTTACTGTGGAGCAAGCAGAGAAACAGGACTCTAAGAAGGAGATTTTGGGAATCAATACCCAGAGGCTTGTGCCCAGACCATGCTTGAGGAACCCCTATTTTTTAACACATACATACATACCCCTGTGCAGCAAGGAGTGAGGCACCTGCAGGATCGGGCTTAGCTGCAGCTGCACAGGCCTGGCACAGCCCAGTTCCTACATCCCTCCACACACCCAGGACAGGGAGAGATGTCCTCGGCTACCACAAGTACACTGCAAATCCATGGCCAGAGACCAAAGTAAAAGGCAGCCCTGGGCAGCACACAGAGCAAATAGCAGCACACAGCAAACAGCAGGATACTGCCTCCTGCCCCAGCTGCAGCCACTGCCAATGAAAAGGGCTGGCATTTGAAGGGCTGGATCACCCCAGCCTCTTCCTGTGCTATCCTTGCTTTTCCATACCTCTCACTGCTTCCCTCCTCATCCCTGCTGGCCTGGCCCCTTGTACTTGGAATAAGCTGCTTCTGAAATTGTAGCACAGGGCCCTGCTGGGAAGGACCCTGAGCCCAGTTCACAGCCTCTTTTCCCAGCTGGACACACGCAAATCCCAAGGATGACAAGGCTTGTGTTTGCCATTACTTTAAATGCTTGAGGGAAAACACTATCTCACTGGCACACTCAAGGCTGCTGAGATTATATCACTAGTTTGCTTTGAAGCTCAGCTGACAGGGGAAAGCCATGCCCCAGTGCCCCAGAGGCAGGCTGGGTGCCAGTGGCTGTGCAGAGGAGGACCAGGTGTGGATGGCCAGGAGCCACGGGTCCATGGGTGCTGGCACCCCCGGGAGGCTGCTGGCAAAGGCAGCAGTGGGAGCAGGAGGTCCCTATGAGCCCTGGCTGGCTGGGAAGTCTGATGACAGCCAAACAGCAGTAGCCAGGGTTTGCCTTTGACACAGACACCTGTGTTATCGGGGTGGGAGGTGAGGCAGCGCCTTGTAGCAATAAGCAAGTTTAATTGGAAGTTTTAAGATGCTTATCAGATCAGGCTGCTTCTGACACCGAGGATTTTGACAGTGGACATGTATCTCTGACCCCTGAGGGTTTTGGCCAAGTCCCAGGAAGGCTGATGTGACAGTAAAATGCAGAGCAGTCTCTAAGGAAATGCATGCATAAACTGTAGACAAAAATATCCCAGTGGGTGATGAGGTATCTCTGAATATGTAAATGGAGTTGTTCAGGTTACAGAAAGACATGGTTAAGAAACCATTTTAGAAACATCCCTCAAGTTGACATCTTTGACATCTGTCAGTGCCGTTTTTCCAGTAGGGCAAAAACACTGAAACACGAAAGAGCAAAGCTCGTGTGAGCCAGCTCTTGCTTTCTAACACCACAGCTCTGCTTTCCCTGCTGAGGGAGGCTGGCTCTGCTTAGATGGCAACCTCCCGCCTCCCTTGGCCTTTCTGTGTGGCTGTTCAGAGCAAAAGCAGCAAAAATCAAGTTATCCTGATGTGACAGTCAACCCCCTCCCAGCAAGACACCTCTCTGCCCCACCTGAGGGCACGTGGGGCCATCACACAGTGTGGGGCTCAATCCAAAGGCCACAGGGGCCTCAAGCAAGTGGCAAGCGCTTCACAAACGAGTCCCGTGGGACTCCTGTTACAGAGAGCACAGCTGCTACAGGAGGGAAGCATCTTTTCATTTATTAAAGACTGAGAATACAACTGTGGGCCCAGCCATGAGAGCTGGATGCCCAAAGCAGAGCTAGGTTTTGGCTGGAAGGGCGCAGTCTCCTCTCCAGGCAGCCTTCAGCAGTATCAGCCAAATTTCCTACCCGGCAGGGCAACCCAGCATCCCCACCCTGGCAGCACTCCATCTGGAGCAGAGCCTCTCTCCACACCAGCCCAGCCTTGGTTACTTATTGCTTTGAACGTGCTAGTCTAGTACAGGGTGAATTAAAAACAAAAATGCATGTCTGCTGCGGTGTGTTTGTGGTATCTTCAGGTTGTTCTGGGAACCCTGGACATCAGACCTGGAGAGGGATGGAAGAGAGGAGCAGGTGAAGTCAGGCTGGGCTGCGAGCAGAGATATCCCAGAGACAGCAGCGCTCCAGGACGGATCCTCTCTTTGCCAACGGGCCACAAAGCAATGGCCTTTGGCATCTGCTGCCAGAACTAAGCGAGTGCTGCCAGTCAGCGGCGGCTGGTGGAGAGGAGCAGCTGGCACCCAGCTCCTGAGCCCCGGAGCAAGGGCTGGGAGCCACAGCCAGCCCAGAGAGACGCTGTGGCAGGCCTGCCTTTCCCACTGGCCTGAGGGAGGACAGCCCCAGCCAGCCCTTGGAGCCGGAGACACGAGGGGAGCTCCGAGGGAAGGACCAACCTGAGGTTTATTTGAAGGTGTGGCTCTCAGCTCCTCCCCGGCCGAACCCTGGAAGAGATGGAGCGGGGTCAGCATTGCCATGGGATGGTGAGCACACCGGCGGCTGCAACTCGCCGGGAGACAGGAGCCCTGAGCCCCCTCAGTCCCTCCACAACTCCGTCACAGACACCCTACCTTTGGGCCCAAACAAGGCAGCGTAGCAGGGGTGGTTGCAGTAGGGTTTGCCATCGTGCTGCAGGGAGAGAGAAAGAGCATCAGCCCCACCAACCCTTCAGCTCCACCTCTGCCTGTCCCAGCCCTCAGTTGCAGGGGACAGGGACCTCCTGAGCAGCAAACCTCACCTCTGCATGGCCTCCAGATGTCAGGGTCTTGTTACACTTCTCACATCTCAAGCAGGGCCGGTGCCAGTCCTTCCCCAGAGAAGTCACCTTCTCGGCTGCCATGGAAAAGAGGTGGGTTAGTTGAGGCACCGAACAGGCACGAGTTAGTTTTGGCAGATTGGTTGCCTTGCCATCAACCCTTGGGATGACATTTTTGGGCATTTTCTGAAGTCTGCCTGCCCAGGACAGAGGGCACAGTGTTCAAACCCAAGTGTTCGCTGTGTACACACAATGCCATACACATCCAGGAACACGGATCTGCAGCAGCAGTGCCACGCCCAGGGTGAGCATGGCTGCATCCATGAGGATGGACTGACTTCTACTCCATCTTCCAAAGCTCTGAGGACCTACCTCCTTCCAACAACAGCCTACACGGGGATTAATTTCTCTGCAATGAGCTGGAGCCCAAGAAATCACTAGAGCTGGCAGAGGTGAAAGGGGATGCTGGCGAGGACTGAGAAGGCAAAGCCATTGCCACACCCTGCCAACACAAACCAGTCCCCTCCAGCCACAGCTCCGATTCTGCTGGCACCATGGCAAGCCAGAGCAGAGCTGGAGCCTGGCCGGGGTTCAGGCAGCCATGGGAGGGACAACATCCCGGAGCCAGGACATGTTTACAGAGAGGGGGGGAAACACAAGGGTGGCTTTTAATTGCAGCACAGCGGGGGAGAAGGGTATTTTCTGCAGACGTGTGTGCTCTTCGTATTGGCAGCAGAGCTCCTGGGAATTTGTTAAGTGATTAAACAGGGCTGTCCACAGGAATCCTGTCAGAGTCCGGTCAGAAAACTGTCCTCATGCCTGCAAATGGGACCAAGCCAGTGTGGGTAGTGCGTGCCCTAGGGGGCCCTTGGCAGCCTGAAGCACCTCTTCTTTGCAGTCCAAATATGCCCACAACAGCCTGTGCAAGGAGCAAGCTGATGGCTGCAGAGGTGGGAGCGGGGGCAGTGCCCAAATGTCACAAGGCAGCCCTGCTGCCATTCTTCAGTGGCACAAAGGGCCTCCTATGCCCGCAGCCTGGCAGGGGCAACAGTGTCCTCCCCCTGGGCACCCCTAGGAGCCCGAGCCTGGCCCGTGGCAGGACCCTCCTATCACAGGGTTTCTGGAAGGAGCACAGCCTCCCCATCTCTTGCACACGCATTTGCACCAACACTTGGGCAGGAGCTCTGCTAAGGCTCAGTACAGCACTCAACCATGAAGGCAGAATTCCTGCAAACCCCATCCCTACCCCTCTCAGCACCACCTCCTCCCCTCCCCTGCTCTCTACAGACACGATTTGGCCCAAAGCAGCCTGAGGCACGCCCAAGCAGGACTGCCGGGCTCTGAAAGCCTCAGGGTGCCCCAGAGCAACGCTTGCTCTGCCTTCTCTGCCAGCACTTTGGATAATCTGCAGGCACAGAAATCAAGCGTCAATCTTGGTCCTCCAACAGCTTTTGAACCCTCCTCAGCCTCTGCATCAACAGAGACATTTCGTAATAAGTGCAAGTGTGATAAGTGCAAGGTCAAACCCCTCCTTGGTCAAACGGTCCCGTCCCAGCTCCTCCACGGCCGCACCTGCAGGCACAGCAAACCCAGCTCGCCCTGAGCGGGAATGATACAGACCCATAGGGAAAGGCACTCACTGACACCAGCACCTTGGTGGCTCCTGATACCAAGCCACATGGGTGGATGAGGCACCCCAGGATCCTGAGTCGCAGGAGGGAGCCACAAACTGTATTGTGCCAAAACCCCCATCTCAAAGCCTGGCTGCAAGCAGTGAGTTCAAGGCAAATCAAAGTTTCCCAGCCACAGGAACCACAGCCCCAGCAGCCCTCTGGGCAGCGCCCACGCCAGCCCCGGCACAGCTCCCCAGGGTGGGCATCGCTAACAGACAGAGAGCAGCTCCTGTGTTTGAGCCCCCAGCTCCTTGGCAGAGCACAAATAGCTGGGGCACATGCACAAGCAGAGCAGAAATAAAGCAGAGAGAGAAGTCAGTGATGGCACCTGGGTTCCAGATCCCTCATCTCTCATAAATTAGAAAGCAGGGAGTGTGTGTAAGCTGCTCCCAGCAAACCCCCTCCAGTTCAGCTATGTCAGGCAAGTGGGGAGGTCTGGCAAAGGAACCTGCCCATTCCAGCAGCTGATAGCAGAGTGAGAAGCTCAAACCCCACAGATATCCTCAGACAGGATAGCAGGTCCATGGCCCCAGAAGGGGCAGGAGCTTTGGGGCCCCAGTTTGGAGGGAAGATATCTGCGGGAAGCCCAGCAGCAGACGGCAGCCCAACAGGGCTCACACCTACCCTGCAACAGCGGCTTAAAAATACCACCCCAGAGGTGTCATCCTGCTGTGCTAAACCACACAGAACAACATGTGGGTGACCCCCTGACCCAGGAACTTGCTGGAGGGCAGGATTTGCCATTGGGGAAGGTGCTTGCTTCACCTGCCCAGGCTTTCAGAGCAGCAAGCTTTACCAGCTGGGCCTTTAGTCTCCAGACTGGCTCAGGGCTGCGGGCTGTGCTGGGAAGGAAGTGGGGTGAGCACCCATGCTGCGCTAGAAGCACCCAGTGCAGCCTGCGCTCTGCAGCCAGGCACCTCCTTGGGGGTGGATCTATAGGATCATCCACCCGGGGCACCCCGGGGACCCGCAGCCCTGGGGTGAGCAACTTTGGGGTACCCCAGGAATTTGCAGAGATGGGGTACGCAATATGGGGGCACCCAGAAGCCGGGGTGCCCGGAGGACCCACAGCGCGGCGAGGGGCAGCATCGGTGCCCGACAGGTCCCCCGCGGTGCGGGCGGCTGGGGAGGGGCAGGAAGCCCTTACCGAAGTAGACCTCCTTCTGGCAGCGGGGACACTTGGGCATGGTCTCGGCTCGGCTGGGCTCCGGACTCCGCTCGCACCGGCTGTGGGATGCTCCACGCCGGCCCCGCCGAAGTCACTGCCCGCCCGCCCCGCCCCGCCTCGCCCAGCGCCGCCCAGATGTGCGCTCCGCCCCACCCAGATGTGCGCCCCGCCCGCAGCTGGAGGAGCCCGCCCGGGGCATGGCCCTGCCAGGGCTCCCGAGACGGGGTCCCGCACCCCTCCCAGCCCTACACCCCCTGCACCTCTTGCCCCCTGCAATCCCTCCAACTGTACCCTTTGCACCCTTTGCAGCCCCACACCCCTTGCACCCCAACCTCCACTGCCCCGCACAGAGCCCTGTCCCCTCTGCGCACCAGCTCCCTGCCCACGCTTGTGCTGTGCGGGTGGCCGAAGCCCCGCTCAGAGCGGGAGCTGTGATTGGCATCTGTCAGTTAACCACACTCCCAGATAAGAATTCATGGGGTGCTGGCCATCTAGGCTCACCCCCTCTGAGCACAGACGTGTTTTCTCCCAAGGAAATGTAAAAGTCAACCCTCAGGCAGGGTTTCCTGCCCGTGGGGAATTCTGGGGTGCGAGATGGAAGCAGGAGGGAGCTGCAGGGCTGTAACCCCCCGCTTGCAGGACATTGGGAATGGCGTGGGTGCAGGACATGGCTGCACTCGCTGTGGAGAGCCAGCCTATCTGTGTCACTGACTTTGTCATTTTATTAGGAGGGAGGACTTGTTGTTCCTTTGTGCTTGGCTGTGAAGGAAATGAAAAGCCTATCCAAAGGTCTGTTTTGTATGAAACAATCCTCCCCAGGGCATGTTGCTGTGCTGGAAAGGTCATGAGGGCTTGTGAAACCCAGCGCCAGGACGCCTAGTGACTGCCTCCCGAAATGCGAGGCATCCCTCGCCGGCACAAACAGGGCCCTGCTGACACCGGATCCCACCCGTGGGTGCAGGAGGAGAGGCAGCAAGCTGTGTCCAGAGGTGAAGTTTATGTTCAGCTGGGACTGCTTTATGACCCAGCCTGGCTCCAGCACCCTCCCTTCCCAACACAATCCCCCTGCTGATGCTCCCTGCTGCTGCTCCCGGTCTTTCACCCCACATTTGGCAGCCCCACTGCAGGCTGGGGAGCACCATCCTGCTCCAAGGGCAGCACTGGGCTCAGCAGGGTGGGCATCACCCACACTGGCAGGATGTCACTGGGATCAGCTCCCAGCTAAGGCGTGAGTCATGCTGAGATGCTGAGACAGTGTCTTACAGTATGGGAGGGGAGACTGTCCTGCAAGGGCCTCCACCCTGCCTCCTCCCCATTCTTCCTGCCCTGAGGCACCAATACATGCAGGCACCCATATTTCAGCCACATCACATCCCCCTGTACCCAGACACAGCTTTCGGTGAGCACCCAGCTGGGTTACCCAGGCCAGGACCCCTTCCCCACACCACCAGGGGTGCAGCTGGCACCCTGATGATATAGGGGACAAGGCATGTCCTCTCCCCTCTCTGGTGGCCCTGCTTCCCCTCCTACATGGTGCCAGGCTGCTTTGGGGCCACTGACTGGCTCGGACAGACGCCTTCAGCTGCACTCCCTTTTAAGGCAGGTTTTGTGCCCGCCGGCAGCTGAAAACTGCCTTCCTGCAAGTCTCCTCCAGCTGGCCAGCCCTGCGGCCAGTCCTCATGGACCACTCAGCCCAGCTCCTCTTGTGGCAGGAATGCTCCCACCCCTGCTGGGGCAGCAGGTGCCTCTGCATGGCAGCGCACACTGAGTGACCCGGCTGAAGCAGAGCCCAGCTGTCCCCTCCTCTCCGTGTCCCCATGGACTTTCTGGAGATTGTTTTGTTCACTCAACAGAGCAGGCACAGAACCAGGGCCACTCTCACAAAGTAGGTGCCACCGAGCCACATGGTGCTCTCTGCCAACCCTCCCTGCATGGGGCTGTGTGCCTGCTGGCCCCTCGTGGCTCCTCAATTATCCCGGCTGGCCCTGCTGGGCTACCAGAATCCATGGACCTTGGGCTAGGCCCAGCCTGCTTCACAAGCAGTGAGCCAGAGCATGGTGTTAGTGTGCCCTGCAAACCTGCATGAATCCCCCTGAGCCGATGTCAGGGGGAAGGCTGCTATGGGACACAGCCCTGGATCCTACATCCCATGGGAGCCGTACCTGCACCCTGCTCATGGCTGTGACCCCGCTCCTGTCCACCTGATTAGCAGGCATGCACAGGGCTGGGGCAGTGCAGCAAAGCTGTCTGGCAGAGGGCCCCAGCAGGGAGGGAGGAAGGGCTGCAGGTGCTCCCAGAGCACAGCAGCATCTCAGGCACCCACAGGATACTGTCTCTTGCTCATTTTACAGGGAGTGAGTCCATAAACACTTGGAACACCGGTGTGCGAAACCCCTCAGCGCTCTGCGATGGAGCAATACACTGAGGCCCCACTGGCCTGTGCTGGAGAGAGCTGGCTGGAAACACTGCAGCAGGCTGACATTTGGGGTCACTGCTCCTTCTGCCATCCAGGGTCCCCCCAGGACACAAAACCATGTGTGCAACAAAAACAAGCTGCAACTGTGTTTGTGAACCTTCTTGGAGTGGCAGTGAGCAGCAGCCAGCTCATCCCTCTTCACTGGGGTGCTGCCCATGGTGCCGTGCCCACACATACAGACGAGGTCGTCCAGTGGGCAGCTCCAGTGCTGGGCAGAGACAGCACCAGGGAGCAGCAGGAGAAGGGCAGGGGTGACATTTTCAGCAACCCCGGGTCCCACCCAAAGCATCATTTCAAATCAAGGTTCATAGCCTGACAGGGAAAAAACCCAGCCAGTGCCAAGAGCAGTCTCTTCAGCAAACCACAGCTTTATCTTATCTGGAGACCTTGTTCCAGCTAATTTAACCATTAGACTGAGCATGCCTCAGCTGTCAATGCCCTCTGATAAGAATCTGTGGGTGAGGCTCTATCCTGAAGCATCAGGCGCCAGCACTCCCCTATGGCATGGCAACAGCCCTTGGAAAACCTGGGCTGTCTCATGTGTTTGTTTGGGTGGTGTTGTTACGGCCAGGGTTATCCCCTCCCTTGGCAAGAGTGAGCACCCATTCCCCAGCTCCATCTGTGGTTTTTTTTGTGCAAGGTCCTTGCAGACCCCAAGAGTTTCTTGGGCTCCTGGGGCAGGGCTACAAGTCAAGACCTCCTGGGTGTGCCAGAGCTGCCTGCCCAAATATCTCCATCAAGCATCTTGGCCTCTGGTGACTACGGCAGAAACAATTGGAAAAGCCACTGGCATTTTTGCAGGCAGGGCGGTGACATAAGCCAATTTGGGTTTGTTTTGCTAGCACAGCAAGAAAAAACAGCTATTTCCATGTAGCAGACCAGCCCATCTGCCCAGACAGCAGCTCCAGGCTCTCCCTCCTGTCCCCCCCTTACTGGAGTGGGGTAGGGGCTCCCACAGTTCTCACAGCTCCCCAGCACACTTGCACAGAGGGGAGATGATGCACCAGTGAGGGCATGACCCAGGGGCCAGTGGCACCCCCGTCCAGCATTGTCCCAGCACTCTCACAGCTGCGAGTCCTACAAAATCTCCCTCCCTGGCCATATTTCAGCCCGCACTTGTGCAAGTCAAAGGCCCTCTCAGCCAAGACTATTTGTCGTAAAATATGCGCTACACAACCCGCCATGGAACTCTAATTTGACAAGAAAATTATAGGATGGCTTAAAACAAGCCCAGCAGAAGCTGGGGGGAGCTGCCAGGCACATGATCCCATGAAAGGCCCGTGAGCTGCCGGTGCCGCAGCGCAGCGAAGCTGCTCGGTGTGCCCTGCAACGGGCTGGCGGGCTCTGCCCCCACTGGCCCTCCAGCACCTCCGGATTTGCACATGGCTAATCCCATTACCAGACAGACAGGAAAACAACAGCACGAAGGCGGCTGTCAGGGCAAATTACACCCTAAGGAAAACCTCTGGGATACGTCTTCATAAAGCTGACAGGTGACTGCTGGCTGGGAGTAATTGTGAACAAGATGGCAGTGGGAAAAGCCTTCCAGGAGTGGGGGGCTTGGGGAAGGGGCTTGGAAAGGAGCACTCTGGGGGTTTCTGGCACACCCACCAGCACACTGCCATTGGTGCTGTAAAGCCCCAAATGGTTTGAGCCTGTGAAATACGCTCGCTGCCACGCCAAAATCTGTGCTCAGTGCCCTTGGGGACACAGTGCAGAATCGTCCTGCCGCGGGCATGGGCAATCACATGTCAGCTTCCAGCTGAAATTGTAAAAACACTTCCAGGCCAGTTCAGGCAGCTGGCTGCCCCTGCAGCCCCATGTCAGGTCAGCTCTCACCCTCAGAGCCAGGGCGTGAATTATCATCACGCAGTTAATGTTACACTGCACGAGCAATAACAAACAAACAAACACAGAGCCACGCGCCAGCTCCCGGCTCAGTGCGGATGGAGCACGCAGGGCTGCCCACGTGGGGACACAACATGGACACGGCTGGGACTTCCATCCATGGAACAAAAGGGTGTGGTAGCCCTCGTCCGCCTTTCCAACCCTGCCAAGACATGGAAAATCTCCTCCAATTTCATCCAGGCTCTCCTGAATACAGTCTGGCCAAAGTCTCCGCTACCATCTGCGCTTTTCTGCAAGCTTTCCATTAGCGGCAGCCCCAGGAAACCTCCTGGCTAAATCCTGCTGGGGAGGATTTGGTACAGTTTCCTGGCGTGGCCTGGCTGTTTCTGTTGTGGCTATCAAATGGAGCCAGGATTGTCAAGGAAGCAAAATCTGCTGCTTTGGAAAGCTGCCCAGTGCCCAGGAGGCATTGCCTCTGCCTGCCAGGGAGAGGCACATGGGTGCTGGGGGTTGTCAGAGACTGTGGACACTACTCAGAGGCTACTCACAGGGGATCTGTGCCAGGGATCACCTCCCCAGCCTCCCTGGCAGCACCGGTTGCCCTGGGCTGGGTCCAGGCTGTTGACGCCACACCTTTTATTCCTGGTTAAAAATTCACTGGAGGTGAGGCAAAGGGATGCAGAAGTGTTTGCTCTCTCTGTGAGCACACTGCTCAGCGTGGTCATGCCATGGCAGTGGAGCAGGAAGGTGAAAAGGATACGACTACTGTGCTCTGACATACCCAGGCACGACAGAGGGCCAGGACAGAGCAGGAGAGAGAAGAGGAGGAGAGGAGGAGAAGTCACAGGTTTGCACAGCCATTATCAGCCTGCACACCTCCATCCCATCAGCATAGGTATTCCTCCCCCAGCAGTCTGCCCCAGGGCACTCAAGGTGCCCCTTGAGCTCCCCGGGATGGTTCCCAGCTGCTCACCCTACCTGAAAACCTAAAGGCTGGTGCAGAGCTCAGCCTGCAGCCTGGGGTGTTCCCTCGTTGATGCCCCCAGGCAGGAACCAGCTGGGGAGCCAGCACCATCCTCACCAGTGTCACAGCCAGAGCCTGCACCAGCAGCTCTCCCTGCGTGACAGCCCAGGGCACTGCCCGGGCAGGGGGGTTTACAGCCCAAATCCTCCTCTGCTTGGTTTTGTGCCATTCCTTCTTCTTCATCCCTGCCTGCTCTCCTGCACCCTCTCCAGTATTTACACCCAGTTCTTTAACCTCCTACTGGGACCAAGCCAAAGCTCGGCCAAGCCAGGAAGAGCCCCTCTGCTGACTTCAGGGAGTATCTGAGCCGGCTCTTGGCCCTTGTGGAAACAAGCTGTGCTTACTGGGTCACTTTTAATATCCCATCTTAAATCACATCTTCCAGCACTTCATCCCTTTTGGCTCCTGTTTATTGACTTCCCAGCAAATGCTTTAAATCTGTCTGGCTTCACTGCCTGGCTGTGCTGCTCTGGCCCCCAGCATATCAGAGCTGTCCTGTCCTGCCATCTCTCTGCATTTCAGGACCCCTCCACACGTGATGGTTGCATCTCCCTCCCCTGCATGGACTGGCTCAGATGTACCCAGGGCTGCCCTCATCATTCCTACCCCTACCAAGTCCTTTCCTGGTGTTTTCCATGTGTGTAACCCGCTGTGCCTCTCTGGGACCAGCCTTTGTACACTCTCCGTCCCTTTTCTGGGTCACAAAGAACAGCACAAGCTGTGCAGCCCTGTTTCTGATGGCACAGGCACCCTCAGCCTTCTCTTGAGAAGCACCACTAGGTGACAATCCTGCTCCTCCCACAGCCTGGGGACACCCAGGCTGGCACCCATCACCCGGACTGCCCTCAGAATAGTTTGACCAGCTGGTGAGTTCTCTACTGAGCTTTGCTGGCTCCCAAGAAACCTGGGAGCCAGCAAGTGAAGTGGCCCAGGACAAATTCACAGGGCTTGGGGGATTTCCAAGCAAAGCTGCATCTACTTTGTTCTCTATTTTCATCTGTACCCTGGAGAGCATGTCTGTAATCACCAGAGCCCTCTGACTTTTTTACCCCACTAGCAAGTCCAAGCTGAAAAAAAAAAAATATTTGACATCCCTGAGGGGAAGGATGTTTTCCAAGCCTCAAGAGAAGGAGCACTTTCAGCTCACATAGGCCTCCCAAAAATAAATACAAAAATGCACCAAGGATTAGAGGCCAGAGCTGCCTGAGCACAGTGCCCCTCTGCTGTGCCTGTGCCCTGGTCCCCACACTGACCCATCAGCACAGGGCCAGCTCCAGCCCCTCAGCACATACAGATAATCCCAGATAGGACCCCAAAGCCCTCCTACAGCCTTCAGGTTCCTGCTCTTAACACCCACCCTGTGGGTATCTGCTGTACCTGAGGGACACTTTCTGTCACGAGGGATGCCCAGTCCCTCCACCTCCCTGCGGGTGGGTGAACACTGCCCACCCAGAGCCTGAGCAGCCAGGTTGTGCCCTTCGGCGTAGCAGGATGCTGTGATATTTGCAGGCTTCCCAGCACTCCCCTGAGCAGCAGAGCCGAATTTTGTCTATTTTTAATTTCATTGCATTCCTTCAGTAAAACTCTCATGGGGAGAAGAACATGTAAGGAGGAAAAACAAAAAAAAAAAAAAAAAAAAGAAAGAGAAAGGAGTTGAGGGGAAAGCCAACCCCAAATCAAAATAAAATCCTGTGTTTGTTACTGCCTGGGAGCAGGCAGCAGCTGGGATGCTGTACCTGCCCTGCCCCTTATCCCTTCACACCCAGAACTAGCCCAGGAACAGCAGGGCATGCCCTCCCATCCCTGCCGCCCCTTCCCTGTCTCAACACCACTGGCTTAACCGGTCCCAGCAGCCCTGCATCAGCTCCTGCCATCCCCCCAGCCATACTCTGGGTCGCAGGTGAGGTCCCAGGTGTGCTTGGCTCCCTGCTGCAGTGAGCATCCCACTGAAGGCTCCCATCGAGGGAGCAGGGACAGTGCCCCTGGTGGGATCCTGTTGGGATTGCTGGGCACACAGCATGGAGCCAGATAGGTGCTGAGAAGGAACATGAGCCTGTGCAGTCCATCAGGGAAGCTCCCTGCTGCAAGGGATCGCCACAGGCTGGCAAAGATATTAAGCTCATTAATTAATGATAGGAAATAAGAGTTGCAAGGAGATATGGATTCATGTCAAGGGCTTTGCTGGCAGCTGTACTGGGCCCTGAGTGAGCGATGGGAACTCCCCACTTCAGCACTGCTGCTGCTACGTGGGGCAAACTTGGCAAATTTTGGCTGTGAGGGCCCAGCTGCGGGTCAGGGGAGGAGCCGGCAGAGCGACACTGCTCTGATTTACACCGCAGCCTTGTCCCTAAAGCATCCCAGGGGTCAAGTCTCTATAGAAACCCCACCAAAACATGAACACACAGAGCCCAATTCCCGACCCAGAAACTGCGCTGCCGAGCCCTCTGTGCCTGGGAAAAGGCTCCACGCCGCTGGGATCACTGCCAGGACGGAAACAGCACTGCTCCGCCGGCTGCCTGAGCCCGGGAATGCCGCTGCGGCCGCAGCCTCCCTGCTGCCGCTGCTCTGCAGTTGTGCCCGCTGCATTTCCCAGCCGTGCCCGGGCCAGGAGCAAGGCCAGGGGCTGTGGCTGGCAACCAAGCCCGTTCTCCTGCACGGCAATGGAGCAGCTCCAAGGATCCAACACGTGACGGGGGCCACCCGGTCTCTGTTTTCCCCAGCAGACGGGGCCAGTGGGAGGCCGAGGTCCCAGGGGGGCACGGCCAGCAGGCAGCCCAACGGGGTTCTTGCAAGAACGTGACAGAAGGGACGAGCCGGAGCAGCAGTTCCCAGAACCGGTGTTTGCCTTGGCAGCCCCAGGCTCCGTGCCTCACTCTCCAGACGCCCAGCTCCTCGGGGGAATCGCTGCATGTCTAAAACCAGGGCTGGCAGCGGGGTGGCATCTGGCTGGGGACAGGGCAGCTCACGAGGGCTGGGGGTGGCCAATGCCCCCACAATGCATTCCTGCCCCGCTGCTGCCAGGCTGAGCTTTCCTAATGGCAGCCCCACTCAGGCACTGTGCCTGCTCAGCAAGCTCAGGCTGGGGGGAACAATGTCACCTGCTCTATAACTTCTGTCCATTAGTTTTCCACTTCCCAAAGCTGGCAAGGACCCCATCCCACCCCATCCCATCTGCATGGCCAGCACAGCTTCCTACAAGCCTGTTGTGCTCACAGCACAGGGAACAGCTCCTCAGGAGGAGCTCAGGCCTGGGCAGCTCAGGCTCAGCTGGAACGGTTCAGTCTGGCCTCAGGAGGAGCCAGCTGGGCTAGGACCATAGCAGCCGGGTCCTGGGACCAAAAGGATGCTGTGTAGTGTGCACAGCTTCCCCCACCTCCACCTGGAGCTGAGCTGCACAACACATCTCTCAAAACCTTTATTGTCAGCAATAACAAAAGTCAGCCCTGCGGCAGCACAGGGGGCCCAGAGAGAGTGGGGTGCTGGCACCCAGGGCTCGCTGGGGTCCCCTGCACCAGCCCCCTCCCTGTTCTCCTGGGCAGCAGCAGGGCTGGGTGTGCACGGGGGGACGGGTGAGACGGGGGGCACGTGTCATTCTCCAAAGCAAGGAGCACATTTACAACTGCTTATAAATAAACAACAACAATGAGAAACCTCCAGCTCTGGGAAGCAGGGGGAGGTCCTGCTGCCCAGGCCACCAGCCCAATGCGCTCTGTCCTCCAAAGGTGGGGAGAGGAGAGCCCCCTCCACCAGGGCTGCAGCTGCCAAGTGCCCCCTGGCACAGGCTCTGCCTCCAGGGGGATCATGCTGGGGGGGCACCAGCCTAAACCAGGTGCCTGGGTGCACCTACAGGGATTCAAGGATGGGGGGTAGGGAGGTGCCAGACCTAACGGTGGACAGAGCCAGCTGTGGGACCCAGGGAGAGTGAGAGCCAGGGCATGGAGCCTGGGAAGGGCCAGGAGAAGGGCAGTGCTGCCAGGTGTCACACATCTCCCGCCACTGGTGAGGAAGAGGACTGGGCACCCTGACCCCAGCCCCAAGCACTGAGGGACAGCATGGAGCACCCTCCCACAGTGGGACTCCTGCCACCACCTTCCCCCCATCCTCAGCCCTTCGGGTGCCACCCACCATCCCCTGCACCCAGGGACATCCCCACACCTGCCCTGCTGCCTCCCACGCTCGGGGGGCTGGTGGAAGGGGTGGGGAGGGCAGAGCGCATTGGGAACCACCAGAGATACCTTCTACCTTTGCCTTTAAACACTGAAGCTTATATTAGAGACTACGATATATAACCCAGGGGCAGGGCTGTCCTGCCCGGAGTAGACAGCAGAAAGGGTGCAGCTCCGTGGCCAGCCTGGTGAGGGTCTGCTCCAGCTGGGAGCAGGAGGTTAGTACAGGAGGGGCACAGAGCGTGCGGGCAGGCGGGCGGGGACGCTGTCTAGGGCTGGTTCTTCGCCTCAGGGTCTTTGTCGTAGATATAGCTTCCCACAGCTCCGGTGTTGACACCTGCATGGGGCAAGAAACAGGAGGGTGAGGACACAGACAGGAAGGTAGCGTGCTCCAGGGAGATGTCCCCTCTGGGTGGTGGCGTGAGCACCAAGAGTGGCAGCCCACGCAGGGCCCGTGTCCCTGGACTGGGTCCCTACCCCACGTGCCCCAGGCACTCACCCTTTGGCCCAAAGAGGATCCCGTAGCAGGGCTTGTGGCAGTACGGCTGTCCATCGTGCTGTGCAGGGCAGAGAGAGAAACCTGTCACCTGGGCTGGGGGCCAGGGAAAATCCAGCCCCCAGGACATGTACACGTGGCTGGACACCTCTCTCGCTCTGCTTGTCCCCTGCAGACACCCCAGCACCCCCAGCACTTCCCCGGGCTGAGGGGCTGGTCCTCCCAGCTCTACCCTCCTGCAAAGGCTGTGGGGGCCCATGGGGATGGCTTGGGACATCTCAGCTATGCCCCACTGGCATCCCCAAGTGTGCAGGCCAGGCTTCCAAGGCTGGGACACCCTTACCTCAGCGTGGCCCCCCGGGGTCAGCGTCTTGCTGCAGCGCTCACAGCGTAGGCAGGGACGGTGCCAGTCCTTCCCCAGTGAAGTCACCTTCTCGGCTGGAGTGGGACAAGGAGGGAGGATCACACCAGCCCCCTGCACCATGCTGAGGGGAGCATTCCCCATGGGGGTATCACAAAATCCCAACAGAGCACTCAGGATCTCCAGCCTTCTACATCCCTCCCACCCCTCTGGTGCCTCGCAGGTGACAGAGGATGGCTGAGGACAGCCATTACCACGTGGGAGGTGACAATGCAGATAAAGCCCTGCACCCAGGAGTATATCCACGAGGAGCCATCCCTGAAGGCCCTTCAGGCACATTCCTCTGTACCCACAACCCCCTCCCTGATCCAAAGCCCACTCCCAGCCCCATGCATGCCCCTGCACACCCCATGGGGCCATGCCACCCTGAGGCCAGCACCCACTGCCCACTCACCACCTTACCAAAGTACACTCTCTTGCCACAGCGTGGGCACATGTTGGGCTCCCCGGTGAAGGTGGTGACACTGGAGGCTGGAAGAAAAGAGGACATGTGGATGGGAAGTGGGGGGACATCTCTGCCAGGACACACCTGAGTGGGGTGGACCCCGCGCCCCACACCATCACCAAATGTGGTGGCTCTGGACTGGCTGCCCAGCAGGGCAAAGGGCCAGGCTGCCTGTCCTGCCCGGCCCCTCACCTTTGCTGGGTCCCTTGGGAGGTGCAGCATTCACCTTCCTCTCCTCCACCTTCACCGGGTGCTCGATGGGTCCCGGAGCAGTCTGCCCCTCGATCTGCGGCTTGTCATAGATGTACGAGCCGGCACCGCCGATGTTCACCCCTGCAGAGGGGCACAGAGGGGCTGTGGGGGCCTGGGAGCACTCGAGGTCTCCATCATCCCCCCAGCCCCCTGTCCCACCTCCCGCAGCCCCGCTGAGCCAAGGGCCACTGCTGCATTTCAGCCCTGGCTTGCTTTCTCCTGACCCAGGCTTTCTCCAGCCACATCTGGGATAGGAGAGTGACTCCACCTTCTGTCGGAATGGGAATTTGTTTTTTTAAATATTAAAATGTAAAAAAAAGGGCAGCTGTCAGAATAGATTCCTTCCTCCCTCCCTCCCTCCAGCAGCTCTTCTCTCCCTCTGCACAAGCAGACAGCAGGCCTGGGACTGCAATTTGCTGGCTTGATGCTCAGCCCATGCTAGCCTGGCTTCTGCGATGTTGTTGAGGCCACAATTGGGGATGAGGGGACGTGGCCCCTCCTGCAGCCCTGAGCAGGCAGTGGTGGGGCACAGACATACCTTTGGGGCCAAACAGTGTGGCGTAACAGGGCTTGTGGCAGAAGGGCTTCCCATCGTGCTGGGGAGAGAGGGCAGTGTTAGGATGCTGAGTGGTGACCACAGTTCGCTCAGGAGCACTTCCATCCTCTGGTGTTCAGAGACCACCACGGCCATGCATACACCCTAAAATGCTCCCAGCTGTGGGTCTGCAGCACCAGCCTAACCCCACCTGAGCACTCAGGGGTTTTGCCTGCATCAACCACTCGGGCTGTTCTGCACATTGTGCCCTAGGCTTGGAGCACCAGCACCCCACGGCAGCTCAGCCAAGAGGCACCTCCACACCCCGGCCCAGCCATGCGGCACCAGACCCAGCAAGGCATCACCTCACTCCCTCAGCATCCCGTGCACAGCCAGGCCATTCTTGGGTGCTCAGAGCACCGTGGGAGCCCTGAGCTTCGCCTTTCCCTCGCCTTGGCCCAAGATCAGAGGCCCCACATGGGTGCTGGTCCCAGCCCAGCTGCTATCGACCCCACTATCGTCTGGGGTGATTATCACAGGAAAGCATGAGGCAGGCGATAAGCCCCGGAACTCCCCACAGACATTTCTCATGGGCCAGCTGGAACCGAGTCCAAGAAAAAAGAAAGAGTGTTTGTGGCTGGAGCAGGGGGCCAGCAGGGCTGCCAGACACACTGCCCTGGGTAGAAAACCCACTGCAAGCCCGTTCTCAGGCAGGATCCCACCTCATTGCTTGCTTGGTTCCACTCAGCATCTCAGCCCTGCTCCTGCCCTCCATCCCTCTGCTGCAAGGCAAGGCCTCCTTGCTCACAAAGGGCAGGGTGGCAGCTGAGCAGCGGTGCCATGCCAAAGGCAAGGGCTGGGACAGCCAGAGGTAAGGCCAGGGGAGTGAGAAGGCTGTGGTCTGACCAAAGGCAGCTGCAAAATACTGCAAGGCATAAATATGAGTGTGCTCACAGCGTTGCCATGCCAGAGGGGAGGGTAAACATTTAACTGGTCTCCCCGCGACACCTTTCCAACCTAGCCTCCTCAAAGGAAGGGAGAAAAAGCAGGGAAGGGCCAAATCTGCTGTCAGCACAGTCAGTGGGGCTTGGCTGCCATCCCCTATGGGAACAGAATCCAACCTTATATGGAGAAGCAGCAAATCTTCTGGGCTTAACCGGGCCTGAAGCACAGATCCACCCGCGCAGCCCCGTCCTTGCCGGCAGGACAGGCCCCGCTTCCCCACCAGCTGGGGGCAACCAGCACAGCTGTCCCTGCTGCTCCCCGGCTGTGCCACCCGCTAAAGCCAAGCTAAGGAGCTGGTGACACTGTGGAATGACAGGTGCTGCCCAAACCCAGGGCACCGGGTGTCATGCTGGGACACTGCACAGCAAAAACACAGTTGCTCCCAAGTCTGAGCAGCTGCCACCACCAGCAGGGTGCCTTCACACTCCCAAGTGCTGGGTAGTGGCAGTGACATCACACTCCAGCACAAGCCCCAGGGCACAGAGAGCACCAGTGGTGAGCTCTCATCGCCATGGCAACCCAGGCATTCCCCATTCTTGCTGTTTTTAACCACAGGTCAGTGCAGGCTCTCAGCACACACACGCCTCCAAAGCCTGTGCAATGCCCAAACAAGTCTGCCCAGTGCATGCCAAGCCCCACCACAGCCGCCCGGGAGCCCAGGGTGACGGAGGAGGGACACGTGGTGCCAGCACCACTCTGTGGCTTGCCCAGGGCTGTGCACAAGAGCACCCTGAGTTGTAGCAGCAGCGTTTGAAGCCACAGTGTGTGTTCCTGGGCTTGCATGCCGCGGGGACAGCGCCTCCACATGGCATCAGATATCTGCCCCAGCCCTGTTCCTAGGATTCCCATCCCACCAGGCCCCCCGAATGCCAGCACAGCTCCCACCCTGCCCGCCCTGGCAGCTCTTACCTCAGCATGCCCACCCGGGGTCAGGGTCTTGTTGCAGCGCTCACACTTCAGGCAGAACTTGTGCCAGTCCTTGCCCAGGGAGGACACCTTCTCGGCTACAGGGGACACGAGAGAGGGGTGAGCCACTGCCCAGCACCTGCTGAAGCCCCCGGGGAAGCCAGGCTGCGGCAACCACGGGGGGAACTCACTCAAGGGGGGCTGCTCACACTGCACACATCAGCCACGCTGCAGGAAACAGGGACCACTCTGCTGCTGCCCCCAGGGTCCCTGCAGCCCTGTGGGACGTGGGCACAAACCCCCCAGTCTCTGCCCCCCCCCCCCCCCCCCCCCGTAGCACTGCACCAGCTATTAAGGAGATTAACCCTATCCCAGCTGAAAGCAGGACACCGCCCAGCTGCCATCCCACAGCTGCCTTTTCCCACACGCCAGTCCAGCAACGGTAGCATTTTCTTTCCCACTCCCCGTGTCTATTTTTACCCGCCACGTTACCCGGAATGACTTCACTCCCATTCAAATATTTGGCGTTTCCATGCCCACCCCGCCCGTTCAGTCACACTCCCCCCACGCACACCCAGCCTCTCCCCGGGGAGCCTCAGCTGCAGCTCCAGAGATGCTCCCGGCGCTGCTCCCAGGAGGACGGGATGACAGACAGCCTCCACTGTCACCCAGGATGGACATTTGACCCTGGAAAACACCTGTCCCTTGGGCGTGCGGGTGCTCCTTAACCCCAGCCCGGGAGCAGGCACGACGTGCAGATGGGCGCATGGCCACAAACATGTCCCAGCATGACACTCGCTGCCGGCACTGGAAACAGTATCAGAGCATCAGTGGGCAAATTCGGGGAAGGCAAATGCTTTGAGACTGGTTATGTGAGTACAAATACAATCCTTCCGTCTGGCACGGAGATGCAGGTCTCCAGGAGCACCCTGGGAGGCAGCACAGGCTGCCACTGCTCGCCTTGCATCCCCAGCCTTGCACCATCCCTTCTCCCTCCCAGCTCCTGGGCGGCCCAAGGCTGCCTTGTGCCCCCCACGGATTCCTGCTGGCCCTCCCTCTGCCCTGCACATGTGCAGAGACAGCTGGAAAACGCTGTGAGCCCGTTAAAGCCACCGTAAAACTAAATCAGGAGAGCCAAATAAAATATTTAACAAGCAAATAAAAGCGTAACCAGAGCCGGCCCCACTCCACGAGAAGACCTCCTCCGCGATGTCGGGTTTCCCCCCGAGGACCTCAGCAAATGTCACCTGTTTGCATCCACTCCAGATGGGGGTCAAGAGCTCCCCAAAGGGCAGGTCCTGGCTTCCAGAGCCACCCTCCTCCCAAGGCAAACAGCTGCATCCGGGGCATGCCACAAGGCCAAGATAAGCCGAAACAATGCCATCACCACCCAAAAATTCAATCCCGGTGCAAAGCAGGATGGCCGGTGGCGGGAGGGGCAGCGTGAAGGGGCAGAGCCAGAGCCATTTAACCAGGGTGCACAGGAGACTCCTGAGAGTATCCCCAAGCAAGCACGTGGGAGAGGGACTGCGGGGACTCGCATCAGTCGGAAGAAACTCCAAATCCACCTCCCGGTGATTCACAAGCTGTTTAACCAAACACAAGCAGGAGCAGACAGCAGGGTGAAGGGATGCCCCACCACAGCCAGGGGTCTGTGCCTGCCTGCCCAAAGCTGCCAGAGCAAATCCCTGCTGGCTCCAAGCGCAGGGGCTCAGGGGAGCTCATGTCTCCCCAGCCCCTCACAAAAGGCAGCACACAAGGAAGGCGCCAGGGCCAGAACTGCGCTCCTTTTCCTCTGCAGCCCTCATCTGTCTCTGAGAGCAGAGAACCAGCCGCAGGGTAAACAGCCCCCAGGCCCTCCAGACCCCAGGGATTCCCCAAAAGCAAGGGGAATACGGAGATCCCAGCACCCCACTGCCCTGGGAGCATCGCAGGAGCCCTGCATCCTCCCAGCCCCCCTGGCAGGAACGGGTGCCTCCCCGGGGTGACCAGGGAGGGAAACGGAGCGTGATGGGCTGAAAGCCGAGCCAGGGGCTCGGGGCCAAAGAACCACTCGGCTTTGTCACAGTGGATGCACAGCCAGGCCGGGCTGTGCTCCGGCTGCGTCACCCCCGGCTCCCCCCGCTGCCCCGACCCAGCGCCGTCATGGCCACGGGTACAAAGCAAGGAGGAAGCTACTGGCGGATGTTTTCCAGAGGCCATTGCAATCATAGCTGGCCACAGCCCCCACCAGCTCCTTCCTGCTCCCGCGATACGCGATGCTCCCCCAATGACCCCCCCCGCCGCCATTATATTCCAGCAGATGGAAATCCTTGCTCCTCCCTGACGGATGCACCCCTCTGCCAATGCATCCCTCGGCCATGCAGAGCAAGAGGGATGTCACTGGCACCCACAGCGCGTGGCAGGGGATGGGGCAGGAGGCGGGAGGCGGCCGGGTGCACCCGGAGCACAGGGACAGCCCGGGAACCACGGGGGCTGCCCCGTGCCTCCAGATGGAAATGCCGCGCAGGCGCTGGTCAGGCATCCTCTGGCTGCAAACAAGGATTCCCGGGGGATGCATCCGGGACCGGCACAGCCGGGATGGCTTTCCAGAAGGCATTGTTTGCAGCGAGCAAAGGAAGCAGCTCGGAGCCACCCCAGCCCATTTCCAGGGCAGCAGCCTGTGGCCACACCATCCCATAAATCACTGCGGAGGGAAAGAACCAGCGCCCAGATTTCCTGTCACTCGGCCACAGCTGCTCCGCTATTGCATCAGCCCCAGAGGAAAAGTCTCTGGCCACATCCTCCTGCTGCTGGGGGGGGGAGCCCCGCTCCTCACCCCAGCAACCCCAGGGGTCACCCCAGCACCGGCACTGCAAGAGCAGCCTGGGGCAGAGCAGTGCCGAGGCTGTGTCCAGCTCTGTGCAGGGAGCATGGGATGGCACCGGCTCGAGGGCAGACACGTCACTGCACCCTGCCTCTGCCACCAGATACGATGCCCCCTCCTCTCCGCATCACACCGAGTGCACGCACACCCTGCTCTGGTCCCTGAATCCCACGCTTAGACACTCAGCCCTCAAGCCAGCCGGATTTAAACCAGCTGTGCAGCACCCCCTGGAAGGGCAGAGTTAAGGGTACTTGACTGCAGGAATTTGGCCTCTGGCACACGTGCGTGGCTCAGGGGTTTGCCAGCCCTGTGTTACCCACACTGCCGTGGGCGGGCACTGCGTGCCCATGGATAATAAACCTCTCCCCAGGGGAAACACCCCCAAGGAAAGGTGGAGCACAGCCAGGTCCGCGTCTGGCTGCAGGACGTAGCTGTGAGGTGGGTTTGCTCTGTGCAGGGGGTGCAGCTCACACTGCCGGGGGACGCCACCAGAGCTGGCAAAAACCAGAGGCCAGGAGCAGGCAAGCAGCCGCGGGGCTGTCAAGGCAGACTGATCCCATGGCTCCACAGCAGCCCCACCCCAGAGACAACGCGGCTCAGCCCTTAATTACCGCCGTGCCCAGACAAAGCAGCTGGGTCAGGCCAGAGGTGGGCGCATCCTCTCAGGACGGGAAGAGAGCATCCCGCCTCCCAGTTTCTGTGCCGCCGGCCGCGCCGAGCCTGCTCCAGTCCCTCGCACAGGTATTTCCACAGCCTGACGTCAGTGCTGCTCCCAGGCGGAGGCTAATTCAGCAAAAGGAATTGTAGCTGCAGCTGCGTCTCTGCAAAGGGCTGCGCTGTGCCCCGTCCATCCTACCAGAGCCCTGGGAGGGCACGGGGAAGGGCTGACAAGCCCAGTCTGGCAGTAAGGGTGCCAAATCCCCACAGGGGTCCAGCGACAGGCATCCCTGGCAGAGAGGGATGCTGTCAGACTGTAGATGCGCTTCGAAGCAGTTGCAGACACAAAGGAATGAAGAGAGAAAAGTGCAGGGAAACGAGCCTGGTAAATGGCTGGAAACAAAGCCAAGAGCCGTGAGCCAGCAGCCTCATCCCCTTCCCAGTTCCTCAAAAGTGGCCAAGAGATGGAAAAGGTGGAAGGACAGGTTGAGGATTTCCTGCCATGCCCTGCCGGGCCATATCCCAGCCATGCTGCCCTGCCAAGGGTCTGTGCTGCCTTCCTGTGCCCCTCACCCCATCCCCACCCCTGCCCTCCTCAGGCACAGCCAGGCAGCTCCTCTCCCCCATCCCACAGCCGGTGCTGACGGTTACACCGCACCCTGATTTGTGGCCAAACATATATATTTAGCTTCCCTGCAGCAAGGCAAGGCAGCCCTCCAGGCCTTGGGCTCCCTCCAAGTGTGCAACAAAGCCAGCTCAGTACAGCCTTGCTGCAGAGCAAGGGGGGAACAAGGAATATCCCAGGCAGGGGCTCCCACTTCCAGCCAAGGGGAGGGACAAGGTCTTCCCTGGGATCCAAGCCCCCGCATAGCCGAGCCACTCGGGTGCAAGCAAAGGTTGTTTGATTTCCAGCCACAGCCCCAGTGCACAGCATGGCTCCCATCCACCCTGCTGCTCCCTGCCTCTCCTCTGACAGAGCCTCGCCTCCTGCAGGCACTTCCCTGGCCAGGAGCCTCCAATCTCCCACTCCAGTTTGCAGGGCCAGCAAGTCCCTCACCATTTTCCACAGGGCTTCATCAAGCAGCATCTGCATGGGATGCGTTTTGAGGTTGGGCAGCTTGACAGTGTCTGCGGGGAGAGGATCAGCAGGGTTTCCAGCCAGCCACTGGGTTCAGCCAGGGCTGAGCCCAAGGAATCAGCTGCTTTCCAGCTGCATAGCAGCCCCACATGTGAGGCAAGGCAGGCAGGACCCCGACGGATGCAGGAGATGCAGCCCACACTGCCGAGGGGCACCACCAGAAAATCAGAGTCCAGCCTGCAGCCCTCCCCTCACTCGCCACACAGCCAGGAGCAGAGTGGCCAGTGAGAGCCGGGCACGGGCAGGCCCACACACAAACCATTCCTGGGTAGCTGCTGGTTCAGAGCACAGTGCTCCTTCTGCACACTGAGATGTCATCTCTGGCAGGCAGTGCCGGGAGAGTAAGACAGTTTCCTGGCCCGTTTCAGCAAGAGCAGGATTCTGGGACATGCTGGAGCAACTAAGCCTGTCAAAGTGCACCTCCTTCCCCATGGCTCCTTACCTCCCCACCCTGCTGGGCCCCCGCAGCTCCAAGCAGGGTTTGGCCCAAGGCCGTGAGCAACACAGTGTGAACAGAGATGGCAGTGGGAGAGGATGCTCAGCATCTCCCTTGGGGCCGCAGCACTGGTGCTCCCCATGGCCAAGTGCACAGCAGGATGGTGGGACAGCTCTCCCCATCCTCATGCCAGGACCCATCTCCCACCATCACCTCTCTGGCAGCTTCAGGGCCCTTGGCAGGAGCAATGGGCACCACCATCCCACCACAACCAGAAGTGGCACCACGGCTCATGCTCCAGGCTCTGTATTTGATTGCAACGCTGCGGTGACAGATTTTCCATTACTTCTTGCTTGGGCGTTCCTGCTCTGCCTTTCCTTGCCTTTTCTTTCCAGTCCCATCACCTCACCTTTCCCCATCCCTGTGCTCCTGCCAGGGATAGGGAGGGAGGATGGGAACAGGAGGATCTGTGTCTGCCTAGAAGCTGGGACACAGGTGCAGGACTCTACAATCCAGACACGCAACTGAGTCACCCAGGACCAGCCCTGGGTTTGCAGGGAGCTGCCTGCCAGCTCCAAGCCTCCAGCACCCAGAGCCCCAGGAGCAGCACCGCTCCCCACAGCTGGCAGTGGCGGCACCACGCTGCCGCGAGCCCCAGCAAAGCCCAGTACACAAGAGCAAGGGGACCCAGCCCTCACACCACCCTGTTCCACACTCCCACAGATCATTTCCTGTAGCCCGTGCTATTTTCCTGAGGGAGAAACTAATGCTAATCAGCCTGTTCTTCAGCTTCCCACAGAGGTATCCCTCCCCCCGGCAGGGCCCTGCATGGGGAGCAGGGAAGTGGAGCATCCGTAGTTACCATTCTGCAAGGTCCACTCACACTCCGAGACCTGGGGGCAAGCAGTTCCCAAGGAGCCCAGCCCGCTCCGAGCTGGGAAGCCAGGGCTATGCCGACACGGACATGCCGACACTGCACTGGCTGCACTTGGAGAGCCACTCCTTTGTTAGGGACAGCTGTGATGGAAATCAAGCCCTCCTGCCTCTCCTGCCCCACCGTCTCCCTGCCTGGAGCCAAGGACAGCAGTTACTTATTAATTGCACAGTGGCTTCTGCAGCTTGAATTTCGCCGGGCTGACCCGCCGGGGCCGTGCGCTGCAGGGAGAGCACCCCACACCTGGCTGCACCCCGTGTCCTGCTGCGCTCCAGCCTGACCGTGGCGTCAGGCATCTGCTGCAGGCCCCTTGCAGCACACGGGGCTTGGGCCCTCCTTGCTTCCCAGATGGATGTGTCCATGTCCTCAGTCCATTCCTCCTCTGGAATTCCACCAGCAAACCAACCCTGGAGAGCACCTTTAAGGCTGGAGAGCTACTGAGTGACTCCCACCTGCTTTTAGCATGCACCTTTCCAAACAAATAGAGCAGCAGCCTCCCACCAGCCTTCACACTCCCCAGCACGTGCAGCGAGCTCCCCAAATGCCGTCTGCAGCCGGACCCCGCTGCACGTGTGCTTGCTGCATCCCTGGAGCTTGTGCCTGCCTCGTGCTTGGGATGGGAAAACAGGAAACCCCCTGCTGCCGCAATCGCCTGCTCTTCTGGGAAGAAAGGACGGGAGGCAGAAAGGCTTGGCCAGGGCTCCCGGTGACCCTGCAAAACTCATTTAAGGCTCAGCAGTGCAAAAGGGAGCTGGGGAAGTGTGTGGCTGTTTGGCTGCAGGAGACTCTGGTCCCTCCAGAGCCTCCTGCCAGAAGTGATAACCCCAACCCAAGCCCAAGGCCAGCCCACTGCCACCTGCCAGCGCGGGATGGGAGCTGGCCCCGCAGCTGCCAGCAGTGCTGCTCCTCCAGTTAAACATTCACTTCATCCAGCCAACCTCCCAAAGCAGGGAAGTTAGCCCCAACCGTTTGTGGAAACAATGTCATAGACCTCAACCTCCTTTAAAAAAAAAAAGTGGACAAAAAGCCAAAAAACTATTTTTATATTTCCCAGTGCTTTTTAAAGGAAAAAAGCTCATTCTGTAGCTCAGGAAACGCCCACATCCTCCTGACTGCGCAGGGAGGAGCCCACTGGATTTTTCCAGGGAGCATGAAGCAACAGGCATGCTGGAAATGAGTTTTCCATCGGTACCCGGGAGCGCCGGCGCTGGGCAGCCGCTCCGGCACTGCGCGGGGCCGGGAACAGGACCCGGCGGCATTTCTCACACATAACCCACGGCTGCAATCCCAGGCATCCGAGCAGCCCGAGCTGCCAGCGTTCATTCAGCACAGGCAGGGAGGCTCCCGAACAAGCGGGGCTTTATGAATCACCTCCCCGCTAAGCTTCGGGCCAGCCGAGGAATTCAGGAGCGACACCAAACCCCGGACGCGGTGCTCCCATTGCCTTCTCACCACACCACGCGGCCTATCGGGAGGAAAGCCCGGGATCCGCATCCCGGAAAGACGGCTCAGAGTTTGCACGTAGCTTTTATGCATTGAATAAACGGACTCAGGTTTATTCTTCCAGAGCCTGGGCGGTTCCTCAGGGAAAAGCTCAAGGCATCAACAGCGACATGCTCCAGCCTATCTCAGCTCTAAGCACAGAGAAGCTTGCTCCCGTTACAACTCACCTCCCCCCCACCCCCGAGGTTTCTCTCAGGGGCAGCATTCCCTGCGGGAAGGTGTGGGATGGGGGCTGGCACTCCCCCGCTGCCAGGCACCTGCCTCCCCCTGCCTGTAGGGCAGGGTGTCCCCACACGGGGCAGGAACGGGGAGCCACGGAGGAACAGAGACCGGGACAGGGACCACTGCACCTACAGAAACCCTCCTGGGGAGAGAGCTGGCACGCAGCTGGGCACGGGGTACAGCCCTGCTCCCCCCAGACCACATCCACGAGTCCCCCAGCAGATGGGGAGAGAAAAAGAGCACAGACACTGCTGTGGGCTGGCGCTTCTCCTCCTGGCACAGGCTGGCCTCCTCCTCCGGCAAGGCAGGGGTCCCTGAACCCAGCCCCAACCCCCCCACGCAGGGCAGGCTCATCCCTGGAGCGAGAGGAGCAACTCTGACCCCGGGTCAGTGCCCAGCTGGCTGGGCAGGCACTATTTTCTGCTTAAAAAGGAAAAGATTCACACAAAGAAAGACATCCAAGGGGCCAAGCCCTTCCCACCCACACACAAATAGGTTTATTTAAAGGAGGAAGACAGCAAATTCCTATTTCCCTGTGTTTACTTGGAGATGGCCGGAAAAGAATGAAAGCACCAATGCCTCCAATGCTCAAACATCATCAGGACCCTTTGGTATTTCTCCACCAAACAAACACACTGAGGCAACAGGGGCTGGACCCTGGAGCAGCGTGGGGAGATGGGCAGGGAGGGGTGTAGGGAGGCAGTGCCAGCCCAGCTGGACCCCGTGGTCAGCAGATCCCCGGAGGCAGCTCGGGCTGGAGTTCTGGATCCATTCCCAGAGCCACCCTGAGCCCACAGAGCAGTTCCAAGGGTGCTCACCCAGGGGCTCAGGGCACTTGCCGGGGAGGCTCCCGGCTGGGCACTGCCCCGCAGGGGGAAGCGGGCTGGGGCAGCTCCTCGGGGAGCTTCAGGGAGGCACCAAGTCCAAGGATCAGCCCCTGCTTCCACCTCCACTCACCCCCGGCTCTCTACGAGGCGCTCAGCCCGTGCTGCCTGACAGGAGACACGCCAGCCCCGGTTCCCAGAGATCCTGACCAGCCACAACCCCAAGCAACGCCCTCGGAGACCTGCAGGGACTCGCTGCTGCCCTAACCCAGCCCAGGCGGGCTGAGATGGACCTCCGAGCCCCGGAGCTGCCTTTGAAAAAGTCCCGTGGAAACCCCAAACCCTTCATTAGCTCGCCCAGCTGGGAACAGCCTGCTGAGGGCTGGCTGCGAGGCCAGACGGGGAGGGGTGAATGGCACACCTGGGGCCAGGTTTGCAGGGAATCAAAGAAACCGGCTGGAAGAAGGTTTTGTTTGCACCTGCCACTGCCAACTTCCCTGCCCCAGGAGATCCCCCGAATCATGGGAGCCCCCTGCCCAGTACCGGCCCTGTCGGGTGGGCCGCGTTCCCCTGACCCGAGCCAGCAGGTACCTGGGGACAGGAGCCACCCCACTCTCAGCACCCCAGGCTGAGGGCATACCCCAACCAGGGCTCCTCACCGCCTGCTTCCCCTCCTCAGCCCGGGATCACCCACACCCCCTGTGTCCCCTGTCCCAGGGCCAGCCGGCAGCAGTCCCCAGCACAGCCCGGGGATGCGGGGCAGGGCAGAGGGGTCGCGGCCACTCCGGGGGGCCCCGGGGGAGAAGGAGCTGCTGCCGGACAGATCTCGGGGCGAGCCCCGCGGGGAGCTGCGGCGGAACGGGGACCGGGGGGACACATCCCGGTGGGGGAAAGAGAAGACGAGGCGGGGGCTCAGGGAAGGGGAGGGCAGGGATGAGCGCAGCTCTGGGCTGGGGGACCGCTTTGAGGTCCCGGGGATGCATCTCGGCGCGGGGAAGGGAATGCGGGGCCGGGCCCCGGGGATGCGCTCACCGAAATACACGGTCTTGTCGCACTTGGGGCACTTGGATGCCATGGCGGGAGAGCGGAGCCGAGCCGAGCCGTGCTGTGCTGTGCCGAGCCGTGCTGTGATGTGCCGCGCCGTGCGCCCCGCTCCGCCCGGCCCCCGCCTACCGCCGCCCGGGGGGAGCCGGGGCGGGGCTGCCCGCCCAGCGTCGGCCGGGCTCGGTACGGCCCGGCTCGAGCCCAGCGCAGCAGGTGCCCGGTCCCGGCCGTGGAGAGAACTCTCCCTGCCCTGTCTCCCACCCCCAAAGATTGAAGTCGGGACGCGAGTGCTCCCGATTCCCTTGCCTGGGAAAAAACCTCCATAATAAACAGGTTGTAGTTGAGCGACGCGACTTGTGGGTTTTTACCGGCCCCAAAGGCATTGGCCTGGAGCCCCCCCGACTGAGTCCGGCCAGCAGCCGCCCCTGGGACATGAGTGGGGGGTGGCGGTCCCGGGCCAGCCGCCCCAGAGGGGCTCGGGCATCTCCCACCCCCCGCGGGACCGGGCAGCCCGTCCCCGCCCCACCCAGCTCGCTGCCCGGCTCCAGCGCCGGCATCCTCCGGCTCCCGGCGCCATTCCGCTCCGTTGCCATGGAAACTCATCTCAAAAACCCCTCCGGCTCAAAGGGATGCTCAGGGAGCCGTGAAGCCACGGCGAGGATACTCAAGGAGCCACGATGCCATGGCGAGGCAGGCGAGCCCCACGGTGGGCCGCAGACCCCCTGCGCCCGGGCGAGCCCCTCTGTGCCCGCCCGGCCGGATCCTGCCCCGCGACGGGGCTGCGGTGGGCGCAGGGTGTACCCGGGTGGTGGCAGCGGGGGCAGGGCCGGGGCTGGGGAGCTGCGCCCCTGCACCGCCAGGCCGCCGGCTGGGGCCGGTTGTTGGTAAACAGGACATCTGCCGCTCCGCAAGAGCAGCCTTGCATTATTCATCAGCCCGCAGCCTGGCTCTACTCCACCGCCATTGTCACAGAATTCCTTTCTCTGCCGGCAGCTGGTGCAGCTGCCAAGCGCCCGCCTGGCCCCCGGCGCACAGGCAGCCTTGGGAAGGGAACCCGGGGCTTCGGGATGGGGCAGAGTGACGCGGCCAGCGAGTACATGGGGCCGGGGATGCTCGACAGCGGGCTTCTCCATCGCCCGTGCACCCTCCTGGGTTAGAAGGCCCAGGCATCCCTGTCACTCCTCGGCCAGCTGCTGTCACAACAATGTGTGGCTTTGTGGCCGGCGGGGTCCCTGCGCAGGGGCAGGTGGCAGTGGTGCCTCCGGGGCGCCCCAGCCCCACACGGCCCCCGGGAGGGGCGGCTCAGCCCTGCATGTCCCACCACGGAGCCAGCATGACCCAGTCCAGGCCCGCAGCCACCAGGGCAGGGCAGGAGCTGGGGATGTGCAGAGCTGTTGATTTCTGGAAGAGCAGCTGCCTGCCCCAGCATAGCCCCACAGCACTCATGTGGGTCCCTCCGTGGTACCCAGTGTGTCTGCAGCCCTAAAGCACCCCATGGCAGCAGGCAGGTGCCAGCACAGCACCAGCAGCATCCCCGTGCCTGCAGCAGCTCCTGTCTCATGCACTGAGGGGACATCCTGGAAAGGTCTGCTGTCTAAATCCTTCACATGCAGAGGAAGTCTCAGCTGGTGCCCCAGCCTTGGGAGCTGAGGTACAAGAGAAGGAGGCAGAAGGCTGCATCCACCAACAGCCTGTTTGGAGTGGCCACAGGAGAAGGCCTGGGCTCTGCCATGCTGCAGAACCACCACCCAGAAGATGCCAGCCAAGGGCTTTCCACACATAGAGCCTAGGGGGAATTAAGACAAATCACCTAAAGGTGTGAATCCCTGCCTGCAAATGCGCTAAATCCCAAGCGGATATGCTAGTTCAGGAGCAAAGTGGCTTTAGCTGGTCATGTCTTAATCTTCCCCGATTTAGGCTCGGCATGCTCCTGCACGGAGGGCAGGGATGTCCTGGCACCTCGGGGACAGGTGACTCGGGTTGCCCAGGCTGAGCAAGCGGGGATGGCCGAGCTTCTGTGGGGACAGCATGCCCAGTGCCAGGCAGGGGATAGCCTGCTGCCGGGGGGACACAGGATGTGGGAAGGGATGCAGTGGCACATGAGGGACACCCCTGACCTCGCTGTGCCTCTCCCCAGACAGAACGTTAATACCCGGGCTGGGGAGTAATTTTGTCCAAAGGATGCATTTTCCACCAGAAATTTCTGGGCCCCATCTCTGCCCAAGGGCTGAGCTGGAGTCTCCCTGGCAGCGGGTGACAAAGCCGCCTTTCAGCGGCCAGGGGAGGTCTCTGGCATGGGCCGTGCCCCCAGCAGCAGTGCCTGGGGGTGTCCCAGCCGAGGGGACGGTGTCCCAGCCCTGGCACCCGCGGCGGGAGGTGACCCATTTTCCTCAATGGCGCCGGCCCCGCGCAGCCTCGGGATTTCCTGAGCTGCTGAGGGCAGCTGGCTCCCCGGCCCAGCACACATCCCTGGGGGGCACCGACGCTGGATCTGCGCTGATCTGGCCGTGCCCTCAATTAGCCACTTCGGGGGCGTCAGGGGGCTTTCCTCCAGAGAGCGCCCTCCGTGATAAAGCGGGGGCTTTTAACCCAGCCACTTCCCTCAGGGGCTGCGTGGAGCGGAGCAGGAGCCGCGTCCCTGCAGCCTCCCCTTCTCGGTTGGAGCTGAGGCTGAAGCAAGCCCACATCCTAAAGCTGGTGCCTGTAGCCCTTCTCTGGGCAGCAGCAACTGCCCCAGGGCCCAGCAGGGGCTGCGAGACGTGGGGGGTGCTTTGCCGAGCGTGCCGGGCTGGCCCTGGCCCTGGAGCTGGGATTGCCTCCACCGGGAGCCTGCAAAAGGTGCGAGGCTGGGACCTCTGCCTAGGGCAGGTCAACCAGAGAGCTTTGTACAGAGATTAAGGGAAAGTGAGGAATAAATAAGGAATAACTCCCTCCAGGCTGCCTCTCCTTTGGCTCACCTCTCTCCCCCTCCCTGCACCAACTCCCCTCAGCTCTTTCTTCTTCATTCAGATACAAATACCACAAAAACTCATGGACCCAGACAGAGCTGCTCCTATGGGGAGCTGGGGCTGGAAAGCCTTCCTCTGCTCTCATGTTTTCTGGCACCTAGGATCCTTTGGATTTGTTACAGGGCAAGAAGAGGCTGGGGGAAAAAAAAGAAAAGAGGTTACAGGAAAAAACCCTGCTGCTGGCTTGGTGTCCCCAGAGATCAGTGATCCATACGTGGCCTGCAGAGCCTTGGCTGGTGCACTGTGTGCACCCACATGCCCAGGGCCCTCTGTCCCTCATGAGAAGGTCACCCCAGGGTGACACGCTGCAGCTTTCTCTTTTTTTCACTCCTGAATCTCCTGCAGACACAGCCCACAGCCAGGGGCTGGAGGTTACAAATGGCTGCTGCCCATGGCAAGTAACAGCCACCGCCCATGGGCCACCCCATCTATAACCGGGTTTGCCTCAGATCCTTGCATTAGGCAGGAGTTCCATGGAAAAAGTGGTTGGGCTTCCCTCCGTGGACTGGGAGCAGTTCCCTGTGATGGGATGCAACAGAAAGAGCCTTTCACAAAACCTGGCAAAGCACTTTATTTCTTATTTCATTTATTCTCCACAGCCCTCCTGGGTGTGCCTGCCAGCGTGGATCTGGCTGTCCTACATCACGAGCTGGGGCTGCACGGGAGGGTGAGCAGGGCAGTACCCTGCCTGGAACAGGGGACAACTGTCCCTCAACACAAGGAGCCCGGGGCTGGCTGGGGTGGGGAGGAAGCCACACAGAGAGGGGACAGCCCACACATGCTGGATACCCAGCCTTGCTGCCGAAGGGCGGCTGCAGGATCAGTGCGCGGCTCGGGAGTACAGAAGCTTAGGAAGGATTAGCAAGAGACGGGAAGATGGAGGAGCAGAGGATAAGCGTGCCGAGGGCTGGCAGGAGCTGGGTCTCATCAGGCAGCACATGCCACTGACCAGGGCTCGGCACGTCAGCGCCCAGCCCCGGCGCCCGTCGTCGGCAGCTCCAGCGCCCGTCATCGGCAGCTCCAGCCATCCACTTGTCGCTGCTCTCCTTTAAAAGGCATCAGAGTCCCTGCTGTTATCAGCAGAGCCGATAGCGCTGTCACGCCTGCAATGAACAGGTTTACAGATATCCCAGTTGTCCTTGCCATCTGGAATGGATGTCCCCATTGTCCCCGCAACCCCTTCCCGAGGGGCCGAAGCTGCCAGCCTGCCCAGGGCCGGTGAGAATCCCAGCAGGCTGCAGGCAGATGCCGTGGATGCAGACTCCATGGGGCAGGTGTGATGCCTCCGTGCAGTGGGATCACAGTGCCTGAAAAGCAGTGCTCCAGCTGAAAAAAGGCAGGGAATCAGCTGGAGAGACCTGAGCACAGCACTCAAACCCACGTCAGAGCTGTGGTGGGACTGCAGTAGGGAGGCTGTGCAGAGAATGGCCAGGGGTGGGGGTAGCTGGCACTGGTGGCTCTCCCCCAGGTTTTCCAGGGAAAGAAAGGGTGTCCCAAGAAATGGGCTGTGCTCAGACCCAGGCTTCAGTGGCAAAGTTCAGCTCAGGGCAGTTGGTCATTAAGCCCTCCCAGTCCCATGGCCCCCCCAGACATGCTGGGGCCAGAGGTCAGGCCGGCCAAGGTGCAGCGTGGCTCTGGGAGCTGGCACAGCAGCAGGGAAAAGTGTGCACAGCAGCTGCCCAGCTTTCATGTGTCTGTGCCCCACATGCACACCACCTCCAGGACACTCTCAGTGAGCCCCTGGGGTAGGGAAGGGGCTGGACATACATAATCCAGCACCTCATGAATGCTGCGATGTCCCCACGGCACCATCTTCTCCTTTGGCATCACCCCCCCACTAGAATGCATTTGGCCCTGGTCCCCACCACACATTATGGGCATCTGCCTGGGATGCAGGGAAACCCAGCTTGGCTCCTCATCCACACGCTCCACACACTTGCCTCCCTACTGTCCTGCCTGGGGGCAGCCAAGGCACAGGCAGGGGGAACAAACTCAATCCTGCTCAGATGGAAAATCTCTGAAAAAGTACAACTTGGCTGAACCCTTCCGACCAGAACCTGTAAATCTGCTCCCCATGACGCTGCCAGCATCCCACGGAGCACTGGATCCAGGTGGAAAGTCCCCTTGCAGGAAAGAAGGGAGAAAGCTGTCTGCAGAAAGATGCTGAATTTATGTTATTCATTCTCGTTCCAGGAATGCAGTGAATGAACTTGCAAAGCCCAGGGCAGGAATCAAGTGTGCTTCAACCCTGACCTGGCCTGACTTTCTTCCAGGCTGAAGAAGAGGTGGAGACAAGCCCCGGCTCCACAACCCATCTGAATTTACTGTGTGTCTTTTCTTGAGGCAGTTCTCCTCCTCCTGTATGGGTGAAACGTGATCATCAGACACTGAGTCTTTCACCGGGTTTCAAAACTGGTCAAGCAGGGCAAAACCCTTTTGTCAGTCTCCAGGATGGGAAGCGAGGGCAGGAGAGACAGGGGGACATGGGCCACCCCAGCCTCCTCCTTTGGGGGGGCAACAAACACCACCCACACTCAAGACGTTCATATTCTGAAGATGGGGATCACGGCAGATCCCATCACTGTTGGCTCTTGCAGGCTCACCTTGAAAGGCACTGACTAAAAAGTACATTTACAGGAAAAACCCCAAACCAACCCTCTCTCACCAGCTAGAGAGGGCTGTCATGTCTTGACTTGCCTTTCCGCGGTGATTGTTCCTTTCTCCCTCTAATGCTGCTGCCAAAGCTTATTTGGGTTAATGGTGTTTTTAAGTCTGTGCCCTCTTGATGGATTGAGGAAAACAGAAAAGATTCAAGGTCCAGTTTCTGTAAATGAGTCGAATTCCTTCCTTCTCACAGTCAAAACCTGCCAGATTTTTTTTTGTGCTCTTCCCAGGAACCCCCCAGGCCAGCACACCTCCCGTGCCACCTCACCCCATGCCCCCTGTGAACAGGTAGGTGCCCTCTCCTCCTGTGGCAGTGGGAAGCAGCTCCACCATGACGCAACCTGACCATCCCAAAGAGCCTCTCCAGCTTCCCAAGATCTGGCTTGTGTAACACTTGCATGGAGAGCCAGAGCCCGCAGCAGAGCTGGCACCAGCTCCAAATTTCCATTTCAAAAGAAAATTTCAGCGTGTATTTTGCTTTACAACTCTCCAGTAGTGTCCTGGTTACAGCCCTCCTCCCACAGCAGGAATGCCAGGTTCAGAATTGTTAGTTTTGGTCATACTTTGCTTTTTTCACACTGTTTCAGCCGTGCTGTTACAGTCAGGGTGCTGCCTTCATGTTACAGCAGCAAAAGCAGAGATCACAGGGAGCTGCTACTGACAAGCTGGTAAAATGCAAAATGCAACACAAAATAAAGCCCCCCAAATACCAAAGTTAACTGAAAAAAAAAGCTGTAACAAAAGCATTTTGGCATAAAGCATTGTAGGAATGTTTGGATTTCTGTTTTTGTTTTTAAAATACTTTCCTGAGCAGCTTCCTGCTTCTTTTTAAGCCTGTAAAATTGTAAGCATGGCACTGAGTCTGGAGGTCAGCATGCTCCATCCACGTGAGCACGGAGCACAGCCTTCTCCCAGGGATCGCAGCTGAGCCTGTGACATGTCTGCTCCCACGTCTGCATGGCAGAGAGGCAAGTGAAGGACTGGGATGCCAGGGACACATGGCTAAGGGAAAATACCCAAATGCATGCGGCAAAACTTATCACATCCCAATAGACCTGACCTGCTTTGGGTGGGTGAGCACTTCCGAACTCCAGGCTCTGCTTTACCCCACAATCTCAGGGGCTCTTTAGGAGGTGGGAAGCAAGAGGAGGGACCTGGAAAATGGGACATTGCCCCAGCTGTATGAACATTGTTCTATTTTGACAAAGCTCTAGAGCAGGAGCGTGAGTAACCAAAGGCAGTTCCTGCAGCAACAGCAGAGGAATGTGAATACAGAGGAGAGGTCAGCACAGGAGAGGCTTAGTGACAGCAGTGGCTTAAGAGAGTGACCCCTCGGGCTTGGAGAGGCCAGTGGCGGGACCTAGCACTCCCTGCACCTCCCAAGAGCCAGCATTTTCCTTTGGTTGCTAAACGGATCTTCCAGCCCCCTCCTCCCAGGCTGGTACAAACATAAGCCAGTGAAACACATGGCAGTGGAGTCTGCTGCCGCATGCCAGAAACCAGCATCTCTATTGAAGGACACGCAAGGGTCCTTCAAAGTTAGGGCAGCACAGGACATGCTCTCTCTCCTTGCCTGGACTCGTTCCCAGAGCAATCTCTGGAGCCGCTCCAAGAAAGCTTTTAAGATGTTGGAAACCGCAGGGCTGGCACCCCCAAGTGGTTCCTGAGCTCTCGGTGCAGCCGGAGCCGCCTCTCGCCAGGCTCATCAATAGCTCATCCACCAGGATCTGCAGCGCAGCAGCAGCTCCGGCACTCCGGGGTGTCCGAGCTCCCCTGGCCCCCGGCACAGCAGGGCCCTCTGCTACCGCGCAGGGGCTGCAGCCAACTCAGACATGGAGCTTGTCAAAGTGATGTGTTCAGATTTCCTTTTGCTACAGGAAAGAATCCACATGAGCGCTTTCCCTCACAGAGAAGAGCGTTACAAAACACTCCTGCAGCCGGTGTTTCTTACCTACAGGGAGTTAATCCTAAAGAGTGATGGTGACAAAATAAAACTGCCAATGGTCACTGGTACCATCCTTCAGCACTGCCAGAGGGCTTCTGTGCCTTTCCTGAGCAGCACATCCTTCTGGAATAGCTGTCCTGTCCCACTTTTAAGTTACAGACAGGAAACCCTGACCTGTAGCACAGGATACTCTTAGATCTGCCGGTGCACAGCTGCTCACAGCCAGAGGAAATCCTGCCACTCCTGAGCAGCAACTGAGACCAAACATGGAATCCATGTTGCTCATCTCAGAGGATGGAGCAATGCAGAACCCAGAACTGCCCACGGGTTGGGCCGCTGACCCCCAGGGATGTCCCTCTGCCACATGCCAGAGGCATGCTCAGAGCAGCAGGACAAGGAGCTGCTGTGGACAAAAGGCTCATTCAGAGGCACAGCCCTGCAGGCACCTGCTGCTGCGTTTCAGAGGAAGAGGAGGGAGGGAGAAGCCTCTCAAGCGCTGGAAATGTTTAAAGTGCACAGGAGAGGAATCAAACTATGAGTGACTCCGACTCTTGCCCTGTACAACGGCACTGCTGGCACAGGGACACTGGAGAGCAGAACACAGCCCTGGGATGGGAAGGAAGGCGCAGAGCTGTGTGCATCAGGCACGTGGAACCTGAGCAAGGGTGGCTGTTTCAGAAGAGACAAAAAGCAGATGTTTCACAAAAGCTCACTTTCCAGGTTTATTAAGTAAAGTTAACTGAATTGTTTTCATTTTGTGGGGATTCCTTTCCGTCTAACCCAGGGGGTTAGCAGAGTTGCACAGAATCACGGTTGGACTGTGATAACCCAAATACAACTTTGGCTCATCTCACCGCTGACACATATGGAATGACTTGGGGGTTATTACATGCTGTGTCTGCTTGAGGCAGGTACATGTACAGATCAGCACAAGTTGCAAATGATAGTTTACATCCTTTCAAAACTGAGCAGGGCATCCAGCAAATGCACTGCCATGAGAAGACATATGAAAAAGAAATGATACAGACTTGCAAATACGTAAGAAGTTCAAGAGATGCAAGAAACCTCAAACACAAGAAATGTCAAGGGGGGAAAAAAACACTTAAATTCAGACACAATGTGTTCAAATGAAAACCCAGCTGTAATTTAAAGTCCCTTCAAAATGGGAAACATACAGTAACGCAATTAAAGAGAAACCAGGTCTCATCCTGGGAAACGTGTCCGAAAGCACTGATGCACAAACAGGTTCAGAGTTCTAAGCAAAATGTCCCTGGGCATTGGTATACTTGACTCTTGGAGCCAGAGCAAAGCAATTCATTACACTTGCTGGGCCTACTGCTGGCTCTTGGTGGCCTAACAGCACGTAGGATCCCAGATGTCACAGAGAAGGCAGCACGCAAACTGCTGGTTACCGGGAGGAATGCCACGGGCCACATCTCCCAGAGAGCAACTAGAGTAAGGACACCTAATTCTGGCAGCCTGGCTCTACTGCACACAACATTAGTGTAATGTTCTGCAAGGTTCTTCAGTTCTTAGCTCACTCCTTTCTCAGCCTGAGTTGGTCTGTCTTGTGCATGAGCACAACTGGCTGTGCAAAATGATCCAAAAAACAGAAGGGACAGGACCAAAGAAAACTGGCTGAACCTGGGGCTGGCTTTCAGCTCCTATTTTCAAATATCAGTTAAAGATTGGAAATTTATCTACAAAAGAAATAATATAAATGAAATAAAAAAATGGCACAGTCCACAAAATTAAAAAAAAAAGAGAAAAGAAAAGGAAAATCTTACAACACAGCCTCATAAAAATGGCTTTGCAACGAGAGCTCAGTCACAAAATGAAGGGTTCTAGCTCTTCATACATCAGAAGAGGAAACAAAGCTAAAAAGTACTAGTCCACATTCTCTTAATAAGTTAAACTTACTTTCCCTCCCCCTTCTACAAAAGGGGTAGAAGCAAAAGGGAAAAGAGGCTACTAAAAATTAAAAAAACAAAAAAGAAAATAAAATAAAAGGAAAAAATAAAAAGAAAAAAAAAAGAGAAGGAGAGTGCGAGAGAGAGAGAGAGCAGTCTGTGGTCAGAGGCTCAGAGCAGGACTGAGTTCCTTTTAAGGGTTTAAAAGATGCAAAACAGTTCCTCAGAAGTTCCCTCTCTTCAACAGTTAGTTCAATGCTGTAGCCATGGAAACTCAAGTAGATACTGGAGGAGAGATTCTTCCCGGCAGATCCTCCGCCATGCGGAGCGCTGCTGGGCGAGCGTTAATCCTCGATGATTATGGGCTCATCATTCATGGGCTGGCGGAGCTGCACTGCCTGCATGGGCCGCAGGATAATAGGCTTGTAAGGGCGTCTGGCGGCTCGCTTGGCTTCGGAGGAGGAAAGCAGCTTGCGGATTTTCCTGCAGACAGCAAGGAAGAAAGGGACGGATTACAGAGGCACCGTACGTTTCTCCATTTCTCCAAGGGAAACCAGGCCTGCACACATCTGGTGGGGTGGGCTGACAATGGTTCCTTCTGCAATGTCTGCCCTGGGAAAATTAAGTTTTCTGATTTATAAACCCCCCAATGAAGAAGAAATTGCATTCTCTGCTCCAGAACCCTTCCCTGGCAGAGCAGAAGGCATTCTGGTCCAGCCTTGTAGGACCAGGGTCTCTTGCTGTGAATAGAACATGTGAAATAGTCAGGACAGCCAGTTTCCACACCACTGATTTATTCTGGATTTGTTTTGATCAGCTGGATGTGCTGCAGGCAGCTCTGGGGGAATTTACAAAGCCAAGTCAAAACCAAACCTCTTCTGGCAACGCTGGTCACTTCCCACCTTGCAGTGCAGAGCACTCTGCCATTGCCAGCCCCGAGCAGCTGCCCACAGCTGCCTCTGCAAGGGGAGCCCATCACCCACGGAGCTGCACCTCAAGGCTGACTGCGCAGGGGAGCTCCATGACAGCCACCAACCAGTGAACCAATACTGGAGCCTTTGCCCCGTGCTGGGAACACCAACAGGGTGTTTCCCCCCCTTGCTTCTCCCACACTGTGTGTGCACAACCCAGAAATGGGCAATATTCACATCTTTTATCTGGTTACGGATTTCCCTATATGTACAAGACTGGCAACAAGTCTTACGAGATGCAGGACAGAAAGCGAAAGAGAGAGAGAGAGACAGAGAGAAGGGAGAGAAAGATACACCAAAGTTTTAAAATTACCAAAAGAAGTTAGAAACAACACTGAATGATTGCTTGTTTCTTTTTGTCAACACCAAGCTTAGAGATAAAGGAAGTATCATAAAATACCCCACCCAAACCCAAAAATCCAGCAACAATGAAAAATATACTGCATAATTAAAATGAGGAATTCTTTTATGGGGATGTTGTGGTGGTCAAAGGCACATTGAGATTAGAAAGGAAAGTAATATAATAAATATTCAGTACCCACTATGATCCTTCAGCTCAGGAACTGGGGCAACAAGAAGGGTCTGGTAAGACAGCACTGCCTTCCCTCACAGGCTTCTGACAGAACAAGGTTTTGGCTTCCCATGAAAGACAAGAGAGGAAGGGCTTTACAGTCCACATTTCAGCCAACTATCCCCTAGTTTTGTTTAGGGAACACTGCTGGGGCCAAAACCCCTTTTTGTTGGTTGTTGGGGTTTTTTTCGTTGGTTTACTTGTTAAGAGAAGAGAGACCTTCTCACTGAGCTGATGCCTATCACTGTGCTATGATTTCTGTCTTTAAGATGTGACAGCTGCTGAAGAAAGTGGTCAAAATACCTCCCCCATTCTCCTCAAAAACTTACCCTTAGCACCACCAGAACTGACAAACCATCAACTTCAGCTGAAAATTTGGAATCACTTCTTGTCAGATTTGGTCCTCTTCACTTGTTTTTTTGCCCACTGAGCAGGACAAGCTGCTGCATGGCACTTACACAGACACATCTTTGTTTGCCCAGTGTCCCTGTTTCTCCAGCACATTCTAAAGCTAAAAGGCCACAGGGTGAGGAGAGGTGAGAACAAGCTGGCAAAGTGGTGGTGGGGGAGAGAAAAAATAAAATCTTGATATAATGACTCCTCCAAGATGTTTGGCTGCAGTTGATCCACTTTTAGCCAGCAGAGCTCCTTGCAGCACCCGCGTGTGCTCAATTAGCCACACTGCCATCAGAAACACATCCTCCAGCATTCTAGATTCTGATCAGGTCACTCACTGCCTCCGCTTGCATGAGTTATAAATGCCAAGTTCCCTACTGTGAGCCTTCAATTCAAAAACTTATTCCTTTCATTTCACCAACTTTTCAAACTGCTTCAGAGCCGTACAGTTTTCCAGCACCATTCTCAACTGGGCTACACAAAAACAAGGAGAGGGGGAGTGTGTAGAACTTCAGGGAAACCTACTTGCTGTGACTGGAAACACAGCCTGACCCTCAGCTGGAGGATGATATGCAGATATTGCAGCTAGATTGATTGCTATGGAGCCAACACAAAGCTCAAATTGTTTCAGAGCTCACAAACAAGTCTGACAGTGGAATGCAGCAGATGGTTCAGGGAAAAGTTAGAGGTGAAATGCCCGACAGAAAACCCGTGCCGCTGACAATGCTCCATCACTCAGGCTTCCCTGCTCTTCACAGGCTGCCAAAAATCTCCTTTCACCACTCATCAGTCAGCTAAGCAGCACAGCTATCAGACAAAGAAGCCTGTGTGGGTTTTTTTTCTTTTCTTTCTTTCTTTCTCTATTTTTAAATGGAAGCAGCAAGATCTTACTGAGATGATGTCTATCACGGAACCATGATTTTTATTAGAGTTGTGCTGGTTGCTGTGGGACTCATCTTTCCTGCCTCACTCAGTGGTTCTGTATGAGCAGAAGATTCTGTGTCTTTACAGTAAACTGTTGTCACAACCAACACCACACTGGATGAATATCGTCTCAGTTCTGTACAGGTCAAAAGCCAGGACCTTGTACTGACACGCTGCCACCATGCACCTGCCGTATTTCATGTGGCTTGGATGGTGAAGATGTCAAGAAGAGCTCCCTAAATGCATGATTATGAAAGAACCCTTGAGCATCTAAGGAGTGAATTAGAGACTGTATACCCTGAGTCCACAGTGGCACGTAAATCTGAGAGCTGCAACAGGATCCCAGGACCTCTTTATCAGAGCAACAGTAGTAATAAGGAATCTGCTTCCCCTGAAAACTAAATCCTTCTCTCACTTTCTTTCAGTTGTATATGGAATTCCACTGGGTTTTTTCACAGCATCTTGCAGGCACAGAAAGGAGAAGGGAAAGACATGACGAAGATATGAGCTGGTGTGAAATGTTGCATAAAAGGTGTCCATAGGAACAAGTCTGACAGGGAAATTCATTTCATGTTTCTTCTGAGTTCTAACAAGGTGTTTCTGCATTGAAATCTGATTTTCCAATAGATCAGTGGTTAATAACTTGAATGTTACTAGTGTCACCTTTTCTACAAAGCCCATCTTTGATACTAGGCCCACAAAATAGTTACTTGACACTTGAAATGCACTGCAAGCTAAGGAGAAGTTTGGAGATGTCAGGACTCTTGACTATGACCTTTGTGCTGAACAAATGAAGACTCAGAGTAGTGCCAAATTTAGTAGTACCAGAAGAGGCAAAGCACTAAAACTCTCCATCTCCTTGGTCACTTGAAGGGTTGAGACATCCAGTAATTCCCAGGTCTATCTCTGCAAGTGGAGGGAAAGGTAAGTGCTTCTCTGCTGTTGGGGCACTGATAATGCACGTGCTGATAACTCCAGGCTTCAGACCAGGATAGAAGCCAGACAGCACCTCTGCTGTCAGAGAGGGCTGGAAAGCAGGGCTGCGGCTTTGCTCTGACCTTCCTCAAGGTTACCCACGAGGGAGGCATCAAGTTCTTGGGAGGAAACCACACAAGCCAATTTCTCTACCTTCTCACCACACCCAGAAGCAACCCTCCCATCCTAGGAATACCAGTACTGGGAACTTTGCCTTAGGGATCAGGTCACATAGCTTCTACCACTCTGTCAGCAGTTTGTAAACAGTTTGAAGTGAAACTCACACAAGGGAAGTTTCTTTCACTATTTTTATCCTGTGGGCAGACCAACAAGGACTAGGATTAGCAGAAGCAGTACCACCAAAGAAGGCAGATGGACACTGCAGGACTAAATCTCACCACTACTGGTGGCAAATATAAACCACCATGAGTGGTAAATGAGTCACCTCAGCCCATAGAAACCCTCTGTCACTTGCAGGTTTCAGGACCCAGACACACGTGGAGATGTTCTGCGGGGTAATACAAGAGAGTTCAGCATGCAAGAGGACATGCAGAGCTCTGTGCACAGGAGGCTCTGCTCCTCAGCATCACTCACGAGACAGGAGGCCCCTGTCCTGTCCCACTGCGATGGGACCTCCAAGAGCAGTGATGGGTCTGAACCATGTGAACTTCCCACCTCAGTCTTCCTTCCCTTTGTGCCCATCTCCTACAGCAACTGCTCTGGAAGAAGAACAAGAATCTACTTTCTCTGGAATGTAAGTGCATGATTAGGTATTTCCCCCCCTTTACCCACCTCAGCACTGGCTGTGGTCCCAGCATTCAGTTTGTAGCAACAGATCTGCTGATGAGATTCCTCTCTAACCACACCACCAGCTGCAGCACCCACAAACCGAAAGACCTCCCCTTAAAGCCTCTGAAAGACCACATTTCCTACCTGGTTTCTTCAGTGGCCATGTAAAAAACATCATCTGGTGCATCAATCCAGTTCATCCTCCTCCTTTTCACTGGAGGCATGGATCCACCACGAATTAATCGGACTTTTGTTGGGTATGATTTCCCATTGAGCAGCAAGTTTCGGCTTGGTCCCTAACGTGATACATAAAACAGCACAGTTATGGACTGCAACAAACCTGCAGCAACATGTGCTAAGCACTCAAAGGAAAAGAGAGTTAAAGTTTTCATATGGCTTGCTGAGAGTTTAAGGTAAATTCCTCCCCCTCTGGCCCAGGACTGAACACAGAATTCACATATAAGCCATTGTTCACAAGCAGTACAAGTCAGGCACCTTTGAGATGCAATAGGACAGCAATACTTCAGCGACAGGACGAGTAATAAATGGAAGGCATTACCAATAGTTTGTTGCTTGTGTCTGAAAGATGACATCAAGTTCGAAAGATTGAGCATCAGACTTAGATTTCAGCTACTACCATGAATCTAGAGCAACTCTATTGATTTCAGGGAAAGAAATCTAGCTACAGAGCAAATCAAATACAAAAATCAGAATTTACATTTATTCTGGAGTACCAAACTTACCCGTGTCCTTTTTGTTCTAGAGAGGTTAATATTTAATGAGGATAGTATAGAATTAAATATGTTGCTGAAAACAAATCTAGTACTACAAAGCTTAGCAGCTTTCATGATAAAACCCTTTTAGTATTGAACACCACAGATTTCCCACAACAACACATTTGCTTTGCGAATCAACACAGGCATCATTTTCCAGACTCACAGTAACCCCCTTACACTCAGCTGGAAAAACATGAGCTGTTATTAAGAGAGGTGCAGATGAAAAGGAGCAAAGTGTTAAGCTTCTCAAATGCAGCTGTCCTTGATCACTGAAGTCCAGTTCTGCTGCCCCTCTTCCTGCTGATCAGCACATTGAGAAATCCCACTGAAATCAGTAACACTGAACAGCTGGGAAAGATGCACAATGAAGGCCCAGAAAATGTGATATGCATAAATTAAAGCTGGTCAGAAAACACCCTGGTATAAATTCAATTCTGGTATTTCACAGGCTAGTGTCCAAGATCAGACCATCTCCCCAGATGCACCAAGGCTTTCCCTTCTGCCCATGGAATGGGAAACTGAGGGTGTACGTGAGAGATGTCTGCCCTGGGAGATCCACCTCAAAAGGCATGGTGGGGACATGGGGTCTTCATATCCTTAAGTGTCAGGTCATTGCAATAGCTCAACCGAATTGTAACACCTTGACTTAGAAAGGGAAGACTTCAGGCTGAAAACCAAGGGAAAAAACCCAACAAAACCCTGCATCTATCTCATTTTGTATCTGAGCAGAAAACAAAAAATGATAATGACTTTTTTTTTGACCAGCCTTAATCAACTGCTCTAGCAAGATCTGCTTCCTGTAGAACATTAGGGCTTTAGAGCTAAACAAACAAAACCCTCCCTTTTAAAATCCCAAGCTCTTTAAAACTGTTGCATACAAGTGCAATAACAATGTAATTTCTTAGTTGCCCAACTCCATGTTACACAAGACAACTTCAGCACCACAGCAGACCACTGAAATACTTCCAACAATTGCTTTTAGATTTGACATTTGTTAAGCAAAAGTTTTCAAATAAAAGCTTTTCTGATGGCTTTTTTTTTTTTTTTACCCCCTCCAGGTTTCTCCAAGAAAATCCCTTCATTACGGTTGCAAAGGATATTTTCTCCACATATGCAAGATATACAGGAGAACAACTCCAGAAAAAGTTCTTGGAAATACCTAGAAAGGGCACCCCTGTGCTTCTAGGTTGCCTTTTCTCTACCTGCATGGTAAAATCTATTTCAAATGATACATCCTGAAATGAGGACCTTGAATTTTTCATTCACACTTGATCAGGCAACCAGAAATCAAGGCAGTTCTGGGAATTTCACCCTAAAACACCTAAAAAGTGTTAAGTCATTACAGATTTCTCCCACTGCTCTGAGTTGGTTTATTCAGCAGACACAAACAAGTAGCCAGTCTTCTCAGTGACAAAAAATGAAGTTGAATTTGTGGAGAAACGCAATTTACCACTTCGGATCAAGGAACAAACCGAAGGAATGCTCTGTTATTACAAGCAGCCCAGCATGCCCAAGTTCTAGCCTCTCCTCAGGCCACTGCACATTACCCCAGAACACTGTCAGGTTTAATAATGCCTGTGGTCACCGTCCAGTGACCATTGGTCACACCTGCTGCTGGCTGACCTGTGTCACAGGGACCCTGCTGACACTAATGCATTGTGGCACTTCAGCTGATGAGGCAAGCTCCACTTGATCAGCATCAGAAGATCATTTTGGGGGGGGGGTTCGGGGGGGGAAGTATGCTTGAAGTTGTTTCCCATAAGCCACGTGCAAGGGGGAAAAGGTATGCACAGCCTTTGGACTGGCCCCTTCACAATTTAGTGAGAAAGCATTTTGCCAGACACATCAATCAGACTGGCTATTTGCTTCTGTCCTTTGACTAAACTCAGCACAATAGATGAAAGGCTACAAATAAATTTTACTCAAAAAAAGAACGTAAAATACAAGCATTCTCAGCAGGTAACTTGCACACCAACTTGCTAAAAAAATAATAAAAAAGAAACTGTTTTCCAAAGAAATCCTTCCATCGTTTAAACCTTTCTCCTTCAGGGAAACACATTCCACCTAGAAACACATCCTAGAACTTTGCTGTAAGCAGCCACTCAGTTTCTGCATGAGGAGAAACAAAATGCTCCATTCAAAACAGGATCTCTTTTATAGCTACATAGATAGATTTGAGGTTTAAATTGTATTTAACCACTACGATGATTCAGATGACCCAAAATTTTTTTTCTTTTACTTTTCATTGAATTGGGAAGTATGACCAGCTGCAAACAGCAAAGGTGGAAGTGAAGCACTACGGTTTAATGGGGTGTTCTATCTAGTGTGGGTTAATAATTCTTCTTTTCCCTGTTTTGGTTAAATGAACATTCTCTTACCATTTGTCTGGTTTGTCCGTGGTTAGGCAGACCTAACAAACAGGAAAGAGAATAGAGCTGGTAAGACCATTGCTTTTCCAAGACAGAAAAAAGTACAAAATCAAAACACACGCAGCTATGATTACAACTGTGTTGTTTTGCTAAGCCTAGAGTTGCCTACTGAACTGACTTCTGCCCTCCTAGAAAGGTGACGGAGAAAAGCTTCCTTGACAACACGGCTTGAAGAGCAGAGGCCCCAAATTACAAACACGTTCCATTCACCCAGTCTCTTCTCCATTTACTCAAACCTTGCTTCAAACTACCACTAGAAGCACACCTCCTCTTTCAGATCCGAGGTTTTCCACACGTCTGGGGAAAAATCTGACGTTCTCTTTTAGTCTGAGGAATTTACTGACGTCAAGAAGGAGAAAGTGGAAGGCATTATTCACTGTCAAGGCAACAACAAACAGAATCTTTCTTATCCTCCTTGGGTCCCCTGGGAACTCCTCAGCTCAGATGTCAGCTACAAGCTGTTAGCAAACAGAGTGTATCTACTGAACCTGCCACAAGTAAACACCTCCTCAGGCACAGAGCACAGCCACTGCAGCTATCACACGGAGCCCTTCCCCAGCCACACAAACAGCACCAGGCACCGCGACTCGGTGTGACCAGGTGCTTTGCTGTGCTATCAGGTACCTCCTCACACTGCCCTCAACTGTACTGTGCATACACAGGACCCTGAAGGACACACAAAGCTCCTGGGATGTGAGGGAAAGGCATGTTGCTAAAAGGCAGCATGGCCTGGCACAGAATGGACTGGGAGACCCAATAAAGCTGTTTGTTAGCACCATTTGGTTTTCCAAGATGCACGTTCCCAGAAAACACCATTCCATTAACACCTGTGCACCAAACCACCTTCCTCAGCCCCTTCTGGCTGAGAACCAAAATGTCAGTGCATCAAATCCAACAGGTACTACAGGACAGGCACCAGCAAATGCTGTTGCTGGCTCCAAAGGTCTCAGCAGGAATTCTGCTTTCACATTCATAGGATCTTTGAACATTCCTATTGCTAGTGGGTTAGCTGGGATGAAAGAGAAAAGCTTTTTAAAGAATCCAGCAAGAATGAACTTTCACAGCTCATGGTCTGTATTCCAGCAGGTTCCTGGAGGTTCTCACTGGTAAAACCAAACACACTGTTCTTCCATGAGTATGACAGGAAACACAGGGCACAGTAAAATACCTGGAGCGAGGAAGGCGGAACAGGGGACATTTTCTGAGCATTGAGTATCACAATACCACATTAGAATCAACAGTTTATATCAAGTGTATTTTCCATCCTGTGTAGATGTTATGCTGTTAGATGCAGATGCTGTTAGCTACTTCAAATGGGAAGACACATGGTTTCAGTTTTTGCTGCATTTTTGTGCCTAAGTATCCACAGAGATGAAGAAATAGCTGCCAAAAAGATTTCCATCAAGTCTGTAGGACAGATGTACCAGGCATCAAATAAGAAGCCCAGTAACAGCCTTTGGATGTTGACAAAGGCAGTGCAGGCGCCAGATAATAATTTGTTTTTACATGGGAGCAGCCATCACATCCAAAACACAGCTGTGAGCAGCTGTTTGGGATGGATGGACAAAGGGCTCCACGGATGCTGGGAAACAGCACAGCCAGCAGGATGCAACCAGAATCTGTCAGCTTCAGAGCTAAGCTCCAGCACTTGTTATTTTCTTCCCTCTTTCGTTTCTCCATTCACAGAGACTCTGAGAGATGGAAATCAACTGATGCTAGTCCCTGGATTGAAGCCACACATTTTGTTTTAACCACACTCCAGATCCGTTCTTTTCTTGTACTAAGAACACCCCGATGCCAGAAAAGACTGTCCTGATAGGTGGCTGCTGCTGCAATGACTATTGCTGGATGTACAACAGACAGCAAACAGTGCTATCCCCAAGCACCAGAATTAAACCAGAATATTCCATGCTGAGAAGCTGAGGGATGCAAACTGAGCAAAGGCTGAGCAGAACTGCTGCTTGCTCTGAGCCACAAAGCTTCAGAGCCCTCAAGCAGCACAGAATCAGTGCTAACAACAGGGACACACCTCACTCCCAAACTGCCGTTTCTAGGATAAAGCTGCCCATGACAACTTTTTGCTCCAGTAAAATAGGACACAAAACAAAGCTAAAGTTTCAATGCCATTTATACCCTTGCTTTCACAGCAATAAGGTATCAATTAGCATATTAATATTAGTGAATTAATCCACGAATTTTCACTTTAGTCACACTTCAATAACTGAAGTCTGAAAGAATGAAAACAGGCACTAAAATGACCTTATTCAGTTTGAAATCTAAAAAGTACAAGCACAGTAAAAGCATAGGTAGCCAAAGCACTGCTATTAAATGAGCAACTTTTATGCACAATCGTCACCAAAGAGAGGCAGAGAGACAGCACAACATCTGTAACCCATTGCAGAACAGCTGGCAAGTCAACAGGATACATCTGTACTGGAAACAATGGATTCTCACCCAAAAGTTTTTGGTGGCTTCTGTGTTAGAGATGAAGCCTGCCAGACAGGCACCTCTAAGAACTAAACCAATCCTGTGTCTCTGGGTGAGTGGTGGGACAGGCAGGGAACCACCATGCCAGACTCACACCTGCCCCATGTGCCTGCTCCACTTTCAAAGATCAAGGTTTGAGAGATGTCTCCCCATGCATCCACGTGCAGGTTAAAAATAGACAGCATACGAATTTAAACCAGGAGCAAAATACAACAGGTCTGGCAGCTCCTCTCCAGGAAAAAAAAAAAATAAAAGTCTGACTATATTTCAGGTAGGAATGTCTAGAGAAGACACAGGGTAGAAAGTGTGATTATCCCTTTTGATGATATCTAAGGTCCAACTGCTTGAATTTACACAGCTCCACATCAGAAACAACACTGACCTCCTCCAAATGACACAAAAATACACAAACAACAAAAAGAAGTGTTTTCAGGATTGACCAAACCTTTAAAACCACTAAGTGTAAAGGTCTACAGTGACAAATCTAAGCAGGTCTTCCACTCTTTTGCAGCCAAAGAAATTGAAATATACACTGAAAACTCCAGATTAAATGTTAAGGGTTTTTTCCATACCACTGAAAAGAACCCAAAGCTGTAGAAAATCTCTTGCCATCCAATTCCTCCTGCCAGTCTCCTGTATACACTGAAATAAAGAGGAAGCCCCAGAGGATAAAATGGAGACAAAGTCAATTGAAGGTATAGCTGCAGAGAATCATAAATGTCCTTTGCCACAGACAATTCTACACCTTACTGAAACAGCAATAAAACAGCTGATCACTGCACAGAGATTAACTGGCACCCTCAGGGCATGTCTCTGCTCCCCACAGCTCAGTGCCAAGGACCTCGGAACTGTTCCTCAAGCTAAGCACAATCACAGAGATTTTGGCTGAAAACCAGTCCAGCAGGTTACTATGCCCTAATGATCCCTTCATTCCTGAAGTACCAAAGCTGCAGGTGAATATACTTTCTCCCAAAGAAGCACAGGAAGGACTACCACAAACGGCAACACAAGTCTGTTACTGCTGCTACTTTACAGCTTCGTTTTATCTTTCAAGGATGGGGAAACCACCTCTCAGCCAACCAAACTGTTCCTTTTCCACCCATCTCATGTTATTTGAATATCACACTTTTGGATTTGTTAAAAAAAAAAAATTGAATGAGAGAATGCCCAAACTTACAGCAGCAACTACAGCACCACCCCAAGAACATGCTGTGGGAGTAGGGGATAGCTGGCACCCAAAAACAGAGTGGAAGGGGGAATCTAATTTCCCAATGGAAAGCAAACCAGCACATCTGGTCCCACAGGATGCCTGATTCTAGATATGCTCTTTGCTGATCCAGTCCCATCCCCAGCGACTCAGCATCTCAATGGCAGAATTCCAAAATTACTCCCACTGCTCCAATTCTGCCTGCTGTTTTGCCAACACCACACAACTGCCATGTGGAGAAGCAAGAGAGCTCAAACCCTCAGCAGTGAGCCTAATGCAGGCTGGAGCACAGGGATATTCCCATGAAGCTACTACAGCAAGCTTCAAGAAGCTGCTGAAGCATGGAGAACTTCCTGCTTGGTCAGAAACCTTCCAATGCTTTTCCATACTTGAACATACACACTGCTGCTGTGTATTTACAGCCCAGTTCACAGTCTGACACAAGTCTGTACAGAACTGACCCTTGTGCCAAGAAGGAAGAGTAGGCCAGCTTCCAGCCTGGACACAACTCGGAGTTGTCAAACTTGTATTTACTCAGTTACTAACTCCAGTCTTCAGCATATCCACCACACACAAAAAAATGGGTCCTTCATCAAGCAATTAGTCACAGATGGCATTTGGTTTTTACTTTGTTTACCCACAAGAAGTATCATACAAAACATGTAATATGTATTAAGATTCAGAAGCACATCTTCAGTCACAATGAATGCAGATAATTTCACGCACTCTTTCACAACCAGTGACGTTACTATTGCTTTCTAAAATCCATATACTCTTCATATGCATTTTCCTTTTCCAAAAGTAATCCTCCTTCTGGGACTCCATCCTTCCCAGCAGTAACAAAAACACCAACAGTACCACATTTGTGAGCAAGCTAGAAAAAAATATAAAAATTCATGCATGAATGAGGCTTGATGAACAAGGATTTCACTTCCAAGTTACTGGTTCACTTGAGGCAGTCTCAGTGTGTTGACATATACACACATACACTTTTTTGCCAGCTTGCAAGAACACTTTAGCACCCCTCCCTCTCTTATAACTACCAAGAGTGTTTTACCACTGTGAGTGTCCACCTGCTAACAATCAGAGGCTACAAACTTTCAGAAATGTAACTGCAACAAGCAGAAAAAAGCATAAATTGTACCAAACACCACCTAGAGTAACATTCTCTTAAAATTCTGCTGTACATAAAAAAAATGTTAAAATTGTAATTTACTTACCTAAGTAAGTTCCTACCAAGATTGGCAAAGGAAAAGGAAAGAAAATATTTAAGGTTAAAAAAGGAGATTCACATAGTTCAGAATACAGTAGCTCAGCTCCATGCAACAAATAGAGAAACACAGACTGGTTTGGTTGTAATGAAACACAGAAGTGATCCCAGTTCTCTGCTGGACAGATAAAACCAAGACGACATTAAACACACAGTAACTCCAAATGAGAGATTTTGCAAAGAGCAGCTTTAATTTTGGATGAGTAAGTACTGGTCTGTACCCACCTCCTTCCACCAACCCTTGCACATTAACCTCACTGGATTTGGACAGCACTTCCTAAAATGCTTGGTCTAGCAGGTCACACTCACTTGCTGTAACCACAGCACCTCACAGATGATGTGTCTGTTCATGCAAAGCTGTACCTCCTGCTACAAGTACTTCAAGGACCCTGCTAATACTTTCTGAACAGTGACATCCAACTGCAGAGAGCCAGCAGCTACCCTTGGATAAGCACATTGAGAAGGGAGAGCTGCTATCTGTCTCAGGGTTGAGCCAATCAATGCCATCCACCCATATTCCAAAAAGAGCATCATGGTAGATTCTGCCTGGCTGTAACACACTACGTGGTTAAAAAAAGGAAACAAAACTATGCACCTCACTGCTTTAGGATTTGCTGATCCAAGCTATCGAAACTAGAAAGCACTGAATTATTCACTGTTCTTAGCATCAGGAATATTATACATCATATACATATATATGTGTATATATATATATATGAATGATATGTGTCACATATTCCACTCAATTACAAATTCAGGCTTTGTACTATCCAGGGCATTTGCAATTCTGCCCTTGTTCTGTTATACATTAATTTCCTCTCACATTAATTACACCTGCTCTCTACCATTGCCTAGGGATATGCACTCTCCTCTCAATCAACATTTGCATCTTACTCCATGCCATCGCTCCTAAATGAAATGGTTTTCACTAGCTGATCCACAGAGCATGATGCCCACCTGCTGATTTTATTTTCAGATCTTTCTTCATAACACCAAAATAACCTAATCACAGTATCAAGGCTAAACTGAAGGCAAGTGAAAATTGTTTCACTTAGCATCTGAATACAAAATCCCACGTAGAATTCTCAAAAATAATTAGTACTTTTGGCAAATAATCTTAAAGCAAGGAAGTTGCACAGCCACATGGTTCTTGGGGTCTCCAAAAAGCAGTTCAAGCAATTTGACATTCTTCCCAGCTGTGCTGCAGCTGGCACTGAACATCTGCTCTCTTGTCACTAGTTAGCATTACTGGGATTTGGATTTCAACAGCTAAAGCCAGGCCTTTTCTCCAGCATCGCACCATTTGTTAAAGGACCAATACTCCCTGCCATTTACATTAATTCCTGGATGGGAAAGTTTCCATTGGCTGGTTATCCTTCAGTTTAGAAAGACAGCTGATGTCACTGGTGATAAAAGGCAGAATTTTAATGCAACTTATGGATACAGGTAAGTCCATATTTTCTGCAAGTCTAAGTCAGCTAGAAAAAACCATGCATATATATATATAAAAAATATTGAGATAATTTTGGTCCCCTAGACAGCTGGTGGAGAACTTCCCTATCTTTCCACCTTTATAGCTGTTTTTGTTCAAAAACAGTATTTTCCACTGTCATGCTCATCTCTTGATAACTGAACTAAGGCTATGCCAGGCTGATGAATGCTTCCATTTCTGGTTCATTCACGTTTCCCAAAAAGGATGTGAGAAACAATGAACCAGAACACGTTAAATTAGACTGACATTCCATTTGGGTTTACAAATCCCTAGCAGCAGAAGCAAGGAAGCAAGGTATTCCAACAGTTAATTAACCTCACTCCAAAATCTGCAGCTTGTTTCCAGCCGAAGTTCTCTACTGTACCTTCTGGCTACCACAGCTCATTATTCCACTCCCAGCTAGACTAAAAAGCCCTCTATTATTATACTTCTGCTGTTCCTGTCAGCAGAGACAAACATCTACAACTTCCAGTTTGATAAAAGCGTTTTCCATTATACAGTGTGTTTTCCAGTCCCTTCACTGTTTTCATGGCTCTTCTATAAACCCTCTCCAATTTTCAGCATTCGATCCGCTACCATGTCATCAATGCAAGTTTGTTGCTGGGAAAAGCCTTCCCTTTATTGCAGCTACTCATTCATGTTCTCCCTCTTCCTGACAATTTTAGAGTGCATGTGATGACCGTGAAAAACAAATTTCATTAGATGAAAGCTAGCATGGTGTAAAAGAGAGAGGAGAAAAATAAAAATCTAACAATGCTCCCTCCCTTCCCCCAGCAGGAATTTGCATTGACAAGTATTACATAGATCCCACCCTGCATGGCTGTAAGGAATCAAGTAAACAGGTTCCTGCACACAAAACATCCTCTCTCTCTCTCTAGAGGAAGTTTCATGGCAAAGATTGTCAGTCAAGCTCCAGAACATCAATGAAAAAGCAATAAACTAATAATTTTTTAACATCTCACTGTATTTGACAGCTTATGAGACTCCATGTACTTTTCATGTTCCAAAAATAGGATTCTGCAGCAATTTGTCCATGCTGATTTAATGTTGAAGGAGAGCTGGGAAGGGTATTGCCTAATGGTGCCTCCAACATGATTTAAGGATGAGGGAAACAAAATAGATGAAAGAACCGCAATCTTCTTGTAAAATAAAGTGGAGGTAGTGAGAACATGAGATTAAGAGTATATTCCTGTTCTTGGAATTCAGTCACTGGTCAAAACTCAAGATGGCTGGCCAGACGAATCATATTCAGAGCTTGAAAAAGTTCAGGTCTCAAGGGTTAAGCAGAGATGAGTCAGAAAAAGAAAAGTTAAAATTGCTGAGCTGGAGTTACAGTAGCAAGAGAAAAAAAAAGTAAACAAATAAACAACAAAATTCCAAAGGAAAAATGTGAACTACTCCTTGAAGTTCAGCAATTGCCATGTATAAACATGTATCTTAGTGCTTTACATTATACAAAGATACAAGCTGCTACCTGGCTCTTTCCCTGCAAATAAACCTCTTGATTATATACTGCTTTACAGCCTGGCTTTGAGGAAAGCCTTACAAACCCATCACATGTCACCAGCTCAGCCATAATTTCCAGTGTTCAGACTTCTCCCCTGTGTTTGGAAGTAATGGCCCAGCACCACAAGGCTTTTATCACCAGCAAAGAGACTTCATCTAAAGCCCCCCATAACAGTGTCCACTGTCTCCTGACAGACTTTGACATGGTGACCTGTCTAAACCCTAAGACATCTTCCAGGTGCCACCAAGGCAGCACATCTGCAGGAAGCAGAAAAACCCCTAGATAATAGATACAATTTTGCAGTAAGTTAACATCTCTTTGGAAACTATTTAAACATACATGGACAAAGCATCTTCCTGCACCTAAATTTGTGCAGAAAGAATATTTTCAGCCTCTCTGAGCAGACATCTTAACACCATCTTTTTTTTGCAGTACACTCCCCTGCAGTGACCTAAACCAGTCAGTATGTAAAGAGGAGATGAGAAACATGAAAATAATGAATAAACACCCACAATTTCCCATAGTATCTATGTAAATGCAGAATCTGACCAATTGCAACAATTCAGGCTTACTCTCATTAATCTTTTTCTACTATTTTAGGTCAGCAATAATCCAAAAATCAGTTATTCTGGATAGATGGGCTTATTTCAGTCCTTTCATACTCACTCACTGGCTCCTGAATTCTGGCCACAAGGCTTCTCACTGCCATTCACCTCTTCTTCACAGCAGTGTCAACTTGTGCCCTTCCTGCCAGCAGCCCCCCCCCAGACTACTAAGCCTGTAGGACTCCATCCACAACCAAGGAGAAGCCTCAGTACCACAATCACAGTCCTTTCACGGCACAGGAAATCAGTTGCATCCATGCCCACAGCTAGCAAGGTTAACCAGTTCACATGCAAGGCAACTGAGAACCTGTGCTAAGAAGCACTAACACACAAACTGGCACCAGGACAGAAAGAGATCCACCAAACTTCCACCATCTGCTTCCCTGTGCCCAGCAGATCTTGATCCAAGTTCTTTAAATGTTGTTTCCTTGCAGGTGGTTCCATTCCCTTCAGGTCCTGGCAAAGCCTCCAGCAACCCAGGGTCAGGAAATATTACAGATGCAAAATTACAGTGTGGCAAACATTTTCCATTCACAAATAAATCTCAACCAACAGGTTTAAGCTGAACTGCTCACAAGAATATGCAGTTAACACTCACTACCCCAGCACGTAAAAAGATTCTGGGACTGAAATGGACTCTGCTACCTAGCAATTACAGGAACAAGTACTACTGCAGGTATTTCAGTGGCTGGCTGAGAACAGACCGAGCAGGTAAAGCAGCAGGTGCTCTGGAAGATCTGGACCCTGCACAGCTACATACACCTGCTTCAGAGAAACACATACTCTGAGGAGCCTGAACAGGTACTTTTCCAAAATCATCTTCTTGCAAACAGATCCAGCAACAGTTATAACTGAATGGAACAGAAATCCTCCATTTCCAGAAAATCGTGTTGGGTTATCAAGTCCAGTGCTCTACACAGAGAGAGCCTTCTGGAGGGAAGGATCCGTTCTTTTACTTCCCTCCTTTGGGCCACAACATCTCTCAGCTTCCCAAGTGTGTTATCTGCTGAGAAGGACATTTAGCAGGGAGCAGCAGGTGTGCCCATAAGCAGGTAGTCACTAGGAGCTGTGGAAATTCAGTGAGCTACTCTGCATCTACATCCCTCATCACTGGACGAAGCTTCTGAGGAAGCCAAACTGACCAATGCAGTGGGGTTTTGGTATTCTTCCCAAAAGACAAGTTACAAAGAACATGAAAACTCAGCAACAGAGTATCAAGGAATAAATTCCCAAAGAGAGCAAGACAGTAGAACAACCACTGTGCTCACTGCTGTATTCTCCACATGCACTCATATTTGCATGCATGTAAATACGGGTAACAGCCATCCACTGCCTCAGCCATGAAACACAAAGATTATCATCAGGGCATGCAGTGCTGGCCAGTTCACGGGAACATGTAAGCTTAAGTTTTTGTGTTTGCCTGTTCACAATGACGTTTTGTGGTTGTCTGTCTCCTAACTATTCAAAATTGGTCTGTTCTATTGAATTTGGTGAAGTGACATCATATATATGTTTCCTGCATTATCACAAATGAAACAGTCTGACATCTACTCAGTACTCAGAACAGATTAATTTATAACCAGTGGAAATTTTGAAAATCATTTTCTACTGCCAGCAGAGAATGTGCAGACAGTCTCTCGCCACTGCGACTGTCCACTCTCACTGGAAAATACAGAGGGTTAAACTTGAGATTTGATGTAAATACTGTCTTCTATTCCTTTTGGTCCAAGTGAATTCAAAGCAGTTCAAGACACATGAAACTTTGGTTTCTTAAAAGTCAAACATTGAAACAACACCTATTTTCAAACTAACCACCACAGCTTCCTGCAGTTTCACAGAACTGCTAGAAGACTGTTCTGTCAACTTGAGGAATTAGGAATCAATTCTGACCACAGGACTTCATGTCTTCAGTACGGTTGTACAACTCGTTGCCTGCACGTGAAAAGCCTGAAAGGTGAGCAGCAAAACCATGGGTGGAAGTGGTTACCCAAGGAACACTTAGACATCAACACAGAAGGTGCACACAGACTCATTAGCCACAAAGCACAGACAAGCCAGCAGATGAAACTAAAAATCACTCTCCTAGCATAAGCTGAGCGCAGCTTCAAGGTCTTACCCCTGCTAGGCATCAACAGGCGCTTCTTCATGTTGCCTGATAGAGCACAAGTGAACAGAAAAGAGAAAAACATCACATCAGCAACCTGAACAGCAGCAGTTTTAAAAGTTCTTAATGTTAAAACACAATCAGATATCAAATGTTTGCAATTATATTTCAGATAAGCTACATATAAAGTTAAAATTAAAGGTAAAAATGAGAAAGACTCTGGATCTCCCTCCCTGCTGAGTCACCATTACACCAACTGTTGTTTTCCCCAGTTAAGGAGAGCTACCCTCTGTGTTCTCACTCCCACTAAGACCATTTCAACAGACACTTTTCTCCTCATCCGAGATAGAGACTGCCCTTTCTCTTCCCTGACACTCTCAGGCAAGAGTTATTCTTCGGAACAGAGACCTGGAGTCCACGCCAGGAACATCCTGCTTTTATCTCCCACTTCAAACACCTTTCCCTTGCCTTCTGTTCATGAGGAGGTGAAGCCCAAGCACAGAGGTGGTCAGTAACAAGGCCAACAAGGGAAACACCACTCCAAAAGTCTATTAAGGTAGTCTTCACACTACTAATTGAAAAACTGAAGGAAACTTTCTCCTTCGCTATCCTGTTTGCGAGGTTGGCCAAGCCAGGCAGAGTTTCACTAGCACAGTGACTTTATGTGCATGCACCTCCCAGGCAGTACACATCATGTGCCTCACCCAAAAGGAGAAATGGGACAGGTGACTTTAACAAAAGTTAAAAATAACCTCCCTCAAGAATAAGGAACTCAGAATTTATATAAAGGACTATGAGTTTACATAATCTCCTTGTATACAATAAAGACAGAAGAAAAAGCCTATAGACACAACATAAATTTTGTGGAGAAATATTTACCATCCATTCCATTGTGTTGTTCATAACTTCTTTTTCCCAGGATAGTTGGGGACCCATTATTAATGACAGGTGTAAACTTAGCAGGAGTCAGATTGTTGAGAGAACTGGACAAGCTCTTTGCAGGATCTGGTTTCGGAGGACATGGATGAGACTCTGGTGGAAAACAGCAAAGTAGTATTTTTTCATTAGCAAAGATACTGGAATTATAAACCTGAAAACAACCTGCAAAATTCCAAGGTGACCAAGTACACCTCCTCTTATATACAATCTATCTCAAGTCAATAGTTTTGACTGGAGATTGCTATAAAGCATTTCCATATATTTAGGAACTCACCACTACTAAAGATGTTAAAATCATTATCATAGTATTATCCTAAAATAAGATTTGATAGCAAAAGCACTTTGTATCTATTTCTGTAATACTGTTCTCCAATAATTTGGGGTGATTTTTGGGGTGCTGTATACTAAAACCTAACTTTGGACATTCATGCAACATCCCTAAAAACTCTGGGGAAATTACAACTTTGCCAGTTTGCCAGAAATGTTTATAAAAAATACAATTTCTCAAATGGCAAAAAACCCTGAAGATTCAAAAACCCACTATAAAGAACAGAACATCTGAATGCAAGCTTTGGGCCAAGGCAGAGTTCAAGCCCACCATCTTCAAATGAAAAGACTTTGAGAACGTTACAAGCAACAGCAAATGGGAGCTTCAACAGAGTCTCTCTCTCGCAGACCCAACAGCAGAGTAACATATAAATTCAATCCTACTAACACCACCAAAAAATCCTTCTTGCCAGTCCATCAGCCTCCCTCCATTTCCATCACTCTTTTCTCCCAGCTCAGTAATCCAATGACACAGCGCAAGGAAAACTCAAAATCTACTGCTACGTTCTGTACAATTATTAAAGATTTTATCCAACAGCAAACTTCTCCCTTTATTTGCTCTCTTTTGTTGCACTCTATGTGAATAAAGGTTTCTCAATCCAGGTATCCCATTAGTACACAGCAGAAGTACAATGCTCAACAGAGAAGCAGTAAATATTTAATACACCCTCAGCCTTACAATATTTCATCAACAAAAACGTTCAAAGAAACCTAAAATCAACTCCAGTGTTGCTTTATCTAAATAAAAAAGCAATCAACTTCCCTGCTAAGCTGGAAGCCCTCAAAGTGCCCCTCCCCAAGACTTCCATGAGGCGAGACTGGCTGCCAGAACAACCTGAGGGATGTCTGCAGGGCAGCGGGGAATGCTGGGGAAAAGGATTTGGCATTTGTCTGGAGCCAGCATTGGCATGTCACATAGCATCACTCTGGATGCTTCCAGCACCTCAAACTTACACCGAAGTCCTGGATGGAACTACTCAGTACTGCCCCACAGATCAGCTGATGAGGCACAAGTCCTCAAGAAAAATCGTAGTTAAAAAGATAATAAAAAACCCACCAAAACCCACTAGGAAAGTAAAAAAATAGAAGTATGATCCCCTTGTCTAGGTTCAGCACAGAACAGCCAGTAACTGATTCACAAGGTCTGGGACACAGTGCTGTCCTAAACTCAACTGTACAAACTGCCTCCAGACAGCCCAAAACCAGAAAAAGTGAACAATCAAATGTTCCTGAAACATGATGTCAGTGCCCCCATTAGCAGATGGTAACTTGTCCACATATACATCAGAAGCCACAGCAAACACATCCCTCCCTTCACTTGAAAAAGTTTCTGATACAGCTTTATGACCCTGCAGTGGACTGCAGAGACACTGGGTCTGTCAGATTAAGTAGGAAAAGTAAAAAGGAGACATTACTGGGATGGGTTTTGCGTTTTGTTTTGTTTGTGGGGTGGGAGTTCTTTGTGGTTTGTTTTTTGTTTGTTTTTAATCCAGAATGAGCATCTACACCTAGAGTCAAATGGAAAACCCAAATGGTCAGCAGCGTAGGTAGGAGGGTGTTTCCTATATTTGGGGGGTTTTGCATGTGGTGGTTTGGTTTGTTTAATACCTAAATACCGGAGTACTGCTTCTAAAGGCTTTCGAACCACTTGCTTTAATAGCAATGGGTTTTCTGATGCCTCAGGTAAACGTGCTGTGCCTGCAAAACACAGAAAAATAATTAGAGGGTGAAGACATTCAGCTATTATAGCAAAACTAAGTGAATAACTCCAGTGTCCTGAAAGAGCCTTCCCGTTCACAAACACAGGAGAATGCTCCATGTAATACCAAACGTGAATGTTTTAAAACAAACAGCTCAAGAACTTTCAAAGGTATTTGCCCAGCCTACCATCAGTTAGAAGGCTCTGCAAGTACAGCTAGATTTTGTGACAGCACTAGCTACGTGCAAGAGAATATCTCAGCAAGCTGCAACTCAAAACTTTATAGGACAGGAGTCTCAAAGGGCTCCTTGGCCAAGAGGTCTCAGCTGCAGCACACTCACATTCTGCTTTGATTGCTGCACTGTTAATGGGCAGATAGGGGTGTCTTGCAGCGTGCCAAGGGCGCAAGATATCTCGACATAAACGTCTGGCAATTCTGGTCAGTTTTGTTGTATGGAGATAGAAAGCTTGTCGTGTCTTCATAGCAAACTTGGGACTCCCACTATTTCGTACTGGCACACCATGAGGACTCTAAAGGGAAAGAAAAATAAAAATGTTTTCTGAAAAAGTAATTAAAAAGTATGGTTCTAAAGAAATGAAAGTATTATGTAAAAACATTTGCAACTACTGATTCTCAGGCATAAGAACAGAAGTGGTATTACAGATGAAAAAATTTTCAGCCCAGCTATTCCCCATTTCCTAAATCTTATTCAAAATATCTCAAAGGATAAAATGAAGGTAAACCTTTTCACTTCACAGAGAAGTATTCATTTCTGTGCCGTCCCAAGTTTTAAGTCAGGGATCCAAAAGCCAGCCATGAAGAAGCTACCTGGTGCTATCACATAATTTAGAGCTTATACACTCAAGAGAAAAACTCTCCAGTTTTGGGCACTTAGGGCTGCTCTGGATGTACAATGCAAACTCCTTATAAGAAAGCATTTGCCAGAAGGAGAGAAAATCAGAAGAGCTTCATGACAAAAATACGCACCACAAACTCACTTTCCAAAGAAAACGTATGGCATGCAGGAATGGTCTTGGCTCAAAGCCACAAGAATTTGTTTTAATTCTTACTCTTAACTCAGAAATGTACTCATAGATGTCAAATATTCATTGCATATAGTAAAGACTACTACTGGAAGACATTTATCAGCTACTGAGAACCAACACGGTTATCTTCTTTATGAAAAGCAACTAAGTCAACCAATGAAATAATGCAAGTAGTATCTTGTTATCTCAAGCCAACCCACAGCTGGAAAACAGGAAGACATTTCAATTTGGGGAGAACAAGGCTTTCCCTTCTCTGACTATTTACATACTTTTAATTAACAAACAAGAGGGATAAGGTTGATAAAACCTGGAAATTATCTCAGCAATTAGGAGGCTTCAGAGGGCAAAGAGAAGCCTGGAAAGGATAAAGGTTAAACAAAAGAAATGGAAAGAGAACGACAGCAAAGAATAGGAGAGGAAAGAAATTAACCAGAGATAGAAGTTCTGTGTGTGCTACCCTTCTATCCATGACAATGATAGTTACTTTTTCCAATCAGCTTAATGTCTAATGCTTCCAGATCAAACTTTCACCAAATTCAGAAAAAAATCTGAGAACTTTGGTTTTCAAATAACAGAGGAAAAATGAAACAGAAACAGTTCATACAATGCTTACTCAAACCTATCCAAAAAAAGGATGATTATTAAAAAAAAAACAGAATTAGGTAGAAAAACAAGATAAAAGATCTCTAAAAAGCCACTAGCTATTTGGGGTATATCTAATTTTGACTATGCCTTGGGAAAGTAAATTGGTTTCAGGAAATAATTAATTCATTTGGAGAGAAAAAAACAGTGCTGTTTCCCCTACAGCAAAAATCATGGAAACCAAATACCAGAAACACTGGGTGGCATTTCAGTTTCTCCCATCTCCACTAAGTCATTTCATGCATTTGAAGGCTAGTTTGCTAAACAAATGATGTTGGTTTTTTTTCTCAGGGCAGTACTTTGCAACAGATTACTTCTAGCCGAGGCGAACGCGCCAACTTCTGCTTGACATGAAATATCAAACCCAAGGACAACGATGAAGGCTGAAGGCATTCTTTTGGTGGTTAAATATTTAAGAACAGCGAGCAGGCAGTTAGGTATCATGACACTCAGTTTGCCAGGCAGAGGCACCAGTCTGCCTTGTGGATACCCACCAAATTATTGCGGTTTGGTCCAGGCCTCTCCCCATCTAACCGTGTTGGCATTTTCAAGCCACCGTATTTCTTCCAGTAGGTCCAACAGGATGCACAGAGGCGACACTGCATGTTAGGGGGACCCCAAGAATACCACTGGTAAGACTGGGTGGCTAGAGATAACAAAGGTGGAAATTATATATATCCTTACACAGGATCATTTTTCAGATCTTATTCTCTTTAGAAGCAGCAGAAGCACAAAAGAAAACATCCCCCCCCCACAGAGCAAAGCTCACACAGACCTTAGAAAACTAATGATGGCTTCACTGTCATCAGCACTGCTACACATACTTTTGATTTCAGCAGAATTGATTACATTAATTAATCTAAATCCCTTTTAAAATGCAAACAGAAAAAAACAATTATCAGGATGAGAAAATTTCCTGCCAATGGAACTGAACTCTTTTTGCTAGAGAATTTCTGCAGAACATGGGAAACAGCAAAGATTGTCTTCAGGAACTTCCCATACATTAGTTTTACAACTGAAGAATGTACAGTCTGTGACTGGACATCTCATACAGTCCTACATTCCAGCATCTCTAAAGGCTCCCCATAAAGGAGCACACTCATTAGAACTCAGTATTATTAGTATCAGCAGCAGATCAAATACAGTGGTGTCACATATTTTCAAATCTACTAAAAAATGATGAAAAGAATTGTCAAATTCACACACCTTGATTTAAATATTCACTCAATAGTAACCTGCAATTATGTAGAACATTTACTAACTCCCCCTTTAGTACTTCATAATTCTATTTACAAATGTAACACCAGTAGTTAAAAAACAAAACAACCTGAAACAAACAAACAAAAAAAGAAACAAAAACAAACTCAAAAAAACCCTGCTTAAACGCTGCTATATCCAATTCTTCCCCACACCCCCAGCACGAGACAGCTTTTACTTTAACATTTACATCTCAGCACTCACTCTGCACACACAGCTGCTGTTCTGGCACTTACTGTAACAGCTCTCACAGGCCCGTCCTGCTCCCGCGTTCTGTGCCTGGACTCCAGTACCATTTACCACTCCTGGTTTGACATTATTTACATTGATCTGGTTGGGGTTTGGCTTGTTACTTAAGACACAAAGCAAAAAGAATGACAAGTGTTAACTGAGGCATGCAATTCTTTATTTGACTTTTGAAAGTATGGCCCAAAACGTTTGAAGACTCAAATTTCATTCAGCACGTGGCTTCCAGAACCAGCTGTAATTACCAGCAATCTGACTTTTATGAACACACTGTCTCCAGTAATATTTTAAAAATACCGATAATGAAAATAACTGATAGTTGGATGCCATTTACAAGACTTTAAAACCTTTTAAAAAACAATAAACCAGGCCACATAGGTATCCCTATTGACTATCCCAGACATTTGAATCTAGGTAAAAACAGATCTCACTTACAGGTCCTCAACATGAGAGGTATTTTACTTAAATCTCCAAAAGAAGGCTGGGGGCTGGAGCAGGAGCAGTAGGCAGAGAGAGGGCAATGTCTGCTTTATTTAGGGAAATATAACCCTAGACTGCAGTCACAAATATTTCCATGTTGTCTCACTGGCCATTATTCACACAAGTACACCCAACAAGTAACAACATCTGGGTCACCTCAGCTCATCCCTATACCCTCTTTAAAATGATGATTCAGGAAAAACTAGGAGCTAAGAGCTAAAAAATAGCTACTGGCAGGAGCTGAGAATGGAAGGCCAACAAAACCTTGGCATGGAGAGCAGGATGAAATAGCACATCTCTGCAGAGGAAGAAGTGTCTGAGGGGGAAAATGAGGCCTTCAAAAAATCCTTGGCATGGGAGGGAAGGAGGAGGACAGAGTACTGCTATTGCAAGGACAGGACTTCTGGGGAATGGAGAAAGGTGGAAGAAGTCATACATGAAGTTTCAAACAACAGTACATGAGGAGTTTACCAAACATGCAAGGACTCTAGGGTGCTGTTAGGAGTTCACACTATAGAAGCAACAAAGAGCAGGCAGGCTTTGGAGCCAACTGCTGAACATAAGCCTGAATTGCAACGCTGATTTACATTCCTATCATACTCTCTTACCTGAAGATTGAAGGGAGTGGGCATATTCCTTTTATTTCCAACTAACGAACCCATTATTTAAAAGCAGAAATATCTTAAAATGGCTTTCTGCAATCCCCTTTTCTTAGACATCAGTTGCACACTGACACAGGAGTCACAGTGACTTCAGTAGGCCAGAGTATTTGCTATGTTTCACCCTGGCTAGTGCTACAAAACCAGCATTGTGGGAATAGAGCCAAATTAAGTTCTTTCTAATGGGGCACCAGCATCAGGTTTCATGTTCTCAGCAATGATCCCTGGAAGCAAAGGAGTTCCAAGTGACAGAGTTCTGCAGGCAACTGAAAAGCTGATGCTGCCCTGGAAGCCAGAAAACATCCTTCTTATCTGAAAATGTCCAATCACGTCCTGAGATACACAGCTCAGTTAAGCTCCATTTTGACAGAGACAAAATAGGTTCTGCTGTGAATGAACTACAGGAACCACACACAGGTTGCATAAAGAGGCAAGAGTGTGTTTCTCTAGACCAGGAAAAACTTCCAATAGTGTTCTCACTGTAAAATTCAGAGCCTTTCTGCAACAGAGAAAGCTCAGGAGGCCAAGTGGCACAGGAACAGTGTAAGGAGTTTGTTCCTACAGTGCACTGAGCAGCACACACAGAGCTCAAAAGCAGCAGAGGAGATTAAAAAAAAAAAAAAAAAAAAAAGACATTTAGATTAATTCACAAGCCTGAATATGTTTTCGTCTCCTTCTGCTTATTAATTTGCCCACCTCCTACGAAGACTAAAGTGTTTCAGGGTGCTTATCAGAAAGGCACCAAGTTCTGACCCCACAGATGGCAGGAGATCCACAAGCAAGTTTAACAAAGGGGCAGTTGAAAGAGGGAACATTCACGCTCCCCTGCTCTGGGACGTCACTATAGTAACCTGCTGCAAAAGAACTTTTGCCAATGATTCACGAGCAAACTCCATGTGCAAACATGACCAAGACGCTGCAAAACAAACAGCCCTCACAGATGCACACTGCTACAAGGGGCATTGCTCCACTGAGAAAAAGACTGAAGTAAAGAAAACTAAGGCCTTACAGTTCAACATCAGGCCTGTTGCTTCCTTTCTCTACCTTGGATTTATCCTCCAAAAAGGCAGCGACATAGTCTGAAATCCATCAGTAAAGCCCAACAAAGCACTGGGACCAGAAAGGAGGATGATGGCCTGACTCCTTTATCCTCTCAAAAACCATTATCAAGCTTGTATTTAAACACAAGTGGAAAAGATGCACTGGTGAAAGCCGATCACCAAAACACACTTATCAGCAGGACTAACATGCTGTAGTTGTGGCAAACTCCAGGATTCTGCAGCACTACAATTAATGAAGCTGCAGCAAGCATCGGAGAGTGTCCTGCTCCAAAGCTAAGGTCAAGTTTCACAGTGGCAGTAACAATAAAATTCAGGCAGATAATGTTTTCATCATATGAGAAGCAAAAACCTCTTAATTGTTGATGATATGTTAATTAAACTTGCTTGATATGACCAAAGCCTGCTACAGCTATTAACAAGAGAATCAGATGAGTAACTGGATGGATCATTAAGCAATTAATGAAGCTGAAGCTAAAGATGCAAATAAGGTAGTGAGAATACTGATGGTGTGGCAAACTGTCATTTCCAGTTCTTGTATCAGGAATGGAAGTCTCTTAAAGGGGTTTCAGTTGTGAAGGAGCAGTCAGTTATGCTAGAAAAGGGATCACGAAGTGCAGATTTCTGGGCTGTACTCTTCAGATCAATCGCAATGGAAGAGGTGGAGGCAATAAAGCAGGTGCAGAGAGAAGGTGCTGGAAGCCTGTCAACATGGACTGAAGCCCCTGTACAAAAAAATCCAACCTGGAGATAATCTTGATCCCCACAAAGGACTGATATGCCCTCAGTAAACAAGTAGACAGCATTTGACCCACAGCACGGTGATAAAATTTTTGTTGTTAGAAATAATTATAAACTTAATACCACCCAGTGAATGTTTCCTGTTATTGAAGAACCCATGTGTGCTGGATGCAACTGAACAATTAAGAAATAAAGCCTCAGAAATAAAAACAATTTAAAATCCTTTGTAAGGCACATTTGTGCCATTTACATCTAGACATCTAATAGAAGTGTCTGGATCCAGGCAATGGAGGTGAGCTTTCCTCACAGCTCTCCAGCCTCCTGTAAATACCCACTTCTAACAACAGGTCTAATGACCATTAAACAATGCTTTTTGAAAAGGAGCAGATTTCTCCAACAAAATGTTGGAGATTGCCATTTTAATTACCACAGCTCCAGAAGGAAGAGCAGCATTACACCTTTAAGTTTTCCATGTTGCCATGAACCTCTGTACAATGAAACAGGGAAGAAAAATAGTCTTGCTCTTCAAGCAGAGGACAACCAAGCAACAGACAAAGGAATTATCTTCAGCTTGTTAAGCAGCTGCCCCTTGTAGTGATCCAAAGCTTTGACCTATTCCTGAAGTTTCCCTACTGGATTCACAAAAGGGGCACAGTAGGGAGAACAGTATTTCCCTGCTTCACAGCCTTTGAGAGGCAGCTTGACAAAGTGCTTTGAGATTCTCAGATAAAATACTGTAAATAGAATGTATTCATTAACACATACAGATGTAGAGTTAAAAGTTACATTTTTTACCAGTACATTTTGGACTGGAAATTGTGTGGAGCAGTTCATTCTTCCCTTTCTGTTCTTACCCCTCCTGGTATCACTTAGATCAAAGCAAATGAGAGAAAAGCCACACAAAACTGGATGTCTCAGCCTTCATGATTGCAGATGCCCTAATCCCAAAAAGCACAAGCTACACAACCAGATCTTTACCAAAAAGAAGCAAGTAATTGGTACATATGATGCCTGTAAGATTAGTAAAACTAGAGCATGACTTCCACAACAACCTGAAGAGTATGTTTGGGTACATACTAGAACACGAAAGAGTCTGAGACTACACCTGCATGAAGAAGGCCTCCAAACACTGCAATCACTTCAGAGGATGGCAGGATGAGGCATGTGAGAATGTGGAATCTCTTTGTGCATTCAGATATCTATTGCTGCTTCAACACCACTCCCACTGACAGAGACAGTGCTACAGAAGACAACTAAAACATTTGTTTTTCAGTATTTCCTGAGTTTAACTGATTTTGCACTTTTTCCTTTCACCAGAAAAGCACATTAGTGCTTTTCAGCCAAAGGGCTGCATTGCAAAGCCATATTTATAGACATTAGGTTCTGTCAAGTCAACTACAAATGTCTGTCCCGAAACCAGGGTTATTTTTTGAAGACGTATAGAAATGTTTGTTCAATCTAGGTCAGAAGTGTTTTTCTAAGACGTTGGCTTAGGACTTGATAACCTCACATCAATTACCTCTATGACCCTCCATGCTTCAGTTACCCATGTTAATAAATTTGGGGCACAGTCTCAAGTTAAAAAATATCAACTCTAAAGCTTTACATTGAGCTGTTATTTTTCATTGTGTTACATGTATGTGACCTTTGAAGACAGCTCCTATTCTTTTTCTTATTATTTTCCTCCTCTCTGCTAGATTTTCCGATTAACATCGGAGAAACAAACAAGAGACCTATCAACGGAAGACAGCCAGAGACAAAAAAAAAGATAAAATTGTTTGAGCCTGGTATCCTCCAGGGTCTCTCACTGCCAACAATTTTACACCAGTTACTGTTAAAATGTGTTTCAGTCAATCGGCAGATACGCTTCTGCATAGGTCTTGTGACAGCCTACACCAAGAAATTTATTTTTGAGGTGACAAGTGGATCATTATGGCTCAAGCCTAGGAATAGGAATGGGCTCAGTAACATGATAAGGACAAATCAATAACATTGATATTTAGATCCCTACACCGTGCATTGCTATTGCAAACCAAGAATATAATCTTCTTCTAGGTCACAAGATAATGTAGATACCATACAGTCCCTATATGCCAGACCTTGTACTCAAGCTTGTGTAGAAGTAATACAAAAACCTTAGAAATATTTAATTGCTGCCACATTTGGAGGTATTAATAGCAAGAAAACAGCAGAAGCATTCATATGGGATTAAGTAAATCAAGTAATTGCTACTTTTCCTGATACAAATGAAAGGATATTGAAAGAGAAGGAAAACATTTTATCAAATAATATGTAAGTTAAGGTATAACACTCATAAAATGAACCGTGACTGGAAATCAAAGCCAGAGACAAGAAGAACAGGCACGTGGGCAGAGACAGGTCTGTTCCTGAAGCAGGGAGGTAAGCTGCTGATTTGATTATGTGTTCTTTAGATAGGAACAAGAATTACCTTGCTGAGGGATAAGATGCCACTCCAGGCAGCCATTATCAAATGAGCACCACAACCTTCCAAACACAAAGCCCTCCTTCCACACATTATAATCCAAGAGCAACAGCAGGACTGTCAGGCTCTCTCGTCTGCAATATCCTTTTGCATCTGCAGTCTAAATTACACTGCCTTTTGCTTTACAAGCTTATTACATTGTGAATTCATGTTTAATTTGATGTCCAGTGTCCCCCTGCAGAGTAACACTGTCCACAAAAAGCAATATTGTTGAAAGACTGCATGACAAGAAATCTGTTTGGCTTCACTCTGAATATTACACCTCACTTTTAGTAAATTCACCTGAGAGGTATTGAGGTATTTCAAACCAAAAAAGAAATCATGGATCCTCTATTTTCAGCAGAAATAAAGGGCTGCCTTGCAAGCTAAATATATAAAAATTAGTTTTATCAAAAGTAGCAGAACAGATGGTAGAAGTTCATAAATATTTAAAAGGAGACAGCATAAAAGAGTGAAGGAGTTATTGGGGATAATACACAGGGGAACATATCAGAGTGAAAGTTGAAAAGTGAAAGGAAAGGGTAGACTAGAAATTCTGCATTATAACAACTATTGACTAGGCTATGCAGAGAAAATGAAATAGAAGACATTTTAGTAAGAATTTTGTTTTAAAATACATGTACACATATCAATAATTATACATTATTTTTAATATATAATGATATATACATTTGTTAGGAAACAAACATGCATTGGTGATCCACTGCTGAGAAAAACTAATAGAAAAACAGATAGATTATTGAACAGTTAATTAGCTACCCTTTTGTTCACAACCATGCTGACCTGCCAGCAAGTCCCCAACTCCCAAGTCCATATAAAAATAAAAATTAGAAGATAAGTAACAGTTGCTTCAGGATGGGAACATTATACAGGATGAAGCAAATGAGCAACATGAGACCACAACATCCTAACCAGGAAATAGTAATATTGGTAGGCCATGGAAACTGCTACACCAGTCCTCCTGTAATGAGATAGAAAACAAAACAAGAGATACTTACTAGTTGGGTATATACACTTGTTTTAGCTTGCTTTCTGCTTCTGCTGCTTTCAATCGTTTCTTTGAATAGAAAAAAGAAAACAATTAAAATAAAAATAAGACCCACCTTACCTGAGTCAAGTAGCAAACCTATAAGGACTTCAGCAATTATTTACTGAGCAGCTCCACTAAATCTTCCAACAAGAAAATATTCACTGAAGACAATTGTGGGCATCAATTGACTATGCAGCTTTGCAAAAAAGTCGAAGAGATGCCAAGCTACTAATAATGAGGACAAACTTTTCATTCCCATCTACCTCAATTCAAATTCCTTTTTTTAAAAGGCTTTTATTTGTCCTGCAGAGAAAGATCTGACATGTCAGTGTTGATTCTCTATTAAAACATTCACCAACTGGACAGTAACAGGTACAACAATGCAACCTCTCCATCACAGCTCCTCAACAGCTGAGCCAATTCATTCAAAGTTTCAAGTAAGACTTTTGTGTCGATACCCCTAAACTTCTGAAGGCTCAGTGACACTGAAGATTTTTCTTGAGACATTAAAAAGGTCAAGAACACCTTTTCTAACTCAAACCTTCACCCCTTAAACAGTAGGAGAGGCACACTGAGATTCAAGTTTTCTCTTTATTACATTTGCAAAATAAATTTTGGGTGAGCCTCTGGCATCTCTAGTTCAACCCCCTGCTCAAAGCTGGTACCAGCTGTCTGCATAAAGCTGTGACAATGTTTTCCAGACAAACCAGCAGCATGGGGATATTCCAGATAAACAGATTAGCCAAACATTTTCTATGCAGCAGCCTCAAGGCATGGTCTAGGAAAATGTAAAGCTGAAGTCAGTATCTTCATAGAAGCAGGAAGCACCAGAAAACATAATAAAATTGAAGAGTGTGTCACTGAAGAGCTGGACAAACATAAAAATTGTTTTTACAGACACACACAGAAACAACAAAGTAAATGTTTCCTGTAAGCATAAAGCTTTTATCAGGACAGTTTTAAACAACAATTTTCTATATGACAATCTGCCAGTTCCTCACCAAAGCTCTCTAGACTCCTAAAGAATTCCCCTCTTCCCTTTTCCTGCAAATAACAGTCAACCTATTTTAGAAATCAAAGAATGAAGTTGTCAGACAAGAGAGCAAGGAAAGAGAAAACAGAACCTCTGAAAGTTATCCTGAGACTATGGCTACACTTTCAGAGCTGTACTCCTGGCTGACTCCGTTCTGCTGGAGCGGGCCAGCTTCCCAGACTGCTTCTGTTAAACCTCACCTAGGACAAGAACTGCTGCCTGAAAACTGGCCTCAAGAAAACCCAGATGAAGAAGACCTTGTGGAGACAATCCTTATCAATCCTACAGATGTGCAGGAATCAATCACACATTTTGCTGCCAATCAGTGATGGAACTGAAGAGGTTCTCCTGAATACAAATGGCATGTCCAAACTGAACGTTTTCAAGCCACCCTAACTGAGCATCTTTATGTAAGAAACAAAACCACCCAAAGAGGGGCCCCAAGAAGTGTTGTCACAATGGTTCTCCAAACATCATCAGAAATCCTCCTTCACCTTCCAGAGAGACACTACACAAAAAAATCATCCTTTAACAAAATGCATGCTCAGGTGCCTTCCTGCTCAGGAACTGGAGCCTGTTCCACACACAGCCTCAGGCTGAAAAAGAGGACTTCATCCTCGAGGCACAGATTGCCACGGGCACTTACACTGGCAGATGAACAGCTACAGAGCTCAGTCTCCCCAGGAAATACATGGAAATCCAACACCAGATACTGACAAACAGCTTAAAACACTCTTTGATGACCAGTACCAGAATCCAATTTCCTTGAGAAAGGAAATTCAGGAAACTTACACTGGTAGAGAACTGTTGTGTTTTTTAAATTTCTACATTATGAGAGGAAAAAGCTGCGTTTTCTTGACAAAATCTCCCATGGGGACTATCTGGCATCATTATGTTATGACAGTTTTGGAAATCTATGAATGCAAGAGCTTCATCCAAGCACAAAGCATTATCAGCAACTGAAATATTCTCCTGTGCACAACATAAAGTCATCTGCCTTGGGGACATGGCTAATTTAGGGTATTAAGCAGTATTTTAGTAAACAGGTGATGAATGTCAACCTCACCCCACAGATTTCCTTTGTGACTGATGACCATGGAGCAAGCCCTGAGCTAACAACTGCCGTAAGTCACCTGGACTCCACCACAACCCCCTCTCCTACAGCTGCCTGGGAACCAGCACAGCACACGACAAATAGTACACACCCCTATTACAAACAGCAGACCAGGAAAATTGAGGGTTTCCAGAAGGTACCACAATATCCTGGGTAAGAAGAGGCTTTGCACTAAGTACCTGTGGCTGTGGGCAATCAATAGACCAGGTATGATGAGTTTCCTCTTTCCTTACAGTGACTGATCCCAGAAGGTACAAAAGAAAGATGCTTGAAATGTAGTCATGCACAATTTCAAAATAATCCCTTCCCTGAGAGAGTGCTTTGCTAGGTCCTTTGTCAGTTATTAATTGATATGTGCCTAAAGCATATTTATGCTATAAATTCTTAATGCTATCTGATGTAGTTAATAATGTCCTCACTCCCAAGAAAAATCCAGAACATTTGTAAGTTTTTCTAGCAGTTTGGCCTAAAAAAAATCTTTTCTCTGAGTTATTTATATACACAGATCTTAAGTATATCCTCTTATTTACCTCATCATATTTCCCCCATCTATAAAAGGAAGATATTTCCAACTTGTCTATCCCACAGGGACCAAGGGATTAAAGTACTAAGCACTGTATATCCAAGTTGGTGCAAACATCTGTCCATTATATATCCTCTCCCAGATTTGACATCCTATCCACTGAGCTTGAAAGAGTTTTATAATAGGTGACGTATCAGAGCAAATGATTGTGGTCATTTTCTAAAGAGCAAACATTTATAAAGAGGAAATAACAGAAGAAATCCAGGAACACTGTGGATATTTCAACATCCACAACACAAGAGTTGGGTTGATGGACAGCATGAGGATGCCTCAAAACATCCTCAAATATCGAGCCTTTATTAGTTCATGATAGGGAAGACAAATTACACCTTCTGGATTCAGAGGAGAACTTTCACAATGTTTATTCTTTTTCAAACCTCTGAACATACAACAGAGGTCAGAGAGGTGGGACAGAAGAGAGAATTAGTCTATGATGCATTTGGGAGAAATGCTCCCAGCTGCCTGTGCTCCAGCAACACACCTCAGAATTGATGGGTTGTACCTATGGTTCTAGCAATTTTGGCAAGAAAGTGACTGAGTTCCATATTACCATAGATTCAACAGGAGGTGTTTGGGGATAAAACATCCCACAAATGTGGAAAAACCTTTCATTGATGTTATTTCTACACTTCAGCACACAGGACTTTATGAAGGCTGGTACATTAAGACATCATTCATAGCTCTGGGCTAGGCACAAAGCAAGCTTGCTTCTCTTAAAAAAGATGTTTTCTATCCGCATCAAGACTGACCCAGAGATCCCTACCTCATGGAGTCAAATCTAAGGGCACTTCCACTTTCCCCAGTATGTTCTCACCATGCAGACCTTAAAACCAACTTTCTCTGTCTATTCCTCCTACACTTTTCTAATGGCACTTCCACGTAAGAAATAGAACAGTAGAAATTGATAGTATTTGATCTTCCCCTTGAAGTTACCTGCTCCTCAGACACAAATAAAAATGGAAAAAGTAAATTAAAGCCATTAACTCTCAGAAAGAAAGTGACTAATTCAAACAGTCATCTGCCACTGCCATGCCTCAAGCTTGTCTCAACCTTTGGAAAGTTTTAATGTTTTAAAGTTTTTAGGACTTCCCCTAATGATAAGCACAACAGTAGAAGCATTTAGTCTTTAAAAAAAAGTCACCCTGGAATTCACAACTATGTAAGAACTCAACCTCTACACTGAATGAAAATGTAGGCATAGCCACACACCACATCAACCCTCAGAGCTCTCAAATCACTGGAAGAAGCCAAAAAACAGCAGTTAATCAGTCAAAGCCATTTCAAACCTTCCTTAATCAGAAATATACACTCTTGTGTACTGACACAGAAAAACTGTCCCAGGAAAAGAATGTGTTTGAAGGAGACCCAGGATACTGAATTTGGAATGTATCACCTTAATTTTCTTCAAGACAAGTCTGAAGGGGTGTTACTGACAGGACAGCTCTTGGGATCACTGTGGACATTCAGGAGCCTGCACTAAACCACCAATTCTGTGTTGACACTGTAGTAGAATTAGTCCTTCTAGCAGCTCTGTTCTTGGAGGGTCATTCCTTCTCAAGATGACTGAACTCCTACTTATGCTGGTAATATTCAAAAGCACGGTATAGCTAAAGCCAAATAAAAATTACTGGATACGAGATCCAAGTGCATGCTCCAAAAGAAGTCAATTTGCACACATCTCCATCTTGGTGTCCTACTCACATGACAATGCAGCAGGAAGTGCTGCACTGAGCCTTTTGATCTTAGGTACACCAAGCATGAGTACAAATTACTGTTCAGTTCTCAGAACAGGCTTTCTGTTGAAGGCAACTCAAAATGTCCCTTCCTCAATGGCAAGAAACAGGGAGATTCTAATTCAGGATTATGGCAGTGTTTTCTTATGCCAAGAAAACGTCAAGGGAAATATAGGAGGATGTAAACAGCTCCCAACTAACTGCTGCTTCTTCATCCAATTAGTTGGTGGCAAAAATCTTCATTCCTGTGTTTTGTAACTCACAGAAATATAGACAATTTAAATGCACTTTTAATGTTCATTCAGACAAAGATTTTACAAGAATAAGTAAGTTATTAATACTTCTATTAAACCCTCTAACATACAGACTTGGAATACAATTTAATCATCTTCTTGGAAAGAGGGAAGTGTGTTGCAGTGGGGATACTGCAACATACATATATCAAACCAGGAGTCCCGTGGAAAGGAAATATATAGGACAGACAGATTCTTGGTAGATGTTTCAGAGATGTTTATTTCTCCAGCCGCATGGCCGGGATCTGCCGAGGAACTGTTCCAGTCACTGGACCCGAGGGTCCTTTGCCCGCGCAGGGAACACAAACCAACCAATGGGAACGAGGCTGAGCAGGGACAGGGAAACCCCGTGTCTGTGCCCTCAGGGCCCCTCTCCCAGGGCTACACGGCAGGGGAGGGACCCCAACACCTCACCCGTTTTATTTTAATAAAAGGAGAATGAAAACAACTGGATAAACATATCAAGAACAGTTTCAAAACAAAACAAGCCACCCTCCTGAGTCTTTAAATGTCTAAACAGATTCTGTGGAACATCTTAGGGCTGACAGAAGGGAGACAGAACTCTCTGAGCATGCTTTGTGGGGAAACTGAGGCAGGAGAGGGTTTAATTTCTTCCCTCCCCCTTTTCATCCCCCACTTGGCATTGGAAAGGGATTTTTGGGGAAACAATTGGCAAAGGTATGGTTTTGTGGGGGAAACCATGGATGAAAAAACGGATTGGGAACACACTGGGGGTAATAGGACATAGGGTAAAAGGGAAAGGTGGGATTAGGAAAGGGAGACTGTAGGGGGAGCTTACAATGGAGATATTGTCTAACATGACTACGATTTTTTGCATATATACTGCCTTTTACAGGAACACCATCAGGCCCAGTGACCTGCGATGCTTGTAACCCTTTTCTACCTTGTATAATTTTGAATTCCACCACCTCTCCATCTCCCAAGCTTGGGATGCATTTTTCAGGGTTATTCTTTTTAATAGCAGCTCTATGCACGAATATGTCTTGCTGGTTGTCACACCTTGTTATAAAACCATAATTTTGCTTAACATTATACCATTTTACTATCCCTAAGATCTTAGCTACTATGATTTTTTCCTTTTTTCGAGTAGCTGCTGTTTTCTGTCTCTCTGCATCTTTGCCCTCTCTTTCGGTCACTCCCGTGTTGGAATTGTCGGGGCTGCTGGTGCCTGTGCGCTCTTCCCGGGGTCGCGTTCGGGGCTGCGCGGGCCGGGCCGGGCCGCGCCGCTCAGTTCTCCGTGCGTCGCCTCCTCTGGTCGCAGCTTCGCTGCCGCTGCCAGGCGCTGCACCCACGTCTCAGCCGGGCCCCCGAGCGATGACCCCCCCGCGCCCCGCTCCAGCGCGCGTCTCGGCTGGGCGCGGCTCCGCTCCACCGCCACCGCCGCCTGTGCGCTGCCCCTCTCGGTCGGGCGTTCCCGGGGCTCGCTCCACCACGCGCTGCGCAGGGCCGGGCGGGCACCGCCGGGTCCCGCCGCTCCTCGCTCCGCCACCGACACTGCGGCTCGCGTGGCTCCGCCCGCGCGCGGGAACTGCCTCGCTGCTGCTCGCAGAGCGCTCGGTGCACGTGGCCTGGGCCGCACGGTCCCTGCGCCAGGCTTCCCTTCGCCAGGACACAGCTGACGTTGCTCAACAGTCTCGGTAACTAAATAATATTAATGAAAATATTCTTCCATCGGCATATATTTTGACTCCAGTATTAACTGCGTCCAAACGGTTTTCCAAAAGCCCTTGGTAAGAATTAAATCCCAAGAAACATAGAAAAAGTTCTTAAACAACCATGCCAGGAAGTGTTTCAGTTCTTTGAGTTTGAATCAAGCTAAAATTTACAAATCGTTGTTCAAGAATCATTTTAAGATAAATGTCCATATGCGGCTCTGAGAGCCAAGAGTCTTCCCACGGTTCCTCCATAGTTTAGATATGGAATAGCAAAGCAAAACCAAGAAGAGGAATCCAAAGTTTCCAGGGTTTACTCACACAAATCAGTCGCTTAGGGATCAGGGATCGTTCTGCTCTCAATTCTCCACCATTATTTTGCAGTGGGGATATTGCAACATACATATATCAAACCAGGAGTCCCGTGGAAAGGAAATATATAGGACAGACAGATTCTTGATAGCTGTTTTAGAGAGATGTTTATTTCTCCAGCCGTATGGCCGGGGCTGTGCTCAGGAACTGTTCCAGTCACCGGACCAAGGCTCCTTCTGCCCGCGCAGGGAACACAAACCAACCAACGGGAACGAGGCTGAGCAGGGGCAGGGAAACCCCGTGTCTGTGCCCTCAGGGCCCCTCTCCCAGGGCTACACGGCGGGGGAGGAGACCCCAACAGAAGTGGAAGTGCAACAACTTGAGATACACTTTGCACATCCTTACTTGCGATACTTTCAATATCTTATGCACAAAAATGCTGTCAGCCTCAGAACCATTCTGTGGTATTAGATCAAGGGAAGAGTCTACATAGAACAAACACTATGAAGAAACAGATGGAAAAAGTGGCAAAGGATGTACTCTGCCAAAGACTTTGCACTCATCAAGTAAAATATAAATGTAATATACCATTATTTGAACTACAACTTCCTATGCGTTCTCTTTGTGGTTACATATAGATGGTTCTCTCAAGCTTTTTATAAATGTTTCATGGTATCATTCGCTTGTACAAGCTGGGAATCTGAGATGAGGTCTTCAGCTCAGTTCAGACCTATTTGATGTAATTATCTCTGCACTGCAACTTCTACCTGTTCAGCTTATACTGTCTCCTAAGTGCAGAGTGTCTAACTGGAAGTTTTCCCCAAATCTCACTCCCTGGTAAACTCCTGGGCAGCACATGTAAGGTACAGCATAACCATGAGAGAAAACCCAGTGCACAGGAATAGAACAAACCGTAAGGTTTGTTGTGTTTTTTAACTGCTGCAAGAACAAATAATCAAAGTCTTCACATAACTATCTCCTCTGCAATTTTGCCTATGTAAAAAACCTTAGGAAAATGGAGAAAGCAATGGGGAAGGAAAAGCCATGAGCATTATTCTTCCCCACCATGTCAGCTTCCATCACCATCATACATTCCTACCACCCATTTCCTTACTGGAAGGAAAAGTTTCAGTCAAAGAATGAACTTGGGGAAATAGTGGAATAGGGATGCCACCAATATTTTTATTGAAAATAAAACATAACTGATGCAAAAAAGAGTTTCATTTGTCGTGACGGTGCAAAGAAAATGGTAAAAATCACATTACAGCACATGCCAAACACTGGTCAGTGCCTCAGGCGTCTAGTCTTTTCCCCAGGCTGAATTTCCAAGGAACCAAGTTAAGGCAGGACATTTTCACAATTCCACTTTTTCTAATACTTCAAATAGATGCTTCAGCTTAGGACGGATAATTATAATGAAAAATCCATTCTATATTTCTCCCTTCTTTTACTTAGTTTTCCTGTTAAATACTGTAGGTAGTTTTCAGCAACTGATACTCTGCAAGACTTTGTGTGCTGCTTGCATTGTGTTTGCTTTACTTCAGGGACCAACCAGTCTTCGTATTTAAACAGAGATAAAAATGATTGTAAACACTACTCAAAGTTGATTCTCAAGTATAACGAGTCTGGGAATTTGAGCCAGTGACACTTCCCAGATAAACACTTCACTCACAGAGCTTACATGGGGCAGCCTCATGCATCTGCCATCCAAGTCATGGGCAGTAGTGGTGGGGAATCAGCGTGGGGGCCCCTTGTACAGCAACTGCACCCCCAGAAAGTCACTGAAGTTAACGCTGACCTTGAACTCCATAGTCAGAAAGTAACTGCACTGCCTTCCTTCCTTTGCCGAATTCCAAACCAGACATTAGAAAGCTCCAAGCAAACAGGGTAGCAGCAAACATGAAAAGAATGCACTCTTACCAATGCTGTTTGTATCTACAGAAGGGCTGATGAGTTTAGTGACAAGAGATTGTTCTGATCATAACAGAATGCTATTGGAAAGGCTGAACCCCAAGAGGGAGAAGAGACAAACAAAGCTTGGTTTCACAGGCAAGAAAAACAACTTCTGTTGGAATGAAAGAGGTAATTCTGACTCTCTTACCTGCTGAACGTATCTGTCTGTAGTTTTCCACATATAGTAATATTCTATAATGCTTGTTAAGGACTTCCATGGGAGCTGGGGACACAAAGGAAAAGCAGCATTTATTGAAGGAAGCTGGCACACAGTCTCACTGAAATTCACAGGATTCTTCTGACTGACGGTTTGCAGCAGAGTTTTGCAACTACTAACCCTCCTCAAAAAAAAAGTCTGAATCTACAAAGGGGATTGGATGCACAGGGGACCCATATTAAATTAAATGGCCTTTCAAAAAACCCTGAGCTTTCAGTGTAAAAGTGGAACAGGCTACAGGTAAATCTTCATGCTGCACTGGCTCCACAGCAAACCATTCAAGAGAGGCACAATGTGGAAGGGAGCCCACAGGCTCAGACTCTCTGCTTAAACAGGAGAGACTCAAGCAAGAGTCACAACTACAGTATCACAGTTCTGATATGCTTTGCTTCAATGGAGCTGGCCCATTAAAAAAAGAAAAAACCAAACCAAAACAAACTGCTAACAGAACTGTGCCCTGCCAGCTCTGTTCTCCGCGTGAGAAAGAGGAGGATTTCAGCAGGACCACAGAGTGTTGCTGTTTCCAAGTCCCTCTATAAGATTAGAGCACAGGACAAACAACACTGAAACTACTTGTTTTGTTCCAGAGGACTTGAACAGCAACGCAGTGAAACTTGGCTCTCCTTACAGCACTCCATTCAATCTGCAGGCTGAGCACCGAGGGTGGAGCTTTGGCCAAACTACAGGACACTTCCCTTGGATGCCCAGAATTCCTTCTGAAAAGGCCCTTTCTGAAACCACACTGTAAAGGTTACTACATTTTCATGTTTCAGAAGGCCCAATACTTATTCTCCTTCAAACACAAATTAATCTAGAGCAGCTCAGCTGTCACAACACTTTTGTACATCCTCCCTTAGCCGTAGTGGAACAGATGATCGTAAATTAACGTTTCTAAAGGAAAAGCGATCATCTGTGATTTGAAATTCTGACTGTACACCAGGCTGTCACCAGTATGAGGTCTGCCTTTCCCCACTTTACAGCAAGACGCATGCTCCAGTTCAAAGCTCCCTTGTTCGACATGATGAAAAACACAGTTTAGACAAGCTGCAAGCCAGCTCTGTCACCAATCAGAGCCAGTTGCCACAGGGGCCCCCGTTTTATATACTCACAAAATCTTGCTGAATGTCAGTGAAATCTTTTCCGTATTTTTCTAGTGCTTCCTCGAAGAGGTTTGCCTCTGAAGCAGACCACTCCTCCATCTCATCTCTGCACAGGACCGGCCCACCTTGTGGCACAAGCGCGGAGATTGCCTTGGAAATGTCATAGACATTTTTGTGCAAAGTGTCCATAGCATGGAACTAGGGGGTGGGAAAGGAGAAAGAGAAATGTAAGGACAAGTATCTGGGGGGGAAAATGTTTAACAGTGAAGCAGCAATGACAAATTCTGCACTGAGATTTGAAGGTGCAGTATTCTATACCTAACACGGTCAGTAAAAACTTGTTCCAACCTCACACTGTAGCTGTCAGTGTACAAACCTAACACTCACTAATAGTGAGGTTTGTGGAACACAAGCCCTTGTGTATCAGTAATTCCTATCAGCTCCTCACCAGCACCACCACTGCAGCACTACTGGTAAAAAAATGCACAGGACAGACACACTCCCCCCAGGACTGAGTTACCATCCACAGATGGGGCAAGGAGATAGAGGTACAAGGGCATTTCCTCACAGACATAGCCATGCACTGTGTCAAATAATCCACAAAAATTTCATATATGAAAAACAAGAGCAGCAACAGATGTATACATCCCCCCCAAAGGGCAGAAACCTCAAAAAAAGATTCAAGTTAAGTCACACATCACAGCTGAGTAGGAAAAAGAATGACTCTCAGGGGCAATTACTCCTCAGAAAGCCGAGCCATGGCTGTCTGCAACTTGTGATTTACAAGGGCTGAGAACGCACTGCAAGGAAGAAATTGCTGTTAGTAAATGAAAGCTTGGCTTTATTTCCCCATTTCTGCAGTTTTAATCAGGATGTTATTTGTCTTTCATCATACCAGTTCTGTGCACGAGAATAATTAACCTACACTGTTCTACACTAGAATTTGTTCTACAGATAATGTAAATATTTGTTTACATTATTCCAGTTACAAGGTGAGGCTTTGATAACAGTTCTCTGAAGACTTCATAAATCTTATTCAAATTTTCATTAAACTTTCTGTAGCATAAAAGTTCAAGTTTTTTCCCTTTCCTCAATCTACTCAGCAACATTTATGATTATAAAAACTTAACAATATCACTACTCCTCAGGTACTCTAAACTGGAGCTCATCAAAGAGAACAACATCAACTGACATTTCTTATCTGACCACAAGCTTTTCCCCCAGACATCCTTGGTCAATCTCACCAAAGGATGTCAGTGAGTCTGGTGTTGGGGAAGTGATGAGGAATGGCTTTCTGGCACTGTAACATTACAGACAGGCAGACAATAATTTGCATTCTTCTCAAGAGAGCTACTGAGCCCATGCAAGGGATGGGCTGTCAAGCACGTCATCAGAATATTTTAATAAAACTAAGCAAAAAAACCAAAAAATTATCTCATAGTATTATCCATGATGGATCGTAAGAGGCACAAGGCCAGAAAAAGTTCCTTCATCTGTAACTAAAGGATTCCTTTCCAAAGACAGGGTCTGCTTCACAGCAAGCCACAATTACAATCCATCTGCCCCTCTCTCTTTGCCAACTGTTAATGCTGAGGTGAATATTTTGCATCTCTCACAAACTTAAGGTCCTCTAAAAAAAATCTTACCAGTGTGATGTCCCTGGAGGCTGCTGCAGCACTCATGTGCAAACTTGGCTGTCTGACAGAACTACTGCAATCCAGGGCTCGGGCAAACGTACCAACAGACCTGAAAGAAATTAAACACAGCATTAACTTCGCATGCAAACCCAGCATAAATATAAACACCCAGCCAACACTTTCTGAGATGAGCAGACTCCATTTCCCAGTTACAAGATTACATGATTTGGCGTTCATTCTGAGCCAGAGACCGCTCTCTCCAAATGTGGTTTGTTATTATGAACACTTTACTTAGTTCATATGACTGAAGAGGCTTGGAATGGGAGAGGAAACAGAGAAAGACTCAAGGGTCACCAACGCGGAGTTCTGAGCTAGTCTCTTATCCCTTATCTCCCAAGAGATTTGAGCTGCAACAGGAACAGAGCACAAGCAAGCTTTATGAATGACAATAGTCTGCTCCACAGTGGCAAGAGCAGTGCTGCACTGTCCACAGGTACAGACACAGATGCCAAGACAAGACACAAAAAATGCACCAATGCAAGCATTTTTCTAAAAGTTTCAGAAAAATCAAAACCAATATTTTAGAACTTAACATTGTATAATATATATCATAAAGCCTGCATAGCAGCAATTTTCAAATACTTCACAACTCATCATTTCTGCATCTGAGACCACAATCCCCAAGCTCTTCATCTTATTCCTAAAGAAATGAGTTGGAGAAACCTGTAACAAACATTGGTTCTCGAAATTCCTACTCCCCTGCCTGCTTGCTACACCACATGGGTGAAATATTTGTGCTCCTGCAGAGTGAACTGGAGCTGAACTCCTCTGAGCAACTACAACAAAAACAGGTGGGTTGGGTTTTGCCCCCTCCACTTGGATCACTTCCCCAAACTAGTTGAGAGCACTGAAGAACACACTAGTGCCAAGCAGTGCAGGAGTAGGAAAGGTAAACGTTTAAGCAGTAGTTGCCATCAAACATCTAGTTTTGGCCAAAATCCAAACCTGCCTCCCCCGTCCAAGTGTCTGTGGCGATTCACACTTCGCCCTCTTCCCAGCCGCCCAGACACTATCCCCATCCCTGCCTCACAACTCCCCCGTGCCCAGCTTTAGCTGAACTGATACTTCTGTGTGTGTGTGTGTGTGAACTAATTATAAACTGTAATGCTTTGCTGATTCTGAACAGAAGCAATTCTTGTACTCATCTTTGCAGTGATTCTCATTATAGCCGCACCTTGCAGCGGCTGGATCGGCAAACCCAGTGGGCAGCACTGAACTGCCAGAAAGAACCACTAAAACCAACTCTGCCACCAGAAGCCTACACAAGGTGGAAACTCCCATCACAAAGCAACTCTATAGTCACTACAAACCAACCCACATGAAAAACCAAGGGGGGGGAAGGGAAAAGAAAAAAAACGGCAGACAGAATCAGAGTTCATCCATAAAGGTACCACCTAAAACACACAGAATTTGGAGAGTTACCTGTTTATTTTTCCCCCAAATTATTCAGTCACCAATTGCTATGAGAGCCTAAAATTCAACACAAGCTTCTGTTTACATAAATGCATATCAATGAATTAGTTCGAGAACCTTTTAAAAAGAGAAATTTGATCACCAAAGATTGCTTTGGGCTTAAATAAAAACATCATCAGTACAGATTTGCAGGGGTTTATTTTATTGTGCTTACCTTTTGGAATCTAGGTATTAGAAAGCATCCTCACTCCATCATCACAAGCATTTACCAGAATTTTTAGCAAACCATTAAATATCACTGGTCTTGAAAAAGGCAGTTAACGAACAGAGCTAAGAACTGCCAAGAATTTAATTCAGTAAGTCTTCTGCATGCTGACCAAAGTATTTGAAAAACCCCACCAATTACAGGATCACTTTTACATGCAACTTGCTTTGCTTTTATGAAACTAAGTTGTAAATCTGAGAAGCTGTTCCTAAAGTCATGCTATTCCCAGGAAGGCATGTAAAATATCCCTCATTTCAAAATGGAGCAAGTGAATCAAGCAACCAAAACCAGCATTCATGTTAATAAAACAAAAAGAATGTAAAGTGCTTGGAAGAGTTACTAACATTTACTTCTTCAAAGGAGAGGTAAAATACTCTTACCGTGCTACCACCAGGAACTGGTCTATCTGCTTGTCTACTAGTGGGTTAAAGGCTTCCCAAACTTTTGTTTCAAGTTTTGACTGATCTCTTCCATCATCCTCACCTGGTTGAAAAACAAATCAGAAATATTTAGTATGGCTCTTTTAAAATAAAAGTACTTTCTAGATACTTTTTTTATCTCACAATAATGTCACTGTTAGCCCATCTCAGTTACTCTGCCTGACAGGCCACTGTGAAAATTGCACTCACTTATTTGTATGTGACAATTTTAACTTGACAGACACAGTGACACAGCTCATCCGAAATGGGCAATCAGATTTTCACAAACTGGTGTCAAAGGATATGTCATGGGAAACAGAGTACATCTTTCTCCAAACTAGACAGTTTCTTTTCAGTTTCTTTCCCCAGCCCGTCTGTCTTCCTCCTTTATCTTGTGGCAGTTCCAGGAAAACCGACACACTCCAAGCTGCTCTGAGCAGGCAAAGAGTAGCTGGTTCAACCCATGTCAGCTGCTTTCTAGGGGGAAATCATGGGATCAGACACTCTTTATTTTCCTGAGTCTAGACAAATCAGAATACCCTGGTAAAATACAGGAGCTAGTGAGACTGTCTTCTTCTTTCTGCTTCCTTTAAAACATCTGGCAATTATCCTTCTCTGAAGCCCCATGTTGGCCCACTGAGGGAACAGGATGCCTTTCAGATTAGTTCATCCTCGCTTAGGAGACTTGCCCAGCTGTTGAATAAATACCAGTTTCATAGACAAATTAAACGAGAGTCCTGACCCATTTTTCTGCCTGTTTTAACATGAGACTAACAGTGTCAGCAGAGCTTCTAAGCAAAGAGAGAAGCAACTCATTGCTTCCACACCGTGGCCCATCCAGATTGGATACGGTCTTTCCAACACAGGTCACAACCCTCTCCCTCTTAGGAGAATTTATGGATAGACCTTTCCCTCTGCATTACACAGGGCTCAGGAAAGAACAATTAGATGCCAACACTCCCCATCCCTCCCAGTTTTTCCACCCACTTTTGGATCTGTAAGGTAGTGCAGAGACAAATCTAAAGTTACTAACTATCTCATAAATATTACTGGTTCCTGCTACTTCTCCCTCGTTCTCAGGCCAGTGTCCTCATGGTCCCACTGCTTCATGACACTGTGGGGAGAGGCTGAAGTCTCAACACACACTCCAGGCCAGCAAATTCTTCCTCCTGCCTATTCTGCAGGTGAGAAGTCTAGGCTGGCAGCCAACACTGGGATGGGGAGAGGGCTCCAGGGAAAAGGCACCCAGGAATAATGGGCAAATTGATGAGGGAAGACTGCATTTAATTGGCAGTAATTTGGGAGGGGCTCTTATAGGGAAGTGAGGCTTGATTAAAAACACAAAAGGCTTCACAGATGTGATGGAAATTTTTATTTCCCATGGAAATTCTGAAATCTCATAATAAAAAGAGTGCAAGCTCTGAGAGAGCCCATTAATTCAATTTATTTCAACAACTTTTATGATTTGGATGAATGCCCATTTAAAGACCCGTTTGCAAGAGAACTAATTGCCTTCAGTGGGCAACAGCCTCAACAAATCCAACCATCATTGTACACATGGCATGGCAGTGGAAACCACCTCCCACACCTAGGCAGGCCTCACACAGAGAAGTGGCCACATTCAACGTGAACTTTTGATAATTTAAATAAATTACAGAAATTACCCTCTTTTAGTAAGTCTGTTATATCTGCCTGGTATCTGTTTCCAACTCGAATCTCTCCTTTATCAGCGAGCAGGGTCTTTTGTTGAGGATCATACACTAGTGAATAAAAGAAGAAATCCTAAAAATAAAACAAGCAAAAAGGTAAACAGTGTTATTAGCTTTTACTTTCAGCGTTGCAACCATGCTACCAAGTTTCTACAGTTTAAGTGAGGTTTTATTACCTACATATATATTTTAAAATTGGGTGAACAAAAAATTAATGAACCATCAGTTTTAAGGCCCCATTTAAGTGCTGCCACTTTCTTCCACATTCCAAGTGTTAGCTCTCAACAGCAACCTCTCTCTTAACATATAGCCTCTCAAACTGAAGTAAACAAAGATCCTCTCACACAGTCAAGGCTCAGAAGGGCCAGGAGACAATTTTTAGTCACATCAGCTGTTTCAGAACACGAAATTGCCATATCCCATACAATTGCCATAGTCCAAATCAGCAGGATTAGACGCCAGTGGCCTATCCACACAGAAATACCAATACAAATTGAAGCATAACTTCAGAGTGTCACAGCCAGATCAGTGCAACCCCACAGAGACATGAAGCCCCAGATAAGCCCTGTGGCCTCTGCTGAGCTTGCTCCAGTCTGTCAATGTCTCTCTCATGCTGGAAGGCCCAAAGCTGGACACAAACCTGCACAAGTGGTCTCACAAGTGATGAAGTGCGGGGATGAATCCCTTCCCTCCATCTGCTGGCTACACTCCTGGTAAACAGACCAGGATGTACTCAGCCTTCCTTGTCACTGCTGACCAACTTCTTGCCTGCCACCATTGAAGCTTAAACCACCATGTTTCTTTCTGCTTGTTATTAGGAGAGGGGCAGCAGATTTTGCAGCAGCAGTAATTATCTGCAGGTGGCAATCCATTAATTTGTTGCTTTTGTTCAAGTAGATGAGGAAAAGGCTAAAATAGCTGCTTGGCTTCCGCTACCTGGGTGTGTAAAATTAAAGCAAGAAGGCATTCCAGAATGAGAATGTTCTGCCAGGGCAGAGAAAGAAAACAGCCAAAATTTTAACTACTTAAAACTGCACAGTTTAAGTAATTAAACTTTTCTGCATGGGTAAGTACTTAGCTATAGCTGTTGAGTGACACACTAGAGGCTAGGTATGTTCCATCAAAGTATAGCGTGCAGTACTGGGCAGGATTAGAGCTCTGGTAGAACATGGAATAACAGACCTTTTGTAACCTCTGTCCACAGCAACATGGTCACCAGGAAAGAGAATTGTGTCTGAACAGAAACAGGATGCGCAGTGTGCCATTTTCCACATCTCAGGTTTCTGGCTCATTTTTCCTTTCCCCTTATTTCTGCAGCACTAGCAGGCACCCTGTTCAAATACATCTCATTTCATGCTCACCTCATTTTTCCCTTTCCCTATATTTGTATGTGTCAACAGCATGCAACAAAAATTAGGACAAAACCAGCATGAGTTTCAAGCCCTGTTCAGCTTTATGAAGAGGTGGCAAAGGAAAAGAGAGTCTCCCAATCTGTCATACAAAGCCCCAGAAAAAGAAGAATTGCTATGAGTTTCCACAGTAACATGGCAAAAATTCTGGAAGAGAACTGAACTTCAACTGGAAGGGTTGTCTGTAGTTGGGTTTGGGGTCAGACGATTTGATTGCATCCTAAGCAAACGATACTTCTGAAAAAATTCCTACTCCCACAGGCACCAAGGTCAAGTTACATCAACCTACGGGCAGAAGGCAGCTTCAGAGTAGATGAACACTCATTTATATTACATGTATGTAAAGAAATCTGGGTCTCCTGCTCCCTGACACACTCAAAGCTCAAGATATTGCAATATTTTGAGAATGTATCATTGTAGAAATAAAATGTACGAAAAGCTTTTGTCTCACAGGCTTCCATGTTATAAATACAGTGTTTAATTTGTTCCAGCTCCAGAATACCTGACTGCAGGACAAAGTATATGCAGTGCAACATTAATGCTTTTCAGGCACGTTGCCCAGCAAAAATGCAACGCTGTAGTGTAACAACACAGTAGGCCCCAAAGAAGAACAATTCCACAGGCAATTTCTTTAGTCCTTCTTGGCCAGGGAAAGTCATACATTGTGGAGAGGGTTTCTCATCTAAGTGTTAGATGCTCTATTGCTTTTCTTTTATTGGTTATCACTATAAATTTTCTCTACAAAATCTCTGTTAGTCTCAGGTCATCCATTTATGTCTTGTCCAGTTTTGTCTCAAATCAATCAGATTGAACAAAAGAATGAAAAGCCTCTCGTCTCTTCTCCCCACCCAGAGCCTCCTCAAGAGAGGAAAGATGGAAGTCTGTGGGCCCAAGTGTGAATACGACGGAGACTGCAACTCCTAGAGGTAATTCAATACCACTACCATCTTCCCTCATAGATGAGATTCATTCTTGCAGACTGAGTAGGACTGCTGAAAACACTAATAAATGTCAGCTTAATGCCAATGCAAACTAAGAAACAAACCAGATCCTTGTGTACTCTAAAGCATGTGTGAACTCCTGACCACCACAATGTGATGAGAACAATTTTTCACAAGGGTCTCACAAGAGTGATGCTCACAACAAAACAACACTGCTCTTCAAAATCCTCCACGCTCATCTGTGCTGTCAAAACTGTGTATGCTGGGTTTGCAGCAGTCAAGAAAGAGAAGGGTTTTCTCTGTTCATTTCAGACCCCAGAAAACACTCAACGTGCTCAGAAAAAATGAACATGACCTGCCAAGAGTTAAAATCGAATCATGACTTTCTGCTTCTCTCAACTGTTAGACAGACACATATGCTCAGAGCTTCCCTATCCAAGCCCCTAAGCTACCTATAGCTATAGCCAAGAACCAAAGTAACCAAGAAAATGGAAAAAGAAAACAGGCTCAGAGTAAAAGTACACTACAGAAATAATGGTTACTTCATTGCAGCCTGCAATCTTACTTTCTTGTATTTGATATATTTTAACTAGAGAACATTTTATTTTTAGGGCGGTACCAAAAGGAACAGATATGCCAGACATCTGCTCAGCAGGCAAATTCACACATGCCTCTGGATATATCCAGGAAGAGCAGTAAAATAGAAGGTACATATAAAATAGTTTCCTGCAGAACAGGGAAATCTAGTGCTTTTGCCATAATTGGCTATGCCCTTCTCTTGATCTCCACGGGAATTAAGTGTCTATAGAAAACTCAGGTTTTCCAGTAGCTTTTTTTTCTCTCTTTCCTCCTATTCCTCACTCCTGCTACAAAAACCCAATTTTACCAGGCACAGTAAAAAAGTCAGCGCTGGTCCCCTTCAGCCTGCTTTCCAAATGCAACAAGGCAATCTTCCTGAGGAAGATGACAGAGAGAGCGTGGAGGAGGAGAACAGAGATAACAAAAATGTAATTTTGCTATGCTTACTATCTCCCTAAAAATTTCTGTCTGGATGTTTAACCTGCTTCAAGGCAGACAGCCTTGGGCTGAAAGCCTACTTTTACTGGTCATAACATTTAGAAAATCAAATACCAGATTCCCTAGAACTGCTTAGGCTTTATTGACAGAAGCCACGTAAGAAAAAAAAGAAACAACCCTGAAACAATCTGAAAGCAAAGGATGGATTAAGAACAGGAGGCATGGGGAAAGAAGAAACAGTTCAAAACAATACCATCCAGTGTTAGGAACCCATTGGGCAACAACTATCTCCTTTTCTTAATCTCTTTACCCTCCACCCAAGCACATTTGTATTCCTGAGCTTTTAACTTCTTTACCATCTGTCCAAGTTAGTTTGCACCACAGCAAAATGCCACACTAAGTGACAGGACACATTCAGGGAACTCTCTCATTCTGTGAAACCTCTTAAGTGCCTGCTCAGTTTTAAAAATAACCCTCATCACTCATCTTGCATTTTGAAAGTTCAAAAGGATGGAAAAAAAATTTCTCTGTTTGTGCCTACATCTGCAACTGAGCATTGCAGGTTCAGAGGAAGGCATGTCCCTTCGGTTTCAGCACACCTACCTGTAACACCAGTGATAATGAAAACATGTTGGGAGCAACTGAGGACAAATACTGCTTAAGAGCTGGGTACTAGAAAATCTGAAATAATTTCAGTTTGATTAACTTTTGCTTTCAAACTGGCATATCCTGGGCAGCTAACTGGTTACAAGCACTGCTGAATGCCACGTCCCTTGTTTGATGCTCTGCCATTTGGCAGCCTTCAGCAGACCCGACATTTTTTGGTTTCACATTCCAAAGAGAAACTCAACTATTTAATCCCTGTGCTTTGTTTAAAACTCTCTTAAACTAAAGTATCAGATTAAAACTAATCTTATGCTTAAATAAATACTGAAGAAAGCTACAAAAGCATTTAAAAAGAAAGCCCAGCTATGAGAAAGACTACAGTATGCTTCTTGCAAAAAATGGCCTGTTTTCGCCTTTCTTAAGGGCCAGTAATGGCAATCACCCTACTGTTTTTAATTACAGATTTCCTCTCTTGTATAACATTTTAATGTTTTCAAATGCAAATTGTTTGCTTGCGGATGTGTTCAAATAATAATATCCTCAAATTCTTTGCTAATCTCCACAGTAAATCTCTCACAGATTGTCAGATTCCAAGATTGCCTAACCCAGCCAGCAGCCAGAGGTCTAGCCACAATTAAAGGTATACAAATACAACTTTAAAAAAATACAATAGTAATTTTTTTAAATCACAAAATACCTAAAAAAGTAAAACTCAGTATTTATTTTCTGAATGGTGATTAATCATGCAAGACAATTCAGTTTCAAGTGCTTGGTTTGAGATACCTTTAAAGAGACAGACTGGGTAAATTTCTGTCAGATGTCACCTGACAAGCAGATTTTCAAGGATTTAAGTGTCTGTGGTGGCATATGAAGGACTCCAGATAAGTACTTTGAACAGTGAACTCAAAGAACAGGCAACTAAGCGCCTCAAAAATCTGAGGCAAGATCAAGCTTAAAGCATATTAGCATAAATCTGTGTGATTTCAGAATAAAGCAAATACAGAGAACCACAGCTTGCTGGCTTGCTCCCTCCGCTGCAGTTACTGCATCTCCCAGGGCATCAGCCTCCAGGTTTGAACTCTCAGCCCTGCCACACTGATGAGCAAGTTGGGTTCTCTTTACAGAAGGAGAGGCAGCTCGGCGCCACATAGGGATGTAAACACAAGATCTGGCCCCTAGGTCCACAGAGTCTTATGCACAATGAAAATTGTACAGAGCCTAAAGCTCCCCACTGTCGATGTCCAGTACATGTAGAAATGAAAAAACTACCCTCTTAGAAAACTTGCAAAAAGGGACCAAACCTAAATTGCGCCAGAATAAACTGTTCAAGCTTTACAATGCACAAAATGGTTCCTACCTCCCGTTCCAGATACGATTTAAGGGATTCTGTCTCATTTAACAGAGTAACGCTGCATTTGCCTCTAAAAAAAGAGAAACATGTCTTATGAAAAAAACATCTTAAATGCTCGTGTGATTCACAAGATGGTATTACTGAAGTTGTACACAGAACTTGATCTTACATTGAAGAGTACTTGAAAAATAACAATGCTATGTGATTTTTGAATAAAATGGAAGAGGACAGTCATTACCTAATGTGTGTGGCTGGCAGAGATTCCAGCTGTCGTGAAAGAAACAACTCACGATGTCGTAGCTGATGCTTCTGTTTCTCTGGTAAATCAACCATTTCTGGATTTTCCATCTCCTCTTCCATTTCCCCTAGTCATAAAGAGACAAAATTGATCACGAACAGGTAAAGTATTGACTTTGAGCAAGTCAGAATGACTTGCTCCAAAACCTTTGCTAAATAATAAACATTAATCAGATCAAATGTAACATTTCAGCCAATTGAACAATTACAAAATTAGTACAGATCCTTGAAATTATGCCTGTGAAGAACTGTATTTATTCACCACCACAATCAAATCATCCCAGGCACACACAGGTCACACCAAGCTGAAAGTCACACAAATCTGCCACCAATACAGAAGTTCTGGAGAGAGGGAGCTGCTTTTGGAGACTATCAGTGCAAGAGATTCATCAGGTAGAAGCTGACATACGATGAGTGAGGTAGCCAAAGTAAAGTCTTTCCTCTTTGCCAGGCATCAGTTATCATCTTAAACCCTGCTCCTCTTTCAGGATGTCATACTTCGACAAGCCCATCCCAGCTTCAACAGCTTCTGCAGAGAATGCCCACTGGAAAGGGCAGTTTATTTAATTAGTGTTATTTTGTACTCTCCTCACCCCAACCACAGCCAGTAGATCACAGCCACAAGATTAACTGGAATGTAACCAAGTGCCTGAGGCCACTCGGCCATCTGCCCTACCCTACCCACACCACACACATCCAACTGCAACACTCCTGCATTTCAGCAGTCAGGATCCCCAGCTCTGCCTTGGAGCTATCCAATCTCCGTGCAGCCAGTTCTCAAACATACACCGAAGTAAACACATGAAATCACACCCACGCTGATACACAACTGATCCCAAACATCTCCAAGCATCTTTCTTTTAAGAAATAAATTGTATGTTTTGTGTTCGTCAACAAGTATCCTGCCAGTTAAAGCTGTAAAAGGCAAAATTCTCAACGAAAAAAACTCCAAAGATCCTCCATGATGAATGACTGAGAAAGAAGAGATCAGACTTTTCCTTCTCTAAGAAATTAGTGCAGTTACTTGTACTTTGCAAAACCACAGAAAGTTTCCCAGACTGTAGTAGAATGAGCTGTAAAGTCTCATGCATGAATTGTAAAACTCTAATTTTACAGCATTATTATTCTCAAAGAGCAGACTTATGCCTGCAGCTTCAACAGTTGTTGCCAAAAAACATTTCTAGTGAGAAACACATACAGGCAGAGTTATGATTTATATACCCTTAAGATTAGTTAACTAAAATCCCCATAGTTTTCCCCAAAACCAAAGCAAACAGAAAGGAGTGATCTCCATTTTATGAAACACTAAAATTGCGTTTAGTTTTAAATAGGCCACCATTATGCCAAAGGCGGTGACAAAAAATTATGTACCCTTCAGGTTCCCCACAATTTATCACTGTTTTACTGCCCTGAAAAAAAGAGCTGCAGTTTATTTGCCCGTCAGGTAGGCTGCTCCAACAAGGAAGGGAAAAAAGAGCAGCATAATTAAACCAGACTGCAACATACAATAGCTGCTACACCATATGAACTGTTAACTGTACAGCAGCATGCACTTAGATTTTAATATTTTCCTGGGAACCAGAACACCAAATTTACATTTGTTGCACAGTTTCATGGGTCTGCAATTTATTTACTGAAGTGGATTCTGTTTTAGTTGAAAATTAATATTGTGACTGCTATCCTACACTGTAAATATACCAGCAGCAATCCACAAACAAGTCAGCAAGTTCCAAGCTCATTTGCGTGAAAATTCAAGGATGCACAAATGAAAAGGGAATTCATGCCTGCACTTACAGCAGCTTTTGGAAATGACAGTAGTGCACTGTGTAATGCAGGCAAAATACTACACGGAGAAACATAAAATACTTAGTATCTTCAGTATATTTGATAGCCTACAGCTTTTAGAAATTACATTTTTCTAAAAAGTATGTCAACCCCTTTGTGACAATCAAATCTACAGACAAAATGAAACCACCCAGCACAACCAAACTCATCCCAGGGACTGCATCTCTTCAGGTAGGCTCGCCTTCCAAGTAGTATTTTATTTAGGTGTCTAGCTTTTGTAATAAAATACAGAAGGTGGAGAGCACACGTTTTCTTATGGCAGCTCTGCTATGAACAGCCTTTCAAAACCAAAAAGCACAATAACATTTCTTCTTAAAAACAGACAGACATTTCTACACGTAACAAACAACACCCCCACACACAGCAGTAAAACTGTCATAGCACCCCCAGACAGAGGTAGGAACATTCCAAGAAATAACAAGCAAACAAATCTATATAAGCATTGTTCCTCCTTTTTCACAGCCATGACTTAGCACTGAAAACAACAGACGTGACAAATGCATTTGGAACCAAGGGAAGGAGAGAAGAGTGGACTGGACCCAGGACAGGAACCTCTCTCCCTCACTGTGGCCAAAGCAGGCAAAAGCTGCTTGGACAAAAACTAACCAGTAGCACCTCAAACCCCACTAAGACCTCACCACCTCACACAGACAGCACAGGCTAAAGTCAGACTGTGAACCGCAACAGGGGCTGTCCCAGCCCCAGCCCAAGTCTGTCTGACATACCTGCATTTCACCTTCCTACAGCTCACCCACTCACACTCTAACTGAAGCAGACTCCACCCTCAAGAATGGTGGTCGTAGTCTTAAAAAAATAGAAACACGTATTTATAAAATATCCAAGAAATCTTTTTCAGAAAGATTTGCCTGCATTTTTTACAGTACTGTGGAATAAGTGGTATGGGAATACAGGAGGTGCAGTACATTGGGACTTCAGTGCTCTCATAAAGCCTTATTTCAAAATTAATCTCTCTGCTTGATAGATGTGCTTGTGCAGATTTGAAACTACACGTTTAATCTTAATACAAACAGTAACATATCAGCTATGCAGCAGTAGCCAGTGGAATGCTGTAAGAAGCATATTAGAGTAAGTATTATTTGATATTTAATGGCAGAATCATTAATAGCACATTAACAAAGCCTGAAGATGACTTATACTGGGAACAAGAGATAGGCAGATTACGCACAAACAGCAAGACTTGTGTGAAAGCTAACATATATGGGGAAAATAATTAGAAAGAGTAAACTTTGAGTTGCCAGAAGAAACCCAAGAGGCAGTAATTGTAATTTAAAATGACTGGGTGTGTGAGATGTGAAATTAAACATCAATATTTGCTAGACACTAGAAAGAATAGCAATTTGCTATAGATCAGATTGGGCTCTCCAGAGCATCAAAAGCAGAAAGCACCAGCCCTTTCTCTGCATTATGGGTGTCATAGAAGTAGCGACATGACAGAATTCAGAAATGCACAAAGGTAAACAAGACACAGAAATTAGGTTTAGAGAGCACCCAAGGTTTACCAGCTTGGGAAACAGTCTGCAGTAACAGAAGAACTAGTTAGCATGGTTACAACTAACAAAATACTGTAAATAATAAAGAAAAAGAGTGGGGCCAAATCATTGGGAAACACAGGAAAAACAGTGCTAGTGACCTGCACAACAGCTCCTTCAGAAGCAAAGGAAGCTGCAACTCTGGCTGCTTCAACAGCTTAACTAAGGACCCTGGAGAAAAATTCTAGAAATGCTGCATTTGAACAAATTAAAATACAACACCAGGTTCCTTCTTCCAGGTTCAGTTTCAAATGGTTTGTATGAAGCTGTAGCCTTACTCATTTTTTCTCTATCAAAAACCAGATATTGACTTGTAGCTGTAGAAAATATGGAGAAAGTTTAAACAGATAGGAATCCTTATACCTTGACACTTCAGAAGGAGTTTACTACATTATCAAGACATCCCACTAGGATCCCTGCCACAAATTTCTGGTGGTCATCTTTTGCAGCCATGGCCACTATTACAGGTAGCAAGCAGACACTATTTTGGACACTTCTATCCTCCCTCACTGCACCACTCTCAAAGAGAAAAAACCACAGTTCCTGCCTCTCAGCAACAACTGAGCCAAGGTGTCATTAGTGGATATATGAATTGGACTCCTCTTAAATCTGCATGAGGGGTACTGGGAGAAAATAGAGAAGGGGAATAAAATGGAAGAAATAAAAAGAGCTAATTTGTGAAGCTATTGTCAAACTTCATTTAGATTGGTGTTATTTAAAATGTAAAAAAAATTCTCAATAAATTCCCTACCTGTTTAGGCACACAGGTATCATGCAACCATTTATTTTCAGAAGCTTTGGCACTTCCAGAACCAAGCTGCCACGTGTGCCTGGCACCCAGAGAGCACCTGCTGAAAACCAACCATAAAACTGCCAATCCAGCCAGCACTAACTGGTCAGTTCTCCAACCAGTGCCAACTCACTGATGGAAATATTTAATTATTAAAAACTGTGTAAGACATTTTATGAAGAAAATACATAGTGACAGCATCCAACAATAGGTTGAAGAGTCAAGTATCTTTCCCATTTCTCTTCCATCGAGTCCTGTCTGCAATCTTGTTTTCAAAGTCTCTGAGCAAGAACTTAAAATAGTGTCTTACTGGTGAAACAAGTTCATTTCGGAAACAGCTGGAAAAATTCCCTGGAATAATTTGTGAGGTGATTAAAGAGGCTTATGAATAAAAAGCACTAACAATGTATGGAAGACATCATAAGGCTGAAAGATTTATAGGACAGCCCAGACAAGCTTAACATCATATGACAAAAATACTGAGATCACAGATCAAATCCAAGAAACAGGTTACATACATCAGGTACTAATTTATAGTCACCAAGTACAGAATAAGGTGCTTCCAACACATTTCTCTGTATACAGACTTATGAGAAAAGACAACATTTCAGACTTGCCTGTTTCAGATAACTGATGGATCATCCAAGCTAAAGTGGCTTTTTTTTTTTTTAACTTCAAAACATTAATTTCACAATTACATCTTTTTCCTTCCTTTATTGGAAGAGTAAAAAAAAAAATAAAATATCCATACAAATTTTCCATTCATGTCCTGGCTGTATCTCCCCATTACTTAGCTCTCTCACTGCACTGATCTCAACAGTGGGTCTGAAATAAAGGCATCTTAAACAGAAGACTGTGTGAATCCAGAAATGTCTGCAGTCAGAAAGCTCCATTAATCAGCTGAACAAAGGCAGTTAAAAGATCAGTGATGCAGATACGTACATCTACTGCAAATGCATCAAAATGAGGCAACAGGAGACTTTATGGAAATGAACTCAAAGTCAGTGACAGTGTGGAATATCTGAACTAGAATCTTAACATCTACAGAATTTGATTTTGTTATATCATGCAGGGTGTTGATTTTTTTTTTTTCAGAGTAAAGAAATAATGGCTGTCCAAAAAGCTTAATTTTTCTCTCTTCTCCCTTCTTATGAGGAACGGAAACCACAGAGCAGCACACCCATCTAAATAAATGGAAGTCATTCAGTAGCAATTTTATTCTGCATCAGAAAGAAACATCGTGGAGAAAAATGCTAGTTACTAATGAAATTTACCCTAAGAGGCAGACTCAGTTGTCTCTGGTAGCTCTATTAATAGGGTTGTGCTATACAAGAATTTTCCCATCTTTCAAACAACACATATGAACAATGAATTATTTGTTTGCATTAAAAAAAACCACTTAGATTTCTTATCACAAAGAGAAATCAGCATTTGCAGGTTCAAAGAGCATTTATGTGGGTTCAAATATTTTTCATTTTCAGTCTCAGATGTGTGTTTCTGTGAACCCTTCCTACCTGCTTCCTTTACTAAACCTAGTGAAGTGAGACACAGATGAAGGAATCAATAGTCACGTTGCTTATGGTGAAGCTCCTATTAAGCTTCAGGATTCTCAGATAAAATGAATACTGCTGCACTGAAGAGATCTCAGAAAAGCTTTGCCTGCCACCACAATTCTGTAACACAGCCAACTCTCCTCTCAATGCCACATGACCTCTTTTTTCAAGGTATGGTTGCAATGGAGGATTATTTGGATAGACTCCAATCTACACCAGAAAATACTCAAATTTATCAATAAGGGACTAGTTTTGCTGCATCCTTCCCCCAGTGGCATTAGGGCAGTGAGAACACAGCAAGCCATTATATTCATTGCTAAAACGCAGTATCTGATTTAATCAATCCCCAGATCACTCTATTGATACACACACCAAGAAGCACATTAAAAGACAGTGATGCTTGCCAGCTAAATCATAGTTCTGACATGCCCATATCTGATTGCTTCTCTCTCATTTATGGATGTGCCCTGAATTACAGGGATTCATGAGGCTGTCCATGCTTTTTGTTACATTTTAAGCAATCTGAACAGCTACATCTCACAGACTCCATTGTTTACAACAGAAAAACAGTTTAGTTACTCCACCTGCTTAGTTTTTTTTCCTCCCTTTCAATGTGTCTGTTTTGGTAACTGTTCTGTTAGTACTGTGTCCATCACCTTGCAAGGATGGGACAAGAGGGATGTTGAACTGGCAGAAGAAGGTGTAATAAACCTAAATCTAATCCTCACTGGCAATTGGAATGGAGTCAAACAGGCTGAAAACACCTCAGATAAAGTGCCCAATGCCATGTAATAGGTTGCTCTACTTTAATACTGTTGTTGTAATTGAAATGAAATGGTAACACCAAATTTTTGTTTGCAAATAAGCTTCCACCTCTACTCAGCCAGGTGTCTCAGATGCCTCTGATTGCCCTGGGAGAGGAGCACATGCCAACACAACCTGACATATTCTGTAAAATAATAGTAATAATGAAGAAAAAAAATCAAGGAATCAGTTATACAATGCATACACACAAGGGAGACTGATGTAAGGTAGCATGAGCAACCTGCTGCGTTTTATGATAGTTTAGGTTTATGCTTTTATTTAATCAGAACATAACTATAATACTCAGAAAAAGTTCTAATTTTCAAGTCTCCCCTCAGCATACACATTTCTTTTCCCAACAAAAGGGATTTAAGTGTTTAAAATAGTGATAGGAGATTCTCAAACTCTCTGTGTTCAAAGTGTATTTATTGAGCATGTTCAGACAAAAGCTGTGTCACTACAAGAAATATTATTAATATTGAAATTTAAAGAGAAATCCTGTTAGTCAGGTTTCAAGCTGGCCATGTTTCAAGTTGCTTTCCCATAATCAGTTTATTTGATTCACTCAAATAATGTTTGAGGGGTTCTTTTAATATACAAACCAAATAATTAATGAGAAGTAATATTAGACAGGGAGAATACTTTCTCTCACCCCAAAAATTAAAAAATACATTTCTGTGGAGCAAATAAGATGTCTTTACTCAGCCCTAACTGAAAACTTCTATCTTGTCCCCACCATAATCAAACCATACACAAACAAGGTATTAAAAGCGTTAGGGAAAGGGGAAAATTAAAAAAAAAATAAAATAAAAAAGAGGGTCAGGTAGAAAGAAAGAGAAAAGTCAGCCAAATAAGTAATGCAAATTGCTAAAGATGACTACAGAAAAGACCACATTTAAGAATAGCAATACTGATAGTTGAAATATCAAAGTCATACCCAAGCCTGACAATTTTGTGCAGAAGCAATTTCATTTGAACACAAAGCAGCTTACTTGCATGTTTGTCTGCCAATACAATGAGTGTGCTTGAGATGTCTCTTCTCCTGTAGAAACACACCACCTTCGCTTCCACATTTCCATTGGCAGTCTGAAACAGGGAACAAAAGGAAAAACCGACCACTAATCAAGAGCAGAACTGTACACTCTGAACTAGGAACTTCATCAATTATTTGGAATTTTGCACAAGAGCTACACAGAGTCTACTTTTAGCACCTCCAGCTGCACCCATTATCTAACACCCAAACTCCAGCACGATCCCTTCCAGGGCAGGGAAATTCCAGGTAGTTTGGCCTGCCCTCCTAATTGTACCTGAGGAACCACCTTTTCAAGTTACAGATGTTTCAAGAGTGAGAACAACACACTTACCTGCAATTACAACATATTAACAAGCCACTTTGCTACTTTTGAGGTGATTACTACATTAAGTAGAATTCAAATGAATCTTTAAAAGCCCAATTAAAAAACTGTGAAAAATAACAACAGAATTCAGATCTAGGCTGTTCTCCAAACTCTGCAGGGCAGTAGGAAGGCAAGAAAGAACCCAGCCATTATTACTTTTGCAAAAGACATTACTTAAGATTCCCTTTCTCTGACAGCACTGGTAAGGTGAATAATGACCAACACACAAAAAAAAAATCATTACAGAAGAACCAAAGAAGCTGCACCAGGCAATAAAATCTATATCAGTGACAACATACAAAAAAAAAAATCAGAATTTTTGAAAGACTATTTACTTAACACTCTTAAAATGAGATAGGTGATCAATTTTAAGATGGCACCTGTCAAACGGTGCAACTGGCTTTTTAGAAAGGGGGAATATACAGGGGAAATAAACCTACTGGATTGTAACAGCCCCAGCCAGTTTACTATCTCTAAAATAAATTAAATAATGCAAAAGCAACTCAAGAGTTGCATCCTACTACTGAAGACTCTTTGAAAACCACAATGAAGGCACAGTTCCAGAAAATAGAAGATACTAATTCCCTGCTAGGAAGTCTCCAAAAAAGAATAGTGAAGCAGCAATGTGTCCACAAGAAAACAGAATAAAAATTTATGTACATGCTCGTTTCTAAGATGTGAATGAAGGGAAAGTTTCAACTTTTGTAATACCAGTTTTCCTACACAAATTTTTTTAAAAAAACAGACACCACATACATGCACAAATACTTCCCTTACAGACCAGAAGTTTCTCCTACGGTCTCAGAATTTCTACCCTTTTCTGCTAAATAATTCAGAACTTTTAAATTTTGAGGAACTAAAATACAAAGGCAGGAACCATCTTGTTCAAACACAGACAGCTTCCACGTAAATTGATCTGATTTATTATATTGCCCAAATTTCATTTACACTCAGTTAAAAAGGAAATAAAAGATCTAGGATTCATTTCAATCAGAAAGACACATTTTTGAAGTGTAGGTCAGAGAAATCACAGCTCAAGCAAGAGTTGCACCAAGACGGGAGGTCCAGGCTGAAAATTCATCTTTTTTTAAGGGTGAGGAGAAGAATGAAAAGGAAGAATAAGAGAAAAAACAACACTTTGCAGGAAAGTGATCAACAAATCTGCACTCTGTAATGGGTGGAATACAGACAGTGATACCTCATGGATACAGATCCACCGGGAACATTTTAAGAACTCACTCATGTTTCTTTAAGGCAAAAGAGAGGAGGTATTTCTGTAAAAGACCTCCACTAAAAACAAGGGGTTACAAGGATGTCCTAGCATTCAGATTCTTTATGAGTCAAGAAATTGATACATTTTCTCTTCCAAACAACTGTTTGAGAACTACATGCTTTTCCATCACTGGTGAATGAAGAAAAATACTTGATATTAGTCAGTTAATGTACATCCAAATCCAAACCAGCAATGTTACATTCCTTCTGTATGGGCTGCAATAACGTTGGTATTAAACCTGACAACGTGGCATGTTTAGGATACAGCTAATGGCTTCAGAATGGTCTTCCCCCCTCAATTAGGTCAAATTTCAGCGCTGAGCACTTCAGCTGGCTTTCCACACAGAAGCCATCATGCTTCCCTTCTCGATCCATTGAAAGGGAATTTGGCAGATGAAAGAGTACACTGGCCCAAAGGACAACCAGCAAAGACAAAGTCTGAGCAAGCAGATCATAGCTGTAAACCTTTCTCTTGAACAAGAGTCTCCCCCAAGAAAGATCAAATTAAAGCTCTCCATCCACTAGGCAAACTCTTATATTTTCTTCATATCCTGTGACCCTGGCACGGAATTGAAGAACTGCAGAAACCTCCTGCCCTAAAGGTGGGCATAATCACCTTGAGAATGACATGCCATTGATACTCAGTCCTTTCATACCAAAGGAGAAGAAAAGGTCTTAAAGCATTCCAGAAAATTATCAGAGAACAAATGTATTTTTAAGCTTCTAATTACCAGAGAACTGCTAAAGAATTGTTTTGATTTTAATCGAATCAAGCAGATCATAAATCCAATTAACTTCAAAGACTCAATGGAAAAAAATGTTTACCTTATTGAGTTCTTCTATTCTTCGTATCAAATAGGGGTTACTTGAAGAATTTTCGAAGTAGACATAATCTGACAAAAAGAAAAAAGACTCTTTAAAATATGAACTGCTAAAAATCGAATCAAAACCTTTATCAGCCTGGAAAGCAAAGCACGTGATCTTCCTTTTCTCTCTGATCAGATTATTTCCACTTAGACCACACTGTTGTCTTTACTTGCTTCCTCTTCTTATCAAAATCCAGCCACTTCTCACCAGCAATATGTGATCTTTCTCTTCCCCCCTCCAGTTTACAAGTATGGCTCATTTACTTTAGAATACAAATAGTTTCTTTCTCTCATCTTTTTCTCTACTTCCTGATCTTTTACGGTTATGCGATCCTAGAATGCCCTCAACAAAATTCCATATAGCTGTCCAAACTGGTCAGTAATACTTGTATTTTCAAGCAGGATAAACATCTAAAGTTAAATGAAAAAAATTAGTTCTTTACCAAAGGTAGTGCCTTCAAAAAAAATTACAGAAACACGCATGAGTGCCATATAAATTATTTAGTATTACGGAACTCCAAGCTTAAGCAGTCCTTAAGAAAACAGATGCTCAGGAGCTCGGAATGGACTGGTCTTTATCTCCCAAAACTCCAGTAGCCAAACCCTAACCCTGAACTGAGGCAAAGAGGGGGCTGAATCCACCTCCCCGCTGACAAGGTGCTGACCTTGCATACAGATCTGACAACAATTCCTTCCAGGCCTAACTAAGACGATTTCCCTCCAGATTTCCCAGCTCATTTGTGTTTGGAGCAAAACACCCGTAGCCCCCGGGCACGCCTCAGGTGATCTTTCACAATGCCTACATTAGCGTGATGCTCCGGGATGAATGGTGTTCAGTGGTGCTTGCCCTCTGTAAATAGGGACAACTACTGAGGCTGTTACCCTCAACCTCCCTGAAATCCTTGTTAAAAGGGCCGTGGAAAGCACAGATACTGTTCCCTCCTTCCCAGCCCAGAGGAAGGAAGACACCCCCATAGGTCTCTGCTCCTGAAAAACTGCACCAGGAGAGTTGAGGAGTCCCCTTTTATCTCCAGGGTGACCAGAGAGACACCAGAGCATTTACCCATCACAGCCCTTCCGCTTGCCCGTGTAACACAACCCGAGCTCCAGATGCATTTTTTCAGACTGCTGCTTACAGCCCCTGTTATCCATAGGTCTCCCCAGATTTACAGACAGACCTACTTGCTGCATGGGACACAAGAGCACAGCAGTGACCACCAGGCAAAGGACCCCAGGGAAACTGCTGCTTGCACTACCTGCAAACAACCAAAGTGCCCTCTTGCCCCTTCAACACAGCTGGGCTGCCTTAGGAGAGATTCACTAACCAGGAATCCCAGGGGTTACAATCCCAAGAGCAACAATTCTTAACAAATATATTTTCCAAGCTTTTGTCTTTTCAAAAAGTGTGTTGTCAAGACACCTTGATAGCGAAGTCCCAACCTGGTCTTGGTTGAAGTGACAAGCAAAGAGTTTTAATGCCTACACTCGCACAAGTCTGGGGTATTCAAACAGAGTGTAACCAGGGCTAAGGAGCACTGAAATAGCACACCCAATTTTTGACATTTTTGTGCATTCTGCGCTCCAGACATCTCAGACTGACCATCAGCCATCTCCACACACACTAACATGCATCTGAGTGACTCCAAAACTTTCTTCCTGACTGCAAGGGTCAGTTTCTCTTAAATACCACATCCCTGCAGGCTTTAAACTGGTGAGAGATCTCAAGTGAGGAATACAGTTTGGACATCTGGTTTGTAGAAAACTTTGTGGGTTGGTAACAGAAATGGTTAAAACACCCAAGTAAGTAAAGATCCTAATTTTCCATTCCCGAACACCAGCTCTGTGCAGCGCATCAAACAGGAAACAACAGGCTCAACATTACTATGACCAACTCTACCAGAAGTCACAAAACCAAACAGATATTTGGCAGCTTCAGCAATAACAACTGCTGACTGAAATAACAATGGTGGGCATTAAGCAATTTACTGATCAGCAGAGTAAAGAGAAATTATTTCTCCCACAGCAGAACCACCCATGCCCTACAACGGCACTGCAGTGGAGGATGTTGAAGCTTTGAGGTGCCTCCAAAGTCACTGGCCACTGCTCACTGGAAGGCTCCAACGTGTGAAGAAAGGACGAGTTCTTTCCCTCCACCCCTCCAATAATCCAGCTACTCCTCACTTCAGGTATTTTGACTGAGGTAGATGCAAAAAATATTACTTTTGCAAACACTGTGCCTGAAAATTAAAAATTAAAACCAAAGGAAACGTCTATCTGTGTCTTGAAAATATAACCTTGTCTTTAATCCCATGGGTTTCAGGTGGCTGTTACAAACGTTCATAGTTCACATAATTTCTAATCAGCTTTTTTGTGTGCATGTACATGCATATATTCTCAGAGACACATTTTATACCTCAAGTGAACATTAACTTGATTTTTCACATAACTACAGTTTATTGATTGTAAAATCCGGCATGGATTTGAAGAAAGCTTATCACAGATGAATGGTTTACCAAAGAATAGCTCACAGTGGTATCCAACAGTACAGAATAATAAAGCCCCCAACATTTTCTCGGTCAGCAGCAGGAGCATCCCCAGACCAGCACTGTGCGACCAACAACTGCAAACCAAGCTCACAGGAACCACCACATTCTGCACACTGCTGGCAGAAAGGCAGAACCAAATATCAGGATGCTTCAAGAGCTGACATATGACAGTGCAGAGGTGCATTCTCAGGCCAGTGCTTGGTGACTTCAGCATGTCTAATCCCCGGCCCAGTACATCTCATCCATGTTTTGGACTAATTCCACAACTATGTTAAACATTTCACCAGTAGCTATGCAACTAATGGAGACATACGTCCCATTGCTCAAATTACCTGGAAAAGGGCTTCTTCCTCCCTGTTGCTTCCAAGGAGGCCTGGGGATGGGCAACCCGGTGTGCCACGACCTTCCTAGAGAGAGCATCCTGCAAGGAACAACTCTTCCAGGAGCGGTGGCCGGCTTCCCTGGGCAACAAGCGATTTCAGCAAGTGTAGCCATTTCCCAGCTACAAGTGATTCCAGTTCTTGTGATTCAGCTCTTTGTGAAATCACCCAAGGCGAACTCGGGGATAGAGAGACAGGAGCCTTGTACAGCAGTTCCCCAGAGGCAGCTTTCATCGTCCAGCAGCCCCTGTGAAGGGGTGGCCAGGGACAAGGCTCCCTACATCAGGGCTAGGGGGCAGAGGTTATATGGGGTAAGCAGGGGGTGGGGTAGAAACCAACTAGGCCAGCTGGGTACTGGGTATTACCATATAGAAACAAGGCGTGCTGGGGGTGGTTCACTTTCTCCCCATGACCCAGAGGAAGATTGCTTATATCTGGGGAAGATCATCTTGCCCCCAGGTCTCTCTTCTACAAGGGAGAGCAGAGGGCTCCTGTGCCAAGGGCTCCCAGCCCTCCACACCTATCTGCAAGTCATGCAGAGCACACTGCAAATCACATAACACAAAATAAAGCATATCAGAGGAAAGTGTTTGCATTTTCCATAGAGATTTTAAATACTAGAATTAAAATTAAAATGCTGTCCTGCACAGAGAATTGTTTGAATTCCTGTTCCACATGTACAACACGGAAATTTTAAGTTCAACAAACCGCTCTCCAAACTGATGCTTGGGCTGGTGAAAACACTGCTCCACAAGCAACAAAGCCGAACAAGGTTGGTTTCCTGCACAGGAGGTTTAAAGAAGGCACACCACTGGTCCCTACACTCCAAAGCACTGCCTTTCTCCTTGAGTAGCTCTTCCACTTAATCTCCAGCTTCCTCCCATGCCATGGAAGTGCACCCTTTCTCATACTGCCTACCCAACTAATATTATTCCCAGTTTGCTTTCAGGGCAGTATCTGCAATGGCAGATGCATGTGCACACACAATAACAGAGACCTTCCACATACTCCCAACAATCCAGCTGTCAATGGGAGACATCCTGTACGCACACAACTGCCAGGGTGCCTGCACCCTGGGCTGAAAGAGGGGATGGGGAAGCAGACAAAATTAGCAGATCTCTAGACAACAGGGAGATATGCATCTCAACTCCCACTAAGAACAGGAAGGAAGAGTTCACTAGAACAAAAAATAAGGTCTAGGGAAAGAAAAGTAGAGCCTGATAGCAAACAAAACAAGTCACACCCTTCAAACACAACTATCTATCCTTGCTGATTTATTTGCCTTCCTACCCAAAAATAGAAGAAAAGGACTAGTCCAAAACTGCTCTGCATCCCACAAGCATGACATGCCCTCTCACCACCATAAAAAGCACGTGAAGGCAATCCCTCACCACCCAGCCACCTGAAGAGAGTTTCAACCCCATACCTTCACAACAGCTGTCAGCTTCAGCTTACCATCCCCAAATTAAACAGCCATGCATCCATACCACGGTCATAACTAATGGCACCACTCATGCATATTACAGTTCTCTGTGATCAGGCTACAACAATGACTGAGGAGTGTGGGAATACCAAAAGACAGTAAGGACCATCACACAGATCATCACCTTCTGACAAACTCAAGATGTAGTTCTTCTTCTTGCCTGTGTTGTTATAGAGCAGAAGTACCCACATACATAAATCTATCCAAAAAAAGCCTTTATATCCCATAATACTTTTTCTGAATATGCACAACAACTTGCTAGAAAACAATGAACTGCTAGAACACAGAGACACAAGTACATTTGCAACAGTACAGCAGTTAAAACTAGAATGACAGCCTATAGACTACAGAAGATGAAAATCTTCCATAAAGGCAGTAAAATAATTGTTCTCAATTGGCAATTAACAGAATTTCTTTTTGCTCTCATATGCTTTTAAGACATTATTGCAAAAGAGCTTTCCTCTCTGCCTTCTTCATGTCACCTGTTGCTTATGTCTACATCAGTCCATGGAAAAGAAAAAAGAAAAGGGCGTACAGCAAAATAAATAACACACACTGTCTAGAGGTCAGATATTTATCAGATTAGACATGTCTGAGCTACCTAATAACCTTATGGGCTTTTAGGTGATCAAGTTGCAAAAATGCCCAAAAGTATTTTTATCCTTCCCAACGCACACTTGCCTTTCCAGCTACAAGTGCTTCCTGAGGACTGACCTCGCTGAGTATTCCCTACCTTACCCCCCGGAAGTCTTACACAGCGAGTACTGCACCAACCTACAGAGGTACTCAGGATATGAGGGAGGCTGGAGCCTTCCTCTTCCCACACATGCTACCACTGCTGGGCACAATGTGCAATTCCAGACATGTGATAAAGAAGTTAACTTCACAGTTGTAAATATTTCCCCTCCCCAATGCACAAAGCTGCTGCCCTGAATTAAAAATGACCATCAAGAGAGTGCATAAACTTACGATGACCTGCTTGTTTTATGACTTCTTTTACAGGAAATATGCGCCTCCTCACATTCTGGGCTCTCCAATTCAACTTTGGGCCAGTTTCCTTCAGTAAGTTCCAGTTTTCAAATTATTCACCAGCTTTGTCCCCAAACTATCAATCATTTTACATTTTGAATAATACAATCCCTCTTGGTGTGAAAGAGGAAGCTGGAGAGGCAACACTACTTTCAGCCTTTAAGTCCTGCAATCTCACCTGGCAGAACCCAGGTCCTACTGCCTTCTGGCTGTTCAAAAAACACTCACAGCAACACTCACAGCAGCAGTCACCCGATTAAATGTTTAGTTACAGAGCAGACGAGTTTCAACACAGAAAGCTTCACCAGCACAGTATTTTCATCACCAGAAAGGCAAAACTGAAACAGTTCTTTCTACTCCTAAACGAATTATGGGGTCTAATACATCTGGCAATATACACAAACCAGGTATTAACAAATTAATGTCTTTCGTGGATCAACAAAGGTATTAAGGATATACTGTCAGCACAGGCTCCATTTGTATTTGCAGGACGGCAGTATTTGTGGCTACTACATTACCACCCAACTCCTTAAATAAAATGTGGAAATGCCAAGCACACAAGCCTCTGAAATACCTAGAGCCAAGTAGTGAGGGACATGGCAAAAGCAAACATCTCCTGCAGAAATCTCCCCTCCATACAGTTAACAACAAACCATCACTAAATTTAGCAGGGATAAGTTGAAGTACCCCAGTTAAATCAAGCCAGCTTTGCTCTTGTTTCTTGAGCAAGGATTATCTACACACTCACGTGGTGAACAAAATGTTCACGTTATATTTTCTTCCAAATGTGCAGTACTAGAAAGGGACAGCCAATGTTACTTGGCTGTTTTGAGATGTAACCTATGGATCCCTTTTCTGACAGGCCTCCAAAAATCCAGGTTAAATATTACCCAAACCATAACTCAAAGGAGAAGCAATTCACAATAAGGTCCATGTAACAGGACTATGGATTATGCACGGACCTATAAAAAAGTTGAGACAGTTGTTTATCCACGCCAGCTCTTCTAGCAAGAGTTACTGCAACAACAAAAAAAACCCACCAAACTTTGAAGAACCTGTAACAGTTACAAACAAAAACTAAAGTACCTTCCATACAGAAACCTACTCAAGACATAATCTATCTTTTTGAAGTAAAAAGAAAAATAAATCGAAGTTAATGACAAGCAACTTGATTGGACAAACTGTCAATTGCTTGATCCAGTTTAAACTCTGAAACATTATGGTATTTGGAACTTCCCAGAGGTCTTCTGCTCTTTGTTTTCTATCATGTCAAGGGAATGGGCAAGAAAAATTCTTGTCCAGCCATCTCATATCATTTTTTGCCTGATTCTTAGTGAAACAAGGTTTATGCAACTCCATTATCCATGCATTAGTTCTTCCCTATTAACTCCTGAACCCTTTGTTCAGACATTTCACAGAGGGACAGAAATCTCAAAGATAATTAGGTTCTGATCATTGTTCCCTATCTTAAAGACATAGATACAAAAACTACAAGAGAAAGTGAGAAAGGTAAGACCGAAATATGAAATGGTTCCTGTTTCAGAAACAATTAATAGATTAAGTTTTAAAGCAAATCACTGGAGATTCCACAATGTTTGGAGGAATTATTAAAAGTCCTCGCTTTCTTATGCACCTCTCAACACCGCTATTGTCAGTGCTGCTCAAGGCAGGTCCTGGGCTCAATTAACTTCTAATCTGATTCACGATGGCCAGGTGTGCTCCCAAATATTTACCCTCTCTGCCAGAGAAGAAGGCAGGTATTCTGCCTCACAGCAATAGCCTAGGGACTGAAGACCTCAGCTCTGGACAAGGCACAAAGCTCATACAGATGGTACCTTTGCCAGTAAAAGTGTAACATTCCAAAGGAGGGGGAACAGAAGAAGGGAAAGAACCACCTCATGGAAGAAAAACCACAACTTTTAGATTGTCAGTATCCTTATAGCACTGTTGGCTGTTTTCGCTTACAGACATCTATGGAAAAAAACCAAAGGACAGGAGTCTGCTGGTACTTTTGACAAAAGAGGTTATGGGTGTCAGCTGTTCTTCATGGGTCACTCTTAGGTAAGAGCTGAGCCACACTGAGGTAACTGCCATTAGGGATGCCACCTTAAAGTACACCAAAAGTCGGTACAAACAAGACTTGAAAAGAAACTGTGTGAGAATCCTGGAAATAAAATTAAGCTTCTAAAGCACTACCCTGAGGACAAAGAAGCAATTCTGATGTTAGAAATCAATTATATGGCAATTCAAGGAAACTAATTTCAATTCATCCACTCCCAATATTCCAGCTACAGCTAAGGCACATTTGCATGTGGGACTGACACTTCAGGTTCACTGAGTCAACTCCCTTCAGCTTCCTGCAGGACAAGCACACACTAAACGTTCATGGAGAACCACTTTTTTTATTCTGCGCTTTACAGGAGGTATCTAAGCATGATTTAAAGGCCTCTGGACACAAAGCCTGTTCTGCATTGCCTCTTCTGCCACTTCACTTCCCAAGAACATAGCCATATAAACATTTTCTGCAGTAGCAAAGCCATAAGCCTATGTAATTTCAGCTGCATCCAGTGCCATTCTTTGTGCGTCAATACCATGGAAATAGTTCAGGCTTAAAAAAAGAAAAACCTTTCCCCAAAGGTGTGTTGTAAGGGAAGACCAGGACGGTCGAATTTAGAGAAGAGTCACTTACCAGAGAAACACTCGAGCAGACAGAGAAACTAGTAAGGGTTTCTTACTTAAATCGTGGGGGAATACTTGGAGTGGGTAGGGGGAATGGAAGAGGAGTATCCTCAAGCTACACCCTAACAGCAATCACCATCTGTAGCAGCCAAGAAAACAGCCTGTTCCGTTGTAATTCTCATTGCTAAGGACAGATAAGAAAAACATTACTTTCCAAAAGATATTTAGGCAGCAAAGAAGATAACAAGAAATTAGCATCGTGTCCCCTGCAAGAATCTCAAGAGTTGCAAAACAAGAACCTCTGCAGTACTCAAGACACCAAGTTTGGCATCACCCTCAAGAAACAAACTAACTAAAAAAAGTTGTGTTTCGTGTTTGGGTTTGCTTGTTTGTTTAAGAGCAACGCTGAACTTCAGTTTGCCAATGTGAATTAACTGCTTAGGCCACACTATGACAATATATTAAGTCCGGAGGTAGGGGTTTCAGTGCCAGATCAGAAACATCACGGCTTCACAATGTAAAACATGGACAAAGTGTGAACTCCTGCCAGCGTTTTTGCAGATGTTTCTTCAAACAAGAGTGCCAGTGAAGCTGATTCATCCCCCGCCCTCTCATACCACCCCCTCAAGTTGTGACAGCCTCTCCTTGGATGGCAGGAGGCCTGCACATGGTAAACCCAGTTAGGCACTCACACAGGTCAAAAACTGTCTCCAACCAAACCAATTCCTGCCCTGCTCCACCGAACAGCCAGGCCAAGCTGTGTAAGCCCAGCAAAGGAAGCAAGGAGAAGATAGCAACAATCATTTAAGTGGACACCCTACCAAAAGAAACATCTTAAATCAACACTATCAAAAGAAACATCCACAGAAACTGTCTCACTTGGCTGGTTCAAATTTGCTCAGATGTTGACAACTTAACTCTGTAAGGACAAGTCCTGTGCTAAATCAGGAATCATCTGTTCACGCCACACTAACTTTATGCTTGGTCAAGTGTCATCTGTCCTCCTACATCTTGCATGAAAGCATACAGTCCCCAAATCAACCAGAGCACGTCGTGTGCAATTTAACAGAAACATTACCATGGGCCACATCTGACACAGATCATGATCTGGCAATGCACAGAACCAGAGCCATGAAAGCCCAGGCACCGTGAAGACTCAACAGCTTGCAAGTAACGCACGTGCAAAAGACCGGAGAAGCCCAAATCTTTCCTCCACTTGCACACTCACTTTAAAGCCACCAGCTAACCTCTTTGCTTTGCTTCACTGATCAACATCAAGTAAAAATTATCTCAAACGCTTCTCCTTCCTAAAGGTGGTCCAGCCAAAGAGCTGGAAAAGAAGACCGTGCACATGGTTTCTTCTGGGCTGGGCCAAAGCCTAGAAGTTCGACTAGTACTTTGCAGGTCCTTCCAGACTTGGTTTTACAAGTTAAGAGGGGACAAGGAACCCTTCCAGACCTTCAAAGACACTCTGAAGCGGGGCCTCTTTGTATACTGGATTTACGGTGATGAGCTCCAAAGACCTAGGACCATAATAGCTTACAAGAGCACCTTTCCCAACTGTTCCAGTTATCCAAACCTCATGGGAAACTGAGGCAAAGCAGCTGCAGGGCTTGATCTCTTACCTGCTTGGGGATTTAAAAAAAATAACATGCTTGGAAAGCAACAAGATAGAGTGTAAAAAAAACCTTACTTGGTGCAGAAGTAAGACTGACTTCACAGGTTACCTTTTACCAGCAGATGCCCAGAACTACCAGAAGCCAACCTCCTTTCCAGCAACCCCAAACTGCTCAGGAGTGGTTTATAAATAAAAGTAAAAACAGTAACAGCAACCACCTCATTCTCTTCTCATCCTACTGGGGAGACACTATGCACACTATTTATTTAAAGTCAGGATGCTCAGACATCAAAAGTTGCTTGGAAAACAACTAGATGCATGTGAAAGGAACATCTTTTACATTCACCAAAATCATACTAGTTAAACAAGACAAGTTTTAGGAGTCCTTTTTCCACAATTTCTTATCAAGTGTTTTTTATTCACCATCACTGAAAGGCAGAACACACAAGACTGACAGACCCTGAGGGCTGTTAAGGAGCAAAACAGTCACTACCAAGGAGTGACTCAGCCACTCCTCAGACTTCCAGCAGTGTCCCCCATCCCAGCCGTCCCAGAAGGCTGCCCTGGCACAGTCTCCCACTCACCAGCCCAGGAACTGTCTAAACTCTCACTAACAGAGCAGAAGGCTGTCTCTGCTTCTCTGCTGACTTTTCAACGGGCCAGTGACACCAACCTGGCCAAAGAGGCAGCCAAGAAAAAATGAGAAAAGGCAGGAGGTGAGCACCACCCTGCTGGGACAAGGAGGGGGAAGCCAGCTTACCCCCTTTGGCAGAAACAAGCTTAGTCCTTTCATTCCACTGTGCCAGCTGCAAATGGTTTGCAGCTATTACAAATGCAGAGTTGTCACAGCTCTAGCCCCCAAACACACCTAAGCTGGCTGACAACACTCTCCTCCATGCAGCGTTTCCCAATAAAAAGCTAACAAATGCTGAAGCAGTCCGATATGGGGGAGAGGGGAAAGGGAAGGGAAGGAAAGGAAGACTGCAAAACATGCAAGATAAACCTGTGTAACTAGAAACAATGAAAGGAAAAGATGAAGAAACCCACTGCCTAGCTGTTGCTGAGAGGTGATAAGCTAGAAGCTGTCCTAAATTCATTAGGGCCAATGACTGCAGAAGCCTGTAAGTAATTTTAAAGAATAAACTCTCATTTTTATCTTTACAGGTTATTTAATACTTCTCTCCACTAAACCCACTCTCAGCTCAGGTTACCTGCAAAGTTAGAAAACAAAAACCCAGCAAACTCAACCAAAATAAGGATATTGCACAGTAAGCCCTTCTGCCACCCAAAACACGTGCACGCTGACAACAAAGCAAGGGGACAGGAGAAGGTTTACAAGTGATCTTGCAGCTAAATTATCTGAATTTGCTCCAGATTCGGACTCAGCAACATGTTCTAAGCAAGCTTCCTTAAAAGCTCTCAGTTCTTTACCAGGAAAGCTCAAACAATTATTATTGACATTATTGTGATGTCAAGAAGACTGATGCACCATCCCTGTGCTCACAGCTCTGCAGCAGCAGTATGGAAGAGCTGCAGGCTGCCACAAGAGCCTGGATGCCAAGTGGGAGTATGGAATAGGATGGGGGCAGGTCAAACCACAGTCCCCAACCACACATTAATAGCACCCTATAGTAACAGAGAGATGATGCCATATTGCCATTCTTAAAAACTTTGGGGACTACGCTGAAATAAGATGTGTGACTGCAGCAAAGGCAGACACACCACCAGCAGCTATAAAGTAATGAACAACATAAGTAAGTTCTGGAGCTTCAGCCTCCAGCACACTGGAATAAAGCTGCTGTGAACCTTAGGTGCCTACATCAGGCACTGAGGGTCATCACTTCCCTCACTTTAAAGGTGTTAGATGCAGCAAGTACTTCTGTGCCTGAGTGACTTGCGATCAGATCTCCCAATGCCATTTAAACATACCTTAAATGTACCACAGAGTCAAAAACAGTGATAATTTTGTAGCCAAGCATGCTCTCAAACAAGACGGTAACTCGTAAAAGTCAAAAGCATGTAAAAGATTCCATCTAAACGCATAAATTGACATATATCTCAGCAGAAATATTGTCTTCAGTAGTTTTTCCTCCATCCTTCCTATCCTTTCTTTCCCCATCCCCTTGTTCCCTGCCCTCCCACTGAGCCCATTCAGCTGTTCACACAGTCCCACAGTGAACCAGATTGGGTAGCTGATGCAAGATTAAAAATAATCCAGGAAAAAACAAAAAGTGAGGAGGAGGGAGGTGGAAAAAATTAAGTTCCTCAAATCAGTGCAAGATGGAAATGCAAAAAATCATTGTTTCACTGCATCAAGGGAATGCCATAGGGGCACAAACCTGCAGTGGGGCTCAGTCAATTGCCACCACTAAAGGAATACTTGTCGCACTAGAGTTAAGCTCTCGTGGAGAAGGCGGAGACAGAATAGTCTCTTGATACCAAGACGACCTGTTCTCTTCCAGGCAGCTGACACAGCACTCTCCTGAAAGCAGAGCCTGGCACTAGCTAGAACAATGAACATCTCTCTCCCACATGCATTTTTTCATTAGAGGCCCCAAATTCCAGCTCAGAGGTCCCAAGCTTCTCCGATCTGGTGTTTATCCAACATTCCCATACGGTCTGTGATTGTGCAGGCTGCCAGTCCGCGCTCCATGAAGAGGCAAACCAGCCCACCGTGACTCCTTCCAAGTGAAAGCAGTCCACTTTCTTCATGCCGCCATTTGCTTCATGGCTGTACAGCAGCTGCTAAGAAAATCTTCACTTCTGCTACACTGAAGACAGGCGATTCCAGGATTTCCTTCTGGCCAACGACTAAGATCCCCCATTTCATTTTGGAACTTGATATGCTGGCATTCTTCCCCACACATTTCCAAAGTTTTACATCCCTCCTGAACTGTGCTGGCTTGTTACAGTCCCATTTGTATTGGAAACCAACTCCCTCCCCATCAGAAACCTAGCAGGAGAAACTTGGCAGGATCCAGGAGAACCAGTTGCTCTCTCCAAACAACTGATGCCACCAGTCAACTTATCCACAGAGCCTGACAACCATTCAAGGGGCAGCTCCTAAGCCCCCCAGCATGGTCACTCTGCTACTCAACACAACGGGAAGACTTCGGCCACCACAGTGCAGGCTCCTCAGCTCCTCTACCCAGAAATACATGAAGAGAACAACACACTTCATGTCCTCTTGTTGTCAAGACAGCACTGGCTTCTGAAAACAAAAATTTGTGGTGTTTCATGACCAGGCCTAAAGCAGTGACCATGCTTTCTGAGTGAACATACACTTCCAGGAGCAGTATTGATCTGTAGTGAGCAAGCTGCTTTTGGCAGCTGTTAGGTCTGGAGTTCATGTGGTGCATCCGGTAGTCACAAGTGTAATAAGAGATTATCTGCTGAGTATTTGTCTTCCAGTAGGAAGCATATGAAATGACTATGCACAAATCCCATTCCGGATTTAATCCTGCCCTGGAGTTCACACACAACTTCAGTACACAAAACCATTAGTGGGAGATAGCAGCACCAGAGGTCAGAAACAATTCGATAACACACACTCCTGGGCTCAGGCTGAACAGAGCTCTCACACAGAAACAGCTGCATCCATCCATATGTTGATCTTGGTAATACATCAAATCAGGACTTCATCCATATGGACCATAACAGAACACTGTAACCTTGGCTATCAGCCAGCTGTCTTGCCCTCTGCCTAGAAAGGCCACGGAGCAAATCCTGGGCACCATTTCCAAGAGCAGGAAGGACAAAAAGGTAACTGAGACCAGCCAAAATGGATATTCCAAAGGCAAATCATGCCTGACCAACGTGACTCCCCCATCTGGGACAAAGAGACTGGCTCTGTGGCTGAGGGGAGAGCAGGGGGTGTCGGATACCTTGACTTTGTGTCAAAGGCCATGTTAAGTCTCCCACAGCATCCTTCAAACCAAAATACTCAGAAAACTGGGCAATAAAGGTAGGAGGAAAACTGTAACATCAGGTTCAAAGGATCACAATCAGCAGTTACAACCTTCACCAGGCTGCTAGTTACTAATGGCATCCCTCAAGGGTCAGCCAGCCCTGCTTAGAAGCAGGGATATGGTGAGGGATAATAGGAAAAGGGACCCCAGCTGGAACAAGAGAAAATCCATCCAAGCACACAGAAACAAGTATTTTCTATAAGCATGGTCAAATACTGGACAGGGCCCAAAGTAAGAGTGGCATCACCATTCTTAGAGCCTGCGATGAACACAGCCCCAAGCACTCTGATCTACCAGGACATTTTCTAGCAGTATGTCAATCTAGAGACCTCCAGAGATATCTTCCCACCTTCTCTGGGATGCACAGATATAGCCATACAAAATGCTAAGAGATGACACTCACCACAAGACTTGGCCATTCAGTGCTGAACAAAAATTTCCAGGAAACAACTCCCTTCACAAAGCACACCAGGGTGAATTTCCTGAACTCCTCTTGCCTATCATCCTACTCTCAGCATCTCCAAACAAACATAATGCTACACGCGCACTATCTGCTTGGGGCAACCCAAAACAAAAAAGCGGGACAGTCAAGAGTTACCTCCTATACCTCTACGAAACCAGGTGCAACCAGAAAAAAAGTACAAATGTGACAAAAGAAGTGGTGTTTTTCCGGGTAAAAAGTAATGGTAGGCCAGAACAGCAGAAAGAACAGAAAGTAGTTGTTGATGGAGAGCAGCCAGACAGGATGGCTTGGCCACCTTCGCTATATTTTTTCTCTTGTTTACTTTACTTCGGTTTTGCATAACTCCACAAGAAACAGGACATTTTGAACAGGAGGGAACTCCACAAAAACATCTTCCTGTACAGCCTATAGTCCTGGGGAGAAGGAAGCTCCACAGAACAGCTTTTATGAAGGAAAATGGCCGAGCACAAATTCATGCCAGACCACCCTCAGTTTATATTCCATAAAACACAGTCCCAAACCCCGTTGCCTCTCCTTTCTCTTCACGTGAGCCAAAACAAAGGACAATCAGACAGGAGCGCAACCCTGAATAGAAGACTAATGGGAAAGCATACAACGAAACAGCAAGAGTGGAAGGGGAGGCCAAGATCTGCAGGACGTGCCTCACATCAGCCCCCTGGTCTACCAGCAGCCTCTGCCCATCTTTGTGCTCTTTATCTCAGCAACTCCTCCTGGGTCCCCACCCCGACAACCCCGCATGACCCCCCATCCGAGCAGCCTCTCTCTCCACGCCGGGCCCCATCCCGGGGCCTAGCCCCACGGCTGCTCTGTTCCAGCCCCGCTCACCCATCCCACCCTGCCCCAGTCCCGGATCTGCTCCAGCCCCCGAGCCCCCGCCACCCCGAACCTCACATGCCTCGTCTCCCTACACCCTCGTACCCCGTACGGCCCCACGCGGCTGTTCCCCCTCACCTCAGCCATCTCGCTGCGCCCACCACCCCGGCTCACCCAGCCCCGGGCACAGCGCCCCGGCTCGCCCCGCGCCGGGCCCCGCAGCCCTTCACGCCGTGTAACCGCACGCCAGGCCTCCCCTCCCGCGGGCAGCCCCCCAGGCCCTTGCCCCACGCCCACGCCCGCGGCCCCCTCCCGGACTGCCCCGGCCGCCGCCCGCCCCGCCCCGGGCCTGCCCCGCCGGGCCCCGAGCGCCGGCCGCACGCGGGAGGCAGCGCGGGGCGGGTGGGTGGCGGGGCCGGGGCCGCTCTTACCTCCGACCCGGTACATGTTGGCGGCCATGCCCGCGACCGGGCCGGGTGCGGGGCGCGGGCCGCTCCCGCCGCCTCCGCCTCCAGGTGCCGGATCCGCTGGAAAATGGAGGCTGGAGCAGGCGGCGGGGGAGGGGAGCGGGGGAATTAAAGGGGCCGCGCCGGCGGACGGGGAGGGAGCGAGGCGGAGGGCGGGGCGGCGGCCCGGCGCAGGGGGCCCGGCAGCGGCGGCGGCGGCGGGAGCGGGAGGGAAGGAGGGGAGCGAGCCAGAGCCGCCCGCCCGCGGCGTGTGAGGGCGGCGCTCCGGCCTGCGAGGGGAGGGACGGGATGGGATCGAGCTGGGCTGGGGGTGGCACGGCCTCCTCACACACACAGAGGGAGGGAGTGAGTGTACGTACACAGAAACACACACACAGGCTGCCTGTACACACAGAGAGTCTGTACACAAACACAGAGAGCACCTCTGCTCACACACACAGAGTACACACACACACGCAGCCTCCCCTCACACGCAGGCCGCCTGCCCTCACACACAGGCGCACACAGACTGCCTGTACACACCACAGTGGCACACACACTGACCGCCTGTACACACACACAACACCCCTATCCTCACGCAACCCTCCTCACCCAGATCTCCGGTCCCCACACTGGCTCAGCTCCCCTCATGCACCGGCCCTGACCTGGCATGGGCAGCCCTACACACACGAACACCAGACTGTCCTCAGGTACAGCCTCACACACACACACACACACACACACACACAAACGTGGTGCTGTGCTCACACATATGTGCCTGTACACATAGCCCTTCTCCTGCACGTGCACCTGTATTCACACACAGCCTCCATCATGTACAGGTACCACCTGTGGTTTTGGACAGCCCTCACGCTGCCTTGCCCTCACACACACACACAGAGTCTTCCTCGCACACACCCGACAGCCACAGGCCATCCACACCCTGGGCAGGAACAGCAGGTCCCTGCACAGACACAGCCCTCCTTGTGCACACCCACAGCCTGCTCACACCTGCTCCCCATGTACATCCCTCCAGCCCTACACACTCCCCCCTCCTGCACTGTCTCACTTGGGTCCCCTCTGCACTCATGTCCCCCAGTGCCGTACTGGGGCTTTCCCCCCTCCTCGGGTGTCAGCCTGAGAGGTGAAATGATGGGTTTAGCTTTCCCTTGCTCACTGACCTGCTGGTGTCACTGGTCCTGGGCATGCCAGGGCTGTGCCACACAGGTACATCCCTTCTTCAGCCCAGCACAGTTCCTGTCCAGGTGTCTCCTCAGCAGCCCTGCAGTGGTTACACAACTGTTGAACAGTTGTCAGCTCCAGATCACTCTACAAAACTTGCACGTTACCACTGCCACTTCCTCTCCTACAGGAACTGACAGGCTGATGCCAAAAAACACACCAAGAAACCACCATTCTGTGGTATGTAACACCTTTACAGCAAGTCCCCCAGCAAGCGCTGACAAAGTACAGCAGTGAAGGTGACAGACCATCCCCCCGAGGACTTCTCCATGTGTGTGGCCAAGGCTGGATGGTGAACCTCAATGAAAAGCTGACACCTCTGATGGTCAGCAGAAGCAGACCTGGAGCACTGCTGGCCTCTAAGGCAGGGCAGGATGACTACACTTGCTCCTTGGCTCCAGCACAGAGCTGGAGAGTCACCTGCTGTTGCCCAAGCCAGGTGACACCCCAGAACCTCTCCACACAATCACACAGGTCAGGATAGCCAAAAAATACCTGTCATGAAACTCTTTGCTGGAGTAAGTGGTTAACAGTGCAAACAGTCATACCCTTTACCAGGGCTGCTGCCTGCAGTCTCAACAGTGCTTCTCATAAAGTCCTGAAACACCTACATAAGACCACCCAAAACATTGACATCTGACAAAATACATATATTTTTCAGAAAGAACAGGGCTCTTGTTACAATTTGCTTTGTGTGTTAGGAAAAAAACCCTGTAACACCAAATCTCTAAGAGTCCTCAGATCCCAGGAGGGCACAGAGCTCCGCTTTTATGTTTCCAGTGTGTGTGAGGAAAACACTTCTAGGGGTGAAAATCGGTCAGCCAAAAAAGGTCAGTGCACCGGGGAGCACCACCGTGATATTTCCTCCTTCCCGAGCCATCCAGGGAAGCGCGTGCCGGCACAGGCGCCGGGCACACCGCGGGACACGAGGGCTGGCTCTCCCCAGGCTGCTGCTGCAACCGTTCTGCCGAGCTGAAAATAATCCAGTAGGACACAGAAAAATTATCCAGAACAAATATTTACAAATCCCATCCCAGCGCCCTTGGTAGTTGCACATGAAGAAGCAGACGGTCACACAGCGATGACTGCTTTTTCCAGACGCTAAACCGTGTTTTAAACGATAGCAACAAAAACGTGTCGGAACTTCCCTGCTGTTCCTCTTCCAGGTTAAGCAACCGCTGTGGTCAGGGCCAGGGCGTTGTGCAGTGGGAGGGAGGTGAGCCGGAGCTGGCGGACACAGCCTGGGAAGTAGCAAGCTCTTGCAATGCCCCATCTCCCACCACCAAACCCCATTCCCATGGGTGCCACCGACTCCCACCATGCAAACCCAGACCTCCCAGAAGGCTTTTGGTGCATCTTGGCAGGGCATCACTTGCGTTTGACACCTCTCCCATGGCAGTGAGGGTGCACATGATCTGAGAAAGGCCCAGACATGCAAAAGAAAGATGCCAGTGCTTTGAGAGCCTACTCCTAGGTTGCCTGGCAGAAATTGGTCTGTCCCAGTGGATGAGGGAAGCTCTCTGGGCCCATTGCATGCAACCTGGTACACCCCAGCCCCAAGTCATTCTTTCTCCTCTCTTCCAGGCAACAGGACAGTGTGCCAAGGGCACTTGGCTTGGTGCACTCCCTGCTGATGTGGGGCTGGTCCTCTGCTTCCCCCACCAGCACATGAGCCTCCCCACCACCCCAGTCCCCTGCACTCACTCCCTCATTCACGTGCTGAGACAAGTTCCTCCATGGGCTCTAAAAGGCGATGCTCAGAATGTGCCTCTTTCATACAGCCAGGCCATCAGTGCAAGTTTACAGCTGAACCCGTGCAGACAATACACAGCCAAAACACAGCCTTCACATGTTTGTCTCCCCCAGCTCTCCCATGGTGCACCCCCATTTCACCACCGGCCAGATCCTCTCCATGGCTTTTGGTGCTGTTTCTGCACTCTGGGGTACTGAGTTTGCCCTCTCCTGAGCTACCCCCCCTTCCTCCTGCCTGGAATGATCCAGTGCCTGCTCTGTGCCACCATGTGTGGGTCTTGTGTCCCCTCTTCCAGAAAGGGCTTGGGCCATAAATGCATCTGCACCTGGACAAACCATGCAGAGGATCTTTGCTCCACCAGCTGCCACCCCTCCACCCCTCACCCTTGGGTCAGGAGAGCACAAGGATGCAGGCTGATCCAGCACAGCATTCCCATTTCTGCCTCCAGCATCCTGTATCCTAGGGACCATGGCCATGGGCCCATTTCTCAACATTTCTTCTTCACCTTCCTGCTTCAAACCAACTGCTTAGCTCTCCTCTTTCCTTCATCTCTCCACCTTCTGACTCCCCAGCACCAAGCCCAGGTGCTTGGAATCTCACACATCCCTGTCGCTGTACCATGGTCCTCCCAGGAGCACACACAGCTTCAGGCTACTACAGCCTCAATCTTCCCCCCGAGAGGCCCCCCTTGGTACCCCAACACTACCGTGTCCATCCAACGCAGCCCCCAGATCAGAAACAGGCACCAGCCTTGTCCCTTCTTGCTGTGCAGAGGTGAGGACTGAGTGCTGGAGAGGGCTGTCAGATCCAGGAGTGCTGCAGGAGGTGAGCAGGTCCTTCTGGGAAAGGATGCAGCCGAAAGAACAGCAGGGCTGCAAAAACTACAGGAGGACTGGATGCTGGGAAGGACGTACCAATCTACCAGCTCTGCCCTGGAAGTGGCAGCTGGATAAATAACACAAGAGAACCCCCAGAGCAGAAAGCCATGCTGCTGTTTCCTGCTGGAGACAACTGCCCCAGTCATGCCAGAGCAGCGCCTGCTGAGAGACGACTCAGGGAACAGGTGTGTGCTTTCATGTCCAGTTTTATTAGTGTTGCATTAGTACCATAAAATAGTTGACGAGGTCGAGCACGTTGCAGTTTGTTCCAAAAAAAAGGCTATTTACATTTAATCTGTCTTCATAAAAAACAACCCTAGAACCCAAACAATACAACAATGAAACAGATGGACAACTCGGGAATCTACAAAGTGGTAACATCCCCTCACACGCTGCAGTCCGGACAAGCCTGGTGACACGCAGCCCCAGAATTCAGGCGCCTACCCACGGCTGGGGCACGTCCGCAGCCGGGCAGGCAATGCTCTGGCCACTGTCCAGCCAAGACTCCAACCAGCAGCTGACTGGATGTGACCCCAGAACAGTGCTCTTCCTTAAGGAAACCAGCGACCTGCTGCTTTGCAAGTTGGCACGTCCCCTTCTGCCCCAGTCTGTCCCAAAGCACCAGAGTGATCCTTCTGCAGGAGCCGGCCCTGCCAGGAACATCTCCCATGAGAACACCACTGAAGAGGCTCCAGGAAACCTCCAAGAGATGCTGCTGCTCATTTCTGGCCTTCTCCTGCCAGGTTAAGCCCAGAGGGAGTGCCACACTAAAATGCCACTACTCAAATATCTGCCGAGATCAAGACCCCCCCTCAGATGAAGGGGACAGAGACACTGCATCCAACCTAACTTCAAGAAAGCTCCAGGTCCACAAGCCCTTTACAGCTGCATGGCAGGACTGTCCTAATCCCAGTTTCCCAATCCCTCAGCACACCAAGCAACAGGAAAAGACCACTGGTTCTGCTGCCTCTTGCCATGATTTTCCTCTCAGCCTTGGAGATTCCAGGTGCAACATCCTCTGCCCTGACTCTCCAGTGCTCCCGCCAGCACACGCTGCTGGTAAGAAACACAACTGGGCCTTTATTGCAACCACAGGTTAAGCACAGGGCAGTGTGGTCCCTGGCTGAGTTTGATGATGGAAAGCAAACAGGCACACCTCCTCAGCCCCAGAAACCTCCCAGCCACCTACCCCCGCCCTCTCTGCAGGATAAAGCCACAAGCTTTATCTAGTGTTCTAATTAAAGCAGTAAAACATAGCCAAAGAGACCATGGTTGTCCCCAAACTCATGTGTAATTAAGGAGGACTCTGCAGTTACCGCTGTGATGTAAACGGTGACAATTGAACTGGATGGGAACCGCAGCACTGAGCTAAAACAGCCACACGAGGTGTCCCCAACGTCAGCAGTGCCACAGGAGAGCTAGCCCTGATTGAGCTCTGGCAGGGCTGAAGCCCAGCCTTTGTCTCCAGGAAACTCAAGCCAGAGGACCAGGAAGCACTCAAGGTGCAACACGATGCCACAAAACCCTTCCATCTTTCATCTGCTCTCCAGAGCTGCTAAACTAGGTCAGCGTCGTGCGGCTCAGCACAGAGCCAGCCGGCTCCCCAAAGCTCACCTCCGAGCCAGGCGGGGGCCCTGCCCAACAGCAGCTGGAAAAGAAACCAGCTGCTCTGAGAAGCCACAGCCAGAGGGGCAGGAGACTGGCTGTGGGGAGCTGGGGTGAGCTCTGGGACACAGAGAAAGGGACACACCAGGGGACACCACCTTCAAAGCACCTCCTGGCCGGAGATCCACTCAGGTGCTGCCCACCCCAGCCCCTGCCTTTGCTGTGAGACCACGCAGCTCCAAAGCAAGCCCGACTTTCGGCTGAGTTTCGTCATTTGAGATGTACCTTCCCCGCCCAAATTCTCCAGAGCTGAACACAGAGCAGTGCTGTCTCTGCTCTAAACCATCCTTCTGCACTCACTGACGTGGCCACAATCACCCCACCCCAGAGGCTGGCACAGCTCTGCAGGCATGGGCCCACTGCTGCCCCAGAAGCTCTTCCTGGTCCCACAGTGAGGATCCCTCAGGTCCGTAGAGCTCACTCCCACCTTCCCAGTTGGGAAAGTGGGAGGCCTGAGATCAGTCACTCACTCATGTCACCAGGTCTAAAGCCCCTTCCCAAAACAGTCTGAGCCACGTGCTTTGACACTCATTTTTTTAGAGACAGAAACCTGTTTCTACTCCAGACAGGGAAAGAAACAGCTGCACAAAGTGGCTCCACAGGAGAAACAACAGAGGCACAACAACCTGATCAGAGCTGTGCCACCAAATTTGTATGCCAGCCCTTGCCTCCAGGGCCCTGAAACACCACAGCCACCCCCTGGGCACACAGCTGCCCACAGGCAGGCCCAGCCTGCTACTGCTGGACTCCCTCTGGGATAACAAGGCTGAGAAGCCGGGATGTTTTCTTGCACAGAAGACGCATTTCAGAGCAACAACAGCTTTCCACAGGGGAGAAATCAAGCCCTCAGGTGTACTGAGAGTTTCCTGATGAATTTGCTTGTATAAAGTTAGAACAAAACACAAACCAACATGAAATGCAACGAGCAGAAGTGTTTCTCTCACACATACACACACACACACAGAGTACAGCAGGGCAACACACATTTGATAGGCAGGACTCTGGAAACCCTGTCCTAGCTACCAGGTTTATTCTTTACAGTAGGTTGAAATACAAAGAGGAGCACAGTGATGGTTCTCCCCTGACCCCCCAGTAAACAAAGTTATTGCAGTCGGTCAGTCCACCCCACCTCTGCAGCAGCACCACCAAGAGCTGCCCAGGCTGCACATGGTTCTGCACTGGTTCCCAGTGCTGGAACCCAGCCCAATCACCCTTGTCACACCAGCGTGAGACTCAAGGAAGAAATCACACACTGACTAATCTCCTTTACAAAGCTTTTTTTTTTTTTTGATGCAACAGCCTTGATAAAGATGTAATGTGCTTATACACCCTCTCCCACGCTGCTGCTGCTAGGCAACGCTATACAGTCCCAGAGCATCAGCTCAGGTCACCCAAAAACACCAACGGAGGGACACGACAACACCCCAACTACAGCCCAGCTTCTGCCACAGCCAGGAGCCAGCACAGGGCAGGCAGGAAGGAACAGAGTATTGCAGCTAGACAGTGTGTCCTGCCCAGCAGCATGCCACCAGGCCTGGGACAGTGTCCTCCTCCCCCGCATGGTTTGAAGGGAATACCCAGTCCCTGGCCAAGCAAGCTGCCCTTGTGCTAGGAAAGGGTTTCATGACATCAGTTGGTGAAGCAGCCCGAGCTGCAACAGGCACTAGATCCACCTCAGAACCTCTCTGCTAGCAGAGCACACCACCACTACCTGCCCAACAGAACCCGGGTGGTCCCTATGCAGAGTGGGACCTGCCATGCAGTGCAAAGCGGGTTCCCCAAGCCTTTAAAAACCCAAGGGTAAGGGATCAGGTAAAAAAAAAGAAAATAAAGTTCAAAAGCATCACTGCCCTCAGAAAGTCCCTTCTGGAAATGCTCATAGAGCCTGGCTGCCCATAAGGGGGGGACCCGAAAGGGCCCATCAGAAATTTCAGTCCCTTACTCTGAAATGCCAGAGATGTCTGTTCTTCCACATGGCAACAACACTCTGCTCCCCATGTCCCACCCACCACCTGACAGAGCAGCCCATGCCACCTCAGGTGTACAGTGTGACAGATGGGCAGGAAGGCAGCTGGACATGCAGAGAGCCTGGCTGGCTCCCAGTCCAGCCCCTACAGTAATGCTTCACTCCACAGACAACGGCTCATCTTCCTGGGTTTGTGTTTTCTTTTTGGCAAATTAATTTTTTTCCTGTTATTTTTTGTTTTTATTTTTATCTTTTTTTTTAGAAAGCATTAAAAAAATCTGCAGCTGTTAAAAAAAATCCTTTCCCTTCCAAGGCTGGACGAGGTTTTATTGACAGGTAAATAATCAGTGTGAGTATGTAAATAGCAGCGACCCCACTGACGTGGTGCCCCTCAGCAGCACAGCCAGCTGGGGAACACAGAGACTGGCTCGGTTTGGTCATTGTCAAAGACCCAGGACACGGGAGTTTCCTTACACTTAGTGTTTCCCTAATTCCTGTTCCTGCCCAGCCCTCCTCAGGCATCCCTTCAGCATGAACACCTGCCTGTCCCTGTGGCAGGCTCCGTGCTCCGAGGGGGATCTCCTCTCCAGATCTTCCTAACTCTGCAAGTGGCTTGTTTTCCAAACCGGACAGTTGAACTCCCTCCAGACTCACTGATCTCTCATCCTTTGGCAGCAGGAAGAAAGACTGGCCATCCTTTTTTCCTAGAAATACAGAGGGAGGGGGCCAAACGCACTGTAATGCACACAATCTTCTGCAAAATCCGCTCGAGCTGATCCACGGCTCCCCCAGCCCACTCACACCAATGAGGTCTCAGGTTAATAAGCAGTGCAGTTACTCAGCTATCTGCTTGTAAGTGGTAGGTGTTCTTGGGCAGGTTGCCTGCTCCTGCCAACTCCCCCACGACTTCATGTTGTCAGCACATCTATATTTAAGACTGGTTTGTTTTTTGTTGGGTTTTTTTTGCCTTTGTTTAAAGGGGTTTCCTTCCTTTGTAGTAAACTTAAGAATTAATAGAAAAAAGTAATTCAAAAGTAATCCAAGCACATCTGTAATTAATTCTGCAGGAGAGGGCAGAGCGACGCGAGTCAGAGTTGGCACGCAGTTCCTGGCTCCTGGTGTGCAGTCCCCGGGACAGGCAGAAGGTCCCTGCACCGAGCACAGCTAGAAGTTAGATTTGGAGTGTCCAAATATGCAGATGGGAAAGTGCTTGACATGAGAGGACCACTGTGCTGCCAGCTGAAAGAACTTGACGTCGTTCCACTCCACCCCATCGATCAGGACTGCAGGGGAGGGTAAAAAGAGAGGAGAGTTAGAAAACACCGAGGGAGAGCAGCCAACCTGAGGCAGCTTTGCCAGAAGTCTCCCTGCAGAGGGAGGCCTGGCCACACTCAGCTGCTCTGCCCCACCCAGCCGCACACACCGGGGAAAAAGGCTTGGGAGCACACCAGCTTTATGGAGAACAACTCAGATTGCTGTTCCAGCATCGCTCACTGATGACACCAGAGCTCCCCACACTGCTGATTTCAGCTTCACCTGATCCGACTTCTCAGGTTTCCTAAGCACACTTCATTTTTGGTTTTGGGCAAACGCACTCTTACAGAGATGGACATCAGTCTCTCCTCGCTGGCACTCTAACCAGGACATCCATGTCTCCTAAAGAGGTGACACATGTTCTGTGAGCACCCCTCATGCTTGCCAGTCTCACAGGGACCGGGCCAGGATTAAGGAGATGACCCAAGCAAGATCCCTCTGCTGGGGATTATTAACTGAATAGGCTACAAGCTCCACTGACAGATGCTTCAGGTCTGCCTACAAGATGCATATATGGCTCCTGCTGTGGCATGAGCATGTGCCAGTGTCCTGCCCAGAGAACAGCCACAATGTCACCACCCACCACCAATCACCACTTGCACCAGCTGTGCAAGAGAAACAGAAAATGACAGAGAGGGGAATGGAGCCCTGTCCAACCCTTGTCCTCATCCAGAGCACTGAGTCAGAGCTAGCTAAAGATTTTCCTATACCCCAGGCCTATTAAAGCATTCCCCCATGCTGGACACACCAAAGCCCATTCCCCAGGAATATCCCCATCATGCTGGCTCCAGGGCACAGGGCAGGACACCAGGTCAGACCTTTGCCTGGAGGACAATCACAGCATGTGAGCCTTGCCCCAGCACCCAAAGGGATGCAAGCACTGCACTTACCACGCAGCATGTTCTGCTGATGTTTTGCTGTGCAAATCAACCTGCTGATTCCTTCAATACACTGGCTCTTTGACTCAACTTCCTTGTCCTTTGTTTTCTTGGGCAAAAACATCACTGGAAGAAAATCAAACCAGCACACAGTGAATCTATGCCACACACTGACACTTGTTTTGAGTTTTTGCATTTAAACATTCATGCCAGAAAGCTCTTACTTCTAAGATCCCCCCTTTTTGGCAAGAGTCTGTCAGTGCTGAGCACCATCACTGATGCACATGAGCATCTTAGCCCTAAGTGTCTCTATGTGAAGCATTCCCAGCTCATAATCCTGACCCCAAAGGGCACCTTCAGGTAACTCCTGCTCGGTTGGGACACCATGCAGGAAAAACATCTGTATCTGCAGCGCCAGGTCTGCAGCACTGACTGTGGCCCAACACAGCCTGGGCTGCACAGACACCTGGAGAGCAGGAGGGACTACAAAATGGGGGCAGCCAGTGGATAGGGAAGGCATAAGGAGAATTAAAAAAGGGTCCAGTACCCCAAGAACTGTCCAAATGCATGAGCAAAGATGTACAAGCTGGTTCCACAAAAGCTGGTGGTGTTGAACATCCCCGCTGCAGGCTGGGCCACCCCCAGGGAAGAACATTTGGAGTGTCTCAGGACTGCTTCTCCCAATGACACGACACTTACAGAGGGTGTCACCAGGGGTGGCAGCTCCAGTACCAGCAGGGCCACAGCTGTGCTGGCCTGGGAGTGACTTGGCTGCAGGGTTATGCACCCGTGTCCTGCAGTCCAGGAGGCTCTGTCAGCCTTCTCTGAGAGTCCACCAGGAGTGACTCTCAGGCCGACAGGCAGAGGATGCTGTGAAGGACAACTACTGGCAGCTAATATGTAAGTGCAGAACTGCCTTGCTGCTTCCTTGAAAATACTTTGCTTCAGAGCTGTTCTCAATTTCTAAAATGTTTCACATTACCAAGGCCAGAAGCAAATATAAAATCACTGACAATGTTTAAAATGTCATTTTTTTTTAGTTTGTTTAGAGAAGATAAAGCCACGAGTTTAAGAGCAGGAGAGTATTTAACTTCTACTTGCTTTTGACCTGTGCAGCATTCTGTACAAAAGCATAAGAATTATAAAATCATGGAATTGCTGAGGTTGGAAAAGATCTCCAGGGTCATCGAATCGAACTGCTAATCTAACACTGCCAACTGCACCACTAAACCATGTCCCCAACTGCCACATCTACCTCCAAGCATGTAGTGATGGTGGCTTCACTACTGCCCTGGCAGCCTGTTTTAGGGCTTCACAACACTTCTTGTGAAGAAATTTTTCCTAATAGCTGATCTAAATCTCCCCTGGCAAACCTTGAGGCTACTTCCTCATGTCCTGTCCCTCATTACCTGGGAGAAGAGACTGACTCCCACCTTGCTAAAACCTCCTTTCAGGCAGTGGTAGAGAGTGATAAGGTCACCCTGAGCCTCCTTTTCTCTGGGCTAAACACCCTCAGCTGCTCTTCCCAGGACTTTGCTCCAGGTTCTGCATCACCCCACTGGCTCTAGTGTGGGGATGGGTGCAGGAGGAGAGCAGGAGGTCCTAGACTCCAATTAAGGGGGTACTCCTGTTTTCTCATCTCACAGGGATCTGTGATACTTGCTGGGATATTTTTTTTCCCCTTACATGCCTTTTATTATTCTCTGTGGATCTTTTGAGCTAAAGGCGCATAGGATGGGGATATCATCCCAGAAAGTACAGCTATCCCCAGTTTCCAGCACACTGCTAGAAAGGAGGGGCCCATTTACCCTCACTGGTGGTTGGGGCACAAACTGCCTCTTATCTAATCCAAGATCTCAAAACAGCACCAGCAGGCTCCCAAGGAGCACAGGGAAGCTGTCCAGAGCATGGCCTTCTGCATGTGCTTGCTCTGTCCCCACCTTTGTTCCTTTGTGCTATACCATCGTAGCTGTTCAGCCATCAGGATGAACACATCCCCTTTCTACCTCACAGAGAGGAACCACCCTTTCAAACCCTATCACTTTATGCAGTCACTTCTCATCAACTGATTAGAATTTTGGGGATAAAAATAGGACCAAGGGGCTATAATCCAGCACTGACAAGTCAGGAAGCTCTGGCGCAGCAGGACAGGGACAGAAGGACACCTTACCTTTTTTGTTCTTTTCTTTTGTCACGACAGTCATAGACATGGTTGGTGTGGTGGCAATCTCACCACTGGCAGGCAGCCTGCTGACCTGGAGGGACCGGAAAGTGCATTTCAGTGTGTTTTTGGTAGTGGAAGGGTCCTTCTTCTCCGGGTCTCTCTTTCTGTCCACAGGTGGAGCTGCAATCCAGTAATCCACCTGCAGGCCCATCAACTCAGCACCGAGGCCCTGGCTGGAAAACAAGAGAAGGAGGTAATTTCTGCACACCTCTCAGCAGAGTTTTGTCAGAGTGGCTGCTATTCCTAGTCAGAGGATAAACAGCTGGCTCTTTGGGAAATCAGGAAGTGACATTTCATAGTGAGACTCAGCAATTACAGAAGCCCAAGAAGTCGCCCCTTAGAGATGCAGCCTGAGTCCCCTTGCACAGTGGCATCAGCTTGGCAGCACAGAACCTCAGTGAGCCAAGACAAGCTGACCTGCAGCACAGTCATGAGGCAAGCAGTGGGAAAGGGAGCACACAAGCACTTCCCTTAGATGGTGCTGAGTTCCGTGACACAGCAGCAAAGGCAGCTCCTGAGGTGGTCCAGATTACTTCATCTTTGAGTGGGGAAAAGAGGCCATAAGCACCTTGCTGCTGCCTCCTGAGCACTGATGAGTGACTCTGTCCAGGCACAGCCCTGCCAAAACCAACTCTCAACTGAGGTGAACAAAGACTTGGCAGGTCCTTGAACATCAGGCACTCAGTTCCCAAGCTCCCTGACTTGCTTCCATCTCCTGTGTTCATGAGCTCTTCCTGCCACCAGCTGCTTCCCTTCCAGCTCAGATGCTCCACCCGGTCAAAGAGGACCTCTGCTCACCCCAGCTCCCTGTAACAGAGTTGGCATAAGGCAATTGCCTCCCCCCAAGCCTTGCCACTTGCTGGGGAATTCCACTGTTGGAAGAATGTTCTGCCAGCCCTATGATGTTTGCTAAACAACAGCAGATTTCAGGATATGATCTGTTGTTGAAAACTCCTGTGCATCATGTGGTAGCAGCCGTGCATCACCAAAACATGCTGCCAGCCTTTCTTGAGCCAGAAAAGGTAAGATGAGCAGCTTGGGAAATTCCAGCCCCTTCCTGCCCCTGCCTCTCACTGCTAACCCTGAGGGGAGCAGGGGTTCATCATTCAGCAGACCTACAAGTGACAGCCTATACTTCTTCCTACACAGTGACATCAGTGTTGAATAATACACAAGTACCAGACAAAAACCTAAATTTATCTACCAGTCTGTGTCCCCAATTTGAGAAACGGCAGTTGTTAAGGAAGATAAATCTGTGATCCTGAATGAAATATGCATCCCTCTGCACCACCTGTCTAGTAAGAAACTCAAGGTAAAGCAAGGACGTCCCATCATTACAGTCCTCTCAGCAAATCCTTTCATTTTCTTTGCCATTTATTCAGCTAAAAGTCAGACTGCAAAGCAGAGTTCATCTTTGATGACCAAAACCAGGTTTTTGGTTCTCAGGGCAATATTCAGAAGTGAGATTCTTTAAGGATGATGCTTTGGAGATGCTGCTTTGAGTTTTAAGGCTCCTTTGCATCACATTTCTCAACTCAGTCATAAAGACAATGCATCCTAATGTTCACTAGGGCCAGGCAAGATTTTCTGTTCCATTCCAGTTAAACACGTGGCTTAATCATTCAGTTTGTGTCACCCTCCACCCCCTGTGCTGTCACTTACAGATCAGGGGAGATGGAACAATGTTGAACCTACACTTCCTCATTTCTTGATGATTTTACCACACAATATGAAACCAAAAAGTACCAGATTCCTAGAGCTGGGGTGTCAGCTTCAGATTTATCACATCGATGGCTCTCAACTTTTAATACCCTACACTCTTGGGGGCACCAGTTCCCGAACCACTTCCACCTTTGGAAAGCCCATACACAAAGCTCACACACAAGAATGTGTGTGACATCTGTGGCTGCACAGCCTCCAGCTCTCTGCACTGCCAGCCAGCTGCTGCTGCAACAGCCTGGGGCACACAGGGCTCTCCTGCCATCAAACCACAGGGACACAACAGGAGGGGCCTGGGGAGCCGGGCCCCTGGCACAGGTGAACACGAACATCTAGTCACTAACAAGTCACTAACATCTCCCAGTGCTGGGCACCTAAACTGGGACTTTCACATCTCCACTTCCTCTTGGTAAAAGGGAACTCTTAAGCCAGTTTAAGAAGTCAGAGGTTAAAGGTCCCTGCAGGGCACTGTGGAGTGGGCACAAAAGGTCCCCATTCTGTCTCCAACAGGAACAGTAGGGGATGCTACTTAAGGAGAGTACATAAGCCCAGCCTCAGAGCATGCCCTTGGACTTCCCAGCCTGACAATCACAGGATTAGGGATGCTAGAGGGGACATCCCTGAAGCATCCTTTAATATCCATTAATGGATCTGCTGTCCATGAATTTGTCTGACCCCTCTTTGATCTGCTGATGCTGCTGCCACAGAAGCAGCAGAGGAAGACATGGTCCCTCCCTTCCGTTCTCCCTTTTAACTGACCTCTTGCAGTGTCACTGTGTGTGCCCAGGTCTTGTGACACAGACTTCAGAGAATCCCAGAATTGTTAGGATTGGAAGAGACCTCTGGAGATGATCCAGTCCAACCGCCCTGCCAAGGCAGGGTCACCCGGAGCAGGTGACACAGGAACGCATCCAGGTGGGTTTGGAATGTCTCCAGAGAGGGAGACTCCACATCCTCCCTGGGCACTTGTTCCAGTGCTCTGCCACCCTCAACAAACACAAAACCCCCTGACTTTGCAAAACTTGAGTGGCTTATCTCTTTCCTCTCCACTCCTAAACTCCAGAATCCAAATGCTTCTGGTCGCCCCTTCTCATCAGAGTGCTGCTACGTTCCCTTAAAAGTTACGGGAAGCTGACGAAATCAAGGGGAACTTCGCCAAATGCTTCTGAGTACCAAAACTGCACACAAAGTGTTAGACAGCTACACCAACGTTTTGTGCAGCAACAAAATGAAGAGGCCTGGCCAGGGCAAGTCTTACTGGCAGCTTTCTAAGGGTTTCCTCCCTTCAACCCTAAAAATTTCAGCTAAACCAGGGCTTAATATTACCTCTAGGTGCAGTCTCCTTGCTGTTCAGATGTGCTTTCAGGCACACATGTGAATGGGAACTGCAGTTCCACCATGCCACCTTACAACTGCCAGCATTACCCTCACAGAGAAAGTCACCAGCTCCTTCAAAAGTCACTCTGACTCATTTGGCCATTAAAAACATAAGAATCATGAGGGATTAGTCTGGCACCCACGTGTATTAAGTCAGTAATTTTTTTGAATACATATAGTCCCAATAGAATCCTGCCCTTGAGACATGCAGCCTTCCTACTAAGTGTAAAATCCAATCCCCCCTGCCCTCCCCAGCTCCTTGTCGGCCTTAGCAAGGACACAGTCACTCCAGAGGCAAAAGAGGTGAAGGGGGAAGGTGACAACTCCAAATGTTTGCTAGGGATGAAGAGAGAACTATGGGTTTTTCTCTGGAGGAGTTCTCTGCCATGTGTATGCCAGATAAGCCAGCCAAGGGAGCTGTAAGGAGACAAAACATGGTTTACCTTGGGGACGAGAAGCTGCCTGTAACAGACGGTGAGGAAGGGGGCGTGGGGGAGGCTTCTTTCACAGCAGGAGACACAGAAGGCGGGGTGGAAGAAAGGACAACGGAGCTTGAGGGAGCCGCGTCATCAGAGTCACCTTAAAGAAAGGAAGTCATACTGTTTGTCTGGGTTTGTCTCACGGCACAGAACACTGGGATGAAGCTCAATCTCCTTGTCCCTACTCCTCCTGCACAGGTTTTGCTCAGGTTCAATCCAGAGGTCAGCTGGCCCATCAGTTCTGACTGTCTCCATGCTTCTGAAGGGCTTTATGTGTCTGGGTAAGAGGCAGGCACAGACATTCACACTCCTCTGGATTCCTCATTTGGCATCTGCTCTCTAGGGGTTTGCTCCCAGCTGATTTTGAGCCTCCTGCACAGCCACAGCCCAGCCCATTGATCTCCTACAGGGAATCTCCCCGTGCAACCACTGCAGGGCAGCACCACTCTTGGAATCCAGTACCTGTGGGCTGATCACAGGGATCTCCCCATTCAATCTGCCTCCACCCTCCAAAATCAAGGTTTCATCCCCTTCACGTTGGCCCTTCAGGATGGTGGGAGCAGTGTGGCAGCAAGGAGTGACCCACAGAAGGGCTGCCTCCATGCACAAACCTATGTGTGACCCAGGCCACAAGAATCTGGGTATGACAGTGAAACAATACAAGAAACAGTCCCAACACAAGGAAAACAATATTCCTGTGCATATGGAAGGAGGAAAAAATAAGTTCACGTTGACAAAATAGCACTACCCCACGTCTGCATATGTAAGCAGACAGTATCCTGTATATCAGCCTTGCACTCCCCCACTAAAAAAAAAATGGGTCTAAAACTTTGCCCACCCTAAAGCTCCCAGGCACTGAGATCAATTTTACTCAGCAACTGAGCCCAGTGTAGGGAGACAGGCATGAACTTCTGATGAACTGGCTGCTCAGCTTGAAGCAGGAACCTTCAACTACTGTAACAGTGAATCCACCCTACTGACAATACACATTAGAAAAATGGTGTTTGCACAAATGTGAGAGTAGAGCTTCCTTAGATGAAGGTGTGGGAATTTCACCTGGCCTGAAGCACCATGTAAAGTAACAAGAAAAAGGGCCTCTCCCAAGAGAGGGCTCTCTTTCTGCAGACAAGCCACTGGGAGCTAATAAAATCCAATTCCACCTCACAGAGCTCCAAGGCATCAGCAATGGACAAGTCTGTTCAGCCTGTGAAGTCAGGCTCCCACCGGCTGTATGACACAGAAAGCACACACAAGATGTTCCTTACCTGATGTTGCAGAAGATTGTTCCACTATTCCAACCTTCACCACCTAAAGGGAGCAAAACAGAAGAGCTCTGTCAAACAAGAGCCCCCTGAACTTCAGGAGCCCAAACCCCAGAATTAAGTTCATCTCTGAAGGCTCCATGACACTGTCCCTGCAGTCAGAGTAGTTAAGGAGTCTTCTAAGAGCCAGGCAGGTCCTGGCAATGTCCAGCCATGCAGTGCCAGCTCACAGCCCTTCCCTGACCTACTCAAAGGGCAGCACTGACAGCACAAAGGACAGACCCTACAGTGCTGTTACAGACCTGCCCAGCTCTGAACAGCCCATCAGCTCCAAGCTATGGCAACTACAGGGCCTGTGGCACCTGTGGGAGGAAAAAGGGTCATAAATATCCCTTCAGCACTGCTTTGATACACCTGCTAATTACAGACACACTGCTTCCATTGCTCAAGAGCAGCCACTGCCAGGGTGCGGCATACTTGGGGTTTGTTAGGAAACCATAGAAGCAACAAAGCACAGTTTCTGATCAGAGTTTTCTATTCTCTAAACAAGGGAAGTGTCCAACAAAGAAGATAAAGCCCCTAGCAAAGCCTCTGGAGGCAGACAAACCACCACATGGACAGGTCAGAACGATCCAAATGACACTGTAATAAGGGTACAAATGTGTGTGGCCAACCACCAGCTAGCACATTAAGATTAATGGTAAATGTCACTGGCAATAATTTGTGGAACAGAACATGCTGCAAACAAACTCCTGAGAACACACTATGCCTCGAAAGATAAACTGGTCCTTGGTGATACAAAAGCAGAGACCTTCTGTAGTGATAATCTGGTATGATACACAGGGATCATTACTCTTAACACTGCAGAGAAGAGACCCTTTTGAAGGTCCTTAAGAAACCAGGGCTAATGTCTGCCCTATACAAATGCTGACAAATGGGAAAGAGCTGCAAAGGGAGCTCAGGTCAATAAAACCTGCTTTAGAATGAGAAATGATGTCACACAGACTGTGTAGTTTGAAAATAGAAGGTCATTAAGTTCAGACACGACCATGTCTGGACCACATCTCTAGGGAGCACATTTCTGTAATATGGGATCCCAAAAAAAAAAAAAAAATTAATTATTAGAAGCAAAACGCTTTGCAGAGTTTGGAGAGGTATGCTCAGCAGTAGATCTTGGAGAGTTGTCAGGCTCTCTGGTGGATTCTCATGGTGGATGCAGGCTTGGAAAAGCCATCACAAATTCAGCAGTGTGTGCACAGGCTTCCTGAGGGGCTTGGGAGAAGGAGGCTGTAGCTCAGTTTGGCCAGTCTCCATCCAAAGGGCAACAAATCAGGCTCTGGAGTGCAGCAGCCATTTGTGCTGTATGTGTTAAATGCCAAGACGATGTTTCACAGACTGTCACTGGCTGTGAACAAGAGGAGCAGAGTTAAGGAAGGGACAAGCAACACAGAAAACTGCCTGCAGCCACCTTGATCTGCAAGCCAGACAGGAAATCTCTTCTGGCCTTTTCCTCCTTGTTGGCTGACTGAAGATGCTGAAGTTCAGACACATGGGAAGAACACAAGTTTAAACACTTTCCCTTCCCTCCACTCAGGGAGGTGCATGAGAACACTGCAGTTCCAACATGCCTCCATCCAGGGAAGTTGCAGCAGCCAGCCCCCTTTCCCTCCAGAAAGAGGCACATCCTGTTAACTCTCCTGGCAACTGGCTGTCAGCCCAACGCAGCTTGACCCTGGCTTTTGCAGCCGTCTGGCTCCCTGTGAGGCTCCACTCCCACCACTTTGAGCCCAGCTGAGCAGCACAGCACTGCTCTGCTCATTTCTGGGTCAAAGACTGCACAATCCAGCTGCAGGACATCAGGTTTTGCACCCCAAAAGCCAAGAGTGCAGCCAACATCAGGAGCTGCAAACCCAGAAGTTGCTGGCTCTCTCCCTTGTCCAACAGCTCTGAGCAGGCTGCACCTGAGGGAAACAGCCTCAGTGTTCATGTCCAGCCTCAGAATTTGTGAGACACCTGCAACTGGCTTTTCAGTCTCTTCAGATGTGTTTAATGGGGAATTACTGTGTCAGGAATGCTTCAGAATCAAGAGCAAGCAGCACTGACTTGATCCTCATCACCAGATGACTTAGGAAGTCAGTCTGTGCTTTCAAGGCAAGATTTTTGGGGGGGGGTTGGCAACATTATATACACAACAAAGCCGTTCACTGCAACAGTTCACTCTTCCACCACTTTCAGGTAATCAAATCCAGATGGAAAAGCAGTACTAATGTGAGGACAACAATCATTTTAGAGCAACTGGATAAACATTCTGAGCCCCATTTGCTTGCACATAATAAGAGACTAAATCAGTCCTGAAGAAAAGCTTGCAGAGCCCAACAACAGTCTGGGATGTTCCAAGTCCTCTGGGCTTTTCACATTACTGGGAAAGGTGAAATAGCTGTTTTCTAAGAATAGTTCATCACTAGAAATTGGAGTTCATACAAGCTCCCAGCAAAGCTCATCAGCAGGGAACAAATTGGGTAGATGTGTCTGTCCACTTTTGCAGAAGGCATCTCTTCTTCAACAAACAAAAGTAGATTGTCATCTCAGGAATACTGCAGAGAGAGACTCTCACTGTGAGGAGACACCAGAGTGAAAGCAGGGTCAGCCTGAGGGCAAGAGAGACTAAGCTCTTTAAATGCCTTGGGATTTCAGATTAGCTCTGACGCACCCTCGGACACAAAGGGGACGCGCACATGTCAGCTTCACACAGAGCAGGCACAGCAAGGCCAGCATGCCAGAGAGAAGCTACAAGACAGCAGCACAAACTGGGAAGAAGACATCCAAGAGCCGAAGAGCAGCCAAGGCATTTCTTGTGGCCAATGACTTTACACCCAAAACTTAACAAATTGAAGAGCATGATCAAATAAGGGGAGGGAAGCTAGAAAAGGCAAAGAGCACAGTGCACAAAATACACTGACAGAGGAACAAACACAGCCCTGACCAGATACTTGGCACTTGGCACCTCAGATAGGAACACTTAAGGACAGGAGGAAAAACTAGGGACTACTGTCCCAAATACATAACAGCAGTATAAATCATGTCCCTGCTGGGATGTACTCTCTACTTCCCAGGAATAGATGGGATACTAAGAGGATGGGAGACCATTAGTGACAAGCATGCTGAGGACTGACACTGGAATAGCAAATTTGGCCAAAACAATCAACCAGGGCAACGCTGGGCACAGCATCCCTGTGATCAGGTTTCCAAGGACACATCACATTCCTGTCCGAGGAGTAAAATAAACCCTGTAGTTTGCTGAAGTGTCTTAGAGGTTTGCTTACATATCAGGCAGCTGCATCCAACCATCAGATTCTCACGCTGATAATCTGCCTTGGAGCACCCAATGGCTTCTGCTCTACTCCAGAAACCTGTTAAGTTTAGGTTAACACCTGTGAACATATTCGAGCTTGCTTGAGACAGCACAACCATGGTAACACTCACCCCGACAAAGGGAATGAACTTCTGTGAAGACTCTTCGTCAGGGCTAAAGGCAAAGAGAAGAGAGTTGTTAGCAGCTTGCCTGCACCCCAGGCACCATACTCACTCCATACGTTGCATTCCAGCATGCAGCAGGGACGGACAGGATGCAAGCGCCAGTCCCACGCTCCTCTCAAGGCCCCCTGCCAGCACTAAGAGCCTGCACGGGAGGGAGGAGCACGCAACCTATGGCACGTCTGGGGGAGAAGGGCTCTGCCTCCCTCGCTCACGCTCCACAGAGAAACATGCTTGAATGGCATGGCAGTCATCACAGACAAACGGCCTCCTACTGCAAGGAAATGGATCTGTGCCACAACAACACGGAGAACTGGGTGTTACTTACTAGTACCTGAGGCGCTCTGCACGCACGGCCTCCAGGCGTCCCCCCCGTGGAGCCATGTGCCATAGCTTGCACATCCCGGCACCGCCAAAGCAGTGGCCCTGCCGCAGGTTACAAGCCGTGACACGTGGTTATTGGTAAAGCACCAGCAAGGACGTGCCCTCACGCTCACACGCACACTCACACACGCTTCCTGCCGCTGGGAGCTCGCAGGCCCTTCCACAGGCACACCGGAGAGGTCGGGCACCAGGGCACACAGCAACAGCTAAACCAAGCTGAACAAAAGGCACACCGTGTCCCAGAAACAGCTGGAGACAACACTACACATGTTTGGAAAGCCCCTCTTGATCTGGGCCCTGCCCAGGGTTCAGAAACCAGAGGGTGGAGAATGGCCAGCAACGAAGGCCACAGCCAAACCTAGCAGGAATTAAGGGGAGACTCGACAAAGATGAGGAGGAAGAGCTGAGTGAGGAGGAAGGCAGGCAAGAAGGGCCTGCAGAGCCACTGCTCCCTTCAATGGCAACAGAGATTAGAGATGGACCCACAGGGTGAGGAGAAGACCACAGGAGCACATCCACATGTTTTCAAGGAACTATGGTTCAGCAGAGGGAAGTGACTGCACAGGCAAGACACACATTTCTCAGTGACTGAGCACAGGAAACAGGTAGGAAGCAGACAAACACTGAGACTTCTCATGTTTCTCTTCCTGTGCATCCCCCAGTGGTCAAAAAAAAACCATCCAGCGTTCCTTTCATCCAGAATTTAGCTGGGAGTAGCATAAATACTGTGGGTATTTCTGGGCTGTTTCCAGCACTGACCAGAAATGCACCAAATGCACAAAGGTTGTTCATCATTGTGTGATCAGCACAGGTTGGACACTTTCCTCTAAGCCCCATGGAAAGAATGACATAAAACTGCAGTGACTCAGCCAGAGCTCCCTCGTGGTCCAAAGCAGAACATGATTTTGCAAACAGCCTCTCACTTTGGTTCGGCTCTGCTTATCCATCCTTAAAGCAAAGCCAGGGCCTTTGCTCCCTTCCTACCTCACACCCTCAGGCACTGCACCTTCATGGGTCTCCTGAAGCACAGGACCAAGTCCCTGGTTCCGTGTTGGAAGGCAGAAAGGTCACATCTTTGCAAACACAGCTGCAGGTCCCCAGCAAACACATCTCCTACGAACACGACATTTCCAGCTCCAGTTTTGCAAAGGGAAAAGAGAAAACCACAGAGCTGTTGGGAGAGGCACAGAACAGAGGCTCAGTTCTCTTCTCTTTCGTTTAGTTCCATGGGCTTGATGGCTGGCAGAAAGTGAGTTCCACTGACCAAGTGAGGGAAGCACAACAGCCACCCAGTCATCTCTCAGCTACTACTGCATGGGTTTGCTCCGAGCTCTGAAAAAACAAACCATGCCCAATTCCAGCATAAAACTCATTCTCATTCCCCCTGGGAGCATTGATTCCCACTGCGGAGAGCTCAGGGGCAATTCTGAAATACATCGTTTGCTTCAGTCACCATTTATCACCGCTCACAATGATGCACAGGCTGTTCCTGAAGCAATCCAGCTGGATTTCAGCTCAGCTAGCCTAGTACTGTCACATGTCCTCTTGGGAACTCTGGTCTTGCACATGTGTCTCTGAAAATGCAGCTTATCAAAACAGCTGCTCTTCACGTGGATGGAAGAAAAGACCATGCTTGTTCTTCATTTCCTCCTTCATGCTCTTCCCAATTTTTGTTCTTCAGGATCTCAAGATCCCAAAACATTAATTCAGAATCCTTTTACCTTGGTAACAGCTGCTTTGATTCGTCCTCCTACCACAGCCCTGCAACTAAAATATCTCCCATCTCTGGAAAGGCAGCTTCCCCTCATTACCTCAGCTGCACAGATTCCCAGGCTGCAGAGGGTTAACCCCCACATGCCCAAGGCTTTTTTTTACCCACAGGGCTTCTGAAGGCCCTGGTACCTCAGCTGTAACTTAAAGCCAAACCTGGCCCCAGTTTGTGATTTGTAGCAGTTATTGATGTGTCATCTCTCTAACTAGGAGGGTCTCAGGCACTCCCTTTATTTCAGTCAGGTCCTGAAGGAGGCAACAGGAAAGAGAGGAGTTCTATCACTGAAGGACTAGCAGGACTCTAGGCCATTTCACCCCAGGCAATCCAAGGCTTATCCATGCAATCCAAAACCTCTCCAAGGTTTATCTATGGTATGAAATCTGTCCTGCCCACTGGGCAACTCCAGCTGTCTGCTGGCTAACACTGTCCTGGTTCCACCAGGGTCAAACCAAAAGGGGACAAAGCAACTCCATGTCCTCACAACACATCAGAAGAGTCTCCTCTCAGCCTTCCCAAACACCTCCTGTCCAGCACTCTTCACATTGCTATGGCAGGTTGGACATAGTCAACAGGACACCCATAATTTCTTGAGCTTTGACTCTCCTCTGCTGCACTCCTGTTGCATTTCCAGCAGCTGCCCAAGGAGTTTCCTGCAGTAACCAGCCAGATAACGTGGGCTCTGCTGAGCCAGAGGCGGGACCGCGGCCCTCTTCACCAGCCGTGTTCACGTTCAGCAACTGCTGCAGGGTGTGTTTGAGGAGAAGCACCCAGAGCAATGACCCGGACTCTGCTTAGCCACTGCCCTGCAGGGCCTCTGAGACACACAGCAGGCAGAAAGAAGTGTAATCCGTGCTTCCGACTGCCCAGGAGCCCTCCAATCCAAGGGAACTGGGAGCAAGAGCTGGGAAGTGGTCCCAAAAGCTTTTGGTAAACACATAACCAGGCAGGCAGTGATCCAGCCCTTGCCCTGACAAGTGAATAGTGCTGCCACTTCCAACAGCCAGGCTGCTCCCCAGATTCATGCAAGGGCTATCCAGAAGCCACATGGCATGAGCTGAACTGTGCTGGGCACTGAATTACAGTGGGTGACGCCAGCCCAGCAGTCCAGCTGCACTGGGAATGAGTGCTGAATCTCAGACCTCAAATACCACAGGGTTTCTTTCAAGAAAACAATGCAGAGAGACATGCCCCTCCTAGTGAGAGGCCCAACCCTGTCCCCATGGTCTCAGGTCCCCAGGTGTTGCCTGGATTGCACTGTTCCTTCACAATTCAGTAACCAGGACTTCTCCCAGAGCCCACAGATAGAGTCAGTCACCCAGTGTAACTCAGAGGAACTGCAATGGCACTCCATTTCCTTCTTGAACCCCTTTCCTCATTGCCAGCCCCCCACTTTCAGGTAAGGTCAGCAGATGCTCCAGAAGACCAGGACAAAGCTTTGGCACCATTGCAGTCCATCACAGGCAGTACATGCGCCAACCTTTGCCATGACAAACAGAGCAAGGGCACGGGAAGGGAGCAGGGTCAGTCAGAATAGGGACAGCTGGCAAGAAAGTTATAAAGCAGCTCATCACATACAGCTACATCCTAGAGACTGGCTTGGCTTTCCTTGGACCACTAGGGCTTGTTTAACAGAGCAAATGCCAGGGTTCTGAGAGATTTCTCTTGCAATGAATTTGTAGGTAGCGCTGCTTGTTTCTACCTGGACCACTGCCTTGAAAACTGGCCTTGGAGAAGCCACTCACCTCTGGCCTCAAGGGAGAGGGAGTTGCAGTAACTTTGTGTGCTGAGCACAAAATAAACAATGTCCAATAAGCATATGATTCAAAGCAGGGGACCCTGCAGAGCATGGAGGTTTTGGGGGCAGCTCAGAGAGCACAGCTCCACTGCTAGCATACATCTGTCTTCTCTTTCTTAAGCTCAGAGAAGTCCCATATGTTTGTCATACCCTGCCAGTAAGAGACTAGTCCTCAAATTTTTGATTACAGGAAGGAGATTTGCTGGTCTGCACTTGGTCTGCACAGCTGAACCCCACCCTGAGCCCCTGAGTGGCACCTACAGCACTCCAGTTCCAACAGATGGGAACTGAAAAGCCTTTTCTCAGTCCTGATCCTTCTGGAGCTACACTGTTATCTTCTGATGGCTAAGGGAAAAGGTAAGAAAAAACCTCACCTTCTCCATGTTGTACTGCTATAAGCTACTCTCTCAACAACTCCTTCATTCCCACTCAGTCTACATCCTGGGAACCCAAATGTGTGGTCCAAAGGCACAGCAGTCATTTTCAACTAAGCATTCTGCCAGCAGATGCCATAGTTTCAAAGCAGCGAGCAGAACTTAACCTAAAGCACAAACTGTGCATCCCAGACCCGCAGGAACTGTTAAACAAGGCACAAAAGACCAGTTCACTGGGAAAAGAGATAGGAGATGGGAGAGGGAACCTAAAAGGAACTGATACCTTATGGTAAAATCAAAATGAAAGCTCTTTTTCCTTTTCAGGAAGCAACCAAAGAAAAAGACAAACGTGTTATTATACTTACAACAAAGCGATGCATTTGTTTAGATAGTGCTAATGGAGACACAATTTCTGTGTTGTTTTTGACAATACCCTCCCTAAGCTGCTGCCAATGACAGAGACCCCCATTCCTAAAGGAAGGCACACAGGCGACAACTGCCCATGCTGCATTGGAGAGCCTGTTCCTCTGACTCACTCTCATGGGGTACTGACCTGAAAGCAGAAGTTATTTTAAGGCAGACACACAGAAATACTGAGAGATTGCAGGCTATGCCAGAGTCTGACTATGAGTTTCAGCAATCTCTCTTCCCAATAACCTCCTAACTTAAAACTATGAACAGCTTCAGGCATGGTACCAGTGTCCAAAGGGTGTAAAACCCAAATGGATCAGACCAGCTTGGTAAAGCTGTCCTGCACACTGCTGGGAGGGGTAAGAGCAGGGCTTGCTCAAATGCATTTCAGATTTTTCCAACAAGGTGCTGATTTGACCTTTCTGGACACATTAGAAACTCAAAATGTTTAAATGTGCGTTAATGACAAAAATGAAGCTGTAACAGAGTGGAGAGGGCAGTGGAAAGCAGTGCAGAACCCAGCACCTGAATGGTGCAGAGAAAGAACCAGGCAGCTCAGAAGGGGCTCACACTGCACTGGGGTGTCTGATCTCCCTGCTGGTAACTAAGGTAAGCCTTCACACCAAAAACAAAATGGAAAACTGAAGGCAAGAGCTTCAAGTACTCTGTAGGTCTTTAAATTTCATCATAATGTTAACTTTACAAAGTCCACAAATACATGAAGAGACTAGACTAGTCTCTTACTTGACTTGTCAGTCTGGAAATACAGGAAAAACACGTAGAATGGGTGAAATTTCACTGAATCATTTCTGCACAGTAATGTGAGAGCAGACACAGGAATGGAAAAGCAATATACAATGAGAATTTCCAAAAAGGAGGGAAAAAAGTGACTCTACCCACAATTTTAATTTCTCCCAATTCTTAGGCAAAGGAGACACCAATGAGGGATGTTAATGGAGCAAAAATGAAAAATCAAATTGAAGTAATTAACAATTAACAACATCCACGCCTCATAGGGATTTTCTGGTCCCTAACTGAGAAAACTCACATGAGCTGAGTTCAAATCTATTGTTCTCCTCTGTCCCTTGGCAACAGTGCTTCTCTACCCTTCAGTAACAGTTACTCTTCTTCCTGGACCCATGGCCACAGGAGGCCCTACATACTCCTGAATCTTGTTTTCAGGCCCCAATCCTCCCTCCTACAGGCTACTTATTCCTTAAGAAACGTTGAAATAAAACCCGCTGAATGTCAGCCCTCCTCAGCAGGAGTCCTGATATCTTGCAACTGCCAATCAACAAGGATTTGTGTCTCCTGCAAGAAGCTCTGCTATTTACACTCCAAAAAGAAAGGGGCTTAGTTCCCTAAATACCAATGTAAAAAGGTCAGGTCTCATGGAAGACACTTTGTGGGGGAATGTCAAGGTCCAGTCTTACACACGTAAGGTTGCTGTGGTTAGAGATCTCTGGAACCTAAGCACACAGAATCTGTCCATCACCCATCCTGCTTAGCCCCCATTTCCCCAAACCACTTACATCTTCAAAAAAAAGAATCACTGCACTTAAAGTAGCCCCACTGCTGTGGATTCACTGAGTGGGACACATCACTGGGTACAGGCTACCGTGAGGCTCCCAAGGATTTTGCCGTTTGGAGTGCTTTTCAGACTGCTGGCATGACACGAGAAAAGCACTTTGCTTTCAACCTGGCTCATCCTGGGAGCCAGCAGGACGAGGGGGACATACCTTTTCTGTTTGTACGTCAGCATGGCTTCAGCAATGGGCAGCTGGTGTGCACAGTTTGCCCCTGCTATGTACTGCGTTATCCGGGACACGACGTCAGGTGCTTCCGAAACTGAGGGAGAACAGAGGGAAAAGCATTGAAGTGACTTCTTAGACCACTGCCAGTACTGTCCTCCATTTGCTGATGGTGCCCAGCCAGCTGCATTTACACTACCTCTTGCACAGGAAGCTCTGCCTACCCCGGAGCACAGTAAAGCTGAATCTGTACACAGCATTTCTGACTGAAGTGTCTCTGGTCTTTTAGATTTGTTAAAAGCTTTTCTTTGTACCCGCCCAGAGCCAGCTTTAGACTTTTTCACACCTTGACTGCAGGTATCTGCTGAAGAAAGTGCCTGGCCATCTCTCTCAGGTGAGCTGCTCTGCTCACACCAGCACTGAGTTACCTGCGTTTCTAACGGACTCATGGCCTTGCTGAATTGACCAAAAAGACTGAGGGACACACAAGGGTAGGACAAGCACAAAGATCACATGTATTTGTGAGATCGTAGTTGATTCAAGTTGATACAAAGACATTTCCCAAATGCCTTCCATATTTCTTTGGTTTCAATCAAAGAGCCTCAACTGTGAGATCACAGGAACACAAGTGGCTTTCACCAGACACTTCCGTACCTTATAATGGACATTTTCACCCAGACTCTTTGTATTTGAACAGTGAGCTGGTAAGAGCTGGGATTCTCTGCCAGATCATCTTGTGCCATCACAGAGTTTCTGTGCAGTTGCCACCACACAGACAAAAATGCAGAATGTACAATGTCTGTACTGTACAAAAATGAGGTGAAATTTTCCTCATAGCATACAGCATATAAGCAAGTAAGGAACAGATATGGCTCTTGGGCTGGATTTCTATAGGTAATGAAGTATTCCTAATTCAGACACAAAAATCAAGTCTGTATTGTAATTTTTCTGCATTTTCAAGTGCAGCAAGGAATTAAAGGAAACCAGTTCCATATACCAGTTCTTGCATGAATTTAGGATTAAGGGAAAGTGTAGGTTAGGTGGTACACTAGGAAATTTCTAGTCCAGCCTCCTGCTCCAAACTGGGCTGACCACCTTCAGAACAGGCTGCCCCGGGCCTTGTCCAGCCATTCCCGCATCTGCTGGAAAAAGCTCTGAACAATTACAGTGAAGAGGTCTCTCTCTTCCTCTCATGGATAGAGGACTTCCAGGAGCATCCTGGGAGTCTCAGGAACTCTGCAATTCCACCAGGGAGAACTACACTGCAACCTCCTCACACTCACAGTGCTACACAAACTCCAAAGCTTTTTCCTCCTAATGAAATTTCCGTATGGGCAATGCTGCCCACGACAGCATCAAATCTCAAGCCTTCACGTAGCCCTCAGTGTTTCAAATCCTCCTTTCTCCTGTTTCTTTCTGTTCTTGAAGAAATGGAGGAAGAAACTGTAAGCATTAATATTTTAAACAAATTAGTACTTTAACATGAAGTAAGGCTTTAATCTGGCCTAGAACAAACTCAGATCAGAATAGGAACTTGTTGGTCTGACCTAGGGCAACTCCCACTTGTTACCACACTGGTGAAGAAGAAAATTCTTTAATGAGAATGTTTTCAAGTCTGCTTGAAAGATCTGCAGGATCTTTCTCACACACAACTAACAGAAGTTAATCTTCCCAGAGCTTCCAGTTTTCCAAGCATTTTAGGCTGCACAGTTCCTGAAGGAAAGCAATGTACTGAAGTTGGTAGCGAGACCTCCACATCAAAGAACAAAGCAGTAGGTACGTAAGAACAGCATGACTCAGAGGCAGCTAGTTAGTGCCTCTGGGAGCCAGTAACTGTTTGCAAACCACCATGTGCAGGACTTAGAAAGGTCAGCATCTGAAATGAGAATGTGGTGGAGTGAGGCGAAAAGAGGAACAAAACCACTTGTCTGCTTCCTCTTGTATTTACTTGACCTTTGCTAAAATTACTCATTCAAGCTTTTCATCCCACACAGGCCAGACAGACAGAGTCTTACCAGTGGTCTGTGCTTCAAGTTTGTTGAACAGATCTCTCCAGGCTAGATCTTGGAAGAAGTTGTTGTATCTATAATCTACAGACCCCAGATACTTGGCCACTGGATGAGAGCCTAAGAAAGAAAGGAAAACATGACAGCTGCTCTTTCCAGCACTGAACACAAGTGTAACTCCAAAATCAAAACCACAGTATACACCCCAGAAATAAACTTCTTCAATTATAACCAGGTCATTTAGTCCAGCTTATCTCTACAAGAGCATGCAAATAGACTTCCCAGCACAGACTGCTTCAACACACTGATATCTTTCACTTGACACTTCCCCTCCCAACAAAATAAATTTTAAAAGGCCAAAGAAAACAGGACTGGGAAACTACCGAGGAAATAAATTATTTGGAAGGCACAAAGGCCCTACAGCTCTCCATGTCAGTCTCTCAGTTTTGCAAGCAGCTTTCCCAAACAGCCCTTCCTGCCCACAGGCTGCACCACAGCCAGGCCACCTCTGCCAAGAGGGGCCAGACCCGTTCCTCCAAACACCATTTGCACCCCACAGCTGTTTTGCAATGTTGAGAAGAGGCAATTGCCCCCAAGCAGGGAAAACAACACAGGGAGGCTTGTTTAATCTGTGGAGAAGGGCTATAAGCTCAATAAATATGCTGCAATTTGAGACAGAAAACAGAGCCCAAGGATTACAGTACCCAGTGAGTACTGGCATATGCATCAGGTCCCTGCTTACTCTAGCTGAGCCTTGTGGCTCTGCTCCTCTGTGAGCATGGACAGACCTCCTTGCAGAAGCTTTGGGTGTCCAGCCTCCAGCCCTGCATGGAGATCTGACTTCACAATTACACTGAGCAGGACAGGGAAGATGCTCAAGTGACAAACTCTGCCCTGGGAGGTGGCAAAAACTTGCCACCTTCATTTTAGGCCATCTGTGTCCTCAAAACAGACAACCTCCCCCTAGCAACTATCTCTACAGTCTTTGAACACAGGAGAAAAGGTGTGCCAGGATCACCCTTCCCAGTCACCACCTGGCAGTCATGGTCAGCAAGAGTCCTGTACATTTACAGTCAGCCATGAAGTAGCCTCAGAGCTCCTCTTAATAATCACATTATTTTCATCCTTCCTGCAGACCAAATTCTCACATCAAGCCACACTTCCAGTGGCTGCAACAATTGAGTCATCAGCTGGTAACTGGAAACCTGACAAATTCTTTCAAGACGACCCCAGCTGCTTAACTGTACTCACCATGGTCCAGGAAAGTTCTGGTGGGAAAAAACACCCCCCCAAACAATAAACCCACTGTCTCAGCCCTCCCAACCTCCAAGCTAATTTCCAGACTTCAAAGAAAGGTTAAAGCAGGAGGTCCCTCTGAGCTCCCCTCAATGTCATTAGAGACTGGAGCCTAAGTTCTTCCCCAGCCCCTCCTGATCATGGCTCCTTTCACACCCATCATTTCTTCTGCAGTGGAGCTTTAAACAGTGCACACAGCACAGCTCTGCACCATGTACTGGAGAAGCTTTCCCATATGCTGGGAAAACACACTGCACATGACAGATGCAGTTGGAAACAAGCAATAAACAGGAAGTCTCCCAAGAAGTTCTATCCATGGGAGCTATATAAAATGTTAAAATACCCCAAACAGCCAAAATAACCCCCAACATTTTATTTTCCCCTTTTCAGTTGTTCATACAGTGTTTAGACATCAAAAGAGTCTTTCAGCCATAGAATCAGTAGTGTGAAGCAGGACTGAATCTCCCAGTACAAATGTTTACAGACACTAAGCATTTCTGATTGCTAATAAACCACTGAAGGTTGACCCTTCTGTTATTGGAGTGCGTAGTTGTGGATTTAGAAGGTAAAACCATCCAGAGAAAATGTCCACCAGCCCTAGTTCAAAGGTATTGCTAGCAGCAGAGAGGCTTTTCCTTTAAGACATTTATGGCATGTTCACCATTCTGTCTTTGGTGCTTTTTCAATTGTCAGAAATGAGAGGTTGCTCCTCAATCACTTTAATGAACTGCCAGAGAGCTGGCCAGAAATAAGCACTTGATCTGATCAGGAAATACTGCAGACTTCTACGGAAAAGGTCCTGTTAGAGAAGTTTCTATATTTAAAGTAGATTTAAAAAGAATTCACAGTTCTAAAGCATTTCATTATCAAAGTGCCTTGTTAATTTTTTTCTTTTTTGATTACAAAATGAAGTCTTAAGATTAAAAACCAACCCAAACCCACACTAGCTGAATCTTGTGTTTCACTTTCAAAGAGAGAGCATTTTCAGATCATTAAAAACTGCAGGACAGAAAACTCTTCTTCTGAGGCCAGAAGACAGTCAGCAAGTGAGTACCAAAGTCTCAGACACAGACTCTCATTCAAAGCACATTTAACCTTGCAGAATTTTTTTGTTGTTTTTACTCCCTAAAGAGCTCTCTCTTTTGTTCCTGCCAACCACTTTGGAAACTAAATGCCTTTTTTTACAGAAGGACCCAGCTCTTTTCCTCGGCCTTTTTTATTTGACTTTTGCAAATGCCACCACTGAATGGACAGCCTGACCCCAGTGTTTATAGTGCTGGGCAGCAGCTTCTGATTCCTACAGGAACTGCCATCAGCTGGTCCCAGACTTAGAAAACTAGAAAATACTGGCAAAAAGTGCTTTTCAGGTGTTCTGTTGCTTACATCACTTAAGTGCTCTGTCCACACAAGCCAAGCCCTGGACCACACCAGCACTGCCCAGATGTCCCTGCCCACAGCACCAGCGACTGCCCTGCTTCCCAGGCCTTGCCACTACAACATTCCTCATGTTTCTGACTACAACAAGACCCCTGGTGTTGTCATCAGTCCACTCTACTTCCCTCACCACACGCAATCCAAGCTGGGTAATTTTCCAGCCAGGCAGGCTTGTTGAGCTGCTGAAAAGGCAGAGATAAAGTGTTGGAAAAGAGAGGGAAAAACCTGAGGAGACCAGCACGTAAAGAAAAGGTCAAAAGATGCATGTGATCCGAATAATCTAAATTCTCAGCAGTTTCAGAGCCTTTAAAAAATTTCCAACCCCTCCTCTATGAACATTTTCTCAGTCAAGCCCAGGGAGGCCAGAACAGTTACTGCTTTGGGAAACACAGTTCCCACTGAATTTAACATTTCAGCCAGAGAAAGGGCGTCTAGAACAACATTCTGTGCATAAGAGTCTCCCTGTATGGGAAGGAAGTACTTAAACCCCTTGCTTCAAAGAGAAGGCTTACAAGCAGACTTTGGCATCAGCAACTTACAGATGAAATTCAATCACGCCAAGAGCAGCAACACCAGCACTACACAATAGTACAACATTTTGCCTCATTTAACCTACAGCCAAAGCTCCAGAAAGGCTTCTCCTGAAGGAACACAGCAGATTTCACCCATTCACCTTTCCATGAAGAAACACCATTCCTTATTTACCTAGAGGGATGATCAGAAATCTCATGTAGCCGAGCCAGTCGGGGGTTTTGTGAGACAGCTGCTCTACAAAGAGCCTCAACACAGCACTGAGGTAATTCTGGGCTCCTGCCACTGCAATTTTAATTGGGTTTGGAGGCTGCGAATTGCAGTTACAGCTAGACAGAAAAAGAGGAAACATATTTTTAATTGTGTTTTCAACCACATATTTCAGAACAAGCAGCAAAGAAAAACCCAACCTGGTTAATAATAATTACAGCAGAAGAGAGTTCGTTCAATACACAAGGCAATATTGCAATGATTCTCAGCAGCTTAAAACATTATTAATAAAATACAACATTCTTCAGTAATTTCTTAATTGGTCTCCTTGCTCCTTCTTTTGCACATTTTGATATTCTAAAGGGCTGGGATCAACTATCTAGGTTAGGATGTACCTACTAACTGCTGTGTCAGAGAACACACTCAGGTACCCACAGCCCTCAGCAGGTAAGTAGGGAGAGCCTTCAGGAACCAAGGAATTAATCTGGGAATTACTTGGAAGGGAGAGCAAGAACTATTTAAAACCCACTTATTTGTTTTGCATGCTTTACTGCTGCATTCATCTGACCTACGAGGCAGCCTCCAAAGCACAGTCTTTTATATTCACTGGTGTTGGTGACTTGTGTCCCCCCACACGAGGCAGAACAGCAGCACCATGCAGGGGTGGTGAGTGCTGAAGAGCCACACAATTCTGACTTCAGGAGAGCAGACAGGAAAGGTTTCATGCAGTAGTTGAGAAATAAACTCCCTGAGTCCTGGGGCACAGGAATTGAGAGGCTTTTAGGGCTGAGACAACACAAGCAAGATGAGAACTTACTATCTCTGTATCCTGGAGACAATTGTGCTGAAAGCTGCCTGAATATCAGCAGAGGAACATGTGCAGACCACTGGCAAGGTGTGCTTTTGCAAGACATCTGAAAGGTACTGAGGAGAGAACAGAACATTTTATAGTCCTTTATTTGGTACAGTTTGTCACTAGAAGAAAATGTGCCTCCCCCAACCTCCTGGGTATTCTCATATCCGTTCTTGGGCACTCTGCCTGTGTCTGATTTGCAGGTGATATGGCTATTTCACAAATGCCTCCTCCTTGCACAGCAGCCAAAGGGAAGTCCTCCTAGAAAAATGGCAACATCTTTTTGATAGACATAACACCATAACCCAAACACGGCAATGACAACTCTGGAATAGCACAGTTTTTACAGCCACAGAGGGCAGGGCAGCAGCAGCAGCCCATTCACCTCACAGACAGCACTGGGAAAGAGCAGACACTGTCTGCCTGCCTGCTTCTGGAACTGCAGTTGCATCTCTCTGATTCCAAATGGACTTACACAAATGCAGTGTTCTGTACACCCCTGAACACTGAAAAAAGGGAAGGGTGCTACCACACTCATGTTCCTCATGAGGGACTGTTTCCCCTCCATGCAGCTAATGGGGAACACACAACTCGGGTACACGTAATTATGGCATTCAGTAATTATCTCATACTCTCAATTTCTGCACTACTAATCTACACACCCCGGTCCACATCCTTCATGCCCTCTGATACTGCAGGCACAAGCTCCTAGAACCACTGGAAGATGATCTACATCTTCTGTCCATCTCTAGAAGGCATTTCTCTGTCTTCCAAGTATAGAGAAAGTGGAACCAGTAGCTCAGTTGGTATTTTTGCTCTCTCACAAATTGAGACCCTAGCTCTTCCAGAAGCAGAAAGCCAAACCAGACAATGTAACTCCACAAGCCTGGCACAAGTTCTCCAGGCAACAGCCACCCAGCACATATTCATTGGTCCTCTTCCATACATATTTTATTGCTTTCTCAGAGTAAGGTTCCAAAAGGAGCAAAATTTGTTCCAAACCCGTAACAAACTACTCCATGTTGCCAGCAAAAGAAAGTATTGCTCAGGGTTCTTCTTAAAACAACTATCACTCATGAAGGATGGGATGATTCCTGCAGTTAGCAATCACAAGCACATGTACATGGCTACAGAGCTGACCCGGAATATTTTCTCCTGTTCACCACCTATGCTCAGAAATCTCAGCCTAAACCACCACAAGGTCAGACCTCCCTGCTTCCTTTGTCCCAGTCTACCACAGTTTAGGAGGCTTTTGAGTGCAAGGATTTAGCTATTCCCAGTGTGCTGCTAACCAGAAGGAATGGCATTGCTTGGAGGAGAAAACACCTCTGTGGAAAGACTCAGGTGGCGAAGCTCTATAAGATCCCAGCATCTCCTGGCCAGATGAAATCCAACTTGTGGGCACTGAACACTCAGTATGCTGCGAGCCCCCATGCACCACCACCGCTCTTCCAAGCAGCGGAACCTACTTGGTTGGTGCAGAGCTCAAGGCCTGTCCATTCCTGAGGAGGAACAGCACAGGAGAACTGTGCTCCAGGTAATGTCTCCTGCCTTTACCTGGCCTTGCCAGTCAGATGTATTGACAAGAATGATGTTTTCTGGCAGCTGGTCGTCAGAAACCAGGATGTGATTTAGTTGATCATACACTGTTTTCCGGGGGATCTGGAAATAAAGACACAGAAAAGAGAACAGTAAGAGGTGTCATCTCTAACCACCAAGCCACCAGCTCCTGCTCTTGCAATCGATGAGGCGGCTGTGCATGCTGGCCAATCATCCCATCAGCAAAGGCACACTGGGCTGCGGGGACTGACACTGCAGCTTCTTCAATATTAGCCACCCTGGATTTGTTGGCCATTACCCTTTCTGCCATGCACTTTTACTTACATCACTTTATACCAACTAACAGTAGCCCAAGAATCTGAGATTCATAAAAGCCAGGAACAATCTCCTTTGAGGAGGGAAATAAATGAGTCCCACAGCTAACAAAAGCATGGCACATATGCTGTGCCCAAGTCAGTCCCTAGCAATCTGCCTTATTTCAAAGGAGTAATTCCTCAACACATCCCTATTCATTTCTCGTTCTAACAATCTGTTCCAGTGTTTTCAGTTTATGGCTGGCTGACAAAGCTACAAGCTGGCAAACCCCAGCAGACTGGATGGAAGATACCATTTTAGCCAAGACATAAATTCCCTCCTTCCTGAAGCTGCGGGGCCCAGTTCCTTCCCAGCAGGGACAGAGCTCGAACCAGAAGGAAAAGGACCACAGGAGACAGTGGAGAAGAGGAAAAGCTCTGAGTGGCTGGAGAGACAGCAATGCTATTCACACCTGTAAGTGGTGCCGGGTGTCTGGAGAGCGCTCATTGTCCAGGCTGTTCGCTCTCTCATTCTGTGGCCTCACCGGCTGCCTCTCCTTCAGGGATGTGCTTCTTCCCCGGCGCCCCGTCTGCTTCCCTTCAGACCTGATGGAGAGATGTGCTTACATTTCCAGAGCTGGCACAAATCTGAGTGAGATACAGCCCCCAAATCCCAATCACCCAGTCTGGCAAACTCAGTAATATCAGCAGAAGCACTGGGGAATTCTGCACGCAAATCTGAGCTAGCCTGAGACCTGCTAATGCTGCTTCTGACAGTGCACAGCGCACAGTTCAGCACATTCCCAGGAGTCCCAGGATGACTTCCACAGCCTATGCTAACACCCACACCACCTCTCTGCTACTGCTACACCAGCATAATAAGATCCAGCCAGGCAAACTGCAGTCACACACCCCAAAGCAGCACAGAGTACCTCTGAGTGTTCATTTATCAAGTGCTCGAGACCCATCACTTAAGTGCCCAAACATGAGGAGGGTGTCCTTGCAGTTTAGTGCCTTAAGGCCATCCTGACCAAATCCTAGCACGCTGTCCATGACTTCCTGAGCAGCTCTGCAGCAGGCACAGCGCTGTCCCCCTGTACCTGGTGGATGGGATGATGAGGGACTCTGTCTTTGTGATCTTCCCGCTGGGTGGGAGCTTCTCCACAAACACATCTGGAGTGGGGAGTTCAGCGTCCTGGACTTCAGCTTGCTGGTTAGACTCCTGCAAAAACACAGGGAACAGAGTCACCAGGAACAAACCCTCCCCTCTGTCTCACCTTGGGAGCTTAGCTCCATCTGGGGCACATTGAGCCTGCCTCTTCCAGACATGCTCCTCACTGCCAAAAGGGAGAAGCCAATAGTGGCTATCTGGGGCTCCCAGTTGCCAGCTCTGCCTCACAAGGGAGCTGCAGGTAGGAAAGGTGTTCAGATATGCTATTTGGAACAGGGACTCTCACAGATCAAAGCCAGGGACATGCCTCCTCACGCAATGCAGATTAATTCAGCTTACCCAAACGAACCAGCTAAGAGAGAAAGGCATGAGAGAAGTGTTACACACCCCATGTTCCCAGCAGAGCAACTTGAGCTTTGGGATTTTTCCCTCAGGACCAGCTTGATTTCTGCCAATTCAGCTTAAAGTAATACTTCTGTCTGATAAAATGAAACAGCCTGGAGCATCCTTTACATGCTCAGTAGCAAGCTTTGGGCCAGCCTTCCTCAGGCTGTTTGAACAGAAGGTCAAATAGAGCATTTCACCTGCAAAATGCTGAAAGACAAGAACCTCCAAACTAAGATGAGAAGGAAAACTCAGTGTTATCTTCACTGCAGCTGCAGTTACCCATGGAAGTTGTGTTGCATGTGCAGCTATATGGACAGACAGACGCATGCCACAGAATGCAGCCCACAGCTGACACACAAACTGACAGGAGGGAAGTCAATAAGTGCATTTTCAACTTACATAAGGGACAGTGTCAGAAACACTGTCGCCTGCATGTTTGGTTCCAAGACTCTTTGTCTTTTCAGGCACTTCTACCTGCTTGAGAGAAGAAAAATCCTCAGGAGGTTTAGCACCAAGCACAGTTTCCAGCCACACTCTCTGGGTCAGGCTGTTCAGAAGAGATGCTTCTCCATTTAAACATCACATAGCTCTGCAGGATGGCCAGCAGTGCTTCCTGGTCACACCAGGACTGCACACATTAGTGTGGGATGTGGCCAAGCTGATGCACAACACACAGTAGAAGCAATGAAGTGCCCTGAGATGGGACTGACACTTTATGCCCCTCCATGAGGGAATGGAAAAGCAGTTGAGCTGCCCCTGACCATTCACTGTCAGCCACCAGGAAAAGTATCCCAACAACAGTAAAGAAAAGCTTCCTCCACAGACTGCTAAGAAGACCCTAAAACTCCCAGGCAACACCTCCCATCCTGGCAGTCATTTCAGGCACATGGGAATCTGAAGCTATTCGTACCATCAGCAAGTATTCAATACATAACCCAAAGATGCACCCTTGAGTTAATACAATATTTGCTTTAAAAAGAAAACAAAACAAAAACCCCCAAACCCCCAAAAAAACAAACGTGTTTTCTTAGCAGAAAATTTGTATCTCTGCATCCAAGTCTTTGGAGGGAGTCAGAGAGGGTGCTATAATTTACACATGCAAATAGAGACAGTGCAGGTCTGTTACGTGCAGATAGGTAACACCTGAAATGTGACTTACAGGACTCGGTGGCTCTCTCTGGCTCCTGATGCTGTGGATGCTACCAATTTCTGTCTGAGAGCTGGAGTGTGACAGTCCTTCAAAGTAAGGTCTGAATAAGAAAAGTAAAACCCATTTCTTACTATCAAAAACACTGACAGGGCAAGTCCACCACATTCATAGCAAAGCAACACGACAGTTTCCAGAGGATCTTACTGCTCCCCAATGGTTCCAGTAAAACAGGCTACTTTTGAAAGGAGAGGAAGGTGTCCAGGACAGTAAGAGAAGCCAAAAAGCCCAGGGATCCCTGGATCTCGCTCTTGACTGACATACAGCAAGTAGAATTACTGCTTCCCCCCACACCCCAACACTCTGCTCCTGGGTAAGTGATGCTTGGTGCTAATATGCATTTTATTTGCAGGTTGCATCTGGATTTGGCTGCCAGCCCTAGGCTCCAATTACACATTTGTTCAATAAGGTAAAGTAGCACACACAATCAGATTGTGCTTCTACTCAAAAGGCAGCTCATCACATCAGGCTACAAGACTGAATTATAATGTAAGGCACTGATTTTTTGTTGTTGCAGGAAGAACCTGCCTATGAGCCATCAGCATTTATCACATCCTCTTTAAGATATGCACACAAGAACTGCACACAGGAAACTACAGAGTGTCTCCCCAGGACCAGACACATTAAGTTCTTACTCCAGCAATCACATATCCCAGAACAGTTAGCTCCTCAGCTCCAGGGAACAGGATATGAACTTTCAGTGTGCAAAGTAAAGCATTTTGGCTTGTTTCAAAGCAGCTGCTTACCACAAAACATCGCTTTTCAAATCCCTTCAAGGTAGGGCCTACCAACTGGTTGATATCTTGGGTTAAGCACCAAACACCTTTACAAGCCACCAGCCCTATCATTTACCAACACTGCCCCAGTCTATCCTTGACATCTTCTTGCTCACTGATACAGAACAGGTCATTCCAGACTCAGAATCTGTTCTTAGCCCAGTAAGGTAATGCGACATTAATGAGGATATTATGACACCTGGTAATTAGCAGATTTAGCAGATGCTGTACTGACCAACTGCAGTGGTCAGTGCCATAACTCTGTTTCAGAGCCATCAAGCACTGAGGGCCTGAGGATGCAACCACACACCAGTCAGAAGGATGAGTGCAGCTCAGTCTCATGTTCTCAGTCTTTATTGGGCAGAGATGTGACACAGCTCTGTTAGCTCAGGGCTCTGCATCTGCTCAAGACCCCAAGCCAGCAACCCCCAGCTCAGCTCCACAGTGCTGGGACTGACCCACACATCACTGCCCACACGAGCCCTTTAAAAACAGGCTTGAGCATATCAGCATGTGCTGTAGTCAATGCCTTTGGGCCCTGAGGAATTCATTTGTTTCCTGCAGCTCTGCTTCCTTAATCCCTGCAAAGACTCTCTTTCCACACAGGGTATTATTACAAGAAAGGTCTTTCCAGAAAGACAATGTGCCTTGTTCATCCCCTCCTCTACTTCTGCCTTCGCGTACATTACCTTCCTGTTTTTACTACCTCTTCAAAACACTGTGTACAGCTCAATTCTCTGCCTGCCTGCCACCAACTCCTTCCCCTGTGCTCAGGTGGCAGGGCAGCAGAACATCTGCAAAGGGAACAAGGAAGAACTGAGACTGAAGGGAAGTTAGACTCCACACACACAGCCTCTAGATCACAAACTGTCATTCCCATTCTAACACCACCATGTCAGGGGAAAAAACAGAGGGGAAAAAACAGCATGGAAGGGTGGGAACGACACCAACATCTGGCACTGTACACAGTCTCTCTCTGGCCCAGCATAAGCTGCCTCACACTTACTTTAACTTTGGCTTTGGAGTGCTCAAGACACTGTCATCATCCTCCATTTCTGGCCCACTGTCACTGGGATTCTCTATATCCAGCGTGTCATATAGAAGGTCCAAATCCTCCTCCACCTCTGGAACATGCTCTGCTGGGTCCTGCTCTGAATCCAGAACCTACTCAGGACAAAAACAGGTATCACCAACCCTTCTAGGAGCCAGACTGAGGAGCCTCCTAGGATTGCAGTACACCAGTCCAGGGAGGAAGATTCTATTCCTGGAGCTAGGATACTGTGTCCAACAGGAGCATTAAGTACATGAGAAATGCTTGTCTTGGATCAAGCTTGTCAGTGCCTGGTTAAGCAGGAGTTACATATTGGAGCAGGCATCCATGAGCATGCCATTTAACCATTGGTTATGTCCATTATTCAACCCTATTCTATAAACAAAGCTTTAAAAAGGCTCCAAAGGAGTCCCAGTTTCCTTAGAACCAGTACAAAATTCCAGTATTCCCAACAATGTAACCTGTCTTGGGTTTTACTGAACAGCTGCCCGGACACCTCGTGATTTGATACCCAAAAATGTCCACAGGAGGCGCCTGAAACCTGGACGAGGACCCGCCGCCACCGACAGGGCAAAGAGAACACACATACTTCACACTGAACTTGCACGGGTTGTTTCACATATACCCCGGAGCAAGCAGGGGCTGTGCCCAGGCCAGAGCTTGCTTTTTGGGTGGCAGCTCCAGAAAAGCAGCAGCTCGGCTGTCTGAGCCCTCAGCTGTGGGTGCTGACTCTGCCAAGCTAACTTGGGAAGAACAGCAAAGCTAACAGGACTCTTTGGAAGAGATAGGAAGCACGAGGAGTTACTCACTCTTACCCACAAGCACAGAGCCATGCAGCCAAACGAGAAGTTAACTGTTTTTGTATTATATACTTAATGTTACACAGGTTTCTTGGGTTTTGGATCTGTTTCATCCTTTTCAGCTCTGATCAAGCAGCTGACTCGTGGATCTGAGCTCCCTATCCAAGTTTTTCATGTCTTTCCTGCTTGTTCTAGTAAGGTGATCAAACAGGCTGGGATTTAACTTTGCAAGCAATATACACCATTTGGACTATTTGCCTTTGAACGGCTCAAAGATAATTTCAAAGCATTCTGCAAAACTAATGGGTATGCACATGGCTGCCAAAATCTGCTTTTGATAAAACTTCATCTAGAAAATGTTTGCTGACATTTAGAAATTGGCCCTCAAGCCTCCCTGCAAGGCCAGGGTGTAAGGAAAGGTCACATCCACTGTGGACTTGAAAACAAAATGAAGGGAACAAAAGGAAACAGGAGAGTGCTCCTGAAGACTAAAGCAAGATGCACCAAGCAGAGGGCAGCACACAAGACAGGAAGGTTTGCAGAATGAATTACTCACCTCATCAGACACTTTAAACCTCTTCAGCAGTGCCACAACCTTCTGTTTGAAGTTTTGTTGCTGCAAGTTAAAGACACTTTTACATAAGTAAAGCATTAAGTGAGCTGTTTTCTCCCAGTCTTCGAGAAGCCCAGACACATCTGACACTGGTGGCTACACTGCTGTTTCAAATCAAACAACACCCGGCACCACAGACCACCTCTCTGCTGTTCTTACACTGAAATCAGCTTTTCCACACCTATGATAATTTCATTCCTGCATTACCACAAACTGATAGGTCCCACTCCAACAAGCACTATAAATCTGAAAGATGGCACACTGCTTTTGGTTGGATAACAAATTTTATCTGCCAGATCACCTCCTGTACCTTTTTGATACGTTTCTGGAAAACACCTGACAATCACCTTTTCTGACTCTTAACAAGGATGAGCCAACAGAGACAACTATCCACTGACCCAGAGAACAAATACAATTTCTACCACCAAAGCATGGGAGGTTTTTTTGCAGGAGCTTGCATGGCAGGTTCATTTATTTCACTAGCAGCACTGGAGAAAGAGAAGTTGTGGCGCTTATCCATAGCACTTTCCCCATCATGCAAATGTTTCCTGAGCCATACTCCCAGATCCTGGACACAGTGGGAACCAAGTCCAAAACAACACAAGGCAAACTACTGCACTTCCTTTGTGTTTGCTTACCCCCAAGAGCTCCCCCTCTTGCAGGATCAAACAGCTGAGGTTTGCCAGGAGCTGCCCAGCCCTTCTCTGCTGGTCACTGACAAAACTGATATGCACACTCTCGAGAAGACAAGAAGGGCCCAGGTCTTAGTGCTGGTACAGAGCATTTGAGGTGGCATCCTTGTGTCAGGAGGAAAGGGAGAAGGAAATGGCTGGTACCAGGCCACTCTTAGGCGAAGAAAGTTGCTCATTTGCTGACTCTCCTGTATCTCACGTGCTCTTGCAAGCCCAAATGCCTACTCCTAACTCTGGCCTCAGACACTTCACACAGATCCCAAACTGCACCCTTTATCTCTGAATTCATATGCTGCAGCTGCAGCCACCTTCTAGACAGCTGAAGTTTAGGTGAAATAAATCCACCACACTCTCCCAAGACAGCTCTGTTTCTGTCCCCAGTGCATCCCTGAGGCTGAGATGCTCTCACAATAGTGACAGCTCTCTGGCTCAGGGTGTCAAGCAAAACCATCCATCACAACACCTTGGACCAGCTCAGCAGCCCACGGAGAGGGGACACTCAGCATGCAGTAGCTAAGGTGACATGGCAAGAGCTGTTTGCTGGCCTGAGTGGTTTCACAGAGAGAAGATCGGGTTTGAAGCTGGGCTGATGTTAACTTAACTGGCATCACCAAACCCAGTTTTGCACCAGCTGGAGATTCAGCATCAGTTCAGAGGTCAGGGCTAGAAAGACATTCCTATTATGAGTTCCTTGCTTAATAACTAAGTGGTGGATTTTGTCCTGACTGGTCACTGACACTTCAAAACAATATGGACACCAAGGATATGAACCAGCACACTCCTGGTCTCATAGAAAGGATCTTTATAGTGACAGATTCAGGACAAAATAGGGTTTATTTCAGACCTCATCAAAACATGGATTTCAGAAACAGCCTTAGAAGTGGTAAAAGGATGTCCAACTTTTTCCTAAAACCAAAACCAAACCTAGCCCATCCTTGGTGATTCTGAGTTATTGTCATCATGGACATGCATAAACACTTGTGAAAGCAGAAAGCTGAATCATTGTGTGGTCAAGCACGAGTCCGTGCTCCACACAAGTGCAGCTTTGCAGGCACACTCATGCTTGTGAGAGGGTGGATAGCCACATGCATCTTTCTAAGTGTATATATATATATACATATATATATATATATATATATATATACATATATATATATATATATATATAATATCCAGGTACTTCTTTTGCCTCAGCACCACATGCACCACCTGAAATTTCTCTACCAAGCTCCAACCCCTGACTAAGCCATTTCATTTTGAGAACTTCCTGCTGGCCTCTCCCACGCAGAGCACAAATAGGAGAGCTTTCCTTCACTTAGAGCTTCTTTCAGGACTTACATGAGCACGGATCCTGCAATGGCTTCTTCATGGGAGTGGAATTTCATACACTTGCATGATTTTTGGAGGTCCTTAACCTTGCACACACCTTGGATGGTCCTGGTCCCTGAACTGGCTGCTTTTTCTAGCTCTTCACATGCTGTGACCATGCCCTCAAGCTCCATGCTGGGCCAGCATGTCTGGTGCTGCTGCTCCCACAAGCCACATGCACTGCACATCCTGGCCAAACCCCATCAGTGTTAGTAGAACTAATTTCCACCGACCCTGGTTATGGACGTCGTTCTTACTATCGATCTCCGCTGCTTCTTGGGCTTCCCCAGCTCGTACTCATCATCATCCAAATCCTGAACAGAAAGAGGATTCCTGTGTTACCTTCACGATTCTGTGACACATGAGCATTTAAGTGCTAAAAATGTTCCTTCTGTGAAGATGAACCTGCTGCTCTGTCTTCCAGACATCCAGCATTTGCCTTAATTGCAGTTATGATGGCAGAGGGAAAAGGAAGTGAAACAGGTCTGCAGGGACAGGAAAAAGAGCTTGGAGAAGTAAAACAGCCCTAGTTCTACATTCAAGGAACAAGGACAGTCACAGCCCCGCATTTTGGCGGGTCCCTCTCTCAGTACCCTCTGACAGGTGAAAGGCACATGATGCCAGAGTCTGAAAGCAAATTAAGACCCAAACTCAAAAGCATCTCACATCTAGTCAGGGGATTCTCCATAAGGACCAGTTTTGCAAAAGGTATTAAAGACTAAAGACTGCCTCAGACCCCACTGGGCCTTTAGTTACAGCTGGGGATCCAGTTGGGCTCTTTGAATCCAATGAGCACTACAGAAGCAACCAAATGATCCCCTGACCATTAAGCAGAGAAGCACAAGGATGCCAATGTTTTTTCAGGGAGCTCAAGTCCAAACATGTGAACAGATAAATCACAGCACGTAGAAGAAATTAGTTACTGTGCAGGCCTTCTCCACTGCAGCTGAACACTTGGTAACAGTCTCGCACTGGCGTGGTTTAGATACAGAAATAGACTTTTAGTTTCAAGCACGAGCCGGGAGCGCACATGCTCCACTGAGCCCTCGCAGGGAGAAGCCATGCCCTAAACAGTACCTGGCCCTGTACGGCATCATCACTGGCCTCCTGCTCAGAAGAGAAGCTCTCGTACTCTTCCTCGGAATAGTTGTCTGAAAGGGAAGGAAAGAGGGGAGAGATCCTGTGAAACTCTTTTAAGGTGAGGGCATGGTCTCATCTCAGGAGCAGAAAAGGCCAACTAAGTCACAAATCAAAAAAGGAGGCACACAAGGAGAAGATAAACTAGCAGGCATCTCTCTGTGCTAGAAACAGTGAAATGGGAACTGTCTCGAGGAAAGGAATACGGAGAAACACACCCAGTAAGAAGGAAGGATCAGGACACAGTAAAGGCTCCTCCCCCTTTTACCCTAGAAAGAACCACCTGGTAGACAGCAGCAAGCAAAGAGGTTTCTCCACATGGGAAATTACTTCTGCCCCTAACATGGGCATAACTGACTTAAAGGGGCAAGTAAAACATGACAGAGTCTAAAACCTTTATGGAAATGACACTTCAGGTGAGCTGCCTGGCCCCAGGCAACAACACACAAACACCTACATGCACTCCTTCAGCAGGTCACTCTTGCAGCAGCAAGCAGAGGGCTGGTACCACATAAAAACATCATCACAACTATAAACCCAGTGACTTCCCTATACAGTGCACAACATCATGGATTTACACTCACTAAGCCAGGCCATCCTCCACAGCAAAACATGTTGCAGGTCTTATCTAAAATTAATCAAACTTACTGTACAATAGTCAAAGGAAAAAGAAGATGGAAGAGTAGCTTAAATGTAAATCTCCTGAATACAAGACTGGTAGCCAGGTGAGAAGCTACAGGTTCTCATCACATCCACCAGTAATGCTGGGAGAGCACTGGTGAGAACACAGCCAACCCTTGCTGGATGGCTCAGGTGTGGTGTGGCATGCAGGAGAAGCTTTGATAATTCAATCCCCCACTCCTGTCACAGCTTACACAGCAATACATTTGCAAAGTTGAGTTTTCTTTGCATTGATCAGTTACAGACACAGCAACTTGTGCAAACCAGTGCTCATTTGTCCCAGGAAGCATCCAAGCCCAGGAGGGGTTTAACTCCAGCTAGTTCAGGAAAACACTGGTCCTCAGAGAATGTGGTTGGACTCTTACCTGTAGACTTGATTTTCTGGCTGGCCTGCATAGTGCTGTCCTCATGGTCGATTGGCTGACTTGATAAAGAGAAGATCCAGATTTCTGCAACCTTCAATGGAGCCTCTTTGATGTTGCTGAAAAGGCTCAGAACCTGCCCACCTTCTGTAGGGTGCTGCATGACCTGGGACAGAAATTAAGCAGTACAAATCTGCATTTAAATGTCATTTGCATACTACAAGAGTTATTTATGTTAATAGAGTTACTCTAGATTTCCAAGACCTTGTAACCACAGGAACCACTTGCAGGCAATACACAAGGCTAGTTGAGATTTTATCTGACTCCTAATGAAAGTGATGGAAGGAAAGAAAAAAGCATTCTGAGTTGATTAGCTTATCCTTGAAGCAGAGTACTTGACTACCTCGTTACTACGTATTTGCTTCCCCAGTACAGTACTGATTTGAATTACCAAGTTACTCACCTTCTGAACGCCTAATTAAGGAACTTTGTTTGTCTTAAGGTTTTGAGCTGGTAAAAGCAAAAATTCTTGGTGAGATACAGATGTAAAGTGTTTCCTAAGGCAAAATATCCCTGCTCCAGAGAGCATGGAAAACACATGAATCGCAGAATGAACTGGCCACCACCCTGACGTAATGAAGCAGCAGGTCATGAAAAACAAGTCAATGGTGGAGGCAGAGGGGCATCCTGGTGCAGGTTTCTCCTTCCTTTGCCACTCACAGCTCACAGGTTTCTCCCCAGAATGTAAGTCTTGTGTTCTTCTCCTGACCCACCAGAGTGAGCAAGCACATCCCCACACCTGCACATCAGCTTCCCAACACACACCAGGCTGCTTTGTCAGCTCCTCACACGGACCTAACCAGACCTGAGCTGATGAGGAACATATGTCCTCTGCTCTGAAACTGCCCACTCTCAACTCCAATTCACTGCTTTTTTTCAACAGCTAAGAGAACTTTTAAAGTTTTTTTAAAGAAATGAGTCAGTGCAGTTTAGGGGTCATCTTCCTATAAACTCCAAACAGGAAGGGGGGCTTGTAAAATCTGTTTTCCTGAAGACTGAAATTTCATAAATATTCCAGATGAGCTGGAGAGCAACTATTCCCTAACATGGTGAACCTTTGAACATTTTTGACCTTCTAACCCCCAGTCAGCTGACATTACAAACAGACATAAGAAAAACCACATGTAGCAGCAGCAAATGCCCAACACTTAGAAGTTCACTGATGACTCTAATTAATGGGCCCTCATGTTTTCTGCCTTACAGCAGTATTTACTTTTTAGTTCTCCAGCAAATCAAACAGTACAGGAAAAATGTTAGCTGCAACACCACACATTTGGCCAATTCAAATAAGGAGTTCACCTTTCACTGCAAGACTGAGAGAAGCTGAACTCACAAGAGAAGTAGTCTTTAGAGTGAATTATTTAATGTAACTCACCACAGCATAACACAAGCTTATTTTGGATGAAAGTCGGTTGTTGACAGAATGCAGTCTGATGAAAAATACTGGTGTTAAACTGAACTTGCTACTGCTAAGCCCATTTCTAAACACTCGGAAACTGAAACAGCAGAGGTTAAACAGGGCATGAAATAACAAAGCATGGAGCTATGCCATTCAGAAAGCCTTAGTGAATAATTTAACCATACTTGACTCCAGCATTAATTTTATCATTTACTTCTCATGAATAGAGCTCCACCTAAATTACCAACAGCCATGAAATAACAATGACAAAGTGTTTTTCAAGCAAAATGAGAGGAATTACTTAATCCTGAACTCTCATACTGTGACACTGAGAAGCACAGCAAACCTTGCTTTAACATTACCATTTCTCAGTGTTGGAAGGCTTGCCCAAGTGACTCTGTCTTGTTCTGCACTTTTCATCTGGACCCCCTAAGTCTAATAAAGCCACAAAACAATAACAAAACCCTCAAAAGGTCATAAGCTATCCTTGTGAAAGCTTTAGCTATTAAGATATGAGGCAGAAAACGCTCAGTATTATTACTCAGTAATAAAATCTGGTTAAAATATTGCCCTGTGAATATTGATTACAGCTATTAAAACAGCTATTTGAAATCCTGCCAGGTACTTCTCAATGAGGAAAGTGACAACAATGGGTTTGAAGAGAAGAGAGAATGTCCACGTGTGTAAACAGACCATGTGAAGAGCAGCTCACCTCAGCCATGTTGATACACCCCACAGCCAGGGTCTTGTAGCCTAAAATGGTTCGGTTCTTGTACCGCTTCCGCCGCTGCAGCATGATCTGAAGCTTGTTGCCTTCTCTCTTCAAGAAGTGAGGGTACTGAGGTGGGAAACACAATGGAAAAGTTTGTTTTGTTTCTTGACAGTATCTCCCAAGCTTCACAGATAACCTCCATTCCTAAGGAATAACCCCAGGGCTTTTCTAAGCGCCGACAGCTCACTCACACTCAGTGGACAATCCTTCATTATCCCGAGCAAGACTTCAGCTCTGCCCAAACCGCTCAGACAACCACTCCAAAAACACAATCCAGGCACACAGAGGAGCTGTTCACTTTGGGAAGGGCCGGTTCCAGGGAGATGAGCAGCCTCCAGGAGACACTTTCCCCAACAGCTGAACAGAGGTTGCCCGGAAGTGGAGCCTGAGGTGCTACCCAGGGGCATGGGCTGCCCTGCACAAACAGTGGGCAGTGGCAGGGACAGCCACAGACCCTCACGCTCTTGGCAGGACACTGCCTTCCCTCCAGCACAAGGACACTTCTCAAGTGGTTGTATTTTAAGTAATTGAGTCAAGAAAAAAACGTGTCCTACTGCCAGGTTATGTTGCAAAGACATAAATCCTCCCCAGACATGTTCCATACAAGAAAATACATTTGTTTATACACCTCCCCCAAAAAGTCCCCAGGAATAGAAAGCTGTCAAGTCCAGCAGAGACTATTAGGGAAAGAGCAGAGTTAACCATAACCATAACCATGAGGGAGAAGCTGTGCAAAGGAAGAAAAGTCTTCAGGAAAAGATAAAGCAGCAACCTGAGCAGTCTTATCCCCAGAAGAGAGGAGACTGGGACACATGCTCCAAATATACAACATACATAGTACTCAATAACCAGCAGACAGGAGAACCCAGTTGCTGGGATCTCAAAAAGGACATTGCCAAGTGAAGGATGCTTCTCTTGCAGGGAAGAACTACTTTGTTTTTTCCTCGGTACATTATGAAAATTAACTTCCTGCCCATCAAAACACTTGATAAATTCAAATACCAAACACCATCAGAAATCCCTGAGATATTAATTTGTAGTCCAGAGCAAGCCTGACTGCTCTGCAGGGAGCTGGGAGCAGCGGCCACACAAACAAGAAGAATACTAATTAGCTGATTGCTCTGCAAGGGCAAGATCTACTGCTCATTGTCCAAGGAAGAGGCGTTGCAGAGGAGAGGAACAATAGTCCATGTAACTAAGAGGCAACCTCAAAACACACAGAGCCTGTGACTCTACAGATGTGCAACATCTCAAAAGAAGGATGGAAGAAAGTTATTAGAGAGAAGGGGTAGGTGGGGCTCAAAAAGCCAGAGGCACCTTTCACATTCAAATTTACCATATCCTTGCTTCTGGGGCCCGTCTGCATGTTGGAAGGGCAGCAGGGAAGAGGGACTCCTTGCTCTCAGTTCAGAGCATTTGAGCCACACCAAGGCTGCTTAAGTACAAACCTAGAACTGAAGTCCCAAGTCACACGTGGTCACAGGCCAGGTAAATTTGAATGTGTCCAATTTGCTGGGATTAAACTGAATAGCTCAAGTCCCTATTTGTACAAGTTTCTGGTTTCTCAGGTGTACTGCCCGGCCACCTCTGATGAGCATTCACAGAGGTCGTAAAAGAAAGGTATAGGGAGACTCAGGCCACTCAGCTCCTCCATTAAAAGCAAGGCCCTCCAGAAGAAAAGACCAGCTATTTGCATAGCACAGTCCAGCTTTTTTAACACCAGCCATGACTTACCAACTCTACAGAATTGCTTCAACACAAACTTTTCAGTAATTGTCAATCCATGACAGAGATTGGAGAGGAAAACAGTTTGGCTCAAAACATTTGAAAACTTTTAGAGGGAGAACCAAACACCTCAAGGCACCTCTGAGGAGTGAGAAAACACATACACCAGAACAGTGAGAGTCAGGGCAAGACTTTTTCTGAAGCCCCAATGATGTAATCTCTCCCATCTGGAAAGGTTTATTAGATTAAAGACAGGAATTAAGTGCAGAGCTCTTAATTAATGCCAGAGAGCTGCGATGTTGTGCTTGGAATATCTGGGGAATTGTGGGTCAGGAGAAGCAGACATTCCAGCAGTAAGGGTGATGGTAGCTCTCCTGCCAGAAAGGCTGCTGCTGGTCTAGCCCTAGCTAGAAGGTGAAGCAGGATTGGACACACACCACTAACTCCATTCTTACTCAGCTGTGTAACAGAGCAGCAGGAAACTCCTCCCTTCAGTTTGAGCAGCGGCCTGCCAGACACAAGGGGCTGCTCACTGTTACACCAGCCAGCACAACACCTCTGGCTCAGCTCTGCAAGGAAACACTCTGCACAAAGTACAAGAATGTCACCCAGGAGAAGGAGCTGAGCAGGCAATGACTGAAGGCACAAGGGGCTGGAAATCCAGGCAGGTAGCACAAAGCAAGGCATACGGTGTCAAGAGCTGACAGTGCAATATGGAGATACTGACTGCTGCAGGACAACAAAACCTCGTTCTGCGACATCCACGTGCTTTTACTTTGTGGCCCACCACCACTCTCAAAATATATCCCAGGCACTAAATTCAGATTGTACCTACAGTTGTTAGCTAGAAGTAGCTTTCAGCCACTGTCCAATTAAGTAGCAGTAAAAGTTGCCATAAAAACCCAGCTGTGCCATTTCAAGAATGCTTCCCAGGCCTTACTGCATCCAAGACCGCCAAACTTTCCTGCAGTCAGAGACCAGCAGCACATCTCTGCTTTAAGCTCACTCACCTCTGCTGAAGGCTTATTGTCACAAACACTCCTCTCCCCTGTTCTGGCTCAATTCCCAGCCCCGTCAGGGAAAACAGAGCTAAAGGTAGTGCTCTGCATCCTGCTGCGGCCTTGCTCTGAGCCCCAGAAAAAAAAACCAACCCACCATATTCCCAATTAATTCTAAAAAGATCTGCAGACTTGCTCCTTGCTGACACAGGACTGGCAGAGGGCAACCTGGCTCATCTTACAGCTTTGCTCCCAGCCGTGGGAAAGCTGCAGCCACAGGATCCAGGTGTACATATTCCTGGCATGCAGCTTGGTTATTCCTGTTCACAAAAGAGGGCATGCAATGCTGCAGTTAACTCAGTCTGTGCGCTGCATCAGGACTGAAGCAAAAGCATCAGCCGTCTGCTTGGGCAGCTGCAGGGTTACCATCTGTCTGCAATGAAATCTTACCTGCTTCAGCTCTGCACAGGTCTGAGTAACAACCAGTCTCACATCATCACTTGAGCCTTTCTCCTTACCAGATCAAAGTCCTGAAGTCAAGATCTAACCAACAGCCACAAAACGAAGATAATCCAGGTAAGAATGCTTCTGAGTGTCTGTCTGGCTCTGCTCTATGCATGCAGGATCCCCTCTCTCACTTTCAGCAAGCCAGCCCTTATTTACCTTATTTCCCTGCTCAGGAAGTAGGACCAGGACAGCAGGCTTTGAAGAAAAGAGGAACCAAAAACTGCAGTTATTCCAATTCACAGCTATTCCCGTGACTCTAGAGCCAAGAGTAACTAAAAGCACACTGCTCCTGCTTCCCCAAATGGTGCCTCCCCTCAGCAACTCCAAATCAGAGGCTCACCTGACTCATTCCTACTACTGCCTTCTGTCAGCCTGACACTCCACACCACCCCCATGGCTGCCATCCTCCACTGCCTATTCATAAAGAAGGCAACAAAAGGCAAAAAAGAGCTGACTTGCTCTGCTTCAGTTCTTGCCACAGCCATAACTTGAAGAGGACAGCCTGCAAAGTCTTCATGTTCCAAGATGCACTGTGGAAGGAACACTGTGAACCAGCACCCTGCTCCAGATCCTCAGTGCTGAGAGGCAATTCAGACAAGTTGCGTTGTTGCACACAGGACATGCAGAGGATCTTCACCTCAGAGCCACCACACATCCCTGCTCCCTGCAAAGCAGTCAGTCCAAGAAGCACCCACATCCCAGCCTACCTGCAGCGAGAAGGTCAGCGCGAGCTCCGTCTCCACATGTCCACTCGGGGGCAATACAATCTCGTGAGACCGCAGGATGCGCTTGGAGCCCTGCACGGAAACGAAGTCCAGTGGGTGAATTCCCCCGAAGCCAGCCCTTACATCCCATCCCAGCCCTATTTACTGCAAACCAGGAAACGTTGTCATGGACTACCACAGAGAAGTGAACGGATGGGTCTGACCTTGTACTTCTGTGAAATATTAATGAGATGAAAGGGAGATATTTGACTAATAAAGATTTGGGCATATTTACTGTCCCTAACTGCAACAATGCAGCTTTTGTTCTGCCAAACCCCAGCATTGAAAAGCTGTGATTCAACCCCCACCCCTGGAGTTGAAGTCTCGTATTTTCACTTCAGCCAATAGGTACAAGGCTCTTCATCTCCGGGGTCTGGAGACTGCAGCATCATGCTTAATTCTCCGGCATTAGCCATGACGACTGGGCTTTTCTTTTTGTGAACACACCCCTCCCTGGGGAAAATGGGGACTTTAACCTGTTTAAACAATTGCCAGTAGCTGGGAATATTAAAGAAAAAATTCACTAAGCATCTCAGTGGAGTCTGGAGATTTAATGTATCACAGGGCAACTCCAAATCAACCCTGTGTGTGGGCTGCCTTATGCTAAACAGAGTTAGCAGGCTATTTACTGTGTGAGCATTTCATTTCAGGGAATGTTTGAAGGAAAACTAGCAGGAAAACATGACAGACTGCTGCCTAGCAAACCCTTCTGCATTGTTCCAACACAGTGGCAAGTTTCAGAGGTCTCTGGCTCAATGCTCTGCTGAGGCTGCAGATCTGGCTTTGTCCAGAAGGGCTGATCTCCCAGAAGCACAGAACTGTAGCTCTCGAAAAAGCAGCATCTGGGAAATCAGAGACAGACTAGGGGGGGTAAACACCTCCAAGCTACATCCAAAGGGAAATGTGGTCTGCCCCTATTAGCCTCAAAGAGCATCATGAGATGAGACAGCAGCAGAGCCTCGTTTACATCCCCTCCTCCCCAAACGCATGGCTCAGGCAGCCAGAGCAAACACTGTGATCTGCAGCGGTGCCTCAGCTCCCCTCTGGAAGCTCCAGCACATCAGACAACAGAGCAGAGCCAGGCACCCAAGGGCTGCCCCCAGGACAAGCAGCACGCGTGCAAGTGAAGCACAGCCAGCCTGGCCGCTGGCAACAGCAGCAGCTGCTCCATTTGTGCAAAGCTCCTAATAGCAGCAATCTTGCTTTACTGGTTACGCAACCAAAATCTAATGAAAGACCAAATATAGTTGCTTTTAAAAGACCACAGCAGATAAACAGAGCAATGGCTCAGGAAATACAGCTGACAACTCTTTGAACATCACTGCTCAGGAGGCTGCAAGGAGACATGGGAAATGCAGGTAAGATGCTCTCATTAGGTCTGAATTCAGTCATCCCCTCTGGAAGGGCTCTGGTGTCTGACAACTCTCATGCAATTCCCCATACAAAGGCAGTCATTTGACAGAGATCATGTATTTGATGATCCAGTATCACCAGCCTCAAACAATAGCCATGTCAGAAACCTGAGTGCTGGCAGATTAAGCATCCCTGAAAGAGCTTGTCAGCATCAGCATCATAACCTGCAAGCTCTAAAGGGACTTTTAATAGCAGAGCTTCGAACCTGGCTGTGTCGACAGCTGCAGTGCTACTGACCCACTGTTAAACAGCACATCCCAAAGAAATATGGGTGCAGAGCCAGCACAAGGGACACCCAAGGCGAGGCACTCTTTGGAACAACGGCCATTCCAGCCACTGTCACCTCTAGGTCAAGTGGACAGGGCAAAATAAGGGTAGCCTGGTGATGCAAGTTGGAGCCTGGGACATGCAGATGCATGTCCTGAACAAGGCATGCCTGTCTGCCTTCCAGTTCCTCAGGGATGGGCCCTGGTGTGAAGAGGACTGCTCAGGTTCCAGTGTCTGGATTACAGCAGGAATGCAGATCACAACAAATACACAAAATGGGATGTGAAACTCCCACGTGTTAAAATTCCCTTTGGATTTGTGGGTCTGGGGCAAGCTTTCACCTATAGAAAGTGTAAGCAGTCAGCAGTAATCTGGAGAAGAAAAGAAGGTTTTGCTCTAATAAAAGCTACTGAATTCTTCAACCCAAGTCTGGCACTCTCTGGGTATAGATCATTCACTGACAAGCCTCAGGTCCTTACAGTGATGCATTCATCATCTAGGAGCACAAACATATGGAAAGCTTTCAGCCTTGATAAGCAGTATCTGACAGCCTGGAAACCCACAGCAGTGCTTCTTCTGAGGTTCCCACAAACCAGGTGTGTGAAGCAATTCCCTGCCTTTCTGCTCCCTGCTGTGGCTGCATGAACTCCCTCCAACATAGAGGGACACATTTTTACCCCAGCTGGACAACTTAAAGATGAGAGATACCAATTAAATCCTCAGCTATATATTTTTCCACCACAGGCCCTTCCTGATTTCACCTTCCAAACTAGATTTTGTGTGCTTTGACACCAGCTCTCTGCAGGGGTTTGCCTAGTTCTTTATTTGAAAAGCAGCAGCTTTTCAGCACAGTTGACGTTCTACTTATAGGTCTGCCAGGCTTTTACTCGTTAAGCACTTTAGCATTTGCAGTGATGGGAGCACATGAGCTGAACTGATGCCGTGACGCACTGTGGAACTGAGTTCCCTTCCTTCCCAGCCCGCCTCCAGGCAGTGTGACCTACATGGAGTTACCTAATTAAATGGCAAACATCTGCTGTAAAGTGGGTTATCTACCTAGGATAACAACTGTATTTTAGGAAAAGTAATTAGTCTGTACAGGCACCCTACAAATCCACTGACAAGCTTGGCCACAGGCTCAATAGCAGAGCTGCCCACCAGCAGAGGAAGGCCCAGACTTCCCCAAACCAAGACCCAGTTACCAAGATGTTCAGCCCCAGACTGTTAAAAAGAGAACCAGGCTTGGATTTAGTGCCAGCTCAGGAAGAAAAGGTGACATATGATTCATAAAGAGCATTTTTACATGCAGACAAGCTCATGCTGAGCCATCAGCGAACAATATTCTTCACTTACAACAGTGAAATGAAGTAGGAAGATGGGAGAAGGAGAGTCTGCACAGATCCAGAATGCCCTGATGGACTTGGGACTGTGGATGCAATGGACCCTTATGTGGAGGTAAAGTTCAGTTTGGGCACCTGCCAGTATTTTTAGTCAAACAACACAATTCTTAGAACTGAGCAGCAATTACCTGCATTTTGACAGCAATGACCCCAGAAATAAGCTCCTTATCCAATTCCTTTAAGACTACGAGTTTCTTTAATGTCAAGCTGCACAACCTGCAAACAGGAACAGAAGAGAAACAGTTACAATCATGCCTGAAAAAGGAAAAGCTCTGAACAGCTTTTACACACAGCAGTATCCCAGTTTAAGGGTGAACAGGCTCCAGACACAAGCCGCACACTGATACAAAGACAGCAGAAATATATGAGGCTTCCCTGGCTTCTCAGACTCAATTTCTCAACTTTCAATAAATACAAGGAGGTGGACAGGAGGTACATCTGTCTCTGATACAGACCCATGGCCACATGAGAGCCCCAAAGAGCACTGGCCTTCACCGACCACAGCCTGGGAACCCTTGCTCTGAGTCAGACCAAAAGCTTCAGGGTCAGAGGAATTAAATTCCAGCAATATGAAAGCATAGGGTCAATCTAATTTTAAACTTGTCTACAAGGCTTTCCTAGATTGTTGGCTTTTTCATCTTCAGACTCCTGGCTCCTAAAGATCTTGCTCCCACCTCCTCTTGTCAACCCACACATTCTTCTCCTCACCCCCAAACAAAAGTAGTAGCAAGTGGCTCAGGCATCTCTAATGGAAAGGAGGGAGAAAAAAAGGAAAAGAAAGAAGGAAAGGACTCAAGTGGTGCCCTCTGGCCCTGGTGTTCACATGCCACACATATGCAAGTAATTCACATTCTTCACCCAGGCAATGCTACATTGTTCTGGTTAAAGCTGTTTGCACTTCTGCCTTCCAGCACAGGGAGCTTGGGAGCAGATGAAATTCAGCCTCTGCAGCAGAGTTAAGGCTCTGGGTAACAGAACCATGGCATTGGCACTGTCACAGTTTCACAGAAGTTACCACTAGCTGGGGGAATTCAGAAGGCATACTCATAAACGAACTTCAGGGAAAGATAAACCTGAAGCCAAGACAGCTCAGTTTGAGGATAGCAGAGGCCAGAGAAAGTTGCTGGGCGGGCTGCAGTGACTAGACATCATCTGTCACGCTGGCCAGGAGCCAGCACTGCCTTTGTGTCAGGCATGGGCATCTCTGGCCTCTGACATGGAATGTTAGCAGACATGAGCATTGCTCTTCTCAAACCCACTGCCGAGCTCTTTCTCCCAGATCAGGTGTAACATCAGGACTGTTCATGAAGGGGTGAAGTCCAGCAGAAGATGAGAAGGAAAGAGGAGCTGATGCTGGATTTTGGTGCATGTCCAAGCAGCACTCGCACAAGTGCCACTGACTGATGCCTGCACTTGAACTACGGTACTCCACCCTGGTGCCAGGTGCCCAGTAGTTCAGCACTGCAAGGGTGACTTGCATCTCCACCATCTTTTCCACTGTGGTGGGAAGCTGAAACACTGCTTTGCGGCAATGCCTGAAGGTAGACAGGATCAGCCTGGGTGCAAAACAGCAGGAGAGATGCAGCTAAAGGCTCTTCCCAACAGGAGTGGGGGTAGATGTTGAAGCAAGTACTGCCTGTCTCATCCTGAAACATCCGTAGCTCTGTGTGAACTCTGGTCTCTCACACAGGGCCAGTAACAGGGAAGAGCCAGTCTGGGCTCTTATGGTTTGCACTCCAGCACCTCTCCAAACATGTCCTTGCCAGCCTCTTCTCCACCCAGCCCGTTCCATCTGTTCTTCCTCCTCCTTTGCAAAGCACTGGTTCCTGCTAAAACCCCCAAAAACCAAGAGAAAGAGAGAACTACAAGCTCTCTCCTTTGCAGAGCTTTGCATCACAAGACAGCACAGCCAGATATGCTGCAGAAATAACAAGAAAGGTGGAAAAATGGGGCCTGCCTGGGCCTCTGTCCACTTCTGTCCCCCCACCAGCAGCTGTGTGCACTTCGAGTCAGGTGAAGCTGCATCCCTCAACCTGGAGCACAGGAGAGGGTGTTGGCTTTTCTTCTGCATCGTGAATAAAACAGCAAGCGCAGATACACGTGGCTGCTGCCGTGAAGCAGCCGGGCCAGGATCTGGAGGAAGGAGGCTGTGAAGCCGTTTGTTTTCTTTGTAACGCGGTAGCTGGAGGACAATTGTGCTCCGCTTGCCAAAACCCACAGAGCTCCGGCCAGTCAGGTGCTGAGAGCAGAGGTAGGACAACACACTGGCATTGTCTCAGCTGACAGGCAAGGAACAAAGATCTTTTCTCTCCAGCCCCGAGCTCGAGGATGGAAAAGGTACAGGAAGAAACAATGGTGTTCTCAGCACACAGAGCAGAGCACAAGGAGGGCGTTCTGTTCTCCGCCGGGCATTCCTTCAATTCATCATTTATGAGCTTTGATCAAACCCTGTGGAGCATTTGCTGCTTGGGAAAAAAAAAATTTAAAAATTGAAAGCCTCCTTTACAGTGATCAGAAAAACAAAAGCAGTTTAAAAAAGACATGGGACACATCTGCTTTCTTTATACCCCATTGCTGGGCTGCTGGTACTAAAAGGCACTTCACACAAAAAACAATGAAATGTTTATCCTCTCCATCGGTGGGGGGCAGGGTGTGTGGGGGATGGACAAAAAGCAGTTTAAGTCCCATCAAATCACTCTTACCCTCAACACACTATTTCAGTCTAAGTTGGCAGCTTACAAATCAAAGCAATCTTCAGAATATGTGGCAGAAAGGGGCCACACCTTACTCAAATCATGATGAAAAGGCAGATGCCAAGTGTGTCCCTGCCACCAGCACAAGGATCCTGAACTACTCGTGCACACAGGTACAGCAAGGATTTGTGTGCAATAACTGCTTCTGATAACAGCGGCACCTCCTACCACACACTTATCTTTTGCCAAGGTTTTACTGTACTTCCATCAAGTCTCAGGAGTCAGAACAGGGACCAGTCTCACAAGCCACTTCTACCAATGAGCCCGTTAGGTTAAACACCAGTAAGTAAAACAGAACAGACACAGGTGGACCTGGAAAGATGTGGAAAAAGAACAAGGCTGCGTTTGGAAGCTTCTAATACATATAGATATGATCTCTGTGAACACAGAGAAAATAACCTAGCACACATAAGGGGAACTGAGGAAGCCTCAAGACTGGAGCTGAAGAAGCCTGAAGTATTTTGAAAACCTGGGACAGCAATACAGAAGGTGCAGAGAAATCCTGTCTTCACGTGTTTCAGCCGTGAACTACAGTTGCACAAGGGGCATTAAGTTAGCAAAAGCACTAAGTTAGCTGAAGCAGACTTAAATAAGGACAATAGAAATCTGAGAGCCTATATTTCCACCCTTTATTGAAGGTTCATAGTTGATATCCCTGTTAGGAGCTCAGCTGGGTCCCTAACAGCAGCAGCAGCCTCTGTCCCCTCTGGTCACTCACGTGCCCCCCAGCAAGCATGTAGAAGGTACTTGCCTGATCCTGGTCTCAGGTTAACAAATCATGAGACAGCTTAATGCTACAATAAAACTCCATCTTTTTACATCACTGCTGCAAGACCAGAGTTTTAAAGAGGAAACCTGGACCTGATCCAATGGTTTCAACTTGCCTTGCTAATGCAGGTTGTGCTGAGTAGCTTCATCACAAGCCCTTTGCTTAAGGAGGCAGCTCTCTGCAAAGAACATAACATTTTGGTAACTGAGATGCAGCAAACGTGTCCAGAACAACCAAATAAAGTGTCGCATTCTTTACTCACTGGATGTTTTGCTTTTGCATCTCCCTGAGTAGGAAGATCAGGAAAATAAACCCCCTCCAAGAAAGAGTCTGCCTTGCTGAATTAAATGTCTGTTTCTCCACAGGGAGCACAGTAATTGCACTGAGACCTTGTTCACGCAGAGACAGTCGAATCAACAGGAAGGAAAAATTAAAAATTAAAGACCTGCATTTTAATTAAACCCCATAGAAATAGAGAATAATAACAGGAGGCATCCACACTTATAGGGGACTCCGAGTACAAGATGGGAGCTGGGGCAGGAAGACCGTAGTACACAGATACCCTTTGTCCAGGTTAAGAGCTGTGAGGAACTATTCCTAGAGAAAGTGTTTCATGCCAGGAGCACTCTCCTCTGAGGTCTGAAAACCTCAATCAGCCAATGGCTATAAGGAAGGAATCAGTTTCCATTTGGCCACTGGACAGTTTCATCTCACCCAAGTTATTTCAGCATTTCAGGACAGCAAGCAGCCTCTTACCCTGGTGCTTTCAATGTCCACGTTGAGCGTTGTGCTCCAAGCTGACACTTTACACCCACATCAATCCCAAAATAAACCACAAGCCACTCAAAGGAGAAGTGGAGAGAGACACCCACCTACACATGGTTGCCCAGACAAACAGAGCCATTCTGCACATAGCTATGGGGGTGTCTGTGCAGGAGAGGCCGGAGCCAAGAGCCCTGCACAGCATTTTTGGGAGACAGCTGCTTCTGGAAGGTATGAATGTCTGCAGTGCACCAAGAGCCGACTGCACCAGCAGCTTCTTACACCTGCTCAGGAAGAAAAGAGCAACACATGGATAAACCTGTTGCTGCAGTTACGTGCCAAAGGCAGGGCTCTGTACTGGCCTAGGAGCTAACTTGGGAAGAAAAAAGGACAGAAGTACTGTCCTCTGATGCCACTGATACATGAGATTTGGGCCTCTGGTCAAGGGCAGCACTAGGAGCCTCAGGAAGATCCTTCCTCACTTTCCAAAGCTTAATGAGACAACTACCTCAAAGTGATCTAATCTTGGTCGCATTATCAGGGAAGCTCCATGGCAAGGTGAAATTAAACGAGGAGGCAGAGGTCAAGCACCCCATTTTCTGCCATGCCAGAAACATAACCTGAGTAACCCGCAAAGAAACCTAATAGTCCTTCATTCATATTTCCCACTAAGCTGACCTTTAATCAGCTGTTCTGGATATAGATCCATTTGAGTAAGGTTTAAGCAGCCAGGAAACAATTGCAGAGCCAGTATTTTCATTGTTCTTGTTCTCAAGGATCTTGAAATCCTCTTCCCAGCATTAATACAGAGAACTAAGCTCTTAAGATTCTGGAGACTAAGATCCATAGAAATGCTGGACCAAGCAGGTCTTGTTCAGCCAGGTAGGAGGATGGCAGCTTATTTTATGCAACAGGCTCTACCCAGGACCTCACGAGGACACACATATACAGCCAGACACTATCCTTTTATAGTTGAAATACTGTCCTGCTCACTTCAAATATATTACAGATATGCCTACTCCAAACTGATCAAGCAAAAGGGGATGGGCATGTTAAAATTTTGCAGATCTGCATAATTTTTACAAGATCCTAGAACTCCACATGAGCACACTCGCTACTTGAAGTTAATATAACCAAGTAGCAAAGCACATCTGAGCTTAGATGCTCTAATCCAACGTATCAATTGGGAAATGCTGAGAGATGTCTTCCTTCAGTAGGTCAAGACATTGCTGGCTGGCTATTGGGGACTCACCAAGGTCACAAAGGGATCAGGATCCCTGCAAGCCAAATAACCCTGATTCACAAAGCAGAGTTTACATATTCCATTAGCACTTCTCATTTCTTAGTGCTTCAGTAATCTGGGAAGGAAAGGGCACTACCGAGACACAGCGATGCTGGTGAAACACACAGGTAAAGCTAAACCTCCGCAGTCCCACACACTCTTCAGGTAGCCAAGCAAAATCTCTTCTGGCAGTTGCTGGCAGTTGTGTCACACACCATGTTCTGACCACCCAGCCAAGATGTGAGGCATTCCAAGTCACACCTGCAGGAAATCAGCCTGTCTGACACCAACCGCTCACCTCCAGGTACATGCTCTGAACTGTGCTACTACTGAGTAACAGTAGCTTTCTCTCCCTTTAGGAAATCATCTCAGCAAGAGCAGGGGTAGCTCTTCACACAACTGTTGGCCTCAGTCGGATCTTAGTTCCTGCACACATTGTTACACATTGGTTTCTTACTCTTCAATTTGATGACTTCAAATCCCTTTACAGGGTGACTCAAAGGAGGAAAAAACCCAACCACTGACAAAGCAGGGATTAAGTCTGTTTCTCAGACAGGCTATGGAGTATAAAGGAGTCAGGCAAACTCACCTATGTATTCACACTATGCTGCCTGCAAAGCCAGGCACAGGCACAAATGTAGTTAAATACACCTCTCCTGGTTTGCCTCTTCCAAATCCAGCATCCAGAACAACAGGACTGCACAGCATCCTGATACCAAAGTGAGCATCAGTGAAAGTGCCTGTGGTACTGGTGAATTAGATTTGATCAATGTTTTCAGAGTTTTGAGGCAGTAGGAAGGTGCTTTATTAGCTTTAAAGAATAAAGTCAGCTGATTCATGGTTAAGGCTCCTCTGATAGGCATCAGGATCACATTTTCTGTATTACAGATGACACAAACACATTTGATATTTGTTGTATTAATTCACTAGTAGCTGGAACAGCCAGAGGCACCACCAAGGAACAAAATGGAGGCAGAGTAGGCATAGCCACATCCATCTGACCAAAGGCTTGTGGTAGCTATGGGTCTAACAAGCTTGCAGGAGACACCCATGGAGTGCAGTAGAGCCCAGAAAGCCTCGCAGCAGCGCTGAAATGCCAATCTCCCATCTGAACACCTAATGAGCGCAGTCAAAATACCACTGTCAAGGAGGGGGAGCCTTTAGGATGTGGGCTGGTCAAGCTATTTCTGTAGCTAGGGCTTCATTTCTCAGCTAGTCAGCAACAAAGCAAAGGCACGACCCACTAAGTATACGTGAGCCAGCCAGGGTGGAGGGCAGCTCCCACCACACGCCTCACACACTGGCAAAGAAACAGATACACAAATGAGCAAACGAATCACGCCCTAAACCACAAGGAGACTCCGGGAGGAAGAATGCAAAAAAACAAATCAGTGGGTGGGGGATGAAGAGGAGAGACCTTGGCAGCTGGAACAAATCCAGCAGCCCTCCACTCCCTGGCTCATCCTTGCATGCCTTCCTTATGCAACCTGCCTTCTGGCTGCCCCCCTGCCCCAGACAGCAGCGCCTGTCACACAGCAGGCTGATCACCGGGATTGGCTGTTCAGGCACGATACAGGAACACTCCCTGCCTGCCCGGAGCCGTTCCCATCTGCCCCTGAGCCCTCCAGGACTAGCGGGAGCTGCATGAAGTCGCCAGCAGATGAGAAGGACCATCAGAGCTAAAGGCTTCCTGCTACGTCCAATTTGCCTCAAGGCATGGAACAGCACATCCGCCCTGTTTGTAGCAGTATCCCCTTCCCAAGCTGTCAGTGCTGCAGCCGGCTGCAGGAACAAAGCCGGCACCCAGCCGTCCAGCACACGCCCAAGGGAATCCTCCCTGTGGCAGCCACCTCTGTTACAGGCACGGTCCGCGAGATGAAAGGGTTAAAGAAAGTGCCTCAGGGCACAGGTTTTTCCCAGCACATGCCTTGCCCGGATAACCCTCAGTCTCTTCCCCGTCCTCTCCTTCCCCGAATCCATGCCCAACCCTGAGCACAGCATTCCCAAACACAGCAGCAGCGGGTTGGGAGGTGTAACATCTCCGCAGCAACTGGGGCTGTCACAGCCCACACGTCACCAACTTCTCCGCATCCATGCAACAAATGAGACCGGCTCCTCCGACAGACTGCTTGTTCCTGCTCACTCCCTCCGGAGCAGTCTGATGGCAAATCCTCCTTCACTACTGCGTCAGGAACGCTGTTCTCCAACCAACCACTGCCCCAGCAGCTCCCCTCCCCAACCCAGCGAGGGGATGGAGTGCAGGTAGATTCAGAGGGAAGTCCTGCACCAGTCAGTCTGGTTTAGTATTTAGTATTTTCCTTTCGATAGCATGAAGAACTCTCCAAGTACTCTTGCGTTCAACTACTTTCAGAATTCCTGGTGCTATTCTGCTTTTTGTTCCCACTGCTGAACAGCCCACAGCAAGAGCCCACTGTGCTCTGCACACTCCTGCTCCCCACGTGGTACCCTGGGGAGACAGCACAGTCCCAATCACAGCACGCTGCCTCCAAGGCCTGCAAATCTTTGCAGAAAAGGACTGTCTCAAATATTCTGAGCTTCCCCATTGTCTGTAAATCAACCATCAAGAGGAAAAAAACTATGCCAAGAGGAGCCTGGACTTCGGGCACATGTTAGAAGAGCTTGTAAGGAAGGCTCAGTTCTGCCTGGGTTACCAGTCACTGTGATTTCTTCAGCGTAAGAAATCAGGACTAGGAAGCCTCCAGCTAGGAAAGCAGTCAAGGAAAAACAGACGGCTTCTTGGTGTACCCAAAGCTGAATTTGTTCTCAGGGCATGAACAGCGTGCCATCTCTCTGCTTTATTTCTCTCCACTTCAAATAGCTCCCACGCCATCACCTGACACAGAGGCAAGCTAAACAGCCTGTCACCCCAGAGACCAGACTGGCTCACACCATGGGTCACATCAAATTACTTCTCACTCAGCCATCCAAGAACAATTCCTAGCTCACTAGCAAGTCAGGCACATGGCCCTCCCACCCAAAGCCAAGATCCTGATGCTATGTAATTCTTAAGACTTGGTGCTTCTTTGGAAGACAACCACATTACACCATTCCAAATAAACAAACTGTCTGAAAACTGCTGTAGGAGTTTTTTTTAAAATTAATTTTGGGGGTGGGTTTTAGGGTTGGTTTTGAAATTGCTTTTCCCTTGCTGACCCATCTGGACCCAAGGCAGCAAAGCCAGGGCAGGTGACCCATTCCTAACCACTTTCTGTAACCTCAATTTAAACTAGCTGCATCAAGTACCAGTTAAGAGGCTTTTGTTTGTGAAGTTTGCCATGTGGCCCAACATGTACAAGCTGGAAGAACCACAGAGACATAATTTAGACCCCAAAATGCTGTTTGCTTTTTTTCTGAGAACTCAGTGTCATGCAAGAGTAAAGGCAGAGCAGCTAGCAGCAGTGGAAAACATAGTGAACTTTGATGGTACGTTTGGTATTAGCCAGCACAGCAATCAAATATGAAAAGCATGCTGCTGGCGGGCTTGCTTTCAGGCTAGGAGAACACTTCACAGATCCCAATACCATTCCCATTGCAGCAAGGCTGTCCAAGCCTGCCATTCTGACCTTCTTCCAGACAGGCATGTGCAGCCAGCCACCCCAACACCTCTCAGAGCCAACAGCCTGTGCTATTCCTTCAATTGCCCCGTGTTTAATGCTGGCTCCCTTCCTCCCCGACTCCAGAGATGAATGGTATGACAATCAATGAAATATCAAAATTGGTTACTTAAGTTTGAAACTGACTTGTTTTCCACAATTCTCATTGCACCTCAAATACAGGAGAACTATTCAGCACCCCAACATATGATTTCTCTCCAGCGTGCAAAAATACAGAACTGACAACTGGAACAACAGGAAAGGAGGCAAGAAAATTGAAACTATAAACCCCAATGTATTCAACAGCAGGTCAGAAGGAAGGCTAGGAGAAACACCAGCTCCACAAAGAGCAATTTCTACAGCTGTACCAAACACCCTGTGTAATGCTCACAGCACCTCAGCTGTGCACTCTGACCTCTGAGCCCCACAGCTCGGGCTCACGTGTGCACAGGTGCTTTCGCCATGGGACTGCAGTGTCGGCAACCCATTTGCTCTCTGGCCACAGCTCAAAGGATGTTCCCAAATCAAACACATTAAAACAGTTATAAAAGAAAGATGGTTCTTTCCCAGAAGTGTTTATTTGAACAGTGCTGGTTTTTACAAGGCAACGATATACAGCTGACAAAGCAGCCTCCATCAGCACTAAATAGAAATTACAAAGAACTCTGAATCCTGCCACTAAAGCTGGGGAACCCTATTCAGCATTAAACTTGCTGGAAACCTTGATGAACATCCCTCAAACTGGAACGAAACATTGAGGGTAAAGCAGCTGAAAGGTACTGTCCCTTGCAGATTTGTCTCCCCAGAAAGGAAGGGGCAAACTGAGAGGAGCTTTCCAATATTAACAGTGGTCAAAAAAGGTCTGAAAATGCCAAGTGCCATTCAGCACTCCTTGCAAGAAAATGCCTCTTATTGAAGCTCCATTGTGCTCCAGCACATATCCATTGCATTTCTTCCATCAAATATTCTGGGTAGCACTTGCTCATTTGCACACTGTCTGCTCAGAAGAGCACAGATAAGCTGGGAAGGAAATCACCAGAGAACAGAAATAAGGAATCTAGTGAGATTCTAAAAGCCAAATAGCTGAACATTACCCCAGCTAGTGCAAGAATGAGACGGCTGAAGCAAAACTACCAGCACTACTGCCAGGGATGGAACTATAGCAGTATCCAGAAGCAGTATTTTAACTTCCAAAACCAGCTGAACTGGACTGAAAAAGCTTACAGAGAGTGCAGTGCCCAGTCTGCTGCCAAGCACAACATCAGCTCTCCAAACACAGCCCTGAGAACTGCAGAACCCACCAAAAGTGCACTAATGAACAGAAACTGGGATGTCTTGTAGTCTTTAAAGCTGACCCATGGAGGTGACCTTACACTGAAGCAGCAGCAGATTTTGCACCGGCAAAGACTGCATGTAACACCCTCGCCCAGCCCTGAGGAGATACCTGAGTGGGGAGGCACCTGCATCACCAGGCCAACCTTACGACCTGGGGGACAGCCAGGACATGCACTTCCAGACCCTGCAGAGGGGTCTGCAAACAGTTTGGGTTTTCAGAGCACTTCTGATCCCCTCTCAATAAAAGCAGCTTCATTTAGGGAAAATCCCAGCCTCCAGGTGATCTCAAAATGTCTCTCAACAAAACCTGAAAAATGCCTTCCCCCACAGTGTGTCTCTTTACATCTAAATATACCCTGTGTGCTCTAGTTTAAAGAATCGCTACTGAAAAAGAAAGCACTTGTTTGGAAATAACTCAGCACAAGGTTTTCTGTTTATTTTCTTCTCTGTAAAACCCCTCATGACTGAGATTTCTCTGTATTTCTCATGAAAAAGGGAGAAACCTGGCAACTCAGACTTTGTTCACCCTCTTTTCCGAATGCTAATATCACCTTTAAGTTTGTCAGGGAAAAAAGCAACCACAATTTTTACTAAAGAAGTACAGAAGAATCCCAGTGCCAAACATTTGCAGTGGCAGGCAGAATACAACGGTTTGCTCCAGAAAAACATTTGCATTTCCTTAATACTCTAAACCCCTTCAGCAGCTGTGGGAAGTTGAACTGGCAAGCAGAGATTCAGTATTATTTAGAGATTACAGTTCTTCAGCATCATTGCTGGTGATATTTCATTCCTGGTGATATTTCATTCCTGAAAGCAATAAGGGAGCAGCAAAGCAAACCAAGTGCCTAAACTTGCTAGTTCAATTTGTCAAGAATATTTATTAAAATATCAGTGTGACCTGTGTAAGCCAGCAAAACAGTGAGCTTTGACAGACACAGGGTGCTCCAAAATGTTCATCTTTGCTGCTCAGAACTTGTTCCAGACTCCTGTAGGACTTTTAAAATGTTGAATACAAGCAATAAAACAAAAAGTAATTTATAACAATCATAATCCATTCAGTACCCAGAACCTTTCATCAGGCCTGTGAGTTCCCACTGAAACTGGATTTATCAAGATAAGCTGTAGATGCACTACAAAATAAGCAAACCGAGGTAAATGAGACATGAACAAGCTGAGTTTGAATGAGAGGCTGCTCTTCCCTAGCAGGATATTAAGGTTCACTGCAGGAAGGGATTACTAAGGAGCCTATCCAGGAATAAGATAGTTACTCCACTTATGAACAAGATCACACCATCAGATCATTCATGGAGACCAAACCCCACAGCCAGACCAGTCTCAGCGCCCTGAAAACATTCTCCTCTAATGTCTTTGCTGATGCAATCAGCTAACTCTAACATGACAGTGATGCTAAGAGCAAGGAATAGATATCAGGATCATTTTGTGGTCAGTGCTCCTGCTCATGGATGAGGCATGGCACATCTGAAACTAGGTACACACACTCAGGCTGTCAAAGAGCATTTCTGTCACACAAACAGCTGAGGATCATCAGTGGGGATGAGACAAGGCCAAGTACCACAACATTAGGATGGGATTTATCCTTAATTTTATGCTGTCCTCACTCAGAGGACCACACTCAACCTCTGATTTTCACCACATGACTACAGCTAATACCAAGCACATCAACTTTTCCATCAGAGCCTATGGCTAATCATACAAAAGAAATGTATTTACGTGCGTGATACGTTTCCAGCACAGTCCTGGTAAGCCCAAGCTCTCTAGAGCACCAGTGTAGATTTTCTACCACTTCCAGAGTGTTTGTTTTGAGCCTTCATTTCCATCACCGTGAAGCAAAGGTCTACTCATAGCAAGCACCTTGAAACTCGCTGAAGGGAAACACTGGAAGCGAGGCGGTGATACAACTGCTTCACCTAGAGATTTTGTGTTATGTATAGTGTATGTTATGTAATCACACATAAGTGCTCATGTAACTACAAATTACTAAGACATTCTCTGCTTTCACACCTGAATCAGCAAGAATACTGCAGACACAGATGACCCCCCATGACTGATCCTGTCTGCAGATGTGCCACCTCAAACAGAGTAGCTTCCACTCATAAGAGGTCCTCTTGGAGAACTGATAGAGAGTGAATTCACTCACAGGAGAAAAGCCCAAAGTTACTCATGCAATAGCTTGGAAAATGTGGTGATAATTTTGGAACTGAGATAGGCCCAGGAGACTCAGCAGGAGCAGCAGCAGTCTGCTGGCAGAGGACAGAGAGCAGAGAAACAAAACCTAAAGGAGCCTCAGTTCACTGTTCAAGAGTCAGGAACTGTGGGAGACAAGATGAAATGTTTAATTTCGAGAGATTAGAGCATTGTTTCCATTAAACTACACCAAATTCTGCCACTAAACTGATTCAAGTCTTCTGAGCTGTCCTAGATGTTGATAAATCTATTTCAACTTATCGATAAACAGACATTGGATCTTGGTATGGCTAAGATTCAAGCAGCCCCATATCAAATCCTTGCAACACTGGGCCAACAGTAACAGGATACTGCATGCCTGCAGCTTCCACTTGCTGGGCTTTGTCACACACCAGGAAAAGCAAGGAATCACAAAAACATCTGGTGGATCCAAAGAGGGAAAGAGAGTTGCAAAAATTCTCCATTCAGTGGGAAGGCAGAGGAGAGCTGCAGCATGCAAGACTGGATATGACACTTCAAAAGTCAAGAAAACTTTTTAACTTTTGTCTTTTATTGTACTCCAGCTGTCATATGATTTCCACAATACAATGCGGGAAGAGCAAAGGATAACTTAACTACATCCCCTTTTTTCAGGGACACATCTAACATATTTCTCCAGTGTAGATCTCGCCTGCTCCAGATGCTTCCTATCTGCACTCAAAAGTATCAAGTGGTCAACACATTCTCAGAGCTTGAGAAAAATCAAAGGCAAGTGTTTTCAACAAAATCCTCTTTGTTACCGCACTCTGATGGCTACTGAAACTGCCAACCTGTTCAGAGAGATGCTTTAACGATGAAGCATCATTTAAAAATGCATTTGCAGCTGTGCATATTTCACTTCACTCAATTGTGAATTATACCTCAGCAAGCCCTTGGAAAAAAGAGGTGGGCTGTCAGAGGGATGTGAAGGGGGAGAGAAAAGAAAGGAATTTCTACCAAACAAAAGAGCTCCAAGAAACTGATATAACTTCGCTGGAAGCTATTCCCAGCCCACTCAACATTTTTTACTGTATACAGACATACCAGAATCCCAACAAGGGGCATTTTTCCCTGCTAAAATACAAACCATCAGCAAATCTGATCACCACCAGAGAGAAATACGACAACCTAGCGGATGCAAAGCAAAGCAGAGTGAAATAATCTTAAGAGTTGTGTAAAATGGAGAGCTACCTTTGAGAGCTCACCGTGGTGGCAGCCTCACACAAGCACTGCCCAGGGCCCAGCACACTGCTTGGCAAAGCAAGCGTCCTGTTTGCTCTACTGACAGGAGTTGTTTACATAAGATAAAAGTACACAACATACAAAGCACTTTTCCAGGCCTCCCCTGAAGGCTTGTGAAGAATTGTAAAACTTTGCCAATGTTCACCAGGCAGTTTTACTGTCCATTCTGCATTGCTTTTGGGACTCAGAGCCACAGCAGTGGCTGGTGGCAATGTTGAGAGAGGCCAGGGCAGAAGTAAATACCACAGAACACTGGAGGCAGCACATGGTTGGAATGTTGGTGGGGTCAGCCTAAACCTATCCACAGCCTAGCTCTGGACCAGATCCTGTACTCAAGTACCTGGGTGCAACTGGTTTTTTGATCCAGAGATCTTCTTGATCACAAGTGCTGTGCAAAGGTGGAAACACCAGTAATCAGGCTACTAGAACCTGCAGGAGAGCAGTGGTGCCAAGCAAACCGAAGCATGCAAACCCAGACAAGGCAGATGCGTCCAAATGCAGCACCATCAGGACGTGTGAGGAGAGCTGAGCACTTTGCACTCCACACTCCACACAGGCACAGCAAGGGGCCAGCAGTAGAAAGCTGGCCTTGAATGCAGGTGCAGCAGGAACACAAACAGCCGCTCGGACGTTTAGGTTATGGTCCTGGAACAAGGAAACAATTGAATGAACAATAAAAGCTTATTATAAATGTTTTTTTAAAGACACCCAGCAGGACCTGCCATTTAGGTATCAGAAAAACAAGAGCATGCTGACCAAAGGCTGAACTGAGAAAATCAATCTCTGAAATCCCTTTTCCCTGGAAAAAGCTCCATGTGCTTGCTTGAACTAAGCACTATCCAGGCTTCTGATCCTCAGGCACGTCCCCCTGGACCAAGGGTAAAAAGCCACCAAAGTTTTGTCTCAGTGAACAGCTTTACGCTTGAGCTGCTGAATGCTACATGTTGGGAGGAAAAAATCCTCTGATCTGCTTTGGTATCTGCAAGTGGCTGTCTCAGATCCTCACTGGGACTGAACTTGAACAGGCAAAGCTTATCCAAGTACCTGGAGACACTCAAAGTCTATTTGTGAAGCAAGGACAAAGCCTACACTAACAGTCTTCAACTCTATTAAGCAAAATAAAGCAGAATTGTGGAAGAAAGAAGATACAGATCCCTCCAGCCTGAAGGAAATCGGAGCACCTTAAACTCTGGCATACTCTCAGGGAAGAGGTAGAAGAGCAAATAAAAGGGAGTTCAGCCCTTAGCAAGCCACTAGCAACATGAAATATATATGATCCAGTTCTTGCAGTTCTCAGCTTTCCTTGCAAATCCTTCATTTTGAGGCAATGGGTGCAACTTGATCGGGAAGGCAGCATATCGTCTTTCTACCACTTAGAAAGCATGCAGGTATATTTTCATTAAAGAGGGCATTTTGGAAGGATCCTTTTGATGCTGAAAACTGCTCATCTGAGAGGAAGAGATCACAGAGGAAAGGCTGCAGGACAGCCCCAAGTAACTCAGAGCAGACCCTGCAAAGTGTAAACCAGCAGGCGGATGGAAGAGCAGAAACAGGAGGAGGGCAGGATTAGAAGAGCTATAGATTTATGGTAAGTGATGCTCTAACAATAGCTTTATTTTAAGAAGGAAGCTCTTCCTGCTGTAGTTAATCTAGTTAGTCTGCCCATACATTTATGCACTGGGGAAGGACTGCATACAGGACAGGCAACTCCTCAGTCAAGTAAAACCACCCATTTTAAAGCTCATACAATACCTACCCAGTAACATGGACCACGGCAGAGGGGAAAGAAGGAGTTGCTCCCCTCAGCAGCTGTCAGGGGCTGTTCAGGGGACCTGTTCCAGCCTTTACATAGCCTAGATGTCCCAGGAAGGTCTTTTTCAGCCATGTTTTCCATTTTCATAATTTCTCCCCACCCTGAAAGGTCATGCAGATGAAAACATCAATTTAACTAATGCCAGATGGAACACAAGTTAAACCATATGAATCTTTGCTGATTATATAATTACCTTCATTTCTTGCAGAAACATGGAAATGCTTACAGTCACTGGCAGATTATTTAATATATAAACAAACATTTCTAAGCTGTTTGTACTTTAAAGAAATTAAGTCCACATGGTTTTGACCAACTGCTCCATCACCACGTGGCACATGCATGAAAAAAACAACCCTGAATTTGAAACTACACCAGGAGGTTGCAGACACCCATCTTCCACAAGAACCCAAAAATAATACTTTTTAAATGGGCTCATCAACTCACAGTTACAGATTTACTGGATTGAAACCTAAGATGATTTGTACTCAGTGTTAAATACACCAAATTATTTTCTGCAGACCTCAAGGTCATTTAATTTACCTCTTATGAGACCCAACACATCAGCAAGGAAAAGAGCACTGAAACGTTCAGGCTCATTTGCTCCTGAGCCAAAGCAGTATGGCAATGGGCAGTGTCAACAACAAACACACCAAACAACGTGCCAGAACCTCCACAGGTGACTTAGGCAAAATCTACAGGGAAACTTCATGTGTACAGGTAAGGACAACACTGAGAAACTGACAGATGCAGCTCTGCAAGTCTCACTGACTAAAGCCACAAGCAATTAAAGATCCAATGCAGGATGCTGATTACTGAATGGAGCCGGTTGTATTTGTAGGTGTCCCATTAGAAGCCAGGAGCACATGTTTAAATTTGCATAAGAATCGGTGTGAAAGATTCAGTTACATCCCCAGCAATCTCCAGCAGCTTTGGTTACACTGTCAATTACTCAAGTTAGAAAGTGTCTGTTTGACAATTTCATTGCAAAGAGCCCAGCTCCCAAAACCTTCTTCCTACCAGAGACCTCCCCACAGAGCCAAAAAAAAGGAAAGACCACCTCCACTCCAACCATCTCTTCACCCTGACCAGCTCCGTGGCTCTGACAACAGCAGCCCCGAGCTGGAGAACACACACAAACCTTTGGACCACCCAGGGTTTATAGCACAGAGCTAAAACACCAGTCTCTAAACAAGGGGCTGGACTTCTCCTCCCACAGCCATTCAAAGTCATTTCCTTGGCCCGAAGAGAAACTCCACTAAATTAGAAACGTGGTGCAGTGCTACATTAAGTGGGTTACTTGCTCCATCCTCGTCTGCAGACTCTACCTGCACAACCATTTGGATCATCACGCAAAGCACAGCAGAGAACTGATCCAGCTGAACACAGCCCACTTCCTCACCTCTGCCCCCCAATAAACCTCCACCCTGATGATCCACTTTACCATGTGAACTCTTGTGCACTGGCACAAGGCAGAAGGTGCTGGCAAGCAGCAGCCAAAGTGGGTAGTTTACAAAAAGCCACCAGACACACCAGCTTCAGAGGAGCAGGTAAAAGCCACCTCTAACTTCACCTGGAGGGTGTCAGAACAGTACAACAGCTCTGCACACATCAGAGAGAGCTCTTCAGTGAGCGAGCTGCTGGAGCCTTGCTGTAACAGGCAGAAGAGGTAAATGCTTGTGTCCTACACCCCCAAACACCCACTGCACAGATGGAACAGTAAGAAGACAGCCCTGATGCTGGCTGCCCACAGCTGGGAGACCGGCACTACAATTGCTCTGCTGAGAACAGCAAGGGCCCTGTCTCCATTACAAACCACCGTGATCACACAGCTGAGGCAGCACTGAAATCAGGACACACAGGACAAGGTGAAGACTGCACACATAAGATCTGGGAAGTTTGCAGGACTGTCTTGAGATTAGACCCCATAATACAGACACCCATTTTCAGCACAGCCCCTCCAGAGGCAATCAAATTGAGCTCCAGCCCAGCCTCCAGCTGAAGCGTGCAATCTCTGAAGAAACTCAAGACTGAGTGACCTCAAACGATCCTGCTATATTTGTAAAATCATGTGTGAGGAGATGTCCTCCAACAATCCTATGACTTTCACAGACATTACACCACCAGACCAGCTCCCTAAAAGAGAAAGGAATCCATGTCTCCAGCACAGAAAATGGGGTTGCTTTCTGAAGGCCTAGGGCCACAATCTCAAAGCCAAATGCATCCAAAGAGAAAGCCATGCCTCCAGCTGGTCCAACAGAACCTTACAAGCTGTTCACGACTGACATTTCAAGCTGGTACAAAGCTCCCCAGACTCTCACTTCTGTGATTTCAGGATGTGCTGCAGAACTGCTAAGTGGGCAGCAAACTTTCTGCAATAGAAAGAAGGCTGTGCTCCTCCATGGCTGGCACTGAGCAGCTGCCAGGACAGCTACGAAATATGGTGGCGCACCAGCTGGAGAAAGTAATGTACTAAATGGAAAGGAAGGCTGGGAATGGCCTCAGACATTCTAATGGTGAAACTGCACCCACATATAAATTACTAGGAGACCACACTGTTGTGTGAAAGGGCACCTTGTCCACCTTACTGTGCGTTCCCACTCCTGATCTAAGACACCTGCTCACAGTTTGTTTATTTGTTTTGAGTTTTTCTGCAGGTGGGCTGAGCACTGCAAATTGTTTTTCATTCCCAAAGCAGCAGAATGTCTGGTAAGCAGCTGCACGAAAGGGAACTGCACTGGCATGAAAATCCTAACATAAATTATTTCATGACAAGTCACTGCCAAGCTACGATCTCATCGCTTTAATGAGAGCACCCACCAGACCAACGTGCTCCAAAGGCACAGGCACCATCAGCTCTGCATGAATGATGTACCCCAGCCCCCACAGCTGTTCCCTCTGTGCTTCGTGCTCCCACAGAGGACAAGCCTAGCTGGCCACAGGAGCGTGTCACCAGCCTGCCACAACAGCACGGTCATGGCACAGAGTAGCACAGCTGGGGCCCTCAGCAGAGAATTCCCCACTGCCACCCAGAGCAGCAGGAGCCAGGACATGCACGGCAGACGTGATACTTATGGATCTTTGCCTGGTTCTCGGAAGCTGGGCGTATCTGTATTAACCACATTCCCTGGGCAGACTGTGCTCTCAGCAGAAAGGGGATACAGACTTATATGGACTATATATAGATAAGGCTTCCTAAGAATCTCCCAGTGGGGGTTATTCTCTGCTCTATATCTAGATCTGGCCTAGTGCCTGTTGGGAAACACGTACCAGACAAGTGCATGTGCAAACTGCAGCTCGCTTCAGCCATAAATGAGAGCCCTGCACTAGAAACTCCTGAAACACAGGCCAGAACCACATTATGAGCTCCATGGTTTTCCCATGTCTCCATTTACAGCCTTCCATGTGTCTCCTTGCAGAGATAAAGATCCCTTTAGAGATCTCTCTCCGGCACGTGATATTTACTTGCCAGCAGTGAGGAGCACCTCCAAGCCCTTGCACAGCAATGGCTTTGTAGAAAAATAAAAAGAGCAGGAAAAAATTTTGAACAGTTGAGCTCAACAGAGCAAAGGGATCTGATGAAAGCAGTGTCTTTCTTCAGAAGATTTTAAACAGCAAAATAAAGTGCTTTGTTGAGCAGTGAACATGTTTCACTTCACTCTGCACACACAGGCATACCCTTCGTGTCCTGCTCCTTCACAGCCTCACGCCTTCAAACCTCCACCTCTCCCCGCCAACACACATTAAAAAAAAGTCATCCTGGATCACCAGGTTTGATCCTTTTTTTTTTTTTTTCCTTCTTTTTAGAACAAAACCAACTACCTCCCTGAGGTCCAGAAGGGCCTGCAAGCTATGTAGGATTTGGATAAACACCAACATTCCCCCTTGGCTAGTCCCTTTCACTTTCCTCCTACAGGCTCCAGAGCACCTGACTGCCAAAAAGGCAAACAAGCAGGAGAGGGGAGTGGGTTTATCATCAGACCAAACTAGAGCTTGGGGAGGGAGGTCCCACATGTTAGAGCACTGGGGGAGAAGTGGCTGAACTGCCATTTCCCAGCAACAGCAAAGCCATCACATTTATTTGTTTGGATGAGCCACAGCAAGAAACAGGACAAGGTAAAGAAAACCTCACAGTGCCCAGGTGCTGTTCCCTGCCCAAATAACACACACCATCCTTGGGATATTTCCCAGCCCATTCAAACACTGATGAGACAAACAGTTAACTCTCCAAACCAGTACAAAGGCTATGGATGAGGAGCACACTTCGAAGGACATCAAAGCTGATATTTTATGCTAATCCATCTGCTTACAGGAGAACAAATGCCATTTTCCTTGACAACTCTTCTGAAATCAGATCTGAGCAACCAAGCACATTTCAAACCCTTTTGAAACATCAGTAAACCAAATGCTCTTACTTTCAGTGCAAAAATTCCCAGGAACAGCAGCTCATTCAGTGACTTCCACAAAGCATACAACCCCCAGGAACTGCACCCAAAACACAGGCACTGCCACACACACCCCGAGCCAGGTGAGCACCTGAACACTGCCTGGCTTGAAGACCCTAGCTCTGGTTTATACACACGAGAGCCTCCACCAAGTAAACTTCACAGCATGCAAAAGCTGCTCTCAGTTTTACTTTTGCTGCGTGCTTTAAAAATTAGACTGCTTTCCGGCTGGAGCAGGGGAAGCATTTAAGCTCCTGATCAAAAATAGTTATTGCCCTGCAAGTAACTGTGCTGGGAGGCAGCCTGGCCTGCAGACTTGCAGCTGCTAGATGAGAAGGAACAAGCAGGCCACCTCAAAAGAAAGGCACAGCTTGTGACAAGCGACACAGCCACATAAAGCTCTGCAGGAAAGGCTGAAGTGGTTCTAGAGGAGGAAACGTGTTCTAGACTCCAGCACACAACAAGAGAGCCCACGCATCTGTTTTTCCAAACAAAAGGAGCTCGTCTCCTCCTCACCTGGAGACCCTCCACTATAGCTGCACCAACCCAAGGACAGGGTCTTCATGTGTGGTAGCCCCTCATTTTTGAGGGATCCCTTCTCCAAGGATACTGGCTGCAGCAAGCACAGCACGCTCATCAGAGCTCTCTAGGCAATTCATTATTTTAAACAAATGAGTGATTAGCAAGGATCCACTCTCTCCTTGTGAAGCTGGCTGCATGCCCTGCAAGCCTCCACATCACTGTACAGTATCATAATCCAATTAAACCTCACCATGAGAGAAGCTTCACGCTATCACATTCAATTAGCCAGTTAAGCCTCTTATCATCTGCATGTTAGGATCCATTCGGACTGAAACTCCCCCAGCACTGATTGGGCATCCTTCAGCCAAACAAGGACACACAGATGTCACATCTGGAGCTGCAGGAGGACCATACAGCTTAGGAAATTCATACTGCTGGCTTACAGGGAGGGAGGAACACAGGAAAAATAAAACACAGTGACCAGTTCCTGTCCACTCACAGTTACATGCTGAGGTGACGCGCTCCCCTTCATTCTCCTGCTCCCCAACTTCCCAGGGAAATGGGTCAACTCTGAAGGAACTCAAGGGGCCCAGAGGAATTTCAATGGAAAGGCAAAGGCTAATAGAGGACCTGGCAACAGAGAGTCGTCTGGCAGCCAGCCACCAATTCCATAGGAAATACCCTCCCTAGAAGGTCACCATAACGGTGGCAAAATTTGGCCCAAAAGAATTGGAAAAAGCTGCCAAGATGTGACGCAAATGAAGCCAGCGAGCAGGCCAGCTTCCTGCGTGAGGCCAAAACACGGAGCGCTCTTGCAAGAAAGAAAGATTAAGGGTTGCAAGGAACATAATGGCCTCTTGTAACAGCTGAGTTGTTCCCTTTCTTTTCTTGGCAGAAAAGAGGGATGTTTTGTTGCTGGTTGATTAATCTATTATGCAAATCATTTCATAGCTAATTTGATACAGCCACAAGCTTGCCACAGAAATTGTCCGCCTGCTCAGAGCTGATGAAAGGTGGAGCATCAACAGCTCCATTTGACAAGCACTTTTATTTCCTGGACAAGCAGCTGCAGGGTCACCTCCTGCCAAGCAGGGCTGCAGGAGCACAAGCCAGACCTGCCAGGGACATGAGGGGAAGGTCCTTTGGGCATCCTCACTTCGTGGAAGGCAAGGAAAGAGGCCTTTCAAAAGAGCAGCCCACTCCTTCCACTACCAACATCCTTCTGTACTGGGCATACATAAAGCATCCAGGTGAAAACCATGTAAAATCCGGCTAGCAGCTTTGAGATTTTAAAATCTATTTCAGAGCCGTTCTTGACATGCACAAGCTTCACCTTAAAAGATGACTCAAAATAGGTCTAACTGGAACTCTGACTCCAACAAACCACTCAGCCTCTAGACAGAACACTTCCACTGAATAATACAAGCATCCAAATTACATTCAGCAGTATCATACAAAGATAGGATTTACATGGGGAGTACTTAGGGATCACTTGGGTTTGATCTCTTCCCCAAAGACTGAGGAGGAGAAATAGGATGTTCTAGCTCCAAGAAGGGTTGGTTCTGGCCACTGCGCTTTACTCCAAGCAATTTATGTCCATTGCTCAGCTGTGGATGATTTTCCTCATGCATCTCACACATTCAGCATCACCTAAGTGATATTTTTAAAGCCTGTCCTGTGCCCTCATTTGTATTCAATTTCCTTACAAGGTAAAATGTTAGGCATTTCATGCTATTCAAACAAAGTCAAAACAAAGCCTCCAAATAAGCACTGCTGAAACGTACCTAGTCATCTGAGTAATTAGACATTTTCCTAGTTCCAAATGTACTGAAAAACTATTGTCAGCTCACAATGAACGTGCCAGAAGTTATCCTAACCAACAACAGTTCTCTCCTAAATGTTAGCATACCCACAGAATAGAAAGTTAAGATACATTTAAGTTAACATCTCTCCCTACCTGAATTAAACAGTGTTTTTAATTATGTAGCATCATCTGATCATAATTATTACTCCAGCAAGTTGTTCACCTTTCTCTGATGATACGATGCACAGTTGCCATTGCTCAAGCCAGGTCAGAACATGCTCTCACTGGCCAAGAGAAGTTCCCATTCCCAGTGTAGGCATGCATCCCTCACACCAAGGGGCAGTGTTTCACCTCCAAGTGAATTTGTGGCAAATCCTCATGGGGAAGAGTCAGCTGTGGACTTCACACAGGCCACAAGGCCCTGAACACTGCTAGTAAAAGGAATTACTATGTATGGGTGTAAACCTGCAGATTGCTGGAGTGGCTCCATGCCCCAGCAGTCCTCACTGTGCCCCTCCTGGTCACACATCTGTGGTGCTGTCACCTTTACATGCTTACAGAGCCCTCTGCAACTCATTAGCCCCTCCAGGAAGCAGACAGCCAGATAGGTCAGCGGAAGAAGATGGGAGCTGGCAGAGAGAGAGGAGCACATAGCCTGGGGCATGAGCAGGATCCACTCAGCTGCCGTGAATCCGAAATCTCACCCCCATCAGTTTCCACTGCCCCTGGGGATGTCTGTACCAGGGCTGGTGTGAATGTCCGAGTGTTGCACGGCCATTCCACAGCACTGAGCAGTCACATCCCTGCACCCCCAACCTCCTGTGAGTCCAGGGGATGTGTGTGGATTCCTTTCACATTTCCTGACCCAGCAGGCAAGCTCCAGAGGTGAGCAAACATATGAAATGTTCAGGCAGTGCCCTGTCAACAACCTCAGATCTCCAGCACCATCTTTTCACAGGTCTGTTCCACAGGCTTCTTCCTTCATGTCCCCAAGGGACACTGGGTCATACCTGCTCCACATCCAGTTTGGTCTCAATCCGCTGAACTTCATTTTACAGTTCAAAGCTTAGCAGCAATTTTTACAAGTTTGTGACAATTAAGGCAGTAGCCTGAAACAAAACCTACTCCAAATGGGAATACTGGTTATTACTGCCTTCTCTTGCTTCAGCAGACCCTTCCAACAGAACCTTCCCCCCAAGACCACTCTTCCTCTGGACAACCTCCACATGGTGCCATCTCCTCATGAGGCTCCTTCAAGATGGGACAGTACTGCATCCTGCCATTCACACCTACAGATTCATCAAAATATTGGAAAGTAAAAAAACCAACATCAAAATCTACAGAAAAATTCTGAGAGGAAAAGGTGTTGATTCTCTCACTGCCATGCAGCAAGAAGATCACTCTCAGTGTTTACAGGTGGTAGGGAGAACTTTATGTAGTGTAACCTTCCTCAAAGGAAAGTCTTTCAGTGCACGGAAGAAAGAAACAGCAGGAGAAGGTAGGCATCTCTCCCTTCTGGTATGCAGTGGATACGCCCAGATAGTGAGACATTTTGAGTCACATTTCTGGGATGACTAAAAGAAAGTAGTTGCATTTCAGAAGCACTATGGTCAAACCTCCCAGGAGCTACATGTGCTGAAGAATAAATCAGAAAATCATTTCTGCAGATGGCAGAAGAGTAAGAGAGGCCAGAACAAATGCAAAACACTACCTCACCTCATGTTTCACTCTAAGCACACAACTGCAGAACAACACCACGACTCTTCACTATTATTCTTCCTTAAGTTTAGACGCAGCCTTTTCACACAAGGAAACTCCATGGATGCACCAAGGCAGCCTTCCAGATTTTGCTGACACCCCACCCAAGCTGAATGGACTTTCAGAAAATGACCTACCAGAGTGTGTTGAAGAGCAGTGCCTTCAAGATCTCCCTCCCACAGTCCAGCTCCCAGCCATCATCTGGGAAGCATACACACATCCAGATGAGGCCCTCCACCTCAACACCCACCCACACAATTTAGAGCAGTGCAGGCACAGACCACTTCAGGCACTGCTTCCACCCAGTGCCCCCTGCTCCAGCTTACGCTAGGAGAAACAGCATAGAAATGGGGTAACGTTTACTGAACCAAAAATAAAAGGAAGCAACATTCCTTCCCCAAACACATGCTCCTCTTCATGAATCTTCTGACTCTGTGCCAAGTTCAAACCTCTTCTCTGCTTGGAAAGCCCGTCCTGCCAACAGAAACCCAGAAGGGAACTCATAACTGGTGGAAATCTCAGAAGAGACCAAGGCAGTTCCACAGTGTTTGACCGCACACCAAGGCCCAGTCTCCTCCACATCCGCCTCTCACGTCCCAACAGACGTTTGCTGGGACAACAAGCTCATTTGGGATATGGTTTCCCACGCAGAAATTTTCACTCTAGTAACTCTCACTTTAAGATAAGGACTCCTAAATGCTGCTGTGCCATAGTAAAAATGCTTACAATATGAACTTAAAAGGCAGAGGCAGTGGTGTAACTTAAAGGCTTTCAGACTCCTGCTTTCTCTGAGAGAAAGATTTGTTGCAAAGCCTGCAATGAAATGCAAAGCATGACGATAAATGATTAGAAACAGCAACACTGACTGGAGACTGCTGCAAAATTCGGTATTTGTCCAGCACACACCTCACCATGCTATAGGACCAACATCCCTGCAGAACCTGCAACCTCAGCTGCTCCTGCCCTCGCTTTGGGTTAACAAAAGCCACTTGGCACCCACAGCTACAACTGCAGACCTGTCACACGCTGCAGCCTGTATGCAGCCTTTGCACACGTGCCCAGCCCATGGAGGGCACTGCATGTGCAGCAGAAAACTCCTCATCTGTGGAAAGACAGGCTCATTTGGTTGGCAGCAGCAGATGCAGCAGCTGGATGTCAGCTTATCCCCCTGGCTCTAGGGAAAAACGGCACGCAGGAACAGCAGGCAAAGGTGATGGCAACAACGGGGCTGAGAGCAGAGGGACCCCCTGCTACATACAAACTCCCTCAACCGAAAGCTTTGTTCCTAGAAGGTCCCAAATGGCCCAGGTCTTCCACCAATGCCTCAGGGCAGGCAATCTGAGCACTTTCATCATCCCCTGCTTCACAGCTTGCTTCAGCAACTCCAGACTATCCCCCTCAAACCCCAGTTCTGTCCCACCTGCCCAGATATCCACATGTGCTTTACATTCCCCAGATTCTTTCAGGCACCTCAACCAGCTGCCTCCAATCTGCTACCCACCACAATTCCAGCACGCAGGACCCACCCTAATTGTCATTCTGTGCACCCCACCCCCTACCACATCAAAGCAGGGTCAGTGTCCTTACGCTGCATTTTCTGGTCATCTACAGACTTGCAAACAAGCAGGCTATGTTGTGAGCTCGTTTGCAGATCTGCAAGTATCAGCATAAATGATAATGCAGAATGAAAAATCCTTGACAGTGTCGGACATTTGGGCTTTTATTTGTTTAACAGCCACTATTACAAGGTTGGATGAGATGGAAACCCAACTGCCTCCCTGTAGTAAAGGGTGCAATGGAGAGAATTGTTTTCAGAGCAGTGCTATGAGATGCCTCCATGTCCTCTGCACAGCAGGGACAATGCCAGTTGTGCTGGAACCACAGAATCACAGAATGCTTTGGGCTGGGAGGGACCTTAAAGATCATTTAAGTCCAACCCCATGCCAGGAGCAGGGACACTTTCTTGTCTAGTGCAAAAATGAAAAAGCACCAACTGCTCCTCCAGCTATTCTCATCCAGGCAACAACTTCCATAGCAAAGGGACTCCTTGAAGAGGGGCACATTCCCCTGGGTGCCAATCCCTTCCCAAGATCTACCGTTGCAGAAAAGAAAGGCAGAACGAGACACAGGCTGAGAAGGTTGCTGCTCAAGGCACTGCTAGCACAGATAAGGTATTATAAACCAAGATTACCTGCAACTGAAGGACTCAGGTTTGCTTCTACCCCTCTATCTTCCTGCCCACGATGTCAAACCACTACGACCGTGGGCAGTGTTTATGCCGAGACAGTTACTCGTCCCTGCAATATAGGGGCATGGCCACCAAGTCCACCCTGCTATCTGGATGGCGCAGAAGACAGAGGGATTTGGGGGGTTTGTAAAGCTTGCAAAGCTTTACGTTCCTGCCAGGTCAGCCTGATGACTCTGTTCCTTTTCTGCTCGCTCACTATGTCCTCGTTTAAAACAAAACAAAAAAAAAAGAGAATGAGAAGCGCTTCAAAGATTTTTGTCAGGCAAAGAGCTGTTTCAGGCATTCTGTTCTGAGCTAGACTTGAAGAGCGCAATATTTATAAAAACTAAGAGGAATGCCTCCCATGCGGGCTAAAAACAGCGCAGGCAGGGACCACGGCCGCGTGTTTACACACACCAGAGGCGGGGAAACAGACGAGACGGGGACAGGGTGAAAAACCAGCACTGGAGAAAGCGATGCCCAACCCGAGCCCATCCCTGTGGGGCATTCCCAGGGAAAGGCGCCGTTAACAGGACACTCCCTGAGGATGGCGGGGCTCGGGGGAAGCCCCAAACCCTGCCATCAGCACACATCCCACGCTAGGGGTTTGAGGGGGGACACTCACTGTGAAGGTGACCCCCTCACACACCTGACATAGACGGCAGCAACCTCCCCACCCTTTTTAGGGTCGGAGGTCCCTACACCTCCACCCATCCCAAAACCCATTGAAGGGACAGGAGGAGCCGTGCCTGTTACTGCGGCAGAGGCGAGGGGTGGGAAGGGACCCTGAAATTACGGGAAGGACAGCACAGGTGCTGCGAAAGGGGGCTGAGGAAGCAGCCGCGAAGCCTCGGGGAGGAAGGGGGTGCGGTCCGCGCCCTCGCCCTCCCGTTACCTGGGGACGCAACTGGGGCTGGAACCGTCGATCTCCCAGGTGGCGAAGAGGTTCATAGGCACGGGCCGCCCCAGGGCCCCGGTGCCGCCGGGGAAGCTGAGGCGGCTCCGCTCCGCCGCCGCCGCCATGGCTGTGCTCGCCGGCCTGGCGCGCGCCCACCGGGCCGCCGCCACCGCCCCGCCCCGCCCGCGGGGGGCGCGTCACAGGGGGCGGGGCTAAGGGTGCAGGGGCGGGGCGGTGGGCGGGGCTATTTGGCAGGGCGTGGCTTGAGTGTGGGCGGTGCTTCCTGAGGAGGGCGTGTCCCTGCTGAGGGGCGGGGCCGTGTAGGGGGCGTGGGCGGGTCTTGTTGGCGTGGTCAGAGCGGGGGCGTGTCCTTGCGGAGGGGCCGCGTCTGCTCGAGGCGGGCGCGTCTGTCCGTGGGGGCGTGGCCATCGCGGAGGGGCGTGGCCTGACTTGCGCATGCGCATCCGGTGCCGCCGCACCTCCCACAGCCGGGCGGAAGTGCCGGTGGCGCGGCGGCCGCGGACCGGAAGCGGCGGTGGCAGTTTCCGGGCGGCTCCGTGGCAGGGCGGGCGGCGGGCGCGACTATGGTGCTGCTCACGATGATCGCCCGCGTGGCGGACGGGCTCCCCCTCGCCGCCTCCATGCAAGAGGACGAGCAGGTGGGGCTGGCGGGGCGCGGGCGGGGAGGGGCCGGTGTGTCGGTGAGGAGCGGGCGGAGGGCGACCCACCGGGACCCGCGCAGTCCCTTCGCACATCAAGGCGGCTCTGGCACAAGCGTTTCCCTCCCGGTGGTGGCGGGAGGGAGGCGGAGAGCCGGCCGGTGCTGTTAGGCTAGTCCCGGCAGTCCCGGAGCCCCCCCGGTGTTTCGCCGGTACCGCCCCAACAGCCCGTTCTCCTCCCTCCCTGCCCTCTCAGTCAGGCCGCGACCTGCAGCAGTACCAGAGCCAGGCGAAGCAGCTCTTCCGCAAGCTGAACGAGCAGTCCCCGACGAGATGCACCCTGGAGGCAGGAGCCATGGCTTTCCAGTGAGTATCGGGAGGGATGTGGGGGATACTGGCTCCTCTGCCGTGGAAACAGGCGAGGGCTCTTCTGAGTCAGGGTGAGGGTTTGGTAGAAGCGGGGCTGCCTGGAAGAGGTGGCCTGTCAGCCCCGCTGGAGTGCAGTAGCTGTGGGAAGGGGAGAGTGTCTGAGTTGTCACTGCTTGGCACAGGTATCTGGCACTTGATTTTCATCCAGGGTCATAGTTCTGCCTTTGCAGAAGACAATACAGGTTCTGTTCCCTTTCAGATTTTTCTGCTTGTTTGCACTCTCTGTTATAACTTCACTGTGTCTTCTGGACCTCCTGTATCTTGTCTTTAAAGAGATATGTCCTTGGTAAAGCCAGCCTAGCAGTACCTCTGTGAGCTCTTCTGGCACAGGATTGTCCTCTCTGTGCCCTGTGGGAGCCCAGCTTTTCATGCATTAGAAGCACACGGAGCAGCTCTGAATATTTTTATTATTATTGTCTAATGTCTGGCAAACTCTCTCACCTTGTAGATTCAGTCTTATTGTTGCTGGATTTGTTGGGTGTGTTTAATTAATTTCCTAGACTGTTTGGGTGCTCTCGACTTAAAGCACTTTTGGCATTCTCCAGTAGTACACCTGCAAGGGAGCTTGGATGTGGAATAAGGAAAGCTTACAGAGAGTACAGGTCAGACATCCATATTCCTTAATCAGTAGCAGGGGAGGTGGAGAGGCAGGTGAACAGAGGGGGAATTGACAGTCACTGAAAGGCAGGAAAGCTCGTTTGTGAGAAAGGAAATGCTTCTTTCTGTGACATGTCATTACCTGGCAGAATAATGCCTGAGAACTTAGTCAAGGTCCTGTCAGGAATCAGAATTGTGCCATGACAGGAATACTTGTTACAAGTCTCTGAGATCAGATGCTAGGTGAGGTCTCCAAGCCGAGTTGTGCAGTTGTGGCAGGAATGATTCCCACATTTGGCACCACTTCTGCCATGCCACTAGCAGCAGGATCCCTCTCAGTTTCCATGTGATTCCGGGTGACTGGGTGTGTGTTTATGGCTGGGTGAGGGGGTGGTGGCCTTTGAATGCAGGGCAAGGTTGGCTTTAGGCCTCTGCTCCAATAACAGGAGCCCTTTAGCAAATCTCCCACCCTGTCCCTTTGTTCAGAGATTCGGCGACATGGAAAGATGGGAACAGGCGTTTTATGGATGGGCAATCTTTGGCAAAAGCCCTGAGGTTCTGAGGGATACTTTTCTTGTGGTTGTCTTACATATGGTAACTGCGACAAGATTTTAAAAAATCTTTTCTCTGGGCTTCTGGTTGCCTTTGATAGGGACTTACAGTTGCCAAAGGATGGCCCCAATTGGCCTGGCCGTCCCTATCTCCTGTTGGATTTGGATGTTGTTGCCAGAGTTAACTGCTAAGTGCTGCTCTTCATCGTGTTTTTTCTACCAGTTAGAACTTCATAGAATTTAAAAACTCCCTCCTCTTTAAGTGTTTCCTTGGCACAGCATGGGTGTAGCTCTGACTGGCAATGAAGCCTTGGGAAAGAGCCTGTGTAAATCCCAGTAAACTCCTTCTTGAGTTACTTCCATGATGCAAGCCGAGCGATGTCTGGGAAGGTGGCAACACTTGCTCAGGAAATCAAAGCCTCTTAGTGATGGCTGTAATGTCACCAGTTCTGATGAGGAGGGAGGGCTTGGGCAGGCCTGTTTTGACAGCTGTCTCAAAGGAACAGCCAGCTTACCTGGCTGGCAGACAGGCAGGGACAGCAGTGTTCCTCCTTCTGGGTTGAGTTAGTCCCTAGATAGGTTTTGCTGGCCATTGGCAGCTGCTGCTGCAGAGCACTCGCAGCTGCCTCCTTTGAGGTGGGACATTACAGCAGGACCTGTGTGAAAAGAATACTTTCAGGTCAGAAAACTTCCTCTACAGGAAGAGGAGGTAATGGGGCAATTTGAGATTTAGTCTAAAATAACGCTGACCGATGACCACACTGCTCGTTAACTCAGCACACCAATTTTTTCCTGCCAAATCAGAGCTCTGACTGCTGAGGGCAGCGCAAAGCAGAACAGAGCATTTTGTGGTGGGAGTTAGTGTGGCCAAGGGTATTGCTGAACTTGCTGAGGTGGTGTTGAACATCTTTAGCTTCATCAATTCAAAGCAGAGCCAAGCCTTGCTGAAACATGAAGTTTAAATTGTGACCACTTAAGTGATTTCTGTCAAATGAAATGCCCAGGCTTCAGCTGAAAAAGCTGTCTCACCCTTTCAGCTGCAGCACTGGGGGCTGTCCAGGTACAGGAACACTGATGGCATCTGCTGTGCTGTCAGTAAGCAGGTGACCTTTGGCTGCTGGATGGCTGAAGTGATTCTTACCTGTTGTTTAAAAGCAACCCTTGGCCTTTGCTACTGTTACCAGGATAAAGCTTTTCTCTTTCAAAATGTCCAACATGATTACGAGAAACCTAATGGCTGCACTCAGTGTGCAGTTAACAGTGGCAAATGGCCACATCTGCCCCTCGTGTGAGGACATGCAGGCAGCTGCTGTGCTGAAGCTTGGAGGTGGACACAAAGCGTAAAACTGAGAAGCCCTGCTGTGCAGGAGCTCTGGTCTGAACTTGACAAAATTGTCTGAATCTGGGGCAGAGTTAGGTGAGCTCACTCTCTGTGGTGCTGACAGACACCAACTTTAAATCCAACATACTGAATATCACATCAGGGAGAAGCAAGTGGGAAGGGCAGCTGAAGAGCTCCAGGCAGGACCAGGCACAGATAAACAGAGCTGTGGTGGTGGGACATGTTCCTGAGAGTGCTCTCAACTGGAGAGTGCTGCTCCAGCAATGCTGTCAGAATTCTCTTCTGACACTGGTTCTCCTTATTTCAGAAGATTTGCTCAGGTCTTGCTCGTCATGGCAGTGGCTAAATCAAGCTCCAGGTGATGATATATGGCAACCCCAATGTGTCGAGCAGGTGTCCAGGGGTAAGGGAAGAACAGAGGCTTGATGATGTAGTGTAGGGTTAGTCTAGGCACTGATGTGGTCCAAGCTGAGGAACATAAAAAGGAACAAAGGCCACGGGCACATGGGGGCATGCTGTGGAATGGATTATGGCAACTGGAGTTTCTTGCTTCTGATTGGGGTAGATCAGTTGTTGATTGAAGGCTGGCAGGGTTCACACACAGGCCATATAGAGGCAGGAGAAATGGATACTCCTGAGCCCAGGAACAAGTTGAGGATGGCTAATTCAGAGGACATGGCCCTGTTGGGGTATCTGGAGAAACAGTGGGGAGTGGGGGGAAGTTGTTTTGTAAGCCTGATGTGTCTATTAATAAAATTTTTAAGCTGCTTATTTTACTATGGTGCCCTGAGGACTGGATCATTTCTTTAATACACTGCTAATCTTTATGCTGACCAGACTAATGCTTAATGGCATTATGCAGAAAGTCAAAGGAAGGTAACCTAAAAGTAGCATTCACACTCCACTCTGAAGAATATAGATAAGCATTCAAAAGTGTTTACAGGGCTGTTTACTGTCTCCACCCCCTTGGTTTTGGTGGGAGTATTGTAGCCTTTATTTTTATATTGACTGAGTGAGGAGGAAAATTCAGTCGGGAATGTGGAGCAGCAGAGTGATATAGTGAAGCCTAAATAATCTCAAGGTTGGTGGTGGGATGAGAAGAGGACCCATGTGCCCTCAGCTGCAGGGCAAACCAAGCAGCATTACACAGCAGCAGGTGTCAGTGTGTGCTTTGGGGCTCCTCACCTTGCAGCTAAAGAACTGGTAGCACGGTCACACCTACCCATGGCAAGCCTGTAAGGTCACCAGAACCCATCTAGCACCAATACTCTTCCCCAGGTGCCCTTGAGGTGATGCATGTGCATAGCAGCACCCCTCCAAGAGGATGGTGGTGGTGGAGGAAGGGGATATCCAGCCCTCCAAAATGGAAAGGGACAGCTGGTAGTCACTGGGTGGCTTCCTAGCACACTGAGACCAAATTCCTGTGTGTCTCCTCATCTCAGTGCCTCAACTTCCCATTTGTGGGCCTCAGGTACTTGGCTATGCTGCCAGTTAGAGATGTGTTGGCCACCTTCCCCTCTACTCTGCTGGCAAATTTTCTTGTGCTCCCCTCCTCCTGACTGCAGGGTGTTCTCTCTTTTATAGTCCAAAATTATAACTCTTTTGTTGCTGGTATTTCGTTAAGCTCATGGTATTCACAGGCCAGCTTCTGTTCAACTGAAGTCAAAGCCCAGGACTGTTGGCAGGCATGTAGGGTCTGAGGCTACAAGAAAATTTACTTTGGCCAAAGAAAAGATAAGCTATTGCTTTGCAGAAAGGTTTACACTTTATCCAGTCATAGAAAACCTGAAGTTCTTGTACCCAGTTCTCATTGCCTCATAGGAAAAAAGGTATGCAGGGTGGTGCTTGATAGGATAGGTTAAAAACTGATTGATTAATGCTCTGTCTGCTGTTCTTTTAGCTACATCATCGAGAAAGGAGTGTGTTACCTGGTCCTGTGTGAAGCTGGATTCCCCAAGAAACTGGCCTTTGCTTATCTGGAAGACTTGCACTCAGAGTTTGATGAGCAGCATGGCAAGAAGGTTCCAACAGTGTCCAGGCCCTATTCCTTCATTGAATTTGGTGAGGTCCCTCTCCCTATGGCTAGGGAAACTTCTTGCTGGGAGGGAGCAGCAGCCACAGGATTCTCTGCAGCTTGTCCTATAGAATTGACAGTTCAAATTCTTCTTGGCACTAGAGACACGGGTGTTCTGAGCAGGAGAATAGAGAAGTGGTAGGGAAATGGTACATGTCCTCAGATTCTGATGACCTGCTTTTAGTCTCTTGGCCTCACTCCGGGGAATATTTGCATGTAGTCTTCTGGCTGTCTCAGCAATGCTCCCACTCCTGCAGCAGCCAGGCTGCTCTGTGTTAGGTGAGACTCCCCCTGATAGCCCTATCTCCTTCCAGACACCTACATCCAGAAAACCAAGAAGCTCTACATTGATAGCCGGGCGAGGAGGAACCTGGGCTCCATCAACACAGAGCTGCAAGATGTGCAGAGGATTATGGTGGCCAACATCGAGGAGGTCTTACAGCGAGGAGAGGCACTGTCAGGTACTGGGAATGGCCAATGTTTGGCACACAGTTCTATGTCTCCTCGGTCAGCTGTGTGGGCAGAGTGTCCTGAAGAGAAAGGCTTGACCCTCCTGAGAAAAGCAGTGAACACAGTGGATGTTTCAGTTGGATCAGTTGTATTCTGAAACACCTGGCAGGTGCTTCTTTGGGGAGAGACCAGCACCTCACCAGCTTGGGTGGCTCTCACCCAGCAGGACAAGCACTAAAGCACTGCAGGGAGGCACAGGCCATGCCGCCGTGTGAAACCGCTGCATTTCCAGCTGCTCCTGAGAAACTTGTACTCTTAATGTAACTTTTGGGGAACATTCAGGCAGTCCTGACTAACTTCTCTCCCCTTTCCCTTTAACAGCTCTTGATTCCAAGGCGAACAACTTGTCCAGTTTGTCCAAGAAGTACCGCCAGGACGCAAAGTACCTGAACATGCGTTCCACGTACGCCAAGCTGGCGGCTGTAGCTGTGTTTTTCATCATGCTGATTGTCTATGTGAGGTTCTGGTGGCTGTGAGCTGGCTCAGTCATGGAAGAGGGAAAGCCGGTAGCCTGGCAGGTGGATGTGTGCAGGACACTGTTCATGGGGGATGTGCATTAGAATCCACACAGGACCATCACTTTTACAGGAGTGTCCTGAAGTTGTTGGGTGACACCTGGCTACTGCATCTCTTAGTGGAGCCTAACAATAGGTGTAAAGGCTTGTTGACTGCAGGCTTTTCCTCTCAGGCAGTTTGCACTAGGATACTGCAGAGTTTGGCCTCCCAAGGTTCTTCCCCCTCCCGGGGCACTCTGGGAACAGTCAATCAGTGCTGTTTAGCATAATCACATTGTACATCCTCCTGTTGAGTAGCTCTAGTGGGAACTGGACTCTAATGAACATTCCTTGTGTTAGTAATGTTTGCTTTTTTAGAATCTGGGTCTGCAGTTATTTTTCTTTCTTTCTTTCTCAAGACTCCCCTGTTTGAAGGCAAATATTTCACTGTACATAAACCAGCTTTCACCTCTGTCAGAATACCTGTCGAGTGTTCTGTGTCTGACATCCCAGCTTGTTACACTTTAAATTGCTTTAGGAAGAAATGGATGTTAAACTATGCCTTAAAATACATTCTGTCCAGTACTAGGAGGGACAGTGGAAGGCTTCTGTATTAACTGGTTCCTGCAAAATTAAACTCCGGATTTCTAAGTGTCCACTTTCCCTCTCCTGACAGCTGTGTGTGACAGTATGTTTCCACATGAACAGGGTGTGTAATTCAATGCTGTTGGAACGGGCACAGTGCAAACTATGTCAGCACTCTCTATTTTTCCCTTCTAGATGCAGATTCACTACATAATTTCCTTCCTTTTTATAACTGTGCTTTCCTTCCGAAATGTGTCAAAACTGCCAGCATTTCATCTCTGGGATCCTTGTTTTCTTTCTCCCTCTTTCCCCCACCCAAAACAACCAAAAAACCAAAACTGAATGTTGTTGTGAAGAAAAGGCAGTGTTTCTTTAAAGAGCACTTCACATGAAGGATTAGAATAACTTTAAAACCGTGGAATCCTTTAGAAACACCACCTCTTTTTCCTGTGCTCACCTTCTCCCTACCTCACTTGGGAAGTTGAAACTGTAGGTGAAGAAAAACTCATTATGGGGCAATAGTATAGAGCTTCTTCTTTCTTGTGGGCCAATCTGTATATCACCACTGTAATGTGATTTTTTTAATTTTTTTTTTGGTCCACCTGTGCTAAGAATAACATTTTAGCAGTCAGATTTTGGTTTTATTAAAAAAAAAAGAGGAAAAAGCAACCCCAGAGGTCCGGCACTCTGCTGTACTCAAGTGCCTGCCACTTGGTAGAGGAAGAAAGTAGTGTCACAGAAGGAAGTTTCAGGACTTCCCAGCACCTTTGACAAGCACATAACCTTGTGTAGTTCTGGATGTATAAACTGTGAGCCTGGAAGTGTTTCCTGCAATGGGTGGGAAACAGCTGTTGGCCTGTCTGGGAATGCTCCCCAATTTGGCACCATGTTGGACTGGCAGAGGAGCAGTCAGCACTTGTCCACTGATAAACCCAGTAAATCTGAGCTGCCATGTAGTCTAAAGTAATCCAGTTTCTGCATGATGCCTCCAAGTGTTACTTTGTAGATTGCTTTATTATAATTATTATCATTATTTTAAGTCCTTTTAAGTGGTGTCCCTACCAGGTGAATGTCTCAGTGATGTAGGTCTGTGTAATGTAGGTGCTGGAAGGTCTCACCGTTCAGACACCGACCGTCCGTGGATTGTTGTGATTGAGGGGGTGATGTTTCTGCAGCGCAGGGCAGCTCAGGGAGCAGCTGCCTCCTGCAGCCCCAGTGTCAGCAGTGAAATAAATACTTCTGAAAAATCCCCTCTGCAGCATGGAGTGTCCTGTGTCTCTTTCTTGTGACCTTGGAGGATGCTTTCCTTCCTTCCAGGGACACAAGAGGGTAAAGACCTCATAGATGGAGCCACCTGGGATAAGGGCTCCTTTCAGGAGGCAGAACTAGTGGAAAGACATGAGCTTGATTGTTTTCTGGTGGAGACGCTGCGCTTTGGTTATAGCGGGGGTCTCTCCCTGCTGGCACATCTCTGCCTGGTGGCAGGCAGCCTTGTTGCAGTGGGGATCCTGCAACACGCATATATCAAACCAGGAGTCCCGTGGAAAGGAAATATATACGGACAGACAGATTCTTGATAGCTGTTTCAGAGATGTTTATTTCTCCAGCCGCATGGCCGGAGCTCTGCCCAGGAACTGTTCCAGTCACAGGACCAAGGGTCCTTCTGCCCGCGCAGGGAACACAAACCAACCAACGGGAACGAGGCTGAGCAGGGACAGGAAACCCCGTGTCTGTGCCCTCAGGGCCCCTCTCCCAGGGCTACACGGCGGGGGAGGGACCCCGACACCTCACCCGTTTTATTTTAATAAAAGGAGAATGAAAACAACTGGATAAACATAACAAGAACAGATTCAAAACAAAACAAGCCACCCTCCTGAGTCTTTAAATGTCCAAACAGATTCTCTGGAACATCTTAGGGCTGACAGAAGGGAGACAGAATTCTCTGAGCATGCTTTGTGGGGAAACTGAGGCAGGAGAGGGTTTAACTTCTTCCCTCCCCCTTTTCATCCCCCACTCGGCATTGGAAAGGGATTTTTGGGGAAACAATTGGCAAAAGCATGGTTTTGTGAGGGAAACCATGGGTGAAAAAACGGATTGGGAATACACTGGGGGTAATAGGACATAGGGTAAAAGGGAAAGGTGGGATTAGGAAAGGGAAACTGTAGGGGGGACTTACAATGGAGATACTGTCTAACATGACTACGATTTTTTGCATATATACTGCCTTTTACAGGAACACCATCAGGCCCAGTGACCTGCGATGCTTGTAACCCTTTTCTCCCTAGTACAATATTAAATTCCACCACCTCTCCATCTCCCAAGCTTGGGATGCATTTTTCAGGGTTATTCTTTTTAATAGCAGTTCTATGCACGAATATGTCTTGCTGGTTGTCACACCTTGTTATAAAACCATAATTTTGCTTAACATTATACCATTTTACTATCCCTAAGGTCTTAGTTGCTATGATCTTTTCCTTTTTCCGAGTGGCTGCTGTTTTCTGTCTCGCTGCGTCTTTGTTCTCTCTTTCGGTCGCTCTCGTGTTGGAATTGTCGGGGCTGCTCGTGCCTGCGCGCTCTTCCCGGGGTCGCGTTCGGGGCTGCGCGGGCCGGGCCGGGCCACGCCGCTCAGTTCTCCGTGCGTCGCCTCCTCTGGTCGCAGCTTCGCTGCCGCTGCCAGGCGCTGCACCCACGTCTCGGCCGGGCCCCCGAGCGACGACCCCCCCGCGCCCTGCTCCAGCGCGCGTCTCGGCCGGGCGCGGCTCCGTTCCACCGCCATCGCCGCCAGCCGCTGCCCGCGCGCCGCCTCTCTCGGTCGGGCGTTCCCGGGGCTCGCTCCACCACGCGCTGCACAGGGCCGGGCAGGCACCGCCGGGTCCCGCCGCGCCTCGCTCCGCCACCGACACTGCGGCTCGCGTGGCTCCGCCCGCGCGCGGGAACTGCCTCGCTGCTGCTCTCAGAGCGCTCGGTGCACGTGGCCTGGGCCGCACGGTCCCTGTGCCAGGCTTCCCTTCGCCAGGACACAGCTGACATTGCTCAACAGTCTCGGTAACTAAATAATATTAATGAAAATATTCTTCCATCGGCATATATTTTGACTCCAATATTAACTGTGTCCAAACGGTTTTCCAAAAGCCCTTGGTAAGAATTAAATCCCAAGAAACATAGAAAAAGTTCTTAAACAACCATGCCAGGAAGTGTTTCAGTTCTTTTTGAGCTTGAATCAAGCTAAAATTTACAAATCGTTGTTCAAGAATCATTTTAAGTTTAAGATAAATGTCCATATGCGGCTCTGAGAGCCAAGAGTCTTCCCACGGTTCCTCCATAGTTTAGATATGGAATAGCAAAGCAAAACCAAGAAGAGGAATCCAAAGTTTCCAGGGTTTACTCACACAAATCAGTCGCTTAGGGATCGGGGATCGTTCTGCTCACAAATCTCCACCATTTGTTGCAGTGGGGATCCTGCAACACGCATATATCAAACCAGGAGTCCCGTGGAAAGGAAATATATACGGACAGACAGATTCTTGATAGCTGTTTCAGAGATGTTTATTTCTCCAGCCGCATGGCCGGGGCTCTGCTGAGGAACTGTTCCAGTCACGGGACCAAGGGTCCTTCTGCCCGCGCAGGGAACACAAACCAACCAATGGGAACGAGGCTGAGCAGGGACAGGGAAGCCCCGTGTCTGTGCCCTCAGGGCCCCTCTCCCAGGGCTACACGGCAGGGGAGGGACCCCAACAAGCCTTCTCAGCCTGGGTGGAATTTTATGGGGACAGTTTTGTGGCGATGCTGTTCATAGGGGGAACACACACAAAGCAGCACAAACTGGGAGTGAGTGGGGTGTGTATCCCCCATGGGCTGCGCCAGTGTGAAGAGGGCACGGAGCTGCAAGTGCCGCTTGCCTAGAGGGAATACGAGGGGCCTTCCTCTCCCCAGGCCAGCGTGGGGCTCCAAGGAACACCTTACAAGCAATTCCTTCGCTGCGTTCAAAACACGGAGCCCCCTTTCGTCCCTCGAAGAGCGGAGAGGTGCTGCTGCTGCTCCGTCCGAGGGAGGTGTGAGCAGGGTTTGGGGTCTCTGCGCCTCCTGAGCAGCCAGGTGTGAGCTCAGCTCCTGTGCGGCTGCGTGGGCAGAGGGGAGGAGAAGCCATTGCCCTTTTCTCCATGTGTGTCGTGACGGCTGCTCGTGGCTGGGCGAGTCCCGTGGCTCAGGGCTCCCTGCCCGGGTGTGCGGCGGCGGCGGCCGCGTCCCTGCCGGCTCGGGGGTCGCGGTGCTGGCGGCGGCCGGAGCCGGCGCCGGGGCTCTGCCTGCAGGTGGCAGTGCCTGCGCAGGGCTGCGGCGCGGTGCGGGGCTGGGGACATAAAGGGGGCTCCTCCTCAGGGCACCCCCAGCTCCTCGCCATGCCCTGGCCTCCCCAAAGAGCCGCAGCCTCCCGGGAAGGCGGAGATGTGCCTGCCAAGGGCTCCCGGACTGTGCCGCGCCAGGCAGCGCTGCCTGGCCTCATCCCATCGTGCAGCCGGGGTGCTGCGGCTGAGACGGATGGAGACACTTCCCGCAGGACTTTTGCCTGTCACCTCCTACCCAGCACCCTTTCCATTTTCACTTCTTTTTCTGAGCTGCCCCTCTACTTCCAGAGGCTCTGGAACAGTCTTTGCCTGCTGGATTCGTTGCTGGGCTTCTCCCCAGTTCCTGCACCTGCCCCCCTCAGCCTGGCAGAGGCATTTGTCCCACGTCAGGCACACGTGGAGCAGAAGGGAAGTGGGACCTGGCAGCAGTGCAAACTCCTGGCACCTCTGTAGCACCTCAGCCCCTGCTCTTGGCGGGTCTAGAGAGCAGAGCAGAGCTGAGCTCTCCCTTCTCCCACAGTGTGCCCATTACCACCGGGAAACTTTTGGCACGGGATACAGGGAGAGCGCAAAAGAAAGATGATGGTTCTGAGTGTCCTGGGAGCTGCTGGGCTCATCGTGTGAGCACAGAGTTAGAAAGCTGTCAGTTTTGGCTGTGCTTGCTGCTGGCACCGCTCAGCTCAGCTCTGGGCACCTCTGGGTGTCTTTGTGTCACGGGGCCAGGGGTGCTGCTGAGGACAGTGCCTGCTGGAGGGAGCAGGGCCTGTGTACCGGGGACATGGCTGTGTACCCCGCTGCCCACTGGGTGGTTTACACTGCTGGGCACGCCGGCATCGGGTGACGAGGGTTTTCTCCCAGAGTGAAGCAGCAAGAGCAGACAGGCAGAGCTGGTTCCCAGATGCTGCCAAACCTGCCATGGGTGTGGCACGGCACTCTGGAGAGTAAGAGTGCAGCAGGATGGCAAAAGCTGGCTGGGTGCTCCAGCCACCGTGTCAAATATAAACCAGGTCTCACCTGGCACAGGCTGTGGCCACTCTCTGCACTGTCACCACTCTGGGAGCAGCAGGGTTTTGGTTTCTGTGTTGACTCGGGCACCAGCTGCTTCCTTTGCTTTGAAGCAGCTCTTCACACTTGCAAACCTCTCTTTTGAGTAGGTTTTGAGAAAAATCCAGTTTCAGCATCTTTTCCTATGGGACCCCAGGGCAGTTTGGCCACAGATGGTTTCTGGAAGCTGTTTTGCCATGGGTAAATGTCCCAGTGGTGTGGAGGATTGCGCCTGCAGCACCTGCCCAGGGCACCCAACACCAGAGAAGTGCTTGGACAGCACTGGCCAGGGCAGCAGAGCTTGAAGTTCAGCCTTTGAACGCTCTAATCCTTGTTCTCCTTCCCTGGGTGGCCAGTGTGAAGCCACAGCAGCTCTGAAGGGCTCTGAATCCCACCAGGCTAGGGAGGGATGTACCACAGAGCCACACTGAGGAGCTCAGGAGGTGCCCTCTGCCCCTCATACTTTGCTCTGCTGTGTTACCTCAGTGTGACCTTTTGGAAAAGAAGATGTCGATTTTCTGCCACCTGAAAATGAAGGCTTTTCTGAGGGCAGGGTGCTGGCTTGGCATCTGGCCAGGAACAGACTGTGAAAACAGCTGACTGTGGGACCAACCCTCCTGCGCTGGCCTGAGTCAGCGCCACATCCTGCCCCAGAGCACCCCGAACTGTGCCACCTCCCGTGTCCCCGGTGATGCAGCTGTGCTGGTCCTGAGCACTTGGCAAGCCCCAGGGCAGGCCTTGGGTCACCTGCTTAGCCCCTGACCCCCTCCCCACTCTGTCCTAGTTGGTCATCCCAGACCTGAGCTCTTTTGGGGTCGCTGAGGATCCTGCACTGAGGAGAGGTGGGGTTTGACTTCTCCACTGCGGATACCCTGCCTGCACTTCCTGGACAGTCTCTGACCCGTCTGCCCAGATCTATTCCTGGCTCTGCTTTCCTTGGAGCACTCATGCCACCTGCCCCAGCCTGTCCCCCTTCTCCCCCGTCTTGTGCAGCATTTGGTTCCCCTGCAGGGCTGCCCCGGGGTTTGCCCACAGCACCGAGCCTCGCAGAGCGTCACATGGCTGCTCCCAGCTGGCTGCATTTATGTCTGAGCTCACAAACCCACGGCAGAGGATAAAGCAGAAGCTGGGGAGTCCCTGCTCCCCGTGCACACCCCAGCGGGGCTGTTGGACCCTGCCACGAGGCTTTCTCACAGCTCACGGCTGCATGGAGCAGTCCAGTGTGATTTTGAATCATGGCTCAGAAAACCCCTTGTGGCTGAGCCCCAGCGCTCTGCAGAGAGATGATAAACCTGTTTCCTCTGTCATTGCTTTTTTTTGGTCTTTTCCTTCCCTCTGCACCCCCCAGCCCTGCGGGTGCTCTCTAGCCACCCCAGCACACTCTGCTTCCCTGGCACGCTGCCCATGCTCACTGCAAACGGGATTCCCCAGCCCCACTGTGGCACAGCACCCGGAACAAAAGTGCACCCTCCCTTTCGGCCACAAGTGGGGCCCCCCCAAACTGGCAGCAGAGACAGGATTTGCACAGAAAAGCAGAAAAAAACGTGCTCACTGGAGCCACAGTGACCCCAAATCCTACTCACTGGGACCTGCATGGGTTCCTGTGGTGCCCAAGCCTGGAGACGCTGAGCTGTGTGTGGCTCCTCAGGACCTTTTCTGGAGTTTCATGTTCCCCGCTTCATAGCCATGAGCCCCTTGCAGCTGTGATGCCCCTAGCATCCACCTTGGGAGAGGAGGGAACTCTTGAGCCCAGAAGGGATTGGGGGGCCTCTGGCACAGCTTGGCTGCAGAGCACCACAAGGCTCCTGCCTGGTGACAGGAGGGACATAACAGCCTGTCTGTGGACTGAGGCCAGGCTCTGGGTCCCATAGGAATAGAAGGAAGCCCCTATCCTGCTTTCCTGTGCCCCTACATGCATGGGGACCACACCTGATGGGGTCTGTGCCACATCATGCCACCAGAAGGGTGGCTTGCATGGGCTGTGCATGCACTGGGAGAGGAGCAGGATATGCCTGCTGCAAATCACTGCTGTAGCTACCTAGAGGCTGATGATTAAGAGGGAGAGTTACAGATTCCCTTTAATTCAGCCAGTCCTGGATACAGACCCAAAAAATGGAACCCAGTGATTGTGGTGAGCAGCTGCCCGTTCCTTGAGCCACGCCATCATTACAGTGCTGGCTGTGACCTGGAGGGTGACCACAAATCAGTGGATTCTTGTTGCATTGCATGCCCAGAGCCGGGGCATTTCGGGAGCTTAATGGCCACTCTGTCCATCAGACCAACTTTGGTAAAAGCTATGCAACTCCATCTGCAATTTAAATACTCCAGGGGCTGCTGAGAGCAGGCAGCTGCGGGTAAGGCAGAGGGTACGAATTCCCCTGGCGATTAAGCAGCAGAGGCGGAGAAGGGAGCCCAGTGCATTCCTGCAGGGCTTGATGCAGGAATGCCTTTGCACTTCTCTGTTTCTTTTTAAGATGAGGCTGGCTGTGAGGTAAGGTAATCATGGCATAAGCCAAGTCATGTGGATGTTAAGAGTTTGCAGATGAGCCACAGGACAAGCTATTTGCAGCACAGGCACAAGGCTGCCAGCCCTGAGGATTTTGTTGGAAGCTTCTCTCCCTCCTGCTTTTCTTAAACCTCTTGGCTGCTGACATCCTGTAACTGAAATACCCTCAGCTTCCATTTTAATGGGGTTCCAGCTTTTCTGTTCACAAAAGTGAAAGCTGGGACATATGACTCAAGCATGTTTGTCCTAAGGACCCCAGATCAGGGGCAGGTTAAGAGGCAACACTTATCTGGGATAACATGTAAAACACTGCGATATAAGACAGGCATTGGGGTGTGGGCCTAACTGAGGTCTGAATGCCTGAACCACTGTCAATGTCACTGAAATGTTACTGCAAGAAAACACAATTTATTCTGAGCAAGCCAATACAAAGCTGTTGAAATCAGCAGTTCCTCCAAGGCTAAGGACAGTACTGCCATGATCCACACCGACCAGCTACAGACACACGAAAAGCACCTCAGAATGCATTTTCATTGTTCAAATGCATTTTGCTTTCTGCGAGGAGAGCAGGGGAGAGCACTGCAGAGCCCTCAGCATGTCTGCCTGGCAGAATTCCCTGGCTGCAGAGAGGTGGGGCATTTGGGATGTGAGGAGATGCTGCCCCTGTGGGCTCTCCCTCTGAGAAAAGTGCACGGATGCTCTGTGGAGCAGGAACCAGATTCACGGCAGGGTGAGACTCCAAGTGAAGCCACAGAGAGGGCCTGATCTCCCCCAGTCTTTGTCAGATGAAGTGCCAGGATTTCCCTAGTTGCTGGGGCCATTTAACTAACTCTGCTGTGGATATGGAGCCTGTTCAGCTCTCCTAATCCCTCCGCTGGCATCGCTTCCAGTGCCAGAGCTCACCCAGCCCTGTGCCAGGCAGCCTGCCCGCCTCCTCTTGCCACCCTGGGCAGCCGGGGCTTGGTCCTCGCACATGGGTGAGACACTCCGTTGGCAAAGAGGGGCAAGGCATGGTCAGAAACCAGATGGAAACTGCAGGAAACCTTGCCAGAGCTCTCCAGTTCCTGTGTCAGCTGCTGGTCTTCTCTGGGTGGGAAACTGGGGGTGAGGTAGTGTGTAGTAGGGCTGCATGAAGATAAAGAAATACTGAAACACATTTTCAACTCTTCTGTATAGGATTTATTGCTTAATGACAGGATCATGGGGATGATGGGGAGCTCATTGAAGAACTTTGACATGGGAACACAGTGGGGCCCATGTCCCTGTCCCTTTCTGCTCTGCTTTGTGCATTCCCTCCTGGCACAGGCAACTCAGCTTGCCAGGGCAGCCAAGAGCAGCTCGGCCCTCACCTTCCCAGCAGCAAAATCCACTCTGTCCATCCGGATGCAGTCACTCCCAGCCTCTATCATGTAGAGGACCCACTGATGGCTACTCTCATCGCTTTTATCTCCCCAACAGAGCTGCCATGGGATGCTCTCTCCCATGAGCAGCTGAATCCATGTGCACCCATGAGGGCAAAGGTCAGAGTGGAGAGAGAAAAGCAAACAGCAGGTTCCCCAGACCCACAGGAGGGAAGCAACATCTTCCCTCTTCCTGGCTGGATTCTCCCAGTGAGCCTCAGCTTCCAGCTGGAGCTGCTTGCTTCCAAGAGCTGTGCCAGGGAGGCCGTGGATCCTGGCCATGTGCTGGGGCTCAGAGCCTTGTGCTCAGGCAAAGTGAAGCAAAGTGGAGGATGAGCCACCTCAAGGTCGGGGTGATAAGTAATGCTCAGCACTGAGGGGAGCTGGAAAAGGCAGGTCTTGGTGAAACACCAGAATTCTTCCTGGATTTGCACTCAGGAGAGGATCCCCAAGCCCTTTTTGTTGTCGGATTCCCTGCCTGTCCCTCCTCAAACTCCCAGCTTGGCTTTGTCATCATTTCAACTTAAGTGCTGGTCAGTGCCACTCGTCATTTTATATGTGGGAAGTTTTGGGGCATACTGGGGGTCTGGCCTCCACCTCAGCAGGTGAGGAGCTGCAGGGAGGGCAGTGTGCCAGGAGCAATGCTGTGGAATGGCCGTCATGGCTGTGAGGCACAACTGTCTGCCCACAAGCAGCTGTTGGAGCGGCGATGGGAAGCTCTGGCAGCTGTGCAGAATGGTGGGGGAGTTGTCAATGTGCTGCACTGGAATACCTGGAAAAATCATAATGGGGTTAGGGCACTGACTGTCCAGCCCCATGCTTGGGAGGAACTCCGGGATCTGGAGAATTACGGGGGAAAACAGTGAGGTTTATTCATTGCCCCCTCTCTCCCCCAGACCCGGTACAATCCTGCCTTCACGGCCAGGCTGCCATGTCAGCACTGCACACAAAGGGCTCTCAGTCCTCGGGAGTCTGAGCCAGGGCAGAAGGATTTTTAACGCTTTAAATGATAGCTAAGGACTGGGAGGGATCTTGAGGCTGAATCCATCTGCTGTCCTCCTGAGACCTCTTCTGTGGGAACTCAGGTCCTCCTCCTGGGCATTTGCAGCAGGAGCAGCTGTGGGGGTGAGCCATGGGGCAATGAGCTTGTCCGTCTGCTCCAGAAGATTCCCTGCTCACTGGGGTGAGCCTTGGTGGCTGAGGCTGGTTCTGGATTTCCCATCCCGAGCCGGGGAACACTCCAGATCCCCGCCCAGCAGCTGCCTGCACCCCACATCTGAGCGAAGGGCAGCGCAGCATGTCAGGTGGACAGCCTCACTGTCCTCCCTTGTGGGTACCGGCCACTGTCGCCACCACCCCGCAGAGGCACGGCGTGTCCGGCTGCCCTCACCCTCCATTCCCTCACCCTTGCTGCCATCCGCTCCTATCCCCACTGCCCCCCATCATCCCTCCTCCCCACGGTCCAGCCCCCTGTGCCCCCATTCCGACTGTTTCCTGTCGTGCCGCACGCATCCCTGCACTTCATCCCCGCTGCTCTGCACCATTCCCCATGCCCACGGCTCAGCCCCCCGGGGCCCCAACCCCACTGCCTCCGCTCCACTCCCCATCCCCGGTGTCCCCCATGGCCCCCCATCCCCACGGCCCAGCCCCGCTCCCCCATGGCCCCCCATCCCCACGGCCCAGCCCCGCTCCCCCATCGCCCCCACTGTCCCCATCCCCACTCCCAGCCCCGCTCCCCCATCGCCCCCATCCCCACTCCCAGCCCCGCTCCCCCTTCCCCGCCCCGTCCCCGCCCCTCAGTCCCCGCGGGGCGGGCGCCCCCTGGCGGCGGCGCGGGAGGGGCGGGGCGCGGAGCGACGCGGCGGAGGAAGCGGGGGCGGTGCGCGCGGCCGTGTCCCTCCGCGCGGGGCGGGCGCCCAGATCCCTCCGCCGAGCCCGTGGCGGCGGGAGCGGCCCTGGCCATGGCCCGCGGAGCGGGGCCCGCGCTCGCCGCGCTCCTCGCCCTGGTGCTGGCCGTGCTCCGCCGCGCCGAGCCCGCCGCCGGTGAGTGCCGGGGAGCGCGGGGGGGGGCTGCGGCAGGGCTCCGAGCGAGGGGCGGCAGGGCTCCGAGCGAGGGGCGGCGCGGGGAGGACCGGCCACTCTCTCCCGGCGTCCGTGTCGCCTCCCCGCGCTGCCGCCGGGGAAGGGCACCGGGGCCGGGTGACATCGCGCGGGGGGCCCGGGGCCGCCGGCGCTTTGTGCGAGCGGCCCCGAGCCGGGCGGGCGCGGGTGCCGGCGGCGGCGGCGGGCTGAGCCCCGTGGGAACGACGCTCCCTCGGGAGCCGCTGCCCGGGGGAGCCGCGGAAGCCGCCCCTGGCTGGCCGAGCGCGGCAGCGATGGATGCGCTGCTCCCGGGGAGCTGGAGGGTCGGGGGTTCAAAGCACGAGAGTGAAGGCTTTGCGGCGCCCGTCGCTTCGCATACCTGCGCACCGAGCCTTTGTTGGGGACATTCCTGCACACACAGAGAGAATCTCTGCGTGCCCTCCTCCTCATCAATCCAGGCGCGATGAAGCCATGTGTGCACATCTGAGGGAAGTGCCGCTTTTTGTCACTGTTTCCCCTTGCACGCTGGCGTTTGCATTATATTTGAAGCTTGTCTGGAGCGCTGGTTCATAGCCATAACTGGTGGGTTCTGATGGAAATCTCATGGCACTTCCAGCTTTACTCCGGAGTAAAGCTTGTGCAGTCTTGCACCGCGTTAAAGCTATCGAGGACCAGCAGTCATTGATTACTTGCGTGCCTTCTCATTCGTTCTTTTTACTCTTGAGAGGCTGGGTTGCTTTTCAGATGACTTATGAACAGTGCAGCGATGAGAGAGAGTGTTAGTGGAAGTTGTTTAGGGCTGAGCAAGCAAGACACTGGTATTTTCAGTAGTTTTGTTGTTCAGTATGGTTTTGGAGTGGAAAATGCTGTATGCAGAGTTTTAACCACTTCTTGCTGGTTTGAATAAGAGTAGTTGGGTCAGTCAATCGATCTGTTTTGACTTTGAAATGGTCAGTATTTGTCTCCTGGGAGAAATGTTGTTGGGTTTTTTTCCAGTAATCCCCTCTGAAAGCTGATTTAGTTTTGCTAATATGTTGCAAGAAGATGATTGTAGTTAAAAAAAGCTGTTTCACAAATGTGTTTCGGCTAGGTTTGTTCAAAAGGAAAATTATAGGGTCTCTCAAGGGTAGGTGTCTTAGAAATACGCTTTTGTGGTAGTATAGACTTGTGGTGCATAGTAGCACTGTTATTTCTGGAGATGGCTTACACAGTCCAGTAAGATAGAAAAATACTAATTTTCTAAAGACTAAATGTCATGTCCACTTAGTCAAACTGTACTTTCATACGAACAACTTAGCAGCTTATTGCTGGCCCTTTCCCTGAGGGGCCGAGAGAAGTAGCTGTGGCATCACCTGTTGTCACTTGCCTGGGCAGACACCTGAGGTGGTTGAGGTCATCCCATGCTGCCGAAATTTTTTGCCTTTGTGGGTGAAATCTCTTCCTGGTGCTGAACAAAGGCTGGTTGGCAGAGATGACAAATCCAGGCTGAAAGTGACTCCTGTTGTTCGTGAGATACTGACCTGCATCTGGTTCCTGGGAGTGGGAGCTGCGGCTTGACTTAATGGGAAAGATGAAGTCACCGAAAGGGTATTTTCAGGTGCATATTCAACTGGCTTGATGCTCTTGTGCAAGAGAGGGCAGGTACCTGATGTCAGCCCTCTTGGTCAATAAATAGGAGGCTCCTGGATGCACGGAGCGCTATGGTTTGGACTACTCAGCCTTGTCTCATCATGCAAGCCCTATGGTGTAGCAACTCGCTTTTCCAGTTTAGTTTTGCAAAGGGCTGCAGTTGAAGGTGCAGTAAGCTGGGGTGGGGCAGCAACACCTGTGCTTTTGGTGAGGATACTCACCTGATAATTGCTGTGAACCATTTGCTTCTCTTCTGATCAGGCAGAAAGATCCTGGCTGTTAAGCCCACCCTAATTACCTGCTGTCGTTAACTCTGGTGCTTTGCCTTGCCAGGCTGCTACTGCCTGCCAGCCCGTGTTTCTATCAGGTTACAATCCATTTTTAATCGGTGCTGTGCTGGCGTGGACTGCAGTTTGAGGTCTTTAGTATTCACACAGAGAAATTTGGAGGACTTCAGATAATGCTGATAGTGCTGGTCTGCTTGACATGGATTTGCTTATGGGAGAACAAGTTTGACTTGATTTTCTGAAGGTGTTACCATCTATCAAATTTGTTCTTATCAAAGATGCTGATTTAGACTTTCAAAAGGGAGCATTATGAGAATCTGGCTAACTCGCATCACTTCCTGCAGGGCATCACTTAGTCAGATTAAAAATACGTGAAGATCCTCCTGCTCATGTTCTCAGGACTTGAATCCTTGGGAAAGGAGGACTCGCCTCTGGTGGCATTTGGCATTCGAATCTCTTTCAGTGGATGGGTTGGGTTTTTGTCAGCTTCCACAGCTACTGCCCTCCCTTTTTTTTTCATTTGCTGCTGTTGCAACAAGTGGATGATTCCCTTCAATAGGCTCTGGTCCTTTTCAGATTCTCCCATTTCCAAAACTGGTGTCTGTGCCATGAGAGGGTGTGGGTGGCTGGACTTTGAGTCCAGGATGAGGTGTAGGTGGAAAAGCAGCAGCAGTTTCTTCTGGAGTCGGGAATCTATCTTACTTAGCATCAAACCCAAGCAGTTACAATAGTAGCTCTAGGAGAAACATCATTTCCTTTAAATTTGTACTCTTGGCTAATTTGTACTCTTCAGTAGAGCATTGATACAGTGATTATTGCCACCGCTCCTTTGGGACGCCTTAGGGAAAGGTCATCCATGTTGTGGAAAAAAGAGCTTTCCAAAGCACATGTGTTGTATTCTCAGTTTCTCTGAATTCACTTTGAAATCATCTTGCCAACAGAAGTCAAGGGCTTGTCTGGGAGCAATACTGCTCATATCATTCTAAGCAGAGTCATCTGAGATTGGCAGAAATAATAGTTCGTTCTGTTTAGAAAATAGTCTGTTCCTAGGGCACATGTCCTTTTTTTAGACTGCCATGGGGATGAAAAAAGAGCTTTGTATCTCAAAATGGCACGGGCATCTGCTGTTTGTTCCATGCATCTTCCTCTCATCTCTCTGACATCACCCTGGACGGCTGCGGAAGCGCTGCTCGGCACAAGCAGTGGGATAACATTTCTGCACGGGCAGACATGCTCAACATTCAAATTAATAAAGATTTAGTGCTGCAGAATGACGGAAGACTTGGGAGAAGAGGCGAGCATGGCTCCTGACTGCCAGATTGCCATGGAAACACCAATACCTCTTCAGCTCTTTAATTGCCTTCCCTACATTTTTTTGTTGAAAACTTTTTTTTTTTTCCCCCTAAGTGCTTTATGTTGCAGTTCTGGATTTTAGGCATTTTGGCTTTGTTTGGAAAACTGCAAATGGGGGAAGGCAGCGAACAGTAGCTGTGTGGGGAGATGGAGAATATGGTGGCTGACAGCCTTTCAAACTGTGTTACAAGTTCATCCTAAATTCAGTATCTATTATAATGTGAGTTTTTATCAATAGTTTTTCAGCAGCAGCAGTGTCACATGAACTGCAGCTGCATCTGATACAGATATCAGTGTTCCTGCAGCTTCCTGGGCCTAAGACCCTGATGACGAAAGACTTTACCTCTACCTGTGAATCTCCACGATGCTTCCCAGCTCTGCTTTTAGGAGGGTCAATTGGTAGTTTTTTTCTGATCCTAGATGTTTGAAAGAGAGATTTGAACCAGATGATGGCAGGTCATGGGGTTCTGCATGTCTGAGAGCTTCATGTAGTCAGATTTGCTATTGGCATCCTCAAATTAAAAAAAAAGCAACCTGATGAACTTCTAAAGCAGAACTTCTTCATGTTTACAGGCTTGTTCTTCTGAAATCCACTTAAATATTTTCTTTTCAAATTTTTTGCACTTGCCTAGAGAATTTGTGAAGGAAATACAGATATTAGAGTTTCCTTTCCCAAAAGGTATAGGTTGTTGTTTGAGTGTCTTCTCACTCCTCTGAGCTCTGCTTAGCTTCTCAGTTGATGAGTCTTGCATTATCCAATTGATTTCAGGCTTTTGTGTGTAAAAACAGTGGAGATGTCTTAATCTGATTAAAGCAATTCACTTTACAGACTATTTCCATGCCCTGTAGACAAGCTTTGTCTTTAACTACTACCCTCTGTGTGTGAAGAGCAAACTGGTGAGCATGTTTAAATTCCCCAAATGTTAATGGTTTCTAAATCTGAGCTGAGTGTAAGTTTTTACTGCATTTTCACAGTAAGGATTTTTACCAGTTTGCTTCTTCCCCCCTCCATGTGCCTGCCATAGGATGATCTGTTCTTCAGAAAAAAAAAAAAAAAAAGCTCTTTTCCTATTTTCAGCTAGCTGGTATTTACTAGTGGGTTCTTCCCTGCTATATAATCTCACTGAAACTGTAATCTCATGAGGTAAGTGAATAGCGTAATTAGTCCTTTGTGGTTTTCCTCCAAAATTTGGTTATCTTTGGGTATTCTCTCCGTATGTACAGTGCTGCTTACTCCTTACCACCTCTTCCAGTGGTTGTTTGTGTGCTGTGCAGTGCTGCTGTGGAAGCATTTTTTCCCTTTCTGCACATCGAGGACCTTCCTGCAGAATGTACTTCATGTTTCAGCATTAACTGCTTTTTTCACGCTCTGTTTTTCCTGAAGGGAGTCAGCAGCTGTCTTTCTCTCCCTTGGAATTTGAGACCCCCTTGGTTTGTTGTGTAATTGGTGTTTCTGGCCATGCTGATGGTTGTCCTCTTCAGAGCTGATCCACCTCTGACAAGCAACCCTGAGCATTGGATTTTCCATGCGTTTTGTGTTGCTGTTGTTAGAGGGCTTCAAATCCTTTTTCCTCCTCTCCCTTAATACATAATGGGTAGCACGGTTGAAATGACAGGCTGTTTCTCATGAATCTCAATCGAGACAGAAAATCACTGACTGCATAAAGGTTATAGAAACCTATTTTGTCCTTTAGCTTTCTGTCTAATCTTAAATGTGTTTTTAGCTTGACTTTTTTTCTATGTTCAAGTAGGTTGTTTTCCACCCACTCCCACAAGAGAGCTTTTGAACTTATGGACAGGCTTTAACCACATAGGACAAAGGTCTCGGTTCTGATACTGTGTTTCTATGAACATAAAGAAACGCTTATGGACAGAAAGAGGAGAGAGAGAGAGACATATAGTGTCCTCCCAAGGAGAAAGCTGTACCAGCAGCTCAGCTGTGTTCTCTGCTGGGACATTACTCTCCCCTTATTTAAAATAAAACCTTTGGTACAGAGCCTGCACCATCTGAGATGCAGGATAATAGACCACAAAGCTACAGGAAATCAGCTTTATAATGTCTCTTTCGTGCAGCATTAATTGTTTTGGTTTTTTTCATTTCTATTTCGGCTCTACTTTTTGTGAACTTGTGGGCAAGGAGTTTAGTGGCATTACTTTCCTTTGGGTAGTTACAACAAAGCCCTTTCAGACTTGCTCTGGTAATGGCTTGATTTCGCTATTGCAGAGTTCTCCTAAAAGCTCAACTCTGACAGAGCTTCTGATCTTAATCCTACACTATTTCTTTTAATTTTATAGCCCAGAAAATATTTGAATTTATAGAAGGCAGATGAAGTGTGGAAACCAAATCACAATGTCCAGATCATCTTGGCATTGTAAAGAACACTGAGGTGGAATGAAAACTTTCCTTTTCCCCCTAGATTTTAACTCTCTTTAGCCAGAAAGAAAAATTAAATCTAGGTGGAATTGTGCTCCAGTTGTGAGCTTTGGATTTGGATGTCAAAAATCACAGCATTCCCTATAGTGTATCTTGTGCTCATTTTACAGCAGTGGTTATCTGGTTTTCCCTCTGGCCTTGGAAAATAGTTTTAGTAGGATGTTAAATGTCAGGTTAGAGTTTGCATCTCAATGCAGGCATGTGCAAGGGTTTGTATGGACTCCAGGTTGAGTAATATCACTTATAGTGTTCACCCTGCCTGCACTCAAGAGTCCTTTCCTGAGAAGTATCCTTCAAACTTGGCTACAGTGGCTGTAGAAATTGGGTACTCCTTTCTGAAATGGCCTGCCCTCTCCATGAGAAGCCAGTCTTTTGAAAACCATGGGGTGTCTTCCCAATATCCCTGTAATATGCCTAAAATCCGTGAGGCTAACCCACCTTCTGACAGTCTTGGTGGTTTTGCCAGGCTATGGCAAGCCCAGAAAACCACCCAATTCACCATTTCTGTTTGTGTTAAACACTGAAGAAAACTGTTAAAAGCAGCTGTCAAAGCCTTGACAGTGTTCTGATGCTGTCTATATATGGCTTCTAGAAAAGTGGCTTTATCTTTTCAAGGCAAGGCTGCCTTCTCTCATGCTGTACACACCAGAGTATTTCCAGTTAACACAGTGCATGTAGCAAAACAAACTTTTTGTGCTGGCTGAGGTAGAAGGTAGTTTCTGGTACTTTTAACTTTCGATCACAACATGGTAGAGTAGCAGAGAAGTAGCTTTTGAAGTGAGTTGTGTTGAAATGCCTTGGTTTTGCATCTGTTGTGAAATTATGAAAGATATAGTGAAATACAGGAAGACAGTGCTTTGTGCACAGAAATGCTAATTTTACTGTGAGAACTGTAGTCTTCTATTTCCCTTGTGATTTCTTTTTTTCCAAGAGAAGTCACATGACTCTTGAATACTTATTTTAATGTAGAATATGGTTACATTTACATTCACTTCAGCTTTAGTTGCATTTCAAAGTGTTTCTGTTCAGCCTGTATTAGTCTAGAAATGAAAAAGTACAAAGTATTTTTGTGTTTTCTTGGCTTCTTTTACTTCTGAATTACTATAGGCACAATATATATTTAAAAGTTTATTATCCCATTGTCTCTGTGAAAGAACTGTAAAGGCTGGTAGTAGTTTAATGACCTGCTAAACAGCAGTTCAAGGTGGGAATAATTTGTCAAAAACTTGAGCAAAATTAATCATTACTTTGCTAAAGCCTCTCTGCTGTGTCTGTATTTGGCCTAGCAAGCCAAACTGGAATCCTTGATTTGGATCCTTACTGTGACCCCGAAAGCCATCAGCCTCTCGTTCCCCTCCGTGCAGTTGTGCTGGAAGGTGTTTTTGGCCAAGTGCTGGTTAAGCTTTTACTACGTGGGTTACAAAATCAACTGGCTGCTCAGTTCTCACTGGGGACGCGGGTACTCGATGAGATTACAAAATTGTGTTTGAAAGCATGAGCACAAAAGAAATAATCCTCTGAGTATTTGCTTCACTGGCTTGATTGGTGTGAAAAGAATGAAAATTCAAGGTAGTGAGATGAGAATACCAAGCCTGCTTCCCTTCCTGGCTCTCTGAAATGTGGCACAGCTCGCTTTAACCCTCCTCCATTTCCCCAGAGTAGCCGGGGTGGTGGGAGTCGTTGGAATCCTGACACTTCCCCTTGGACACAGTGCAGTTTCTCGTGGACACGGTGTAACCGAGCCCTGCTAACTAGAGCTAATCTTTGCTGTGAAAACAAGCTGCTGCAGTGTTAGACAGCAGCAGATGAAGTTTGGAGTCAAAGCCATGTGGATGTTGCGGTTAAATGGGATAGAAATTGTCAGACAGGTGCAAGTCAGCGTGTTTCTGCCCGCTGTGGGGGGGAATGCCATGCAAAATCCGTGTTAATATTTCTGTCGCTTAGTAACCCTGACCTCAGGGGTTATCTGAAAGGGGCTCAGAGTGGAATTTTGTTCATTTCCTGAGAGCTCTGCAGAAGCAGCACCATCCAAGTGCCCCTTTTTCAGAAATTGAGTTAACAGCAACAAGCGTACTTGTATTGTGGGAAACACTGATAATTTTCCTGGGGAGCTGGGTTTAATTTAACTGTATTCTCTGTAGGGATTGCAAGTGTGAAACGTTCCTATAGTGCCTTGTGGTGTGTGTGACCTGTTTACGTGCTCCAGGGTTATTGAGAAATAACACTTCAAGCCCTGGACAGCAGAACCGGAGTCTGTTCCAAGTTGTCCAGTTGCTGGACTGAATTTGGTTTGGTTGCAGGGAGAACTTAGTGGGACTGCTGTGTTAACTCTTCTGTTTCTGAGTCTTATTCCTTAGTCACCAGCATATCGGCCTCAGTGGTGGTTTGGACCAGTTTTCCCTGATGCCCTTGCTGAGTTTGTACTGAAAATTTAATACCACTTGAGGAAAGGAAAAGCATCCTTAAAAAAAAAAAAAAAAAAAAAAAAAAAAAAAAGGGGGGGGGGGCAGTCAACCCTACAACAGCTGGCTCACGGCAGTTTAGGTGGTTGGATATTATTGATGCCTCTAGGTGCCTTTAATTAAGATTGGTTAAATGCTTTCCCAAACGCAATAAGGTTGTGGAAAGGGGATCTGTAAAGGCATGGAAGTGTGTGAGTTTGGGGCCAGGAGACAGAACTGGAGGCTGGGAAGAGCTTGTGACTTCTTGGTATGTGGATAAGTTTAGGATAGGACCCAGCTGATCTGGTTCTGAGAGCTTCATCTGGTAGTTTGGTGCTATTCAAATGTCAGGCTGTGGTCTAGGTGGACTGCCTAAATTTTTGTGGTTCCAAAATGCCCTCTGCTCCTGCAGAGTTTCCACAGTTCTCACCCTTCTGATCACTTTGGAAACAGCTACCGAGTGCATAATGTCCCTGTGAAGGGAAAAACACTTGCCAGAGCTGGAGGTTCCATCAGGACAGACTTCACTAGAGCTTCCAGTAGACTTGGATAAAAATTTACTGGCCCTGAGCTGTGTCGTACTTAGTGCCTTTTTAAATACACAGTAGTGAAAATGTCAAGTTAGAGTTACAGAGCATCTCCTCCTTAGAAATACCAAATTCTTTGCTGAAAGTTGTTAACAGCTCTCGTGTTTTCCACTTACTCGCAAACATGATCCTGTCTGAAATCAGAGTGCCACAACAGTACATGTTGCAGCAAATTCTGGATTGCTGGTGACATTCAGCATGTCAGCTCATGAGGGTTACATGCCCTGTTTCAGTGCCTGGTGTCCCTAGAGATAGTGAAAAAGAAGGAAAGGATTTGAGACAAAATATTCTGGAAGAAGGCTTAGGAGTAGCTGCTTTGTATTTCAGAGAATTTCAGTCCAGAATTTTGATCAGAAAGCAGTGACTGAGGACACTCAACCCAAAGTATGCAGGTGCTGACATGAATGTCTTTGCAGCTTGCTGAAATTACTGCACACTTTGCTTTGAAAACCTACCTTAAAGAAATTCTGGAAAGATTTGGTTGCCTGATGAACAAATCTGTATTTGATTCTTCTTTCAGTCTGGCTCTTTTGATGCTGCCAGAGATGAAATTAAACTATGTGATAGTGTCTTTGTTTTTGTTCCAGTCCTATAAAATTTTCATTCTCCCAAATATTCTAATGAAGCTTTGACCTGACATGTATTGTGGCTACAGGTTTGATGGTTGTTTTCTTTTCTTTCCTTTCAGCTCTGCAGTGTATGGATGATTCCAAGCCATGTGTTAATGAGGGAAAGTGCATTCCATATCAAAATGGTACAGGATATTGCAAGTAAGTTGGTTTCATTTCTAATCAATTTAATTACCCATTTTCTTTCCTTCAGGATCCTAGCCAGGAAGGAAATGTGAATTTTAAAGATTTTTTTACTGGGTTCTTTCAGCCTAACAGTTTTAGCACAGTTGGTGTTTCTTTATAATACGTTAGTTCTTGTGGGCTAGCTTTTTGTAATGTAAGAAATCTGGAATTCTTGTTCACTATTTGGGTTTGGATCTTGTCAGTTGGATTTCTTTGTACTGGGTTGGGAACTGAGGTCAAACCAATCATAGAGGTAAACTCTGTACCTTGTTTCCAGACCCACAAGCTAAGTTGAAACTTGCTCTCCATCTTATAGCTTGCCTTACTTTATAGAGCTTCAGCCTCAATTTGAATATTTTTGAGGTTTTTCAGAACTATTCTGCACTCTGAGGTGTGCCAATTCCCTTCTACTGCTTGAGAGCAAGTAATACCTGTGAGTTGCTAAAACACACTAACAAACCCCCCAACCAAACATCCACATTTGTTTTCATCATGTAAATTGATTTTGGTAGATGTTGACACCCTTTTTCAATGGTGCCTTCACTTTGTTGCTGCATGGGAAGCTCATGAGCAGGAGCTTTGGCAGGGTGTATGTTATCTGGAGAATATCGCATCTATTTAAATGCAGTTCACCTTTCAAACTGCAGTACTTAGATTTTTTTTTTTTAATTGAAGTGATATTTTGCCAGAGGATGAATCCTCTCTTTTTGGCTGGGTTAATTTACTATGTCTGCAGTAAACAGATTATTTTCTAAAGATTGTTTACTCCATCAGTTCAAGTTGTGTAATTTTCTAGCATGCTAAAACATTATCTTAATGCCAGCATTTTTTAAATATTAGTGAGTTTTCTTTGTTGATTTAGCTTGGCTAACACACAGCTCTGCTCTTCACACTTCTCTACACTTCCATCTTCCCTAACCACAACCTTTAGTTCTCTATTAGTGTGGTACATAAAGCTCAGTGTGCTTAAATTGCACCTGTGGCACACAAAGGGGAAATCAAAATCTAATTTGAGGTTCTTCTCAGCTTCGAATCAATACCTGATGTGCAGAAAGGCCACAGAAAAGCAAACATGTAACTTGTTATTCCCTGTAGGTTTCTTCTAAAACTTCTAACTCTTGCTGCTTCCTATTCTTTTCCTTTCCATGCTTTTACGTTGATGTCAACTTAAATGAGCTGCCCTGCTGAAAAGGGAGCTGGAACTTTTCATGCATTTCACTTGTATTCTAAGAATGAAACAAGAAATAGGTGTCTTTTGTAGGTCTTTCTGATGTGTACTTAAGCATGCTAGTCTGGAGCCAAAGTATGTAGGTCACAATAAAGGTAATAAACAAGACTGGTATTGATATTGGTGCTGCTTGTACCTTCCTAAGGACATTTTCTCCAACTTGTGTGTTCCTCTTAACCATGTCTTAACAATTGTTTTTTACAGCCTAAACTGGTTCATCTGACTGGCTTCTGCACTATTTGTAGTGCAGTCCAGATCTTGACGCATTTCCCTCATTACAATGGCAACTTTGACCACTGTTACATTTTTTAGCACACATTTATAACTCTAATGCTGCCTTCTTCCTTGTGCAAAGTGTTCTTGCAGGTTTTAAGCCAACCGCTCCTTCAAGAAACAGCTCAGTTCCTTTGCAGGTGCTATATTAATTGGAAAGACTAATAGAGAACTGTATACAGAGATTACTAAGTGTCTGGTTTTTAGTTCTGGCTCAAGAACACTTTTTTTGCAGAAAGGAAGGAAAAAAGTAGCAAAACCCACCTCAATTGTGGAGTGTCTACCTTTAGCAAGCTGATTCTTAGCATCCTGTTTTGGTTTTAACTTTTTTTTTTTCTTTCCTGCACTATGAGGAACTCTGAATAGGGGAACTTTCTATCCGGTTTAGTAACCTAAATGACTTTCTGAATTTTTGATGGCTATAAGAGTAGAAATGTTTTGCTCAGGAAATGGAATTTATTACTAAAGCAAGTAGCTTGGCTTCTAGGTCTGCAGGATCTCTCAATGATTAGCAGCATCTCCACCCCTTCCACTTTTTTCAAGTTATCTGCAGTACTTCCTCTGCTGGGCAATAAGTTATTATAACAGGCTCTCTTCCACTTTCTGTATCTCCTCTTGGCTGAGTTGTTTGTTGTAGTGTGTGGTTGGATCATCCCGTCTGTCTTGCTGTCTCCTAAGAATCAAGTGAACTGCTGAGGGTGAACCTGCATCAGCAATAACCAAATGTGATAAGATATGAGTAAGCACTGATAACAAAACACCTAGTCTAGATATTTGGCCCAGCAGTGGATGGCAGCATATTGCTGAAGCAGCCTTCTTTGTCTGAAAATCCTGTGGCATCTACTCCATTAAAAGAGAAAGCTGGTTTTCTGCTAAGAAACCTTTATGATGGTGTATCTGGCATCTGTTATGGGAACAGTGATTGTGACCCTTGTAAGGAAGCCGGGGTTGGAGCTTTATCAGATTGCTCTTGTGAGCGCCCTTTAAGTAGCTCTGTTCCCCTGATGATGCTGCTGGCCCATGGCTGTCATTCTGTGGCCCTGCTCGATAGAGTTACTGACCTTCTCTGACCTTGATTTTATATTTAGAAAATTACACGTTCCTGTGTTTGCATCTTCCAAAGCCAGATTTTTTGTGTGAGAGCTCTTTCTACACTCATTCAGTGACTCTCAGGGTGAGCATGCAGGCCTTATTCCACAGAATGTCTGTATCTGCAGCAGCAGTGAAGGAGACCCATCCTTCCAAGCTTTCTAGGTCCTGCTGTGACAAAAGACAGTTTCAGTTTGGAGTTTGGCTTTGCTTTGCACTGTGATGGGTGTTTTGTTGTTGTGATGGGTGGGGTTTTTTTCCTCAAAGCATCTCCAGGCAGCCTTTTACATGTTGAGGTGTCAAACATGGAGGAGCCTTCTTGCATCCTCTCACATCCAAAGAGAAGCAGGGTAACAGTTCCTTGCTGCTTAATGCCAATTGTGACCATCACAGCAAAGCAATTTCTAGTCTCCCTGCTGCTGGATGATTGGGAAGCTGCGGTAGGAGGAGTCCCTGGGATAGTGCTGTGAACTTGCAGCCTTTCTGCAGTTGCAGCAGGCTGGGAAGGAAAGTGTGGGTACAGGGAGCTGTTTCAAGGACAAGCGGAGCAGAGATTTTGGCATCGCTGCCTGCTGTTTTCTGAGCACAAGGATCTGCTCTGCTGCAGGTGGATGTGGAATTGGGCAGTGCCTCTGCTTGGAATGGGGCAGGGCCCTAGAGCAGAGTCTCTTTACTGATTTCCCCATGTTCCACAGCTGTGGCCTCTCCCAGCTTCCCACCCCAGTGGCAAGGAGCAGAAACAAGACTGTGCCAGGGAGAGAAGCAGAAGTGGGAAGGGAGTTGACATAGGGGTGCTGCAAGATTTAGGGAGGAAACTGGGCATTGCTACTTCTTGTGCTTGGCAGGCTTTGATGATTGAATTTTTGACCTTAGGACTGTTGCAATTTGTGTATCCAGAAGGGATAGCTGTACCGCTGTGAAACCAAGTACTGCTTAAACACTAAGGTCTTTTGTTGCTCCTGATGGTGTAAAAAACCATCAGAGCTGTGCTTAGTCAAATGGGGACACTGGAGTGCCAAAAGGACGGTCTCCTTCAGCACATCCTTTCATGCCCCAAGCTGTCAGGGTTCGTACAGCTTTGTGTGCCTACCTTTCCTTCAAGATGGATCTTCATAAATGAATTTTTACTTGGATTTAAGAGGACTTCTGGGGCTGAAGGCAAGATCCTGGACTACAGAACTGCTTCTGAGACTGCAGCTGATATCTGCTTAGGATCTGTCTCAAGAGACTAATCTCTCCTAGACTAGTGAATGGGGAATACCCATAGGAGACCTTGTAGCAGGATGAGGTCTGAGAGTTTTCCAGAAGAGGCTAAATGCAGAAGTTGAGAAGTTGTCCCTTTCTGAGAATGGTCTGCCCTTTTCTGTTTCCTTCTGTCTCCTTTCAGAAGTTAAAGGAGACCCTTGAGACTAGGGCAGAGGAAAAAGGGGAGAGTACACGCACTGCTAGCTTAGATTCTGGGAACACAGTAGTGATTTTTCAGTCATGATTTTCTACTGTGCATTACCTGTGCATACCAAAAGCTCTTCAGAGCTCTCATGGGCAAAAAAAGCTGAACTAAACGTGGTCGGTTCAGACTATGGCTGCTGTTGCTCCATGGAGCACTGTGGAATGGTTCTCTGTAGAGGCACTTTCTGTGGACTGGGAACAATAGCTGTGTGCTGCTTTAAAGGCAGGGCAGGGAGGCCGTCCCATCCCATCGTTTGCATTCAAAGTATGACGCATAAATGGGCGCCTTGAGACATGGGAAGGAGCGTTTGTAAAGCTAACCAGAGAATCCTGTTCTCCCTCCTGAGAGGAGGTGTAGGTGTGGGAGTCAGAACCCCGGAGCCAGAGGGAAGTCTGGTTAAAATCCGTAACAAAATAGCTGAGACCCTTCTCACGTTAGTCATCAGACAGCATTTTTTCTCTCTCTGTGTTGAAGCATCTTCCAATCAAAGTGGAGGGAGTGTTGAGTTGAAGGGGGGAGAAGCAGGACTACGAGGAAATTCTTCCCTTCGCTTTTTAAATTAAAACCATCTGCTTTCTTCTGTGCATCTCCAGATGATATCATGGGCCTGAGTAGAAAACTCCCATGAAAATCAAACATCTGGAAGTCTGGTTAAAATTGTCTATAAGGTGCATTTGAAGAGGCTGTCTTATGAATGTGCCCAGGCAAATATAGTACAGCAGATGAGGAAGTTTTTCCAGCAGACCAGGCATATTTTCCAGAAGTCTATTGAAAGCAGGAGAGAACTAAGTTTTGGAAGGTAGCTTCGATGTAGTTTCATGGCAGAAGAGGCAAAAGCACAGCTTTTTGTGAGTCTTCTACTTTGATTTGCAGCATTAGGTTGTTAGAATGAATGCAGCTCTCTGGATTTGTGGATGCTTCAAATTTGGATAAATACCTTAGTTTTGTTTTTACATCTCTTGTTTAGTTCCATGAGAGCCTGAGCTAAGGCAAATGCAAGCTGGAGCTGAAAAGGAGGAGGGGGGGGGAAAAAAAAAAAGGCTGAGCTCTAAAGTATTTGTGCTGGAAAGTAGCCTAGAGAGAGTAAAGGAGAAGCTTTAATTAGAAGCAGCTGCATAGCTGATGCAGCCCACAGGACATTTTCCCATTTCAAACTCTCTAGCTTTCAGAAATCATGATTTGAATTAAGTTATATGTGAAATTTGTTCTTAAAAGATTAAATTCCTGTTGAAGTAGGTTAAGAGACCTCATGTGCTTCCAGAAAGTGCCAGAACAAACTTCATCTTCCTGTTTCTTTTTCTGAGTGTTAGATGGAAAACTGAGGAGAAACAGTGGCTTTTATTTGGAAAAGATTTGGTTTCCTGTTCTGAGCATGTCATTTGGAGCTGACACAAGCTGCTATGATTTTAAGCTGCTCTGTAGACAAGTGGGGTTTTTTTCCTCTCCTAAAGAGAACTTGAAAGAGTAGGTTGGGATGAGAGCAGAGCAAGGGTGGTGGGAAGCTGGAGCTGCTGTTGAGTTTAATCATATCCTTTAAAAATGTCTGGACTTAGACTGCATGTTTTCAGTTTTTGCCTCTATTTTTAGAGAAACAATGTGGTGCCCAACATGAATCAGGAGCAAATAGTTGCAGTTTGTCTACACCAACATTTAGAACTAAATTACAAGTATTTGTGCCTAGAAATGTTGATGACAGGAGACATGATTGAAAATCTGGACTGTAGGTTTTTTGTCCTTTAACATTCAAAAAGGATTGCACTGAATTGCTGGAGGGCAAAATAGCATAACTCTGTGACCAAGCACTTCTCCAGGAGGAGAACAAAATGGTGGGTACAAGGGCCATGTGTACCTGACCTACCAGCTTTCCACATGCAGGCATGTTCCCTCTTCCAAATATAAAGAGCTAAAGTTAAAAGAGTTCTTGCTGTTCCCTCTTGAAGCGCTCCCTCATGTTTTTCTGATTAGCCTCAGAAGATACCAGAACAAGCCTAGTCTTGGAGTACTCTTCAACTTTGTACCAGAACATTTGTGTACAAAATGCTGGGCTGTTTGTGGGTGATGGTTGTCTTGTTTCAGAGCACACATCTCAGCTTTTCTTTTAATTCATACCAGAAATACTCTTAATCAGTGTTTAGGCTCCCTTCTCTCTCTTGTCTAGGGGCAACAGTTAAATGCACCTTCCAGTATCCCTGAGAGGAGATAATTTTGGGGGTTTGTTTACTTGTGGACAAAACCTGAAATGTTCCTCTAGACTTTCTGGTTTGTTTTACAGCCTTTAAATGAAAAAGCACTTTAGCACTTAAATTCTAGGTGTGTTTTGGTTTATTTTGTAGTTGCTGGTGGAGTGGGTGGTGTTGGAGGAGCTCTTGTTAGCCTGATGAGATGGCCTAGGTGGGGTTCTGTGAAGTTCTGGTTTGTTGCTCTTTCCTTCATGGTAAAGAGAAGTGCACGTCCTGTGCCTGCAGCTGTTAGTCCGAGGAGCTTGGTGTGCTGCTGCGTGGTGGTGATGAAACCAGGAGAAACCCCTGTCTTGTAAGTCTTGTAAGACTTTTGGGACTGAAGTTCAGTTTGTCTTTACACAACCATCAGCTGCACATAGATGTCCAGAGACATGATTTAACTGTGGTTGCCCAGACGGTCTCTGAGCAGAGCCAGTGCACCGTGTGCAGGCTTGAATGCCGTGGGAGTCGAGCAGTGCTCCAGCTTCTGGCACAGCTGTCTTTGCCGGGTGCCAGATTTCGATGTGATCCAGCTCCTACAAAGCCGTGCTGTAGCCCACTGGCGTTTGGACTGATTTCCAACCTGAAGCAAGGAGAGATTTTGGATGTTAAAGGAAGCCTATAGCACTGTTGTGGTTTAGGCCCAGAATACCCCGAGACTGCCTCTTGTGTGATGTGGCTGCAGCTCACGCTGACCCACGGCCTTCGGCTATTACACCAAGGATGGCACAAGAGGCAGAGGATATTCTGCATTGGTATTGTCTCAGGATTTGCTTTCTGAAACTTTATTAATCCTTCCTTGCCCTGCAAAATCTCTTCTTTCATGTCTGTTCCTGGGTATGAAGTTGAAAGTATTAAGGTATGGTGAAAGGAGCCTAATTTGGGTGTGGGCAATGGTAAATTACAATTACGCACATATGACTTTCCTGCTTTAGACATATGGCTAAAGCTAGTTAATAAATTTTAACATGAGAAAAAACAGTTGTGGTCATCTAGTAATGACCCCTTGCATAACTTGGATAATAACCTCTCTGAATAGCTTTGTTTGAACTAGCGTGCATACTCTCCCTGAAACAGCCAATCCTGGTGTTCTTTTAAACAAGCATGAGTGATGGAGAAATTCCACTGCAACCTTAAATGCGTTGTTCCAGTTGTTTCTCTCTGCTGCTGAGAGACTGTGTGTAAGTCTGTGTCTGAAAATAAAGATACAACCCTATTTCTAATTTGAATTCATCTAGCTTAAAGTTTTAAATGCTCAGTTCTGTTATCCTGGTATCTTCTAGATTGGGGATTATTGTTAAATCTGTGTTTCATAGTGGATACTTGGAGCTTTTGATTAATTGTCTTGTTCCTTTTTCCCTTTGCTAAATAGACTGAGCCACCTGAGCTTTTCATTGTGGCCAGAGTTTTCTAATAATCATTACTGTTGGCTTCTTTGAATTCATTTGAGTTCTTCCCTCTTAAAGACCAAACACCAGAACTGATGTAATGGTTGTACCAAGCATTTATCGCATGTAGCATAATCTCATTTATTCCCACTTGATATTTGCCGTTTGTACGTGTAAAGTATTCCTGGCCAAACTGTCACGCTAGGAATTCACATTTATCTGACTGTTAGGAACCCCCAGAGCAAGTGTGTTGTTCCCAGCTCAGTTTCCTGTTTTGGGGTAGATGCCCTATGTGTTTTGTTTCTAGATGTATGACTTTGCAGTGCTGAAGGGCATTTTGCATGCTGAGCGCCTTATTAAGCATGTTGCTACTATCAAGAACCTGTCTTCTCTCTTACCTACATATTTGACCAGCATCGATGTTTTCCATTGTTAATAATCAATAGATATGTTGAATAGCATAGTAACAAAGGCAGATTCCTGTAGGATTCTGTTTAAAACATAACTTCATGACCATTCTTTGATTTTTCAGCTGGATTTTAGAGCCTGTCTGGTTAGTTGTGGGGTTTTGTTGTGATGGGGTTTTTTTTTTTGGCAGTGGTGGTTGTTGTTGTTTGTATGGTTTTGTTTTTCCCCCCCTCCAATCTACAGTATGCTTTTAAGTGCATAAGGAAAAAAGCAGTCTCTTTACTGCTACATTCCTATTTGAGGACTAGAGACTTTGTGTACTTGTTGCAGTTGGAATCTCCTCCCTTTAGATATGAGTAACTCACTGATTTAATAATTGCCCCTTTCCTGATCTGGAACAAAGCATATCTAATGTTCACCTCTAATTTTTTTTACAATGAAATATGTTTTCTCTGGGGCTGTGTCTTGAGTTACTCACCAGTTAGAGCAGGCAGCTGTGCACTACAGAAAGAGCTGCAAGTGGACAGTCCTGTGTGTTAGGTGTTATTTTTATCCAGTGTATTCCCTTGCAGCTTTCTGCTACCAGATAGAAGCAAATGGAGCTGGGGGGGAGCACAGAGGTGGGCTTTGCCGGCTTGCTTGCCTGGATCCTCTATCTCTGGCAGTTAAATGGAAAATCTGTAGTACAAAGGCCAGTTAAAAGATGGATTACAGCTGACAAGCGTAGTCAGACTGTATTGACATAAGTTTAGGTTAGAGAGGAGTAACTGCAATTATTCTGCAGTTGGAGATCTTTGTATAAAATATTGCCCTGGTTGTAGATAGTGTGTGTGTACTCGTTTTTCTGTGGGAGACAGAAGAACAATGACCTTGTCGTTAGGGTGCTAGCCAGGGGCGTGGGAGACCTGACTGCAGTGCTTGTGTTGCTATTTGAGTGCAGGCTTCAGCAAGTCCCAGTCCCAGATGCACTTATCAGCATGAGGATAACAGTATATTCCTGTCTCACGGGAGCCTTGTGGAGAAAGATCTGCTACAGATCTTCAGGTCCCCAGACACTGCATTTGCACAATGTTTATAAATATTTTTGGAAGATGGATAATACCTGGTGTTAATACCTTATTAAACTGCTTGATTTTCTTCTAAAAAAGGATACTTGTCAGAATGGGAGTAGGTGCAAGGAATCGTTACTCAGCAGTTCTTTAACACTTAGGCTTTTACTGAAGTTTTGAAGGGAAGTACAAGAACAAGGTTCTGCATTTGGTACAACTCTGATTGAATGTGGTATTTATTTTGCAATGAGCGATTTCACCATTTGAACTTAAGTTTTCAGTGGTCTCACTTGAGACAGTCCCACAGGAAGTCCCTGTTACATGTGTGACGTCAGCCTTTAGGTTTTCAATTACGGCAAACTTCAAGGCTTTCCGTGGTCATGGGACTTCATTCCTGGAATCTTCCCAGAACAGCAAGGCTTCAGGTGGGACTGCTGCAATTCATTTCTTCTCTGTTGCAGGTGTCGAGAAGGCTTTCTTGGAGACTACTGTCAGTACAGAAACCCCTGTGAAAGCAATACCTGTAAGAATGGGGGAACTTGTGAAGCTGCATCCCTGATAGGAAAACCGACCTGCAAGTGTGCTCCAGGATTCACGGGGGAGGAATGTCAGTACTCGGAATCTCACCTTTGCTACGTGTCCCAGCCCTGCCTGAATGGAGGCACTTGTCACCCCCACAGCCAGGACACGTACGAGTGTGTTTGTCTTCCAGGTTTCACAGGTGGGCTTCTGCATTTGTACCTCCAGACCACCTCCTTTGGGAATTGCTTCACCCTGGAATGTTCTGGGGCAGTTGTAATATGCTCTCAAATTTTCGAGTTCCAGCACAGGAAATGAGAGGAAGTCTAAATGACTTCATGACCAAAAAAAGCAAAGGAGAATAGGGAATCAGACTCCCTACCCTTTACACGTAAGCAGAAAAATATTTGGATCTTGTGGGATTGTCCACATGGGAAAACCGAATGCAGAAACTACTCTGGAGTGGCTGTTACACTTTGAATTCAGAGTCTAGTCTCTAGAAAAAAAAAAAAAAAAGAGCAAATTTGGCCAGCAAAATCTTTCTATGAGAAAACTATATTTTGATGCCTGAGGGGAAGCATGGGAACTTATTCCTTTCACTCTTGAAGGGGAGGTAGAAGAAGTGACTGTCAGTGTGTGTAGTATGACTTCAGGTCATTTTTATAAATCACAACATTCTATATCTTGCTGCAACTTGGTAAATTACTTCATACTGTAACCACAAATTAATTTTCATTTCAAATATAATATGGTAAAAGGCAGACATCAGTTTTCCCGTAATAATATGAAGATTTAGTGCACTAAAAAATTTGAGGTAGCCTGAAAGACATACTGTTTTCTACAGACATAACGTTTTGTTAATCTGTCTTGATTTCCTGCAGGAAAGGAATGCCAGTGGATTGATGCCTGTACATCTCAACCTTGTGCCAATGGGAGTACATGCACTGTGTCTGGAAATAAGTTCTCCTGCACCTGCCTGGCTGGCTACACTGGCCAGAAGTGTGAGATAGATGTGAATGAATGTGCCACGCTGGGCCTGTGCCAGCATGGTGGGACCTGTGTCAATCTGCCCGGTTCCTACCGGTGCCAGTGCAAGCCGGGTTACACAGGACACCGCTGCGAGAGCGTGTACGTGCCCTGCTCCCCATCACCCTGCATGAACGGGGGCACCTGCCATCAAACCAGTGACTTCACCTTCGAGTGCAACTGCCTGCCAGGTAACGCTTCAAAGAGCTTGGGTTTGTAGTCTTGTCACTGCTCTCCTGTCTGTGTTCTTCCAAAAACTTGTCTTGGAGTTTCTGTGGGATACGTGTGCAATGTCAGGTGGAAGGGAGAAACTTCAGCAGGGTGGGAAGCTCTGTAGGATGTTAATTTGTGAGTGCTGGGGTTTCATGATACAGAAAGGAAGGAAAGGGAAGAAGGTTAGAAATGACAGATTTCTTTGGAACCCAGTTAGAGTCAGAGAATCAGATAGGTAAAAACTATGAGGTAGATTCAAGGAGATTAGGGTGGTATCTCATAATGCCCATTTGGAATGTGAAATTCTACGAACATAAACATCTACCAATATATAGTTTTGTGTCAGTAAAGGCCTCCGTTAACTTCAGTGTTTGAATGCAGAATGAACATGTGTCTTTCTCCTTCTCCATCTGTTCCCGTAAGACACACCAGGTTCTATTCTTTTCTCTTTTTCCTTCTCCAGTTCCTCCAAATCTAACAAGATATCAGTTCCAACTCACCACACCCTTTTTTTCTCCAGATAAATTTTGATTGCTTGTTTTTTGATGCTGTTAGCTGCCCTGAGTTCATGCACAGCAGGGGTGACACGCTAGCTCAGGATCAGGGGCTGCATTGGTTTCGTGTCAAGCTGTGCTCCAGTCACCAAGGCACCCATCTCTACACATGACCATGTGTCACCTGGTTGGGATGGTGGTCTCATCCCGTCCTCCTCCCTATCCACTTGTCATCCTTGACCACAGGGCAGTACTAGTCGTCTTTGCATATCAGGATATTTTTAGGCTGATTTTTTTTTTTTTTTACTGAGTAATTCAACTCCATGGGAAACTGATTGTTTGGAAATGCTTTTGACTAGACTTCCTACTTGAGTGTATTGCAGTTTGGCACACACAGACTTGGTGTGTGGTAATCTAGAAAAGTAAACTCCATTCCCATAAGCATGTCTCTGTTGTTATTTATGAGAAAGATGTAGCTGCCCTATACTGTTTAGGATGAATATAGAGTGGCTGCGTTCTCATGAGGATGGAAAGGGTATTTAGAACTTGTGAAAAATGTTCTCTTTTTGGAGACCTTTGTCTTGAGGTGTTGTCTGAAATGACATTAAATGTACGTTGCCAACCTTAGACAGTGTCTGCACAACTACTTATGCTTGAAGGGAGAGTGCTTTGAAAGAGTCTTTGAAAATGCAGTATCTTAACTAACAGTTACCCTGGAGGAATTTATTGCTTTTCTGCTTTGCATCTTTTTAAAATGAAATTATAAATCAAGTCTCTCTGGATTAACAGTCTTGTCCAGAAGTTCAGAATTTTCTTAAAAGTCAGATCTGATTAGCCAGTTCAAGGACTTTAAGGCCTCATGCAGGAGCAGTGTGGTGGGGGGAAGAAGAGAGAAAGATGAAGTTGGAAGGACTTGATCCTGTAAAGCTGATGAGACAGTTTGCTTTAGTGATTCTCTTACAGGGGCACGAGACTAAGTAGGAGCAGATTTTCCCTTAAACAAGTGTGTGGGCTGGCTGAAATATAGTCAGGAAATGAAAATGAGATTACTATAGTAACAGCTACACACCTACACTCCTCACACGTTTTGGATTATTAGCTGTCTTTTTTGACTTGTTGCACAGTGTTTATAGTGGGAGTGAGTTAATGTGGCTCTGAGAGTCTTTACTTTTTTATTTCCTGTATTTGTTTAAGTTGGCCATGCTGTTTTGCTAGCTTGATTTTTAAAGCTAGTCATTTGAAAAACAGCAAAAAAGGGAGCTGTTGGAGAGGCCCAAATGCTTACATTAAACTGATAAAGACAGGGCACCCAGCCATTTCTTTCCCCCCTTAGTGCAGAGCATGCAGAGCAAAATTTCTAAGTGTTGGAAAAGGTTCAGTCTGGGAAGGAAAGGTCAACAGAAAGAGAAGAGAAATGGTGGCCTGTCACGCCTAGGGAGGATGTGAACAAGGCCTGCTCCTCTGGAAGAGTGTGCCAAGATTATGGACTAGAAATTCCTCTTGAGACTCTGTCTCTGAATTGGAGCAATGTCGATGATACTGTGACTATAAATGGAATTGCTCTGGCCCTTCTGGACTGCCTTAAGATGGTGCCATCGCTCAGTGTTGTGGCCACAGAGGCAGGAGGAAGTTATGTATCTTGAACTGCTGGAGTGGTTTTTGATGGGATTTTGCATCTTGTGACCTGTAAAACTACTTTGAAGAAACTGTGCCCAAGCAGCAATTTAGGCATAATTAGGCTACTCCTGCACTGGCCCTGAAATGGGTTCTTGTTTTCTGTAGATGTTTCCTTCTTAGCGTTTCAGTGAGTTTAATCTTTTTGTAAATACAGGTAGGTGAGAGTGAGAGCTTGAAAAGGTAGGAAAAACCTAGAACCTGGAGTTGTATGTCACAGCAGCTTTTTCTACTGTCACACAAGTACTGTTTATGTACAGTGTAGTCCAGCTGCTATTTAAAATTCACAGGTTCCCATGTCACTTGTGGATATACACAAACAAATCCTGCATTAGGTAATCCATGAAGTCATGTGTGTTAAGTCAGCATTTGGTGGCAAGCATCAAGTGAAGTTATATATATACACTGTTGGTATTGCATCTGTCTGGAAGGTAACCTCATTTTTATCTAGCGTAATCATTTTTCCTCTGGGCTTTGTTGATTTAGGTAGAAACAGGATTGTAGACAAGAGAGCATGTTAGGTCAGTCATAACAGTGTAGTAGTGAAAAAAAAGAATTCCTTGAAGGAGATGTAACCTGAAGCATTAGCAACTCCTTTGAATATAAGAATGAGCTCGTAGTTATAAATATTTGACAAAAAAGGACTTCATTTGGCAAGTAACCTTTAATGGAATGTTAAACAAGTCAATAGAGGAAGTTCTTAGCTGGGAAAGTGATTATTCATTGTTATCCATCAAAATAATTACCCATTAACTAAGATAAGGACCCTAGGGAATTCCAAGGGCTTGTTCAGGAAATGATCTGTCAGGCTGGAGCAGGCTGTTTATGAGAGCTGGAACACTTCCTGGGAAGAGGAAGTAACCTCGCGCCGGTTCCTGGCCAAGCATCACGCTGTGCGGTGAGCACCACGAGTGGGGACTGACACACACGGAACTTCCTGTGGTGGGAAGCCTCTGCTTGCTGAGGTTTGGAGATGAGCTCTCAGGCTCTCCATGGCAGCAGCCTTGGGAGTTCCAGGTGGAGTGGGTGCCCCTCTGCTCCAGATGAGTAGCCTAGATGCTACCTGGAGTAGCCCAGCTTCATTTTAGCTCTCTACATCCCTTATTTCCTGTCAGAAGACCCTAAGTCTGGAAATAACCTGACATCTTTCAGGCATAATTTCCTGTCCCCAGTACTAACTGGCCCTGTAGAAAGTCTGAGGTGTAGTTTATAGGTTGAAATAAGGCTGAAGGAGTAAGATTTGGAGGGAGTTGGATGCGATGCTCTGGAACAGGGTGGAGATTTCAGATGACATAGGAATAAAGTTATCTGCTTGTGTCAGTCTGTGTACTGGGGGAGGAACAACAAACTGTTAGCAGTGGGAGCACTTTTCCCCTTGAGGTTCTCATTCCTTAGTTCGATGTGCTTGCAGATATGGAGCAAAAGTCATGATATGTATTGCAAACTGCTCTTGTGCAGAGAGAAAACACAGGACAACATGTGAGTCCCAGCACAGGGGGGAACAGGAGACAGTGTCAGGTGTCCAAATACATCAAAACAGTGAACTCTGGCTTTCTGGAAAAGTCAGGTTATATAACTGCAAAATTAGATCCTGGGACCCAGCTAGAGAAAAGCTCACATATCTCAGAGCAGCTCTTTGGTAGTATAACTGGTTAAACTGTGAAAATATAGAATGGCTTGGTGAGATTTTAGTGTTGGGGTGACTTCCATGCTTTATTCTCGAAATAATTGGGCCACTTTAAATTTGTGTAAAGTACAGTGAGATAGTTTAAATGCCTGCTGTCAGAAATGTGTTTACTAGAAAGTAGGGCTGGTCTTCATATTATCTAAACTGAAGGGATAAGAACTTAAACCTTTTGTCTTTGTGGTTGTGGGTGTATTTCCACACTGATCACATGCTGGCCTGAGTGCAGTCTGTGGTCAGTGGGATGATTCCTCCAAGTTGAAAACACAAGCTGATAGGACACCCCTGAGTTTTACAGCTGAACCTTTGCTCAAGCTTGGTAGCTTTATACAGTCTTAAACATAGGGATCTAAAGCTAATTGTTTTCCCTGGTAGTTGTTCCTCAGAAGCTTTTGCCAGGAAGATGCTGCTGTTATGATTAGGACTCTGGCTAAGCATGTTATATTTCCTCTTTGTTATAAGTTTCTCTACTGCTATGAAATTTCTAGGATCTTGGGTGGAGGTTGGAAGGGCTTTGAAGGGAGAGAGTAATATTGAAGGTCTTTTAGTTTTGGTTTGGTTATTTTGGCTTTTTTTTTTAATGTCGAGCCTGTTCCTTGCTGATAGATGCTAATGCACTTGATACAGCTTGGTACTTCCCAGCACTTCTGTAGAGCTGGAGAAGTTCAAGGGATGGGAATGCACATGAATCACCTCAAGTCTCTTGAGAGCAGCAGTAGTCTGGAGAAGCCGCCTCAGAGCTTTATAGTCTCAGTCTCATCTGCCACACAGCATGATCTGCATTGGACCAGATGTCACTTAGAGGGTCTGTGTGACTTGACACAGATGTTATGGAAGTGTCTGGAACAGGGCATCAAAAGTAGAGGGGTTAAAGCATAATTTTGGATGAGAGAACTGTGTCATGTTAATATTACATTCCAAAGCAGTGAAGAGGCAGAGCTGGTGTTTTAAATTAACATGTGTGTTCTGGAATCATTTACTTCATCCACATTAGCATGCATTCCACTTGTGCTTTGATAAATAGCTCTCTCATCCAGCAGAAATGACAGGTTTATTTAATGAAGCATGAAATAAATCAGCGGGGGAAATCAAGGGGAAGACACATCATTGACAGCTCCCTTCCCTAATGTCCCCAGTTCTCCTTCTTTGAAAAGGAGAGGGAGCTCTAGCAAGGGTATTTTGTCAGTGTGGCTGTGTTCATTAGGAGCCTGGATTTTCTTTGGGGAAGGGTATCTGATTTCTTCTGCTTTTCAGGCAGGGCTTAGTATGTAAGCATCACTTGGGTGGTGGCTGATTTGTTCATTGACTGGCTTGTCTAACACTGAAGAGAGCCAGATCAGGAGTTCAGAAGATCATTTTCAAAGCATGAACGATCTTTCTTTGATGTATCCAAGGCAGATTGTGCTGAGGCATCCATGAAGTGAATGCCAGCACTTTTTTTGGCTATGGGAAAAACTTGTCCTGGCTGATGTTTGGTGGGCAGTGAGAAGTTTATCTCATGGTAAATGAAATGTCTTGGTCTTCACTTTGTTTGCTTTGAATGACAGTGCTCCTTAGTCACTTAAAGAGAAAATCCCCATGTCTTTTGGGTTGTGAAAACATAGTTGGACATCTACCCATGGTAGAAGTGTTTTAACTGTGTCACCTGACCTGCATGCTATTAGCAAAGGCATTCAACAAAGTCTTGCTGCGTGGAGGTTCATCAGGATTGGGTTAACAGGGCAAATGTTTAAGAAAAAAAAGGAGGGGAAGCTTCGTGAGGGGTGAATTCTCTTCAAAAGAGGTTGGAAGCCCATTTCAGTCTGCTATTGTTTCTGCTTTGTCCAGGTTTCGAGGGAAGCGTCTGTGGACACAACGTCGATGACTGCCCGAATCACAAGTGCCTGAACGGGGGGGTTTGTGTGGATGGGGTGAACACCTACAACTGCCGCTGCCCGCCCCAGTGGACAGGTACGTTCTGTGGGGGACCAGCACAGGGACTGTGGCCCTCACCCTGTGCCTGTGGCTGCAGTCAGGGGCAGATGCCAGCGTAGCCCTTAAAAGAAAGCTGTTGGCATCAAAACCACCACAACGAAAGGCAATTTCCCCATGAGTGTCACTTCTCATATGGATATACTTTGTAAATGGATAAATGTTTTCCAAAAGCACAGAACACAGCTTTGCTGTTACAGCGGCATGCACATAACAATGTTTTGCTGATACATTTAGGGGTATTTCTAAGATGGGGTAATGATCGTATTGATTATAGTAATGCTGCTGAGCAACAGGGCAAATCTGAAAGGAGGCATAGGTGGGGGAAAAAGGAGGGAAGAGAAGTGTATATATGGGAAGCTTATGGTTTTGCTACTATTATTTTTCTGCTTGACTTATTTTTATCTAGATTTCTCTGACTAGCAAAGCTACTTTTGCTACATAAATGAGTCTGGTTTTACTCTGAGTCTGAAGGGGAAAAAAAGCATGAATTTCAAGAAAGTGTTATGCACAATATAAGGAAGCAGCTTACAGGAAACACAGTGTCATATTTAGTTGCAAAATGTCTCCATACCTCAAAAATAAACAAATACCTCCGGTTATGGGGTGAGTTTTTTTGAGTCATACTAGTCTTTCTTAGCTGGCACACTTTTTCAGTTGAGTATGGTTTTGCCCTTATTTGAAAATCATAGGTAAAAAGAAAGACCTAAAACGAGGTTTAAAATGCTTTTTTTTCTCAGAGAACATTCATTCTCATTGTAAACAGTTTGTCATTAACTGCAAAGGAGGCTGCCAGTTAAGAACCCTCATTAACTTAAAAAAATTATATATTCTTAAGTTAAAACCACATGAGAGTGAGGTGCGCCACAGCTTGCATAACTCTTTGAAACTACGTGTAAACAGGAGAAAATTAGTCCTCCCCTCAATGAGCAAGTGTCCTTGCTTCTGTACTGCTTCTCCATGTCCTGAAAGCCTGCAGAGTGAAACCTGTAAAGGAAAACATGAGAGCTTGGGTGTGGAGACAACAAACCCTTAGTAACCCCTAAAGTCTTGCTCCATTCCACAGAAATTATAACCCTTATGATTCCTAGCATCTGTCAGTAGCAAATTAATCTCAGTCTTACTCCCAAGTATAGAGGATATAATGATCATGAGCATACAGTCTCCAAGGGGTTATTTTGGCATCATAAATTTAGCTTGGCTTACAGGATTTAGGTGGATGTCTGCTGTCAGCTAGGGATGACTTCTGCAATTCACCTGAAAGAGGCCTTGGTGGCAATAGGCTGTGATTCTGTTTGGTTTTGTGGTAGATTGTCTCCCCAATCAACTCTTTGCAGTTGTGGTGATTCCCTCTCTAAACCTCTTATGGGCTCTGATTAACATTGGGGAAAATTGTCAGACCTGTGTTGTGGCCCATCTTGTGCCATCTTTCTCCAGTGTGGATGGTCTTTCCAGAAAACCTTGTGTGTGTGAAGGATGCTTCCCTCCAGTGAAACCCTGGAAAGAGAGAGGAACTCCCCAAGTGTTATGTTCCCATGGCTTTCTAACACAATTTGATGGAATGGGCTTTCTGAGAATTTCTTTTGTTTATGGTTCAGCTGAGGTTATCAGTGCAGCAGTGGTTTTAGGTGATGGCTTCTCAAGGCTGTTGTCTTTCTAGGCTTAGGTCAGTGTGGAAATAAAAATGATCTCACAATTTAGGAAACAGCAGCTTGGCTATTTGACCAATGAAGGTTAGAACCTTTATGGAACTGAACTCTCCTGTCTGAAATGCTCAGTGCAAGTTTCTATGACTCCACTCTGTCATCTCGGTAGCATTTTCTTGAAAGAAACTTTTTTTTTTTCTGAACGGACTTCAATCCCTTTCCTGCATCTTCAGTTAGAGACCAAGGAGGTGAGGAAAGCAATACACATCCAGCTTGGAGACATGAGAGGTGACACTGAGGCAGGGTATGAAGCAAGGAAGGTGGATAGAGGACTTGTGGAATAGTTTGGAGAGAAAGATGATATTTTTTCAAGATTAAACTGCAGTTGATGTTGACAGGAGTAAACAATAAAACATTAGTTATTCAGCGTTAAGGAAATGCATAAGTGGAGGCCCATCCTTTACACAAAGGGGGTTTATAACATTTTAAATCTTCCCTAAGGTAAGTGAAGAGGGGAGAGCTGAACAGGCAACTCTTTCAGAGTCTGTCCTGATAAATGTTATAGCTCAACAGGGCCAAACTGTGAGAATAAACACTTCAGGAAAACAAAAGCTTCCAATGAGAAAATGAGGTTAAAAAAAAAGGGGCCCAAATATGCATATCTGTAAAGAAACTTCAGCCAAAAATGAAAGGATGTTAAATTTTCTAAAAATACCTCTCAGTGTAGATATGCTGTCTTCCTAACAGTCTCTGCTTTTAAGTATTTATCAACCATTCTTGGGGAAAATTGAGTTTGTCTGCAGTTTTAGTCTTTACTTAATCTTTGTGCTGTGGGTGATGCTCTCTCATGTTTGTTAATATAGTTTGTGCTTCATGGCACAGAGAAACCAGTCCCATTCCTTGCTAGAAAAATCAAGAAGCTGTACTGCAGCTGATCAAGAAAAGTTTTGTGTAAAGTAATACTAAAGCAACCTTTACTGAAACAGTTACCATCTGCCTCTTGTAATTCCCTGACAGGTGGTAGGCTGGGCTACATAACTATGCATTTTTTTAAAAAAATACTCTTATTTTCTGCTTGCTCCCACCTTTTGTGACACTGCTTTCAGTCTTATTTCCTGCTCCTCAAACAGAGCTCACTGCTCCTTTTCTGTTGAAGTGCCTGCCTTCTCGTTCTCATTTTGCTGTTTTTTCCGTAAAGATAAAATCTTGCCTTTCAAAAACAATGATGTGAAATTCCTGCTGTCACCAATGTTTTTGTCACCTTCAAAGTTCTCGTATTTCATATGGTTATAGTGATTATCAATCTCATAAATTTGTAACTGGCAAGACAGACTCGGGTGTGTTTGTGTGAAACTGCCCCAGATCTTTCCTGTTGCGGAATGTTAACTGATTGTTGGTTTGTTTAAAGATGACTTTATCTTGTCCCAGGATACGGCCTTTGTTAGAACCAGTGTTTGTTGGGTCCTTTCAAAGCACAGTGTTGCATATGTGTAATCAAACTCCACCTTTTCAACAGTCCTGGGTGCTTTTGTGAAAGTGTGAAGTCTGTGCATGACAGGCCAGAGAATTTGGTGTAAGTGTGATTCGAGTCGAAGTTAGCCAAAAATCCTGGCTAATGTCAGGATAAAATGCCATGTGAAGGCGGTTTTATGCTGCTGTTCTGCAGCAATAAAACCAGCCTTATTGTGGTCTGAGGAGGAAAGTCTTTTCCTTCTCTCCCTGCTCCCATACACTCTTCCCTTTTCCTTGGGCTGGCTCTGGGATTCGTTGGAGTGTGCCACTTTAACTCCCTAATCTAGTAAAAAATCCTGTCCAGCTGCTTTATTTTTTTCCCCTTTCTTGCCTTTTTTCTTTTTTTTTTCTGGGATCAGGAATTAAAATTCACAGAGCAGTCTCATGGTGAGTGGATGCAGAGGAAGTGATGGCAGTCTGGGTTGAAAGTCATATGGAAGATTAGGGTGTCCTTCCACACACATAGGGAAATCATCTGAGGGTTTAAAGGATACTCAGTCATTCTAGCTACAAGTCATCTAAAGAAACAAAGCTTTAAAATGCACCTGTTGATTGTTGATCTAAGCTGTGCAGCTTTGGGTCAAGAAAGACATATGGAGAATTTGAGTGCCTAAGTGATTACCAATATAAAATGCTGTAAATGCTTAGGTTTTTCTTGTATGTCTAAGAAAGACTCCTGCTCTCTTGAAAAGTCTGCAGTGTTTCAGAGGCTCACAGTCAATCTGTCTTTGGCCCAAATCATGTTTCAGGAAGAGTGCACAGCAGACATAAAGATTTGTGTCTCCATGGAGTTAAGTCTTTTGCACAATTTGCTCCTGAAGCGGTGCATCAGAAGCTGTGGGATCGAGTCTCTGGGTTTGGGGGACACTGTGCCCACTCTCAAGTGGGTTTTGGAAGACCTACATTGTAGTACTTCAGTTGCAGACTTGGCCTGCTTGCTCCCTTTCATTATTTCTGCCCCTGTGGCTGGGAAGGCAAGACTCCCATGGCAGTTGTATTTATTTAGGCTTTGTTTTCCCCTGAAAAGAGGAGTCCAGTGAACTGTATATTTTAAAATCTAGGCGACCTTTGTCTCCAAGGGAAGCACGGTGTGCTAACAGCTGACTCCACCAAAGAACTCCAGCACTGGGAGCTAGCTTAAGCAGCAAATGTTTGTCTTGAGCAGAAAAGCTCTTCAGGCAGCAGGGCTGTGCTTTTTAATTAAAATATCTGTTAGCTTGGTCATATGCTCTTAAATACTAGCACAAGGGTTACTTTTTTTGCAGAGCTTTAGGCAGGAATTTTCAAAGTGGGGTGTTAAGGGTTCGATTCCTATTTAATTAGAGTAATATTTGTTCCCTATCTTGGTTTTCTTTGAAAATCTCAGTCTTAAACTCTGGGCAGTCATGACTTTTCTTTACTAAGAAGGGGGATAAACATCAAAAGACTAACATTTAACATTTTAATGTAAGGTCATATGCTCTGGTATTTTGTTTTTTAAAACTTTCTGTGCCAAATACTACTTTCCTCAGCTTCTTTGTCACCAAAGTATACAGTGACAAGTCACGTTAGTTTAGTGTTCCAAAAATTGCTGCCTTCTTAGAGTACTTAGAGGCTTAAAACGTAGAGGAACTAACTGTGACAATAGGTGACATGGATCATAAATATTGAACATAGCAATCTCCTAAATCATTAAATATACATCCTTGTTATTTTCTGGAGAGTGATGACGATTATGTGACAGAGAGCCCTGTCGGGGCTGTTCTCTTTTCCTCTCCTGGTTGCGTGATCCTAGGTGACGTCCCAAGACCTTTGTGTTAGCTCAGGGAGGCTGGGTCACGCTCCTGTGAGAAGTGCAGTTGTCTTCCTCAGCAGTGTAGCAGTGATGAGCTTTCTGGTGCTTTTCCAGGCTTTATTAAAAAGCATAGTGGCCTCTTTGGTACTGGCTGAGATCTGCCTGTGCCAAGCTTGACAAGTTGGCTGGTGTCACTGCAGTAGTATCTCTAAGAGACAGCTCTGAAAGAAGCCGGAGAGGGATTATGATTCGTTTTCTTCTGTCATGTTTGAATTGGCAGATACAAAGGAGCAGGGAGCATGTGGCAGCCTCCAGAGTTGGCAGCTCCAAGTTTGAGTGTACAAATGATTTGAAGTGTTGGACACAAACAGACTTTATCCTGTATGTTGTTTGTTTCTCTTGTGGCCCTTGATCTCAGTGTTGTGCAGAGCGGATGGATTTCAGAGGCATTAGAAGTTACACCCTTAGTCCTTTATCCAGTATGGATTCTGGAACACGTACCACAACCTCCTGTTTGCTTGGTGCTGCTTTTCATTTCCCAACTGCAAGCCTTGGGTGGGAGGTAGCAGTAATAAAACACCTGAGGTGTTAACAGCTGAGCTGATCCGATGACACAATGACAGCATCTAATTCAGACCATGCTGCCGCCTCTTCCCTTATGCCTTTGGTGACTTTCCAGGTCGGGAAATAACTCTTAACAGTCAAATGTGCCAAATGATCTCTTGTGGAGATGTCCTTAGGTTTTCAGCACATCTTTTATGTGTTTGGCACCAAAACAAGCTAGGCCAGACCCCTCTGGTGAGGCTAGGTTGGTGGATGTGTGCTGTGAGACCAGACTAATAGGTAACAGTTGTTGCATCTCCAGCTGACTTGTTTCTGGCAGTTCCTGTCCCTTCCCTTGTACTTAAAATGAGGTGATTTGTCTTTGGGTAATTACTGAAGATGGGTTGCTGAGATAGCTTGAGAATATGAAGCTTTCATTGTAAGTTTTGGCTCCAACTGTTAAATTTTTTTTGCCTTGCAGATCTTTTCATTTGTTTGGTATTTCCCTGATTCACTGGGTTTTCCAGAGGAGGTAAAGAGAAGGACAGAACAGAGAGTAGCTTGGTGATGTGTATTTCCTGTAGGTTACTTCTCTGTCCTGCTGCTGTCCCCAGTCATTTCACCTGCCACCACTATATTAAACCAGTCTGTCATTAGTGCATCAATTTTAATGAATTTTTAATGAATCATGTTCTGATCATTTGTATTACTGCCTCTGAAGAGTTCAGTCAGGACTGCCCTCTACCCAGTAGTCTGTGGGGAGTGATTTAGGGCAGTATTTAATGGATCAGGCCGTGCATAAGTCTCTTAAAGCCCAGAGTTTTGTATCTGGGGGTTGTAAAATCCCTTGTAAAAGCCCATTAGTTCCAGTGCATGCTTCCCATGTGGTTATGAAATTAAACTCTTTTCTCCACCATATTAGCCTAAAATAAACACAGATGTGTACTCTGCTCATTACAATTGTAGATTCATCTTCAATTGTTCAAATTCTATATTAAGCTCTTAAATTTTATGGTCTCTTTGATGGTATTTGACATCTATTTGAGATCTAATAAAAGCAAAACCAAAACCCCAGCACCTGAGGTTTGGGAATGGCTGCTACTGCTTTGGAAGAAAGATGCTGTAAGATCCTGAGGAAGGAGCACGTTTTTGAGAGCTGTGATTCTTCTTCTTTAGAAAACTCCTGCACGGGAAAAAATAGTTGGCTTCAGTCCTTTTTTCTTGGAAACTACTGTAATACTTAAGCACAGGGAAGACCTTTACTAAATACATATGCTACTCTGGCAGGTGCAAACAGTGTAGTCCATAGAATTCTGTGTGCCCTGAAATGATCGTTGGAGTTGAAAGTATCAGTCTCATTTGTTGGATTGCCTGCAGGGAGCTGTGGAGACGGCTTTGTTGAAGGGTCTAGAATTCGGATGTAATTTGGGCATCACACTTGAGATCCCTTTCAGTATTGCCTGTTTATTGCTCAGGACATTTTGGTCTGTATAAAGGTGCTGCCTTTTTCAGAGAAGTTTGAAGCTCTCTGCTTTGAGCTACCTAGTGTCAATAAAGCAAATTATGTAAACAATGAAATATTTTCTTTTGTAGACTTTGCCATGTGCTGTATCTGCATACCCTGCAATAACTAGGTATTCTACTCTTAATTAGCTGTCTTTCTCCCTTTGTGGAGAAAAGCACTTCCCTTATAAGTCTTTTAGGAAATTTTTCTCTCCATTGGTCTGTCAGATTATGAATTCTACCTCTTCTTTTATTCAGAGGAGGTGGCTTCAATACTGTAAAATGTATTCCTGACTGAGGCTGTGCCATCGCCATTGCACAACAACAAGTGTTTGCATTAGTTATTGTTCCTTGCAGTCAAATGTCGGCTCAGAGATGTTTATTTTGTTGATTAAAGCTGTGGTTGAGTAGAGGTCCCCACTGAGCTCTTCTAGGGAAGCTGATGTTTCCTCAAGGAGTGCCTGACCCAAACTTTCTGCTGCAAGTCTGTTTGCCTTTGTATTTTGCTTGGCGTTTGTGCATCGAGCCTCGCCTGCTCTTGCACAGCCCAGCTGCCTCACTTGGTTGAATCTGTCTGAAATCCCTGACTTCCTCTTGGAAAATGTAATGTTATTTTGTTAAAGCTACCACTGCCTACTGTTTCATCACCTTCTCAGTCATTAATTAGATGCTCCAGTGCGTGTGTGCATTGTTACTGAGTTATTTCAAGAAGTATGGATGGTTCTGAGGGTTAAAGATTAAATGGAATGCTTTTACAAATACACAATTCAAAAACATGGGAGCTAAAGTATTTTTCATGGATACCGTTTTCCTAGAAGGCCCAATGGTTCCATGCAATTTTTCCCCTTTCCATTTGCTGAGAAGACTCACACAGGAGCATGAGGAGACTGAGCTTTGAGCTGACAGATGTACATGTTGGGTTGCACTGTCAGTGCAGACATTTTTCTTGTGTTACAAGACAGAACTGGACAGAGGAATGTCCTTCCCCAGCCAGATGTGGTCTGCCAGCTGGCATCCTGAATATACACACGTGTGATTAGAGAGGAGAAGAAACTTGCACAGTCCTTTGGAGTGTGGCACTGATGACCTTCTGCCATGATTAGATTTGGTTATTTATACAAATACTGTTCCTTATCTCTTAGCCCCTTCTTGAGTCTTGATAAGATGCTGTTCACCTTCTCGCTTGGTAGTCCTTTGAAACTTGGATTAAAAATGCAAACAGTTCTAATGAGCCATGCTTTCTTGAGCTACACTGGTTGTATTCAAAACAATCTCTGGAACATTCTGTGAATTAAGCCACTTTTGGAGAGTTTCTGTCTATATCTGGTTTATACTTCCCAGGTAGTCCTTTCAGGAGAGCTGGTGAGCTCTTCCCTTTGTGCTGGAGTGTTAGTCTGAGATAAGTGACAAACTTCTTCAGCTACTGAGTGGACGAGGGCATAAAATCTTCTTGAAACCTGATGCTTCCGCTCACAGTGAATCTTTTAAGACCCTGAGGACCAGTTTGCAATTCTCACCAAATTACCTTTCCAGTATCACTAAACTTGTAAGATATTCTGAGTTCCAGTTCAGTCTGAGCCCACTGCTGGGGCGGTTGTGATTTTGAGAGAAATGGGACACTGCAGTCTCCTCCCAGCTCAGTTTTCAAGGAACTGATTTTTTTTTTTTTCAAGGCACAGCAAAGTATTTGCACCCTTTGCCCTACTAAATGTTTTTAGTGATTAAACTGTATTAGATCTGCTCTCAGGAGCTTTAGCCTCTGATACTCCAGCTGTGCATCAGCAGACTTTCCTGCTGGAGAGCTGTTAAGAGGCCAAGAAAATTTTCTCCTTTATGGAAAGTCTGTTCTGCCAAAGATGAAGACCTCTGATTGAACTGTCTGAAGGTCCTGCATTCAGCTGCAGGATCAATGCAGTTGGAATTGAGATTTATGCAAGCCCCCTCTAAGGTTTGGTAGGATCAGCTTTTGGAGATGTCTGGTGCTCCTTTCCAGGGTGACTGTTTTAGTGACTTGTTTGTTCAAGCTAATGCTCCTCGCTTTGTGTAGGATTGTTCTAATTTTGTGTGCTGCTTTACCTGTATTAATCAGGCTTTATTTTCTTTCTGACATGGAGAAGGACTGGCTGTTTCTCATCAATGAGATCTGGTACAACTACTTGAGGGAGGCCTTGAACCCCATGTCTGCCAAAAGAGAAGCTCCTGCAGTTCCTTGCAGTTCCTGAGGCTCTAAAAATGGGAGCAATCAAAGCAGCAAATATGTCTGACTTATTCCATATGGCTTTTCTGAGGGGAAATATGCAGGAAGTAACTTAGTTTCATAGTGGGCAAAAAATGCTAAGGGTTGAAGGCTGTTCCCTTTTTCTACTTCTAGTTTTCAATTTTGAAATACCACATGGACTAGCTGTTTACTTTGTACAAGGTCACTGAGAACCTGAGTTGGCATTTTACTGATTTCCCAGGCTCTGCAAATATCAAGGTCAGGCTGGGTTTTTATCACTTTCTTGGAGTAAATTGTTTCCTTTCTTGTTGTCTTTTACGTGTATGTTTCTACATTTCCATTAAAATATTGTTCAGTTAGTGTATTCGTACTTCACTAGTTCAGCCTATGTTTGTTGCTATGTGTCTTTTAGAAATTTAATTGAAACTAGCAAGAGCACAAGAAAAGAAACACCTACACAAACTTGCAGCTGAATGATTTAACATTCAGTAGTTGTGGCATTCAGAAGTCACTTGGTTGCGGGGATGTGTATTACACTGTGCAGTTTGTACAATCCATAATGGCCTTTGCACTTGGAAGTTGAATTTCAGTTCTGTGAATGAAGGACTTGATTCTTCCTGAAACTCTTAACAAGCAGAAAATAAGCTTGCCAACTTATATGGCTACAAATAAATATATTTAATTTTGTTACAGTTAAAGCAACATCCCATAAATAAACTGTTTCAGAGAACTCTTGTCTCATTTGATTTTAAATCTCAGTAACCTGGCAGAAGTTTTCAATTAAGAACAAGGTCTTTTCATTAAAATACTCAATAGTAAAAGCAATAGTTAATTGTTCATTTATGCCTCTTAATATATTGAATTGAATTTCCTTTGTTTTTAAAACAAACACTATTAAGCTGGGGCTCTGATTCATATTCATAATTAAACACAAATACAGTTGTGATTTGGTAGCTGCAAAAGGAGCATTAGCAATCAGAGAAGCTAAGTGAGGATCAGATTCAAGCAGCTAAAATGTGCTATGCCTTTGAGATACAGTTCAATTGCTTGAAGAAGTTTAAGCTCTGCATTTTTCTTCTCTTGTGGAGACATTGATAGACCTTTTAAAAGTTTATTTTAGTTTATGGCTGCAGAAAAATGGAATAACCTAGGACATAGGGTATTGTAAGGACATCAATGATGTCACTTGGTACTGTCTTTTCTAGAAGTGGAGAATGAGTACTAGTGGAAAAAAAAAAAGCTAGAAAAGTCCTAAATGTTGGTATTACTAGTGGCACTTGAAGTGTGAAGTCAGAACCAAGCCCTGATAGTTTATATGGGGGAGTAGTGTGCTTATCTTTGCTTAAAAAAACCTCACAAACAACAACAAAAAAACCCCCAAAAGCAAAAAAGATGCAAACTGAAAGCATGTACTCCCACACTCAATCACCCTTGCTGAAAGTCCATAGAATGTTATATTTCAGGAGTTCCCTTCAGCTAGTCAAAAGGCAAGTGGTTTTTTTGAGAGGCATCACACTGTGGAGTGGCGTGGCTGAAAACCTCTTCATGCGTTGGTGGCAGCGGCTCAGGCTGGCTGAGCCAAAAGGATGTAAATGCTGCGAGAGTTCCTCAGAGAGGGCGTCCTTTGATCTGGGCTGGGCCCCCTCCAAGAAAAGAAGGAAAATCGCTTTTATAATAAGCAAATAATGTCTTGATTATTTTTTCTTGAAGCAAGTCGATTGTGTTGAGTTGAGAGATACGCGTGACTGCTCAGAACCAGCCCCAGCTCACTGACTCTTTTCAGGGTGGCCACTGATAAGCCAACACTGAACAAACCATTTCTAGTATGACAAATGCATGGTTTGTTTGTTCATAATGCACAGAGGTGTTTTACAGATAACAATAGCAAGGGTTTGATTTCTCCCCAACTGTTTCACTAAGCAAACCGGGAATTGAAGATTAATTCTGAAAACTCTGTTGTAATTATTATTACTGTCAAAATTTTGTTATGGTTTTTCAAGTGATAAAATTATTGTTTTGAAGTAGTCCTACCAGAGAATGGAACATATGCACAGAGCACAGTTGTGCAACTTAATTTTTTAATAATAGTTTTATTTCTTTGCTACTAAGTGAAAAAAAAATCAGATCTCACAGCATCAAAGGCTAAGATTATCTAAGTACTTAGAAAACAAAAGGAATCATGGGTATAGTAGATGGTTAAACATGGTTAAGTTTGGACATTTTTAGATTCCTGTTCATGATAAATGTTCCAATTTGGCATATTGGAGGAGGATGTGTCTGTGCTCTTGCATCGTTATTTCTGTGCCATTAATGAACAAGGTGACTTATCAACATCTAATAAGTATTTTTAATTTGGCAAGCCTGAATAATAATAATTTGGAGCCCAGGTGCATTGGCAGAGAAGATCTATGGCCTGCTCTTGAATTTCTTATTCTTGGAATATGAGGGGAATTCCATGCAAATGTAAGTGTGCAGCAGATAGAGTAGCTGGAGAAGAGAAATGGAGAATCTTGTGGTAGCAGCAGATTTACTGAAGAGTCTTGACCCAACTAACAGAAAGCTGCTGAAAGATAGTGGGAGAGGAGATGGTGTCAGCTGGGGAAGAGGGGAAGGTCACATCAAACAAATTTAGTCTTACTCTCTGATAAAGAGCCATCTTCTGATGCTGTGTGCATCCTATCAATGTTTTAGGAAGGGTGGCAAAAGCAAGCTACCAAGAAGTGTAAAAAAAAACTTCAAAAAAAAAAAAGGGCAATATTTTAGTGCTTAGAGAGCTTTTAATGTAACTGAAAGGGGAGAAATAGTTTATCAAGAAGATTGTGGACTGTGACCAGCACTCTGTGGTTGCACATGTGTACCCATATGCCAGCCTGGGAAAAAATGAGCTGGTGCTCATGAAATTTTATCTGTTCAGGAAACTCAAAATGACTTGAAACTTCAGCTAAACAATTTTGGCTTAAAAATAAACTGTACAACTTTAATGGGGAAGGTGAATAACTGTTGAAGCAAATATTAATGCAAGTGGTCGGTTCTCCAGATTTTGATGTCAGAGCAAGATGGATTTCAGCAAAAAAAAAAAAAAACTTCACTAAGTGTGAATTGCAGAGCTTTCCACAGATGTGACTGTAAAGTTCAGTATCCTTTGAAAATTATTTCATGCTTACTGGTCCTTTGGTCCTTTTCCTTAAACCTCCCTGAGAGTGTTCATTGGTTTTCTTCTCTCTAATATCGCCAGTCATAAGAACATTTTTAGAGTATTTATTTTGTGACTGAAAAAAACAAAACCCCTCAACAACCAAGAAACCCCCATGTATTTGTGGTTGTCTGTACAATACCTGGGGCAAGGAAAATGAGTATTACAGGTAGAAGAGTTTTAAGAATTCTATTCTTCCTCACCGAGTAATCTTCATTGCATAATTATATAGGAAAGAATTAAGTTCTCCTGACCAGTGTTACCTTGCTCCTGGCCTGTTGATACTACTTTGGCCAAGATTTTCTTGTCATGCCATCTTCTCTCTTAGTCCCTCCGGCTGCCCTGCAGGCAGCCCTTCGTTCTTTTTGCTTCTCACCTCCTTGCAGATGTATCTTCATGTGCTATAGCCTGCCTGCTGGCTCTCACACTGTGTCTTTTTTAAGTCATTCTTTTTAAAGTCATTTGCAGTCCAGCTCCTGCTTTGGGGTCATTTAGGGATGCTAGTTGTCTTTGCCTAATTTGGTGACAGTGTTGTGGAAGTTCTGGCACTCAAATGTGCTGGAATTAAGGAGTGACAATCAAGCTGGACTACAGCATCCCCTTTGGTCATGTTGTCTGTACAAGAACCTCCATGAGTCTGAGTGTGTGAAGTGTTATTAAACCTGCTTGTTTCTGTGCACCAGGCCAGTTTTGCACTGAGGATGTGGATGAATGCCAGCTCCAGCCCAATGCCTGCCAGAACGGGGGCACCTGCACCAACCACAACGGAGGCTATGCCTGTGTCTGTGTCAATGGCTGGAGCGGGGACGACTGCAGCAAGAACATCGACGACTGCTTCACTGCCTCCTGTGCCAATGGCTCCACCTGCATCGACAGAGTGGCTTCTTTCTCCTGCATTTGTCCAGAGGGAAAGGCAGGTAAGGGCAGAAAACTTGCTTAAGTCTGGTACTTCATGGAAGGTGCTTCCTGGGGTTTATGCACTTGTTTAAAGTGTTTATTTTACACACTTCGCCACCAAACCAGGAAGAACAAAAGGAAAAGCACTGTTCATGAGCAAAGACCTGTTAAACCCCTGTAGCCTGGGACAAAGAAGTATTTGTATCAGGCTAGCAGACAAACTTACTACAGTTTAGGTTGCAAGAAAAGATCTTTTTCTAGCCATTGGCAGAATCTGTATTTGCTTGAGAAGCTGCACGTGAGTGTGACTTGCTCTATGGCCCATATAATAATTGTATGAGTCTAGAAGGCACATTTAGATATTTTTATGTGACTCCGTGAGGATCTGGGCAATCCTCACTGGTACAGTGGAAAATTTTCTGGTTTAGGTTAGGTGAAAGTGTATCTCTTAACTACATGGAAATAAAAGTGATCTGCATATCTGAATTTAAGTGAGCTTCATGGGCACCTTTTCAGCTGTCAGAAAAATTATCCTGCTGGCTTGAGAGAAGAGTTAGTTAACTGCTCCAAGGAAGCAATTTTGATAATGGTCAGTCATTTTACTGCTTCAGAAGTGCTGGAGACACCTCTAAAATAACAGAATTTGTATTTAAATATAATGTTCTTTAAGTGTGTGATGAATTCCCTATGGCTTAAGCCTGTAAGATATTGCTCAAGTTTCTAGGTGTGGGAGTCTCTATTTGAAATATCAGGACATGGAATTTTTGTAAAATACCATCTGACTGCTTCATTTCTCTTTTTTAATAAACTCTTGGATGCTTCTCTAGGTCTTCTGTGCCACCTGGATGATGCCTGTGTTAGCAATCCATGCCAGAAAGGTGCTCTGTGTGACACCAACCCTGTGAATGGAAACTACATCTGCACCTGTCCTCAAGGCCATAAGGGAGCAGACTGCACTGAGGATGTGGATGAATGTGCAATGGGTGAGTTTCTGTTTGCTCTCTGTGAGTGCTAAAATACACATTTTGTCATAGCTTCTCCACACAAGTGTGACTCCTTTCCTGCTCTCCCCCTTCCATTTCAGTGTCTTTGGTTGTGTTTTAAACCCTGTGTGAGACCTGGGGCAAAGGGCTGAGCCAGAATAGTTGTCCATGTTTGAACTGGAGTATGAAAACCAGCAAGATGCTTAACTATTCTTCCTTGTGCAAGAGGGCTTTAGCATTGTGTGGGGAGTGCATGCAAACAGATGTGATAATTAAGCTGTCCCTTAGAACTGCAGGGTGCAGTGAAAGTACCGCAGTTCATGTGGGAGCTGTAGCAGCTACGGCCTCAGTAGAAATATATCAAGGCTGTTTGACAGCCAGAATATGGCTGGATCTTTTGAGTGCCTTCCAAGACTGGTGACCACGTGGGCTTTTGAAGCTGTAGTTCTCTGATAGCATGCTGTTGTGTTGTTTTGGGGATTAACTGGACTCTTACAGACTTACTTACAGTTTTGTGAGTGCTCGTTCATGCTTCTAGAGTGTGATGCGTGAAGGTAATGCCTAACCAGCACTCATGGAAAGAGTTGGAAAGAAGCGCTTCTTTGAATTTTATTCTGTCTGCCTTGGACAAGAGTGCTGTTCCTTTTTGAAAACACACAAAGGACAAGTTTGGCTGTTTTGTGGCTGTGGCAGCATCTTGTCAGCCTCAGGAATGAAGTAAATGTAAAATATGATCTGGAAATAAGGTCTTGATAGCATCATTAGTTCTCTAATCCCTGCTAGCTGATACTTTTCGCTTAAGAACTGTCATTAGTAATGTGAAGCAGAGTTACTCCTTTGGTTCCTGGTAGTGACAGCATTCCTTCTTTTTGCCCCTGACAGGCAAGTAACTGCCACTGTTTTCTTCAGCAGCCTTTCCCCAGAAGGATGAACAGTCTTTCCCCAGTATTACTTGTCAGAAAGGAATGCCCACTGGAAAAGACCATGACTAATAAAGAGTGCTGTGGCTTTCCTGCTCTGAGGAGGGGTTTTGACACATGTATATTCTTTTCTTGCAGCAAACAGCAATCCGTGTGAACACGCCGGGAAATGCGTCAACACAGAGGGCTCTTTCCACTGCGAGTGTTTGAAGGGCTACACAGGACCTCGCTGTGAGATGGACATCAATGAGTGCCACTCAAATCCGTGCCAAAATGATGCCACCTGCCTGGATAAAATTGGAGGGTTCACGTGTCTCTGTATGCCAGGTGAGGGGAGTTTCTGACACAGATGGGACTTCCAGCAAAGGAAGAACCCAGAAGGCAGAGCTTAGGGAGGGCTGCCAGCTCTGCTGAGGTGGAACACAAAGCTGCAAAGGGATGAGGCTAAATAGTGGGAGAGAGCCTGCTGTTGTGGCACCAGCCAGGAGGACCTGGCATTTGTGTGTGGGAGGGAGAAGGCAATTAGAGGACTGAGACAGAAACCAGTCTCTGCATCAGCGAAGGAAGTTAGCCTTCTGAGCTGAGTATGTGTGAACATATTTGTTACTATACCTGGTAAAGGGCATGTGTGAGACTGACTGTGTTTTGAGGTATGCATGTGACAATTTGGGATACTGCTGTTTGGGGTTTTTCTTTGTTTGAAATATCTCAAATAATGTAAGTTCTCATTGACCTGAGGAAATAACTGTAAAGGAAGCTACTTGATTGAAATTGTGCTTGTAGAATTTGTATGGCCAATGTAACCAATGACCAGTATTAGTCTTCTATTTTGCACTCTTGATAGAAAGTGGTGAAAAAAGAAAAGGATGCAAGTTGCCAGTTGCACAGACTTATAAAGTACTAAAAATATAAATATAAATAAAGAATTGTGATGCCTGCAGGTGATCAGCTGATACCTTGACAACTACAATGAGTTTTTATTAATATAGTATTTATTATCATATAATCTGTTTTGAAAGGTGGAATTCTAGTTCCAAGTATTTCACCCTTCTTAATATTTTTCTTGTACTCTGCCATTAGCTAAAAGCCCTTGAGCTAAAACTATCTGTTGTGTTTGTTTATATACCTTTTACGTTACATTGGTATAAAGTAATATATTATTGATATATATTGATAGTATTGATACCTTTCAAAGTAATTGACATAACCCCTTCTCAAGTGGAAGAAAACATTAGGTGTGAATTCAGCATAGACTTCTGCTGCTGATGATTAGGTGAGCATCTTCAGCGACAGTGAAACCTACTCATTCAACATCCATTTTTAACCTCTGGTGTTATTCTTACCTCATAGTTTCTGTCCAGACTGCAAACTTGCAATGGAACTCTACTTAGACTTTCAGCACTGGTGTAAGAGGCAGTTAGACTCTCAAGGGCACTTTCAAAGGCCTTTGGTCACCTCTTCTTATTTATTTTTACTTTTTTAACAGGTTTTAAAGGTGTTCACTGTGAAGAAGATATTGATGAATGTCTGAGTAATCCCTGTGTGAACAATGGAGTGTGTCTTGATAAAGTCAACCGCTTCCTCTGTGTCTGTCCTCCTGGTGAGTTCTTATTTCTGGAAGCTTTTCCTGCTTCACCCTACCAAGAACTGCACAGATGTTGTGGGTGATATGTTTCTTGTGAGTTTCTATTGTGAGTTTCTGTTGTTCTTAGGGCAGCACCTGTTTGAGTAAGTTGCAATTGCTATTAAATAAGAATAGTCCTGTATTGGTTCCAATAATATTGTGCCTGTAACTGGGTAAGCATTGAGAAACACACAGTTGGACACCTCATCCAAAAGGGAAGTTGGCAACACAAGCTTCTGTTATTGTGGAAATTTTAGTGAGATTCTCAACACATTTTAAAGATCAGACCCTCTGCATGCTTCTTGTCTTTTTCTGAGGTTTTTAGGCAGAAGGTGATTTTGCATCAGTATGGTTTATGCTGCTTGCATGAGGAGGGAGGTGGATTGGGCTTCACTAGAAAAGGAAGAGTGCTGAGCTGAGGGATCAATGTTAGCTGTAGGGTGAACATCACTTGTCTTCTTCATGGCTTACAAAAAATTTCGAGTTCAGAATATACATGACAAAAGCCTGCTCACATCCCTTCTTATTGACTAATGATGTTCAGGCTCTTGCTTTGGTTCCTTCCTCCAGGAAGAATTCCTGATTTTTTTTTTTCTTGGAGTGCCCAAGGTTCTGCATCATCTGACATCACCTGTCAATAGTTTGTTAGCTATTTCAAGAAGTGTTTTGAAAGTTACAGTGCTATATTGTACCACATTCCATACTGCTGTAGTAATTCTAGTCTGAAGGCTTTAGTGATGTATTCACTGTTGTTTTATTTTTAGCTACTTGCTTCGATTGCCTGAAAGTTTTTTATTGGTGGGCTCTCAGTTTTACAGGCAGGCATACTGTCCAGTGGTGGACACCACTTGTGCTCCATCTGCTTTATTTCTGTTTGACTTGGCCATCTCAGTTTTCAAGCTGAGGCTCCTTTGACCTGGAAGACAGAATCTTTGGATGGTGGGTTGGATGAGGAACCAATCCACCCAGGGCATGGTGTGTGTGTTTAATGATGCTGTTGAATGTAGATTTGCTGATCTTATATTTGGGTGGGTTTGAGGATTTGCTAATAGATAATTCCTGACAGTGCAGCTGTCTATATGAACTCCTTTGAGTGATCCTGGATTTCCTTCTGTTTCTCTGCCTTGCAGGATTCAGTGGTGCTGTGTGTCAGATTGACATAGATGACTGTTCCAGCACGCCGTGTCTCAATGGAGCCAAATGTATTGACCACCCCAACGGCTACGAGTGCCAGTGTGCCACAGGTCAGTCTTGTGTTCAGAGCCCCTGGATGGACATAACATGTAACCTAAATACGTGAAAGGCTGGTCACAAAGATGTCAGTGTTCTTTCTTTCTTTCTCTGAAATGCTGGCTGTTTGTTGCGAAGCTTTGTCTACTCCTTTGTGCAAGGAAGAGTATTTAAGTAGAGAAAGCCTTTCACTGGTGGCAGTTAAGTTTGCAATTAGTGGGAGTTCTGGTCTCCCTCTTTCAGCACCATCTTTTGCTTCCCAGAAGATGACAGCTTCTTCTGTATTAACTATGGGTTCCACATATGGAAAAACATCAGTGCGAAGGCTATTATCTGTGGCTTACCTTCCTTTCGCCCAAGTCAGATAATATCATGTACAGTTCAAAACCAAGAGATGGACAGAGCAGTGCTACTGTGCATTCTGATTTCTGTTGCATCAGGCTATTTAATGTCAAAAGGCTAAGACTGAAATGCAGTAACAGTTGTGGAAGAAATACCACATAGTAACTGCCTGCCAAGGAATAGTTGAAATGATTTGTCAGGTATCACACAAAAATTTTGATAGAGCTGTGGCTGGAACTCAGGTGGTTTTTTTAAATGCCTGGTAAATTACGTATTTAGAAGCATCAGGTTTAATTATAGGATTTTGTTATCTTTTGACCTCCAGGGATGATGTAGATATGTTTTTATCTTTGTTTTTACATCTGGTCAAATAAGAGGGTTCAGAGCTGTTATATTCTAATTCTCAGTAAGGAACTACTCTTGGTTGCTTTCAGTCAAGGGTGCCTGATACACTGCTCATGATACAGATTCAGGTATGAAATGCATTGGCTTTAGCTCTTCCATTAGGGAAGAAGCTGAACGATTCCTGGAGTTATCTTAGTCCCAGCAATGTGCAGTGAGGTTGGTTAGATTTATGTGCAACTTTTCTCATTTTGAATCATTCCAATTAAAAAATTAAGATAAATTTGACTTCACTGCACAGAATGTAGGAGAGATTAGCCTAAAAATAGTCTGCCTTTTCACACACATGGTCTCTACCATTCCCAAAGTTCCTGAAGAGGCACTGAATTTGTTGGAAGAAGGAGAATGCAGTAGTTCTGACCAGGAGAGGAATAATTACTGTGGTCAGAATTTTCCTTTTGATTACTTCATGTGACAAACTAAGCAGACACTTGCAAAAAGAAGAAAAAGCTCAAATCTTATCCAAACTTGGAAACTGTCTTAGTCTTTCTCAAGCTGATGTGTGTTCTGGTTGCTTTCATTCACTGAGAGTGCAGAGCTTATCAGGCCTAGGAGGATTTGGGTCGTGGGGAGGAGGACAGTGTAGAGAGATGTGCCTTGAAAAGCAGATTCTGAATTTGGCACTAAAACTGCATAAATCACCTCAGTACAGAAATTCTAGATTTCCCACCTGAGGAGGGAAAACAACTGCTTCCATGAAGGCAAATGATGTATGGAGCATTTTTAGGCTGAAAGCAACCAAATGCATGTTACTGAAGCAGCAGTTCTTAGTAAAATCCTTGGTTAAATCTTTGACTGAAAATGGAAGAGGGACTCTGTGTTAGGGCTGTTTTCCATCCTGTCTGAAGGATTCTCATGTTCTATATTCAGATGTTTTTTTCCTAGTCTAACTCTTGTCTGCAAAGAGAGAAATCATGTTTTGGTGAGGTATGTTCAGTTATAAGAGATCCAGGAAATATACCTGATCTAGAAGTGGCTTAGTTGAGCCACAATAGCAGGCAAGGTAATGACTTTTGAATGAACGTGTGCTAAGTATTATATTTAATATTGACAGCCTTCTATAAGACTGAAATGTGGAATTCTTCATGGGGGTAGGTCAGTTACTGGACAATAATGTTTGAGTATGTTCTTGCTCTATTAATCTCATAATACGAGTGATATGTTTGTTCCCTGAATGGTAATCGCCGGCTGCTGACGTGATTGAAAACTGCAAAATGTTTGGCCAAATGCTGTACAGATAGCTCTATTTACTGCTTGCTTTTTGTCTTTTCTTTCCCTTCTGGCATTATTCCACTTCTCCTTCCCAGTGGTAGATCATGGCTTTTCTTTTCTTGAGTTGTTTCAGGTCCTTCCTGTTTTATTTGTCTCTGCTCTCTTTTTTTCCCCCCTCTGCCACTGTTTGTCCCCTTATCGGTTTGTTTTTCCTCCTTCCCTAACATCTTTTTATATCCATCTCTCTAACTAGCTTCCCTTCCCTCTCCCCACCCACTTCCACACCCATTCATCCAAGCATACGTTCGCAGAACTTGGAAATGTTAGCCGTCACCTGGTATGTTTGACCACAGAAATAACCACAAACCTGTATGAAAAATGGGGAGCCTCTTATCCACTTATAATACTCAGGTGAGAACCACTCTTCAGCTGTTGAAATTCCCTGCAGCTTGGTTTGTATCAGTCTCCAGTTGGTGTCTTGAAATTTGAAGTTCTACCTTCCTGATCTTCAGCTGCTGGAAGGCAGCATGAGCTGTTGCTCCAAAACTGCAGCTCTGAAAACCATTTATTTGAAATTGTCCTTGTCTCATATATCTCTGCTCCGTCATGGAAAACAGGGCTTTTGAGGGAGTTGTTTGCTGCTCTTAGCTTCCTGAACCCTTTAGCCCTTTTTGTGCATAGGTTCTGTCTGTCTCTGTTGCTCAGGATGTTTCCCAGCTGAAGCAGAATGAAACTGGCCAAAGTATTGCTTGTTTCATTCCTCCTAACCAAGAGGTTGCATGCAGCCTTCAATAAATTTGCAGTTGGTGCTTGATTCCAGTTACTCAAAAGTTTCCCAACGAAAGAGGCAAGAAACTTTCTAATAAGCAGAGCTGCAGAAGCTTTGACCATGAGCCAAGGGAGCTCCCTTGGGAAGGTTTCAGCAGCATCTTCACAGTAATTTCTCATTCTAACAAGGTCAGCCCCACTCTGTCCCCCTCTTACTGTGTAGAGGAAATAATGGCAGGAGTGTGCCTTCAGATAGTTTATACTGATGCAAGTAAATATTTCTGTTGGAGATTTACATGTTTCCTCTCATGGCTACTGTTTCAAATAAACTGAAGGTGACCACTTCCAATGCCAGGGTTCTCCATGCATGATGTTATTCCGTAATGCTGTGAACAGTGGAGAGTGTTGTGTTCCAGAGCTGGAAATGCAGTTGAGGTGCCCAGTTACTCTTTGTGCTCTCTGCCACTTTGCTGATTCTTGATACAATTCTTTCCATACCTGCATTATATTCACTGCAGCATCCTACCAGTTAACTTCTTACTTATTCCTGCTCATTTGTCCTCAGGTTTTACTGGCCTTCTCTGTGAGGAGAATATCAACAACTGTGATCCTGATCCTTGCCACCATGGGGAATGCCAGGATGGGATTGATTCCTACACGTGTATCTGTAATCCTGGCTACATGGGTGCCATATGCAGTGAGCAGATAGACGAGTGCCACAGTAATCCTTGCCTCCATCAAGGGCGCTGCATCGACTTGGTCAATGGCTACCAGTGCAACTGTTTGCTGGGCACCTCAGGTACATAAAACCCAAGTGGAAGGCTTGGAGTCAAACAGAATTCAAGCATGTAGTAATTTCTTGTGTGCTTTGGTGTGTGCTAAATTTGAGACAGGTTATGATATGAGAGTATCATTTTCACATTACTTTTCCTTGCTGAACTTTGGTGTGCTTGCCTGGATTGCCTAAGCCTCACTGGTACTGCAACTGATCTTGGGAGAATTTGCTTCCTCTTTACTCCAAAAAAATCAGGCACGCAGAAAAATTAGGCATAGCGTTCAAAAAGGTTTATTCCTTTGTTTAAATATTTAGTACAAGTTAAGGATCATATTCAGTGAGCACCCAGTGACTCAGGTGACATTCCTTGGTGTTGCAGTGCTTCTGCATCATCACCTGTTTAAGTTGCCCCCAATGTAACTTTGAAGCAGGTGGGATTCTTAATTTGGCTATTTTGGGGAAATAGCTTTGTTGCCTTCTTTGTAAGATATGCCCTCCTTATTCCTCTAACTCCTTTTTTTTAATCCAGGAGTAAACTGTGAAAATAACTTTGATGACTGTGCCAGTAACCCGTGCATTCACGGGGACTGTATTGATGGCATTAATCGCTACAACTGTGCCTGCAAACCTGGATTTACAGGTAAAGTCAGCTATCCAAGAGCTCTGAATTGTTTTGAAGATAGTTATCCGAGTAGCCAGGGAAGCAGTTCTTTGCATACTGACTGCAAGGGATTCAGTTGGTATCTCGGTAAATCCTTCTAATCTTTGGATCTTAGCGTCTTACATTACAGCCAGTTCTACTAAGCAGAAAAATGGCCTAATCTGTGCTGTGAAATGCCATTCTTGTTAGGTAATTAAGTCCAATTCATGGTTCTTGGTTTTATAACACATAAACCCACATGACTTTGGTTTATTATTTACAGCCTCTTTCCAGGGACAGAGAGACTGTGGACAATATGGAGAGGTTTTTGATTAGACACTACCTTGGGCTTTGACCATGAACTGTATTTCTATTTCTGTGAAATCAAAGCATTAACTTGGTGTTCTCATGAGTTGCTTCCCACTCTGAAGTCTCCAGATGAACAACCTGATTTTTTCAGTACTTTTCTTTCATAGCATGGTCTGTTCTGTTTTTCTTTTTAAACTATAAAATTTCTCTGGTACAGTAAAAGTGGGGCTGAAAAAAGAAGTGGTTAGACACTTCTGGATCCATGTTTAGAACTTTAAGTCAACATCAGGACTCTTTCTGACGACTAAAGTACATCTCACCACTGCTTATAGGGGACTTTGTGTTTTGAGCCATGGAAGGTAATATAAAATAATTGTTGTAAGGCAGCTGGTACTGTTCATAACAGTTTTCTCATCACGTTTGTCACTGTTTATTAATTAATGATTCTGATTAGAATAGATCTGAAATGCATTAGAAAGAGCATTAAAAGGTTTCATGTGTCTTGTGCTTTTCTCTTGGGGTCTTTCTAAACTTCTGATGCTCCTTCCTTCCTGCGGCTCTGGCATGGTGGTACTCTTAGTCCCCAGAACAAGATGAGGGCTGATCCTGATCACTCATGCCTTCTACTCTTCTTCGTTGCTGGCATACCATATTTGTTATCCTGCTGAATTTCTTACTGTTGTGCTGTTAAAATAATTCAGTAATATGATGAATTGGCATATTCCAGTCTTTAAGGAGCTGGCTTGCCTGGGGTCTTGTTACTCTGTCATTTCCTTATGTCAAAAATGCTTTCAACTTACTGCATCATTCACTCTGTTTAGCTTTCCAGCCTCACAAGGCCTTTTGGTCACTACTTCAAGGATCTTGCAGTCGTAATCAGAGGCAGGCAAAACAGGAAACGGTGTTTTTTAGAGCCCCTTTTGCGCAATAAACCACAAGAACTGTATTTACTGCAGACATTTGGGCAGTATTGGTTGTTCAAAGGGTAGGTACTTCAAAACAGAGGAGCAGGGCTGTGACAAGTGGAGCTCAAGAGGTTTGTTGCAAGCATGATACAGCTGAGTGATTTTTGTTTTCCTAATCAATATTAACCGGTGATTTTTAGTGGAGATTCTTGAATGGTTTATAAATACTGGTTGAGTGCAAGTGCTGTTTTCCAGGCACAGGAAAGTGCTGCATCTCTCAGAAATGCTTCTCTTGGCTTGAGTTAAAGCACGGAGGCATGTGAGCTCCATGCTGCTGCATTGGCTTCCCTGGGCTGTGTCTCAGTGTGTGTTCTTGCAGATATGCAAAGCAAACACTCTTTTAAGAAATGCTGCCTAGTAAGTGCTGTTTTTTCCCTCTAGGCCCCCGCTGTAATGCGGACATTGACGAGTGCACATCCAGCCCTTGCCACAACGGTGGGACGTGCATCAACGAGGTGAACGGCTTTCGGTGTGTGTGTCCTGAGGGCTTCCACCATCCCCACTGCCAGTCCCAGGCAGATGGCTGCCTCAGTAACCCCTGTGTGCATGGCAACTGCACACACATTGCTACTGGGTAACTACTCATTAAACCTACCTGCTGCCTTCTGTATTACTGTTTCTTGCTTTGTTCAGACTTCCTATTTTTCTGTAATTTCTCAGATTAGGATCCCAATTTATCTGATGCCCATGACATAATCACAGTAAGGTGTAGACCTTCATTCACCAGCTGCAGCCTGGTGTTTCAGCATAGATTTTTCTGTCCCGCCTTGTGTTGTTTGCTGGTTTTGCATAGGCATGTAATGCAGGGTGTACTGCCACCATCTAGAGGGAGGGTTTGGTGATTTTAGTGGGTTAAGTGAGTGCAATTAAAATAAAGAAATGGTTCCAAATTAAATCTTTGGGGAGCAGCAGGAATCTATTCCATCAAACTCTTAAAGCATCGAGCGTGGGGACTATCTTTATTAGCTAGTGCTGTTCTTCCTAACCAAACACTGTATCAAGGAACAGGCTGACAACTTTTGCACTAGGGATGGATATTTGACTAAGGACACTTTGTCCAAGGCTGAGATTTTGTTTGCTTTACTCATATTGTTACATGTCTGAGAAAAGAAAGGAAAATTCTCTCTGGCTATTTTGATGGCAGTAGTTGCTTCTGAATCTTCCCATCCAGGAAGACAAAATGCTGATTTTGGGAGCCCTAAATCAGACTTCTTTTTGGTAATGGTAAGGCTGGGGCTGTTTTGTTTGTGAAATTTCTCAACTATACATGGAATAGCCTCCTAAATATGTGCCACATCCTGGGAAGTGTTGTCAGCACTTGGGCAAGGAAGTGATTTACTGCTGTGGGTAGCTCTGCAGGGCAGGATGCAGCACTTTCCCGGGAGCTGGCAGGAAGGCTGCTTTTATTGCTAATTCAGCCTCCTTGTAAGCTTGGGAAACAGATTTTTGTCCATCTCATCTGTCATCTGTCACCTGCATTTACATTTATACCCACGTACACCTCACAGTGTGCCAGGTAAAAGAAGCCATGTTTGTAGGGCAGGGAGAAAGGCCAGTGTGTGTTGTGTGGCCTGAGTCCAAGGTGATTCACCAAGTCCTTGGTTCTACGTCATATGGGTGGAGTGTGCTCTACTTCAGATTTTGAAATGTGATGGAGAAGATTGCTCCTGCTCCCAGCCAGCTGTTTTCATTTGAAACCACTATTTGGTATTAAATCAGTCTAGTTATCTTTGGAACCTATTGTTCCCCTCCACTTTTTTTTTTTTAATTTTTTTTTTTTTCTGTCTTTGTTTGAATATGTTGAGATGGTCTTATCAAAGCAGAAACATATTGCTGGTTGACTGAACACTGTGAAAACTGTAACGAGGGAAGTGTGGTTTTAAGGGAGGGTTTATTTTCAGTATTTTCAAAACTATACAGCTGGAGTAAGCAATCTAAAATAACTTAGGGCTCTTCTAAAGAGAGTTCTTCTGGTTTTCTCTCCAAAACTAATCTGCAGGAGAAACTGGTAGAGGAGTAACTTCAGAATGCTCTAAAATTAGTGCTGTTTTGCCTTTCAAGGTACAAGTGTGTCTGTGATCCCGGCTGGATAGGAGATTACTGTTCAACAGAAGGGAATGAATGTAAATCAAACCCATGCCAGAATGGAGGAACTTGTGAAGATCTGTTGAATGGATACAGATGTACCTGTAGGAAAGGATTCAAAGGTGAAAATTCAGAGAAAAGTTTGTTATCTTTTTCCTTTTTATTTCATTGCACTTTTAATGTCATTTCTTTTCTTGGAAATAGTAATGAAGATGGGAAATGCCATGATTGTATTAAGGTAAAGTACAGTCAGTTTGTGTAGACATGATACAGTAGCAGAATACTTAGCAAGGGCTTGTCTAAGCCTTGTTTGGACTCATTAAGAAATGTCCTGTTGGAAGGTTAGCTTAATTTTCCTTGTAAACTATGAAATTTACATAAATGCACTGGAAATTGGAGGGGCATTAAACTCAGGATGACCATGGCTGCTTCTACACTGAGCCCATGAGGAGTGCTCTGCTCTCCTTTTCCTTCTGCTGTGATTTTTCGAAACGTGGCAGTGCTTTACATAAATGCACTGGAAATTGGAGGGGCATTAAACTCAGGATGACCATGGCTGCTTCTACACTGAGCCCATGAGGAGTGCTCTGCTCTCCTTTTCCTTCTGCTGTGATTTTTCGAAACGTGGCAGTGCTTTCCACTGCCGTGTGGGATAATCATGTGAGTTACAACTTTTTTGTTCATTCTTCCAAGAAGCACCAAGCTCTTAGCAGCATATTCTTCTGCTTCTGCTCTCCAGGTGTGAACTGCCAGGTGGTGGTTTCTCCTTGTTCCCCTAATCCTTGTGAGAACTCGGGAATCTGCCAAGAATCTCCTGACTCTGAAGGCTACACCTGCCAATGTGCCCCTGGCTGGGAAGGTAAAATGGATGGGGAATGTGCTGTGCTTTCAGTGCTGAGCAGTGCTGGCACTGAGCCTCTTGGCTATTGCTTTATGAGGGATCTCACTGCTGGACTCTCCATGTTTCAGGGGAGAGATGTACGGTGGATATTGATGAGTGTCTCTCCAAGCCCTGCAAAAACCATGCTCTGTGCCACAACATCCAGGGCAGTTACCTGTGTGAATGTCGGCCTGGCTTCACTGGAGGGGACTGTGACAGTAACATCGATGACTGCCTTTCAAGTGGGTATCAGCACATTGTTCTATGTTTTCCAGTTTTTCCCAGAAATAATTTTGCTGACTGCTGGTTGACAGATTCTGAAAGGTCTTTTATAATCTCTTGCCAAAAGAAAAAACCCACAAACTTCAGCATGGTAATGTCTGGGGCAGTCAAAATCCATCGTGTTTGGCTGCTGGAAATGGACCATAGTGTCCTAACTGATTGCAGTTGTTACTCCCAGATCCTTAACTTGAAAAGGTCCTTAGAGTTTACATACTTTAATAAGAAGCACTGTTAAGTGTAGAATTATATTTGCCTGAAATTTTAATACATCAAGTTAAAGTGCCACTGCAGGGCTTACCTGTATTTCAACGTTAAGTTTGATTGAGGTGTGGTGGGAATCTGGGGTATAGCAGTCTTTCCTGAAATGTCTGTCTGACATAGATATTCTGGGAAGAGTGGGTCCTGTTGCAGTTCCAGTTAATCCATATTTGAAAACAAATTAAGCAGCAGGAGGGGCCCTCTGTTCTAGAATAGGTATCAGTTGCAGGAGGGTAGCCCATACACTGATGAGTACTGAAATGGCTCAGATTGCAAGGGAACAAGTATTAAGTTCATGTCCCTGACGCTGCTATTTACAAGGGAAACCAAATACATAGTAGCTTCTTTTTCTTACTGGGCATATTCTATATCATCATCAGATAAAATCAGAGTCTCCTGAGAAATGTCACGTGTTTAAAAGTTCATCTGTTACTATTTGAAAAGAGCTTTATCAAACCTTGGAGGAGTTCACAATGCTGTAATTCTTAGATTGGCCAGGTCTTTAAAAAAACCCAACCAAACCAAATGAACAAAAAAACCCCAAAACAACTATCCCAAAACAAAAAAAAGCCCGCAATCCCCTACTTTTTACTATCAGCTTAAAACCAAAATGGAGTTTTGAAGACTTTAGGCGTGAACTTAGCAAGTTGTGTTTTGCATTGGAAAAATGTAAATTCATGACTGCTGTAGAGAGGGATCCAAACAAGTCTGTTAGCAAAAGTTACCGTGGGAGCCCCCAGAGCAGCACTGCTCAAAGAACTTCTGAGATGTCTGGCTCAGGCTGAGCTTTTGATTCCTTCTTTCTGAGCAAACAGGTACAGTACAAAAAGTGTCACGGTGCAGTGACCCAGAGCTTTGCTTGCTGAAGCCAACAAAATTATTGCCTATCCTGTTAGTTTTTGTGTGGGTGTCTGAAGATAAAAACGTTTTCCAAGTGTTCATCTTGCTCTCTCAAACAGCTGGGACATCTCTCTCCCTCCTCCTAAGTGTTCTGAGAGCTGTGAGATTCACCCTGTGCTGTCTTAGGCAGCACACCCATGAGGTTGAAGAAGCATTTCACATTACTGCTACAGCTGATTTCATTTAGCATAACAAAAACCTTCCATGCCTTGAGCCAAATGTCTTTAATCTATGAAGCAAACAAACCCTCCAACAACAGGAACTTATTGAAAAGTTGATACCCGAGTCTCCTTCTGTCAGTAAATGTGTGGCACAGAGAATTAATGCACAGCTTTTGGCTTCACTCATACAATGGCTGACTGCCACAGACACAACATTTTATAGCTGCCAGGGGTCTTGCTTTGAATGTGCTCTCTCTCTGCAGTAGTCAAATGACCTTTAAATAGATGCAGGTGTGTCTCATAATACACATTTTTAACATGTGAGCATATTTCTCAGTCAATAAATGGGCTTTAATTACCTTTCACATTTCTTTTCTTCATTTCCCAGTAAACAGAATTATCTTGTACTTATGATAAATTGCAAATTTTCGGTGGAGTCTATTTGTATTTTCAAGTTCCTATTTTAGTGGTACTTAAAGATAGTCCTAAATCCAAAAAAAGGTTTGGTAATCTGTTTTTCAACCCCCTTGCTTTCTCCATTTTTTCCTCCCCCCTCCCAGTTTCCCTCTCTGCCTTCATATATTAGGATTTTGCTCTGTGGAATGCAGAGTAGAAAAGGAATCTGGCTTCAGGAATGTGGGTCTTAAATCCAAAAGTGGAAGGAGAAAAGCAGGAAGAAATTATTGAATGGCAGAAATCTTTCTGGCAGATTGGTACTTGTGGAAGCAGAAGGAATATAGTAGTAGGGGGTGGCTTAGACCAAAAAGCAGTGGTATGCAAGTAGCAAGAGCATGGCAGGGATAAAGAAAATATCAAGAAATGCAGTGATTGAGGGGAATCCAAGGTGGTGTATGAGCTTGTGTGCTTTTCTGCCAGCCTTTCCCCAATCCGTCCTTGATGCTGGGAAAAATGTCAAGTGCTCAGTAATGCGTAAATGCTCATATATGTGCTAATACACACATACACATTTGATTTGGCTGGACTGCTTTCATGCTGAAAATTAAGCACACAAGTTCTCTCTTGTGTTAAGCAGTGTCTGGGAAAGAGAGAATGTGCTGAGTTCTCTTATGAATAAAACTTGTAAGGAAGAAGAAACAGTTGCTGCGCTGTTTTTATTGTATCAGTAAGCATCTGTCACAAAAGCAGCATTTGAGTTTTAAACCAAGAGGTGTTGGGTTTTGGTTGAACAAATTCCAGCAGGAAGGCCCTGAAGGTTGGCCTTGATCCACACCTTTTTGTGAATTTCTTATTGATAATGCTTTGCAGTTACCTGTTCCGTAAAGTGGCTCAGAAAAACTTGTCAGTACTCTGTCACACTCTGGTCTGTGTGTCTCTTTTTTTCCCTTAAAGCAGCTACTCTAGGCCTGGCCCTTCACTATTACCCGTTTTAACACTCACTGTGATGCTTCTGTCTCAGATCCCTGCCAGAACGGAGCTTCGTGTGTGGATGGGATAAACTCCTTCTCGTGCATCTGCCTGCCTGGATTTCATGGGGATAAATGTCAAACAGACACCAACGAGTGTCTGAGTGAGCCGTGCAGGAATGGGGGCACGTGCACCCACTATGTCAACAGCTACACCTGCAAGTGCCCGCCTGGGTTTGAGGGAACCAACTGCGAGAACAACATCGACGAGTGCACTGAGAGGTGAGGTACCCTCACACACTGGGTGCTCCTGCCTTCAAGCCAGTCCTGCTCAGAAGCAGTTTTTAACCAGGGGGATTGTTTTGCTGCCATTTCTCATAGACATACTTGTGATTCTTGCAAGGAAAGCTGGCTTAGCTGAAAGACAGTTGCCTGGTCCTCAATTTCTTCTAATGTTCTTCTAACAACTGGTTAGGAACTTAGTTCCATTATAGGATGAATGTGATAGTGTTTAACAAAAGCTAAAACAGTTAGAGATGCTAGCTTATTGAAATATAAATAATTCATATTTTTAAAAGACCGTTATCACATAGGGGAGGGGAAATAATTCCTTATGAATGGTTACTGTGTTGAGAAATACAAAAGCTGCAAAAATGGAAGCAATGGCCAACTGTTAGGCAGAAAAAAAATTAGTCCTGAGTTACTGACAACAAATTATATGACGAAGCAACCAGGAGAAACACTAAATCCACTAAATTCTGTACTGGAAAGATTTAATCATCAGAGATCTTTTAATGCTCACAAATTGGATGTGGTGTAGCAGTGTTGAGATAAAACCTGGTGGTTCTAAAGGGGGAGGTGTGGAACTGAGTTGAGACGTTCAACAGCTGGTCCTTATATAAATGGTTCATGTGGTAGTTTTAAGAGCTCTTTGAGAGTTAAACATGTGATTCCATCATCTGCCTTCATATTTATTTTAAGCTTAGTTAGGATTGATGTAAGTAACTTCAGATTCTCAAATGGGAAACAATTTATAATGATTTCTTTAAAACTTGAAATGGTTAAAAAAATAGTTCAGAAGTAATCTGTTCTAGTCTAGTTACTGGAGACAAATTATGCAAAACTCTTGTTTTTCTCATGTATTTTCTGCACGAATAGAAAAGGTCTTTCCTACCTGTTATAAAATTGCATTTGGGGAGGAGGTATTTTAATATCTTTTTCTTAAGAACGGGATTGTGTCACTGATGAGGGTATGTTTAATTTGCACAACAGTTGTTTAATGGAGTGAAGTAGGCTGGGTGTTTCAGCAGAACTCCTGGCTCTTCCTTGAGGTTCATCCTGTTTTTGTTTTTGTTATCAGTCAGGACAGGAACCAGTCTTGCAGGTATGAATTAAAGATGTAGCAATTTTCAACGCTCTGCCAAGATAAACCAGTCACACCTTCTCAACCGAAATTACCGAGCTGTACTTAAGAGCACCATGGTGGTTGGCTAATTTGAATTTGGTTCAAGTGATTCTTCCGTGTGTTGTGTGAGAAGCTGCCTATGAGAGAGTGCCCTCTCCTTTTGGTACCTGATTTCAGTGAAACGCACCAAGTGATTGGCAGTTCCTCTGTCTTCCCTGCTTTGCCATGAATGTAAACGGCAGTTTGTTCTCCCTGTAGAACAGAATTCAGCCCCCAAGACAGAGGAACTTCTGATAAGCAATTAAATGTTTGATAAGTAGGTTAATGTTGACATCTCTACCGTAATCACAGTCAGAATTTAGGTATTTAAAACTTGCTTCCCTGCACTGTGAGTTCAGGGAGGTGAGTCAGTGACTTCTCTCATGGAAATACCTTTTGACAGTGCACAAAACAGATAGCAGGCACAAATTTGGTTTGTGTACTTTATCAAACTGATTATCTCAAGTCTAATCTAGGGTTATTCTCAGAGGAGCAGGAGTGCCTTTACAAGGAAAACGGAGTCAATTTTGCATGAGGCATCAATTCTCCAAACTTTCCCAGTCACTTCTCCCTAGGACACCTAATCTGGCAGAAGTTCTTATGATCAGAAGATTGGGGGGGAGGGGGATAATTCCTTTGATCTGAATTCTGCCAGGGCATGTATAAGTAGTTTTACAAATCAGGACTTAAGATTCTCATGAGAAGAGAAGGAAGGGATTTAGCAATACCAATACTTTCACATCATTTCAGTGAAGAACATGCTTGTGTTTTGCATGTTGTATGAACTTTTTCCTTGAGAAACCATACCTCTGACTCCTTTGAAGATTTTAAAAAAGGCAAATTGTTTTGTTTCTCATAATTTGTAATACAATTGTAATTTGTAATAAAATTTATCAGTTCAAGCAAGCCACACGAGGTACTGTTTGCGGTCACATTGAAGCTGGGAAGATTTCATTAAATAAGTTACATCCATCACTAATGACTCATTAAAACCCTGCTTTACTTTCTTGGCCTGCTGAGGTAAAAGGAAGTGAGCTGGAGGGTGAGCTGGAATCCCCTAGGATTGCTGTTTTCTGATTTATGCTTCTTCAGCAAGAAGTTAGCAGTGATCGGAAGATCCTGTCACCTGCTTTTCTCCCTTATTTCAGTCGGGTTTATGTGCTGTTTTGTCTGTGAGCTAATTGCATTTTGTCTCAGCTTACCTTTCTTCCCCCTCTCTTGCAGCTCCTGTTTCAATGGAGGCACTTGTGTGGATGGAATCAATTCCTTCACCTGCCAGTGTCCCTTGGGGTTTACGGGACCCTTCTGCCTCACAGAAATCAATGAGTGTGACTCTCATCCTTGCCTGAACAGGGGCACCTGTGTGGACAGTCTGGGCACATACAGGTGTATATGTCCCTTGGGCTACACTGGCAAGAACTGCAAGGTGGGTGACTTCATGTGGCCTCTTTTGCCCAGGGCTTTGCTGTTTGAGCTGTCCAGCAGCAAAGCTGACTGGGAGAGATGTGAGGTGCCAAACGTGGCTGAGCTCCTTTCCTTCAGTCCTGGTAAGGGGTGGTTGCCCATTAGGTGCCCCTGTTCAAAACTGGAAATCATAGAATGGGCTGGAAGAGACTGTAAAAATCATCTAGTTCCAACTCCTGTCTTTTTGCAAGGAGGAGAAAAGTGTTTGGTTATTTACGAGAGCAGGTGTCACTGGAACTTTCTAGATTAGTTTTCTTAAATGAAAACCAGCTGTTAGCCTTGAAAATGGCTGCATTTCATTCAAAGCATAAAATTGTCCTGATTGAAGACAGAGTCCTGTATTAAAAAAAAAAAAAAAAACCAACAAAAACCCAAACGGCAAACAAGCACAAAACAAAATGCAGAATATCAGTCTGATTAGCAGGATTTAGATTTAACTGGTTCATTTTTTACAGGGAGGTAAATTTTAATCAGGGTTGATTGTAGATTTTTTTTTTCATGAGAAGCCAGAAAATGTTTTGGGGCAGTAAATGACGTGCTTGTCCTGTTCACAACCTCAATAAAAATCTCTAGCCGTACTTGCATGCTTAAGTTCAGGCAGTTTACAGTTTTCCACAGGAGCTGAAAACCCTGAATACTGTAAATGACTGACTAGTACCTATTAAAAACTCTAACTTGGCATAGCACAGTGGAAACAGAATGCTGTTTTTCAAATGAGAGTTCTTTCTTTTGATTCTGTTCTTATCAAAACAGCAAGAATTATTTGAGACCATTTCTACTTTTGGAATGGTAAACACTATATTGGCTTCCTTCACCAGCAGCCTTGAGTGCTGCTATTTAAAAAAAAAATGAATTTCTTAAATTGCTGGAAAACACTACAATTTTGTAAGAATTTTGCAGCTCTCTTTCGTGCCAACATGTCTTTGTAAAGCAGTGAGTGTTGGAAAAAAGCATTTTAGTGGCAGTGGGGGAGGTGCTTTTCAGAAGTATGTTGCTAGACATTAAATTGTCAGGTCTGCTTCTAGGTATTGCTAATGGAGGAAGTGAATGCAAAGTAATGAAGTGATAGAAAAAAGCAGCCCTTCTGCTACCCTAATTATGCATTCTGGGCACACCACTTAGACCTCATTGGGAGAATCAGCATTGAGAGTGATCGTGAAGTACTGTGAAGTTCAGTAGTTCCTCTTCTGTTATGTTTGCTTTGTTTTTACTGGAGAAAAGGATTAATGTTCCTTTTCCCAAATTAAATGTTGTGAATTCTCAGAAAGTCTGCTTTATGTTCAGAGAAGCTTGATTGTAATGTATTACCCATTTTATACAAGGAACCAGAACTTTCTAAATTTATAAGTACTACTCAAAGCTGTATTGGGGAGATTTATAGATTACAGCTACACTGTAGTTCTTGTCTTAGTGGTAAACTGGCTTGACCTAATTAGCAAAGCTAAATAAGCAGCACAAAATCAGACAATGATTCATAAGTTTTAGAATTTGCATGTAAAACAGTCAGCTACTCATTACAAATGCAGAAGCAAGAGGCTCAGTGTTTTTTCTTCTTCACGCTCAACTACATGTGATAAAACTTAATTCCAAGTTTCCTTTTGGTTGCCTGTGAAAGCACAGTTGTTTTTTTTTTTACTTTAATCTTTGTGAGGCGACAGTTTGCATCTGAAAAGCAGAACTTTCTGCAATTGAAATTGCATTTTACATCCAAAATTCAATGCTACTCACTTTAAAAACCTCACCCTTCCCCAAGTCAGCTTGAAATCAATCAAATAGCAGTATTAATTTGCAGGTGAATTGCTTAAAAAGGAAATTATGGTTAGTGGTTGGTTTGTATTACGTCAGACAGAGTTATTTTGGGTCTTCACTTTCATATGATGATTTATTGAGTTTTAGACTCTGTTTTTATATGAGGAGTCAAGAAAAGCAATATAGTTTAGCCCATCTTCAGTTCATAAAACTGTTGGGGGTTTCAACTGAATCTTGGAAGACACAGAAACTCAGAGAGACCATACTGTAGCAAATGGGGCCAAAAGCAGGTATGGTGAGCTAATGATAGAAAGGAAAAGCATGGATCAAAATGTGGAACACATCTGTCATCCTCAAAACACAGTGAAGATGGGGGGAGCTAGGGAGAATAGCTGGGAGCCTCCTGCTAATGTGGAAGTAGAAAGCTAGTCTGAGATAAAACCAGATTTTCTCAAACTAAGTCAGCCAAAGATCCACCTTTATGGTAAAGTGTGAGAAGTTTGAAATAATGCTGCCATCTGGGGTTTACTCCTCTGTACACTTGCACTTTCCTAGGCATATGAGACTGTCAGTAACATACCTGGCTTAGACTTGGGAAGTACTGTCCTACTGTTTCCAGTGCCACAGGGAAATAAGTATTACAGAGGTCCGTTTTTTTGCATCTTGAACTTGTTCTCTGAGTGGTGTTTCTTACTTGCCACATTTCATGTGTTTGTTTTTTTTTTTTCTCTCTGCAGTCACTTATGGACCTGTGCAGCAAGTCTCCCTGTAAGAACAAAGGCACGTGTGTCCAGACTCTGGCCCAGACTCGGTGTGTCTGTCCACCTGGCTGGACTGGCGCTTACTGCGACGTGCCCAACGTCTCGTGTCAAGTGGCAGCCTCACAGAGAGGTAAATCAGCATCCTCTGTGCTTTAACTGAAAACATTGCCCCATGCATCTCCTTCGCCCCTGCACCTGTGGACATCCTGGGGAGCTTTGCCTCTAGGTGCTTGATGATGGTCACTTCTCAAGTAAAATACATATCAGAAAGGAAGAATTAAATATTTTATGAGGTCTCAGAGTTTCAGTAGTACTGTTTTACATGGACTGCCTTTTTGGAAAACGCATCAGCTCTTCATGCCTTTCTGCTAAATCCCAGACAAGCTAGGTTTTGGATGTGTCATCCTTGTACAAGAAAGGCATCTTGTAACTCATGATAAGTATTTTTGAAGAGAATACTAATTACTACATGCACTATTTAGCCTTATAGGTTATACCATGGCCCCTCAAAGTAGTAATTTTCTACTTCAGATGATGTATATGTAAAAGATTTGGGTTTTGAGTGAATTTTGTCCAGGAACATGGCTTGTAGCCCAGGCAGATGGACAGTGTCATGCCATTTTTGTCCAGGAAATCCAGACAAGCAGGTTCAGTGTCAAAGGAGAAAGGTGTCAAGCTCCCATAATTTTGGGAACGTTCTAGGTACAAACATTGAACCTTTGTATGGCAGCAATAGTAATTCACATATGTATTCACCAGCCAGTGGTAAAGTAATACAGCAGTACAAATACTTAATGCCAATGTTGAATCCAGTGATCCAAAGAGGACAGAGCAGTGACTTCATTTGTAAGCCAGTTTTGGTTCTGATCCACTGTAATTTAAGGAGTAACTTTTCAATTTTTAAGTTTCAGCCTTTGAATTTTTGGACGTACCCCTATCCATTCCTGGCTGAGCTACCAGCACTGGCAGCAAGCATGTTTTATGTGTTTGCTCACTTGATTTAACTTTGTTTCAGGAGTCCCAGTGGACCAGCTGTGCCAGCACTCTGGTCACTGCCTCAACGTGGGGAACACCCACCACTGCCAGTGCCAGGTGGGTTACACGGGCAGTTACTGCGAGGTGCAGCTGGATGAGTGTGAGTCCAGCCCCTGCCAGAACGGAGCCACCTGCCGGGATCACTTGGGTGGATACCAGTGCGAGGTAATGCTGGGGGCTTGCTAGGAAGAGGCCTAAATACTTAGGGCATAGTGATACAAAGGAATCAGAAGAAATCAGAAACACATGCAAGTGGTAGAGTACCTTCAAAGAGGGGATAAAAGCAACCTGCACCTGGAAGGAATTTTTAATTTGGCTGTAGCAGAAATGGTGCTCCTGAGAGGTTTTTAAGACTGGATTAAGAGGTGTGATTGGAAGGAGCTGTGGTTGATGAGCATTTGAACTCTTTGTGTCACTAGAGAGGGGGTTTTTATCTGGAAAGTCTTTTTGCCTGAGGTGTGGTTTATATTAAAATATTTGTAAAATGTATTAAAGGAATATTGTATTTTCCCTGTTCGATGGGCCAAGTATCTCTTCCCTCTCAGGGCGGGAAGTGCATTCCACTGCTTTCTGTTTCCTACTGCTGATGCAGAGAGCAGTGTAGGCCATGAGATCATGGTATATCAACCTTGCTAAGCTTTACAGAATGGTAGAACACCTTGGAAGCCCATGCCTGGAGAGAAAGGATGAGTTTTGTGTAAACCTTAAGCCAAAACTACTAAGCCAGTTTCAGTGCTAGCGGGTATCAGGATTTGATCTGCTCTGTTTTGCAGCAGTCAAATCACTCGAATTCAAATTTGCAGTGTGCTGTTGAGTGTCACACGGTCGAGTTGTGTGCTTAAGCTGCTGGCTGTGCAGCCCTTGAAATCACTTGCAGTTGTTCAGCTACAAAGGCAGTCCTAATCTGCCCCATTGAAGGGCTCCTCCTGTCTGTGTTAGCCTTTCTGAGATGTCTGCTAATGTATCTGTTAGAAGAGTATTCACACTTATTTCTTTGCTGGCAGTGTGTGGCTGGATACCAGGGTGTCAACTGTGAATATGAAGTGGATGAGTGCCAGTTCCAGCCCTGCCAGAACGGAGGGACGTGCATCGACCTCGTCAATCATTTCAAGTGCTCCTGCCCACCAGGAACTCGGGGTATGAAGCTCAGCAATTAAGTGAATGTTACAAGAGGGAATTTTCTTCTTTGACTACTGGTTTCATGAGACACAGTCTAAAGGGAACGCATTATGTTCTTTGAAGAATGTTCCCAAAGTACACTGAATCCCTTGAGATACATATTTTCTCTTTAAAAATAAATGCTGCTTTTCCCCCCCCACCTTTAATTTTTTTTTCTTTTAAAGGAATAGGTCGTGGCAGGATCCCTTGGGAATGTATGATCTGTCTTTGGCAATCTGGATGCATGAGATTGCTGTTAAGGTCTCTCCCAAACCTATCTGTTTTGATACAGTAAATCCAAGGTTTCTTTTTGGCTAAGGTGCTATGAAATAAATAGGAAACTTTATTGGTTTTTGCATAATTTCCAATGTCCTTTACTTGCTTAAAATTTTTGCCTTTCATTGTCCTCTGTCCTGGAGTCTTTTGTGGAAAAGAAATTGAGTGACTCTAGGCTACCTTAAACTATTTCAGCAAATTCAAGCTCTTTTATTAAAAGCTCCTTAGAGAAAAAAAAAAAGTAGTCCATAGTTTATATCAGTGATTTTCAGTAAGCATGGTTCCACAGCCTGTTTATTCTCATGTTTCTTGAAACCTAGCCTTCCCTGTTATATCTGACCTATGAACCTGGCTTCTACCTTTGAAAATATTCAGGATTTCACATTTTAACCCGTCAGTGAATGCTTTCTCACTTTATGTTCTTTTTTAAAGTTTATTTCTCAAGTCAGTTAAAAATGTTACATTCCTCTGAACTTTTTCTTTCTGAAGTGTGTCATCTCAATGTAGGCAAAATCTTCAGATGTCAGATAGAGCTAAATTCTTGGTTCATAAAGTAAATATAAGTATAATTATAGAATAATATATTTGCCTCCTGCCCATGCTTATTACCAGTTCATTCACTTTAGTGTGGCTCTCAGCACATCTCCCCATTCTGGATAAGTGTTTATTTCATTGTAAGTCATTGCACTACCGATTCTTCATGTATTGTTCTTAATATTATTCTTCAATTAAAAAAAAAAAAAAGGGCAAAAAAAGTGCAATAAAACAAAACCAGAAACAAACCTGCTTTTTAGGTCTCTACATCCAAGAGTGTATTTATCTACCAATATCTGCATTGTCAGAATTTCTGTATTCTACTAAATCCCCCACCCTCCTTTGAGAGGTTCTGAGTGTACTGCATTTAATCCTTCAGTCCTTCTTTGTTGAGATTAATTACTTTTTGGATGTGACAGATTTATTTTTTTTGTAAATGAAAGGAATTGGAGAAGATTTGATATAATTTTTTAGGACAGTAAAGCTTTTGTCCTGGCCCAGTCTGAAATTAATACTTTACTGATGCCAGTATAAGCATCCTCCATATTTAGGTGAATGATTTTACTTGCTCTGGTTGGAACAACAGTAATAACAGACAAAACTACTTGCTCAGCTTTCCCTCTCTGTCCCCTTGCATCTGTTATACCGTGCAGTGAAGGCAGAACCAGCACCAGACCTTGTCCCTTGAAAGGAAATCCCGCAGGGAGGAGAAGAAATTATCCTCCCTAGCTGATGGCAGGGGTTCACTGTAGGTCCCCAGAAGCCACACTGGAGTAATCAGTGTTTCATCAGAGCTGCTTATCTGTTGGTTTGTTGTTGCTTGTTTTAATGCTGTTGCTACAAATGTTCTTTGTCCAGTTCCAGGGTTGCCTGAAGTGCAGGGCCTGATGGCAGCTTGCAGCCTTTCAAGGACAGCACAGGGCTCCCGGGCTCTGTTCAGTCTCAGGGCTAAATTAAGTGCATCTTTTTTGGGCTTGGTTTGGTTTGGTGTTTTTAATTATGCCCTTAAATTAAGTCAAGTATGAAAGCTGCTAAGTACCAGTATGGCCTAGCATTGAGGACAGCCTGGATGTAAAACACATGTACCCTAAGCCTGCTCTGAGGCCGGCTGTCTGCAGAGGGTATGGAGTGTATTAAGCTGGGATCTTTACCTGCTTATTTCAGGGACTGTGTGTGACATGGCCTTAAAACTTGATGAGCAGTGTGGAAAAGGCAGCCATGGCACTGTATCCTCAAGCTGTCGCTTTTTCCTGTGTTGACAGGCCGTTTCTGTGAGGAGAATGTTGATGACTGCATTTCAGACTCGGGAGCTCCTCGCTGCTTCAATGGAGGGCAGTGCATTGACCAGATCGGAGGCTACAGCTGCCTCTGTCCTCAAGGCTTCGCAGGAGAGCGCTGCGAGGGGGATATCAATGAGTGCCTCTCCAATCCTTGCAACCCTCGAGGGAGCCTGGACTGTGTCCAGCTGACAAATGATTATAGGTGCATCTGTCGCAGTGCCTTCACTGGTGAGTAGTCTTAAACATGCTTCCAATTTCACAGCAGTATCTTGAGAAATGGTAGTTCTTTCCCTTTCTGGCAGTGGTGTTATCTAGTCACTTCCCTTCACAATGTCTGATTGTTTCTCTACAACATGTCTCAATTTTTAAACCTTTCTTTTAAACCTTCTAAGAAATCTGGCTTCCAGAGCTGTCTCAGACAAAGGAATCTCCTGAGACACTTGGCTTCCAGGACTTTTCTTTCCCTGTGGTACTTTTCTTTCCTTCATAATTTCACATTTCTAGTATTGCAAGTGCAACAGTTCATGTTTCAGCTTCTCCATGGCTTTTCCTTTTGCAAAGCAGCATGTGCATTTTCTCTACAAATCAGTGTCATGGTATCATAATTAGCTTTCAGCCTCTTCTTCTACTCCTTGCTGCCTTTCCTCCTTGGTGACGTGGTCAGGATGGAGTATTCTGTGCATAGACAGGCTGCACATTCCTAGCTTGGTGATCCTTCCACAATCCAACTCTGAATCACAACTTTGCAAGAATTTCACACTGTGAGACTTATGTCTCACTCTCTCTAGATCTCCTCTTTGTTAGTATTGCTGCTATTCTGCTTTCTGCCTCCCACTGGGCTTAAGTTTGGTCTAATAGTCTCCAGATGTCTTAACTTTCAGCTTTCCATTTTCCATGTCAGTTTAACTTCTTATGCATTCAGTTTTCCTCCATTAAAACCTTTTACTTTCCCTGCTTACCAGTGACTTTCCCTGCATGATTTACCAGCAGTTTTTATTCTTATTTTTTCTTAAAATTTAAAGATGCTGTGATTTTCCACTAAATTTGTGAGTTTCAGATGCAAAGAAATCACAAAGACATAAATTTGAAGAATTCATGTAATAGTTTTTGAATGCATTACTTAGACTGCCAAAAGAAGTTCCTGAAAGAGTGATGTATGAGGGAAGTGGAGCTGGTGGGACACTGATGCAGGCCATCAGATGGGTTTATTTTAAGCCTGTCTGTTAAGGTTGTCTTTATGAATTATGCTTCATGTAGCTTCTGACCCTCATGGAAGGGTTGCTGGAACTTGTGGTGTGGGGAGTGCAGGCCTGCTGCACCCCAGGAGGAGCAGGGAGAGCTGCTGTGTCTGACATGAAGTCTGTCTGGAAATGTTAGGCACAGAGGGGGAGCCTGCTTCCTCCTCTAGTTGTCTGTCTTCTGCACATTCCACATTGACCCTTCTTCCTGGGGAGGATGAGGTGGCTTTGCTGTGGTCTGTGACTGGTAGGATGCCAGGACTCTGTGGGCCATCCTGCCCTGTCTGCTCCTGTCTGCAAAGTCTTGGCTGCACATGTCTGGAGACTTCTATTAATGTTTTCCTAGGGGGTCCAAGTCATGCTTAGGTCATCGCCATCTTTTAGAAGTCTGCTGTCAGTTTGACTCTGGGAGCTGCTGCAAAACTGGTCAGTGCAGTAAGGCCTCTGTCTGGCTGATCAGTCTGAAGAGACTCTGCTTGGTTCTCCTGTTCACTCATGGTGCATCTGCTCCTGAGGGTTGTTCATTCATGTTACAGTGTGATTTGCCCTTGGACTCATTGAGCATCTCCTAAAAAGTAAAGTCTTAGGAACCCCCAAACTGGTGTAATACATGACTTTCAGCCTCTCTGCCTGGCTGACTTGGAGGTGACAGTAGCAAATTCTGTCTTGTGCCATGTTGTGTGTGTTCTTGCAAAGGCAGACAAGGTCAGCTGTCTCCAAATACACCTTGTGGATTCTGGGGTTGGGCTTTGCTCTTTCACTGCTTAGGCAGCTACGTAGAGACCACATGCTATACAAAGAGATGCTCCCTCTCTTTTTGGAGGGAAAAGTCTCACTGAAGTGCTCAGCTCGCTGGTTATTCATAGGAGTGTTTTGCTTTGTGATGGCTTTTTGGAGTGAGCACACACACATTTCTCTGCTCCCCTGTCCCTGTCCCTCCCTCTCAGGTCGTCACTGTGAGAGTGTGATAGACGTGTGTCCCCGGAAGCCTTGTCAGAACGGCGGTACCTGCGCTGTCGCCAGCAATATGCCCGATGGCTTCATCTGCCAGTGTCCTCCGGTAAGCACCATGTCCTCACACTGCACTGCCTGCCTCAGCTCTAGAGCTCTCTGGCTAGATTCTCACTGGTTCACTGTAGGTGAAGACTGGACACTCTTTACCCGCATCCCTTACTTCATCTACTTAGCAGGGAAACTCAGGGCTTCCACGTGCCCTAGGAGAGTGATGCTGCCTGTTGTTACCCCAAACAAGTATGGCCTCAAAGTATCATAGCTGATTTTTTTGTCTTAAACCTAGCATTAAATTACAACTGGTTTTTTGCAGTTTTCTGTGCTTACTGCAAGATTCCCCTTGTTGGTGGCTCTTCTAGGCTGTTTTCAAAATGTAACAGAGCCTTGTGATTTCCTACTCCATCTATGAGGTTAGGTCCAGAAAGTCATGGCTTCTGCAATGAGGCTAGAGGAGTTACAGAGGAGAAAGGATTTGCCCATGACACCTTGCCTCCAGTCCTCAGAGTACTGAAGAATAAGTTTGTAAGACTGATTCTTTTGCGTTTTTTTTCCACCCCGTAGGGTTATTCTGGAGCAAAATGTGAGTTCAGCAGCCACAGTACTTGCGGACAAGTGAAATGCAAGAAGGGGGAGCAGTGCATCCAAACATCTTCTGGTCCCCGGTGCTATTGCCCCAAGCTGTCTGTGGGAGAGGAATGCCAGACTAACCCGGGTTGTGCCAGTGCCCCCTGCCAGAATGGGGGCAGCTGCCACCCTCATTCTCAGCCTCCTTACTATTACTGTCAGTGCCCTGTCCACACCCAGGGCAGCCACTGTGAACAGCCCGTAACTTTCAGCCCAGAGCCGCGAGGATGTCTGGATTCCCAGTGTGCAGAAAAAGCCAGGGATGGCTATTGTGATGAAGACTGTAACACTCATGCATGCCAGTGGGATGGAGGCGACTGCTCCCTGACAATGGAGGATCCTTGGGCCAACTGCTCCTCCTTGCTGCGCTGCTGGATGCTTTTCAATGGACAGTGTGACGAGTTCTGCAACACGCCCGAGTGCCTGTTTGACAACTTTGAGTGTCAGCAAAATAGCAGGACATGCAAGTAAGGCTCGATGCTGAGAACATTTTCTCTGTGTGACTAACACAGCTCCTGCCTGCTGCTCCCTTCTCTTCCATTGTTTCTCTTGCTGTCCTTGCTGAAAGTTTGGCATCAAGGAGTTTCTGCTGCTTTGTGTACGTCTCGTCTCTTTTTGGAATTTGTGTGCCGTGCACTAAGTTGATAACCTGAACAATGGTAATGTGTTAACCTGCTTGATGGATGTGCCCTGCTTTCCCTGGAAATGTAAATAGGAGGCATTTCGCCTTGTACTAGATCTTAATAGTACTACCTGCTATCCTGAATTTTTACAGGTATTGCTCCATACCAGCAATACCTGTATTTTAATCCCAGCTGTATTTGCTACCTCTGAATGTGTTTTCTAGCTTGTTTGTAGTGGCACTTATTTCTCTTCAGCTATTTGTGACAAATGCTACAGCTTTGAAGTGATGATTCTCCCTTGGTGAGGCAGGAGGTGTTAGATATCTCACTAAACAGAATAAGCAGTTCTCTTACACTTTTTCCAGAATTAAATCATGGGTTCTTGAGGTGTTCTGTGCTTCCTATTTTTACCCTCTCAGGCTGCGAGCTTATCCTGGAGTTGTATTTATTCTCCTTATATGCTGATTATGAGTGTTATTTTACCTCAAATGACGACAAAGAGTGTAAAACCTGGGCCCCTAGACTGCAGGTATGCTGTGCAGAGTGTGTCAGTCCTGCGTGCTGCCTGTAACCCTCTCACTACTGCAGGTATGACAAGTACTGTGCAGATCACTACGCAGACGGGCGCTGTGACCAGGGCTGCAACAGCGAGGAGTGCGGCTGGGACGGCCTGGACTGTGCTGGGGACAAGGCCGAGAAGCTGGCAGAAGGCACCCTGATCATCGTGGTCCTGATGCCCCCTGACGAGCTGCTGGGGGATGTCCGCAGCTTCCTGCGCACTCTGGGAACGCTGCTGCACACCAACCTGAGGATTAAGCTGGACTCCCAGGGGAACCCCATGGTATTTCCATACTATGGGGAGAAATCAGCAGCACGGAGCCGTCGATCGCTCGTGGTCGTTCGCAAGCACAGAGAACTGGAGCAAGAGGTTATTGGGTGAGTGGATCACTTTGCCTCCCGCTGGCCTTATTGTGCTGGTAACTCTTGCTTGTAGTTATGTGGGGCATTCTAGACTTTCTAGGGCTGTAGATTGTTTTTTAAATGGGAAAATGTAACACTATTGCAACTGCCTGGTTCAGTGTTGGGGTAGAAGGATTAATGTAAAAGGCTGCTGCAGTTTAACCTAGTGCTTCGGCCTAAGTTTCTGTCACTGACTTCTGTGCCCTCTTACTGTGTCTCTGCAGCACCAAGGTGTTCCTGGAGATTGACAACCGCCAGTGTGCAGAGGATTCAGAGCAATGCTTTCACAACACAGAAGCTGCTGCAGCTCTCTTAGCTGCTCAGGCCATCAAGGGCATGTTGCCCTATCCTTTCGTGTCTGTCCAAAGTGAGTAATTGCAGAGGAAAAATTGCTTCTGGAGGGAGGCAGTCATCAAACTTGGGCTTGCAAAATACTCAGATTATTGATCATCATCGTCTTGTGTCTCGGTGTTCAGTATGGTTTCTGGGAGCTAACTTGGTTGTCCCCAATTATAGGGGTATGTTTGTGCAAAGTGCACAGAGGGGACATCTGGTTAGTAAGATAGGACATTTAATTAAGAGCCCAGTCATTTTAATACTTGTAGAATCAGTAATCTCTTGTACTACAGCATTGCAGTGGTGATCTCTGCACTAAAACCATTTATGTGCTTCAAGCCATGAATTCAATGGAAAAGGTGCCATTTAGAGAGAAAAGCTGGGAGGCATTCCTCAGTCCAGTCTACCAGATGTTTTCTTCTCTGACCATATGTAATCTCTTTGATTTCTGCTCCCTCTCCTTCAGTCTGAGGCTCAGCTGCAGACTTGTACTAGATTGGCATTATTGCTTTTCCTAGTTGGGTCACACTTGTATCTTCATGTAGATCAGCTCCCTCTATGCTGAGGGTGGCTGGAGGAAGGAGCAAGGTCTTTGATTCAGCAGCCATATACTCGAAAAAATACTTTGAGAAACCAGACCAGAGGAGGCCAAAAAGAAGAGATATGTGCTTAAAACAGTCTCAGTGAAGCCTAAACTCTCTATAGAGACAATATGTTCCCTGTGGGAAGGACTGTGTGAAAAGAGAGTCTGTAGATTGGAGATTGTTGTCTCCACTTTGTTAATCACACTGTATTTTAACTGGAACTTTTAGGTGAGCCCTTGTTACCACCAAAGACCCAGCTGCTTTACCTGCTTGCTGTGGCAGCTTTGATCATCCTGCTAATCCTTCTCTTGGGTGTGATGATGGCGAAGCGTAAGCGCAAACATGGTTCTCTGTGGCTCCCAGAGGGGTTTATCCTGCGCAGGGATCCCAGTAACCATAAACGCAGAGAGCCCGTTGGGGAAGACGCTGTTGGACTCAAGTAAGTTTGCACTTAGGCCACTGACGTTCTGTTTATTAGTGGCTTAGAGGATTTTGAGAATGTGGCTGATATATGTTTCATCAAAGGCATTTAACTCCAATAGAGAAAGCTTCCTTTTAAGATAGAACTTCTCAGGCTATTCCTCTAAATTTAAAAACACCTGTTTTGGACAGAAGAATTTTAATTAACTGTAATGTATAAAATGCCAGCAAGGAATCTGATCTCCTGGTTTTGTTTGGTTTTCTGACACTGAGCAGTATAGATCAGCAGCCAGGTACTGTTTGCCTAATTTTTTCCTGGAATAGGTGCAGCCTTTTTAGGTTGATAGATGACAACAAACTTCTAATATCTCTAGCTCAATGCATTAAAGAAGTGACTCAGAAATAATGGCAAGTTTCAAAAGTTTTATGCAATTTTGGCTTGCCACTGAATTAAACAACTTTGCAGTTCTAAGTGCATTTAATGCCACTGTTGGCTGCCTGAAATTTGTAATTCCTTGATTCCTCTGTTTGTAACCTACCAAACTTACAAGCAGCCTGCTGTTAGTCTCTGCAGGGTAAGTAGCAGAAGTAGCTCCTGCTCAGCCTGCAATGTGATATATCCTCCTTGTTTGTCAGAAATCTGTCAGTCCAGATACCAGAGGGTAACCTGGCTGATCCTGGAACAACTGAGCACTGGGCAGGTGATGGGCCTCAGCCAAAGAGAGCTAAGGTAAGGAGCTCCAAGACTTAAATACTATCTGAAACTGCTAGTGGGACAAACATCTGCTTTAACTTCCCTTGCTCAAAACCTCCCTTGGCCTAGGGATTTGTAATGTACTATTAATGGTATCTGAGGAGCAAATCCTCAGGTTAACACTGCCACCACAGGCTGGTGGAGAAAGTAGAGAAAGTACCTTCTGTTCCACTGTCCCCTCCCTACTGCAGCAAAAGGGACAAGAAGGTTGATGTAATGTCTTGCAGTTCAGGCCTGATAATGTACGGTGGAGGTATGAAAGCTGAGAATGCCAAGCAGAAGCAAATGGATAGCACCATTAGCTTAAAAGAAAACAAAACCCCCTAAAATAACAAGAAAGCAAACAAAATACCAAAACACAACAAACATCCCCACCCAAACTCCAAGAAACTGCCAAAACTAAGAACACCCTGAGGACTTTCAGTATCTTTGGCCACTTGATGGGTATTTTGAAGCAACTGCTTGTTTCCTGTGCCCAGGCTGAGGACCAGGCCTTGCTGCCAGAAGGTGATGATCAGATAGACCAGCGCCAGTGGACACAGCAACACCTGGAGGCAGCAGACGTCTGCGGGAGCACCTCACTCGCCCTCACACCCCCTCAGGCAGATCAAGAAGTGGATGTTCTGGATGTCAATGTCAGAGGGCCAGGTCAGTACTCAAGAGTGTCTGTGTGTCCTGCCAGTCACCCACCAACCCCCCCTGTCTCCAATGGCTGGGGCTGCTAATGTTCAAAATTAAATGGAGTGTGCAGGAGCACCAGCAGAAATGTTATGGTGCTCAAGGAAAGCACAGGGTGCACTCCAGAAAAGAAAGCTGGAAAGGTTAAACCATGGTCTGTAGCACATGGAATATCATGTAGCCAGGAGAGAAAGAGTTCGCTTAGCAAACACCTGTAAAATCTCATTTATAACAGTGTGTACCTAAGCAATATTGTCAGAAATTCTGAATGCATAATCCTGCTGGAAATAACCCCCAGTTTCTCCAGCAGGATCACTGCAGAGATCTATGCCAGACTTCTCTAACTTAGCACATTTTATGAGGTGTCTGTTGTCAGTTGTGGAAGCAACTGATCGCCTTTTCCTGAATAAGATGACTTTTTGGCACACAGTCTGCCCTCATTAGCAGCATGTGAGGTGTCTGTCATGGAACAGAGCAGCAATGCAGCTCTGTTGTTTCTGTTGTTCGTGAATTTTTTTATTCCTTGATTTATATCTTCAGCTTATGATGATGAACTCATTGAATTCAAAACTGAACTGTGGACTTTGAAGGTTTCTTTAACATGCAGACAGGCTTGCTCTCCCTCAGTCCCAAATGACTAGATGCCCTGGGAACCGTCTCCTGCTTTTTATGAGTGTAGTACTAAAGCTGTATAAGCTGGTAAGGGACTGGGTGGGTCATCTGGTAATAACTGGTCTCTGGGTTCTGAGAGGAGGCAGTTGACCAAGAACTTTATTCTGGTTGGAAGAGCTGCAAACATGGCTCTTGTTCATATGCAGAGAGGTGATGCTGATGATATTGCTGTGGTTCCTTTTTTTATTGAGTTTTGTGGGAATATTTCCATGCAGTATAAGGATGACTGGATCCATTCTCTCAGTTCCTTTCTATTGTCTTTTCTGCTCATTGACCCGTTAGCTCTCCTAAATGCAAAGAGAAGGAGGGATTTCTGTGTAACGAGTGTGAGAACATAAACCATCCGTTTCTGCCAAATTTAAGCTTTTCTTTATTTCCCCTATTGAATCTTCTAGTTGTGTGGCAGGGTAAAAGCTTTCCAAGTACAGGCAGTAATGTTTTTAAGACTCCAGACTGCTTATTTTCATGTTCACCCAAAGCTTTGTCCAACAATAGCAATGAAATAATACTGACCTGTGAGTAGTTTTCCTGCCATCCAGATACAATTGTGAAGCTTGCAGCAAGCTGCTCTAAGTTATTTCTCTCTGTGGCATCAGAAGCAAGCAGCTGTCAGGACCAGAAATAATTTTAAAAGTCTGAGAGATGTTGGAATAACAGGTTAGTAAGAAGGGGTAGGATTCCTCACAGTTAATGTGGCTGTTTCTCTGCCCTGGCCACCCTCACTTTTGCAGGCAGATAGAAAAAATGGGCCCTTCTGAGAGGTAGTTCCCCTGTGTCCCAAGAAGTCTGAGAACTGGAGAGTTCACACCCCAGTAATGCTTTGCAGCCCCTAATTAATTACAAAGGGTGTTCAGGCTGACTGACTTGAGTGCGGGTGTCTGGGCTGGAGCCATCTGAAACTGGATGAGTTAGATCCTGGCTGCAGGTGCAGATTGAACAGTAGAGATCTCTTCTAGAGAGAGGAGAAACACCTCAGTATACCAAGGGTTTGTTCCCTCTCTTAACCCAGCACCTTCTGCAGCCTCTCAAATTTAGAGGGATCCAGGAGCTCCAGTGTCCTTCAGAAGCATCGCCTAGAGATTTTGCCTGTGGGTTCCTTACATCCCAGCTTTCAGTACATTGTGCCTGACCTTCAGGTGTACCTGTCTGGTGAACTCCTGACTTTGCTATCTCACTCTGTATTTTACATGTACTCAGGGGCTGTCCTACTGAAAGACAGCAAACAGAAGAGTTTTCATAAAATGCTGCCACCACCTTTGTCTCCCCATGCTATTCTTTTACTGTGTCCCCCAGAGCACTGAGGACATTCTTTTCTCCAGAGTTATTGTGAGTGTGTAACCAGGGAAATGCAATTATAGGCATAACTGGTAACACCACCTATAATTAAAATTGATGAACTGTCCCTATTATATGCCCCCCTTTTTTTTTCAATTACTAAAACTTCAGTGGTTTAGACTGGAATTTTCCATGCTGGGTGTCTGCCTCCAGCTGGATGTTTTTGGGTTCTTTTCCAGCTCTTTGAGAGAACAAGCTGGAAGGAGGAAAAAAGACATTGTGTCCACAGCTTTTTTTTCTCTAGTAGTCCATCAAGCACTTAATTGTGACTGTATAGCTGGATGTGCTTTTGCTAGCCTCATAAAACCAGCCGTGTGTGGCTAACTTGCAAGGCTCTTAAAAGAGCTGCACGTACCTGAGAAACTTTGTGGAGAGGGTGGCAGCTAATTATTCCAAGGATTTAATGCTGTGCTATAGCTGTGTCCCTGTGGAGCAGCTAGGCATGATTGTCCAGGACAACTGCAGTGATTGAGCAAGACCTATCCTGCAAATGGTTTTTCCCAGAGCTGTGGTGCTGGAGGAAAGGAAAGCTCCTTTCTGTGCTCTGTCTCTCTGCTCTTTGTCTTGTGGCAGTACGGAGGAGACCACAGCCTGACTGGAATACTGAGGAGTGTTCATTTGGGACAAGGGAGCAGAGCCAGCAGTGGGAGGGAGAAGCACAAAAGGAGGTATAGCTTTGGGGAGAGCAGGAGAGAGGGTCTATAGACAGGACTGGATCTTGGAACTGAACCCGGGCCCAACGTCAACACTTCACTGCCGTCCAACAAATCCTGGGAAAGGAGCCGGGTGGAAGGCTGTGTGTCCTGTGGTGGTGAGCCACTAGGAGGAGCGTGCATGCTGCTGGAGCCCGGGCAGAGCCTGCTCCTCGCTGTGCCCCGGCTGGAGCCGTAGATTTCTAGAAAGTTTTGGAACTGTCCTAAAGCAGAGAGCCAGGAAGGCTCAGTGATCAGAAGCTGGGAAATGGGAGCAGGGCATTAGAGCTCTGTGTGTTACTTTCAATAGGAGATACCACCTTGTTTATGTGCACAGAACCTCATTATGTGTGGTGCACTGTGACTGGGAGCTGTGCAGGCAGAGAAGCTGTTGTTTGTCCCCTGCTTGCCCATGGGATAAATCAGATACTTGCTGAAAAGATTGTCTTGTAAGTCTGCTAGTAAGCTCCAGTGGAGTGATTAGCACAGAGTGTGGTTCACTTCTGCTGCCATCTCAGTCTCTCTTACGTTCCAGGTGCCTCTGAAGGGTGTGCAGTAAAGCAGTAAAATCAGTAAGGAAGCATCAGTGTCTACAGCTGCAGTCTTTGGGTTTTAGCGAACATCACGTAACATTCAGAGGCTGCTGAAACTGAAGCACTTGGCATTTTTATGGATTGCTGAAAATACATGGAGATGTTTTAAATCTTAATTATCCTGCATCAAGGAGGGTATTAACAAGGGTGAAAAATCAGCAGCGTGAGGTGGTCTTCCTGCACTGTTCTCTCTGATCAGCAGAGAGGGAGATTCATCCAAGGGAGATAAGTTAAATTAGAGGTTTGGAGGAGCCTTTCTCTGTCCACTGACAATGCAGGGAACCTGGTTGGACAAGTGTGACTAGCCTTTGTGGACATCCCATCAGTGTGAGCCCATCACTAGAGGCTTGAAGAGAAGACCAGTATCTCCTACAGTACTCAGACTGTGTGAGAGTATTCATCCTGGGACATTTGTCAACTTTGAGTGCTTGACTGTCACAACTTCAGGGTCCTTCTCATGATAATCTTGCTGTAGATAGGAAGGCTTTTGTCTGCATTTCACTTCAGGTTAATATCCAAAGTGAATGTCACCAATGTCACCAATAATCAGTGGCTAGTTGCTCAGCAATTTTTCCTTCAACTGTTTCTTTTCCCCAGGGATGTGATTAGAACATCTATATGAACAGTTACACTTAGTTGTCAGACAACTTTGATTTTTATAGACCTTGCTTCTATTTTGGAATTCATCTAGCCTTTACTTTTTGTGGAAGTTTTCCACTTCAGCAGCAAAGGTTTTTTTGTCCTACAATGATCTTAGTCTTTAGAGGAATATCTTAAGTTTTTTTGGGGTTGCAGTAGGTACTAATGTCCTACTAGGATGGAAAACAACTCGCTAACTCTGTTGGGCTTTAAGAAAAGAGAACAGGTCTGGGTTAAAGCAACTGGAGGGATTGTCTGTAGCTGTAGGTGCTCAACGGGGAGGGATTGTGGGAAGGTTTCCATGCCTTTGCTTCACTGCCAGGTTACTGTATCACCATCTTCCCCACTGCAGATGGATGTACTCCGCTGATGTTGGCATCTCTGCGTGCGGGCGGCTCCGACATCAGCGAGGATGATGAGGACGGGGAAGACTCCTCAGCAAACATCATCACAGATTTGATCTACCAGGGAGCCAACCTGCAGGCACAGACAGACCGCACTGGGGAGATGGCTCTGCACCTGGCAGCCCGTTACTCCAGAGCTGACGCTGCCAAGAGGCTCCTGGATGCCGGGGCGGATGCCAATGCTCGGGACAACATGGGACGGACGCCCCTGCACGCAGCCGTGGCTGCTGACGCCCAGGGGGTCTTCCAGGTATGGCCATTGGACAGCTCTGGGCTCTGTATTTATAGGAGCCTGTCCAAGCTATGCTCTGTTCACTCACAACCCCGCTCTCGTGCCTTCCACAGTGCAGTGGCCAGGCAGAGCTATTTTACATCCAGTTTCCTCGGGTATTCATAGCTTGAAGAACTCAGCATGCATAAATCATCTAGCATGTATTTATTTGGTCTGTTTGCCCCTGTCACCTGTTTTCTGGGTCCTTGCATTTCAGTGCTCAGGCTGCTTTGTCATTGCAAAATTTCTCTTGAGATTCTGCCAAATCCTCAGTTTTGGTCTGTAGTTGTATTGAAAAAAAATCTGTCTTCCCCTGTTGTCCAGATCCTGATCCGTAACAGAGTGACAGACTTGGATGCTCGGATGAATGATGGGACGACCCCATTAATTCTGGCTGCACGTCTGGCTGTGGAAGGGATGGTGGCTGAGCTCATTAATTGCCAGGCTGATGTGAATGCCGTAGACGACCATGGTAATGTGGACACCATGTACCAGGCTGGGCAAATATTTGGCCTGGTGTGAGCAGGGAGGGGTGGGTTCTGCTCTCCCAGAGTGGGGGCTGTTAATGAATTCTGTAGCTAAATCACACACTGGGCTCTCCTGCAAAGTCCCCCAACAGTAATGAACAACTGGCTGCTGCACAGTGGCTTGGTTAAACAATCCTGGAGGAGAAGCAAAATAACTCCTTGGTTTGTTACTGAAGTTGTTGGGTTTTCCCTGCAGGTAAATCTGCTCTTCACTGGGCTGCTGCTGTCAACAACGTGGAAGCAACACTAGTACTGCTGAAAAATGGAGCCAACAGAGACATGCAGGATAACAAGGTACAGTGTAGGGGTGCTCAGCAAGCCTGTGCTTCCTAACTCAAAGCATCTCTTCGCTGTTAGTACTGAACTAAGTTCAGATTTTCTAAACTGGGTGCTCAGTGCAGGTCTTCCAAAGCCAGACTGTGAGTTCTCCCTATGTGCTCAATGTCTTACAGGGTTTCTGATACCTGAGAGCAGTTCCCTTCCTTGTTTGGCCAAGTGCTGGGCATCAATGCTGTCCTGCTTTCCTGGCAGGGAAGGAATGCAGTACATAGTCAGTGGTGTGTGAGAGCAGCAGGTGAAGTGCTGCTGGTGTCAAACAGCTGGATTTCAGTTAGCAGAGAGAAAGGTATCTGGCAGCACAGCAGCAATTGTGTCCTGTCATGTTTCCAGGGATCTCAGTGCAGGGTGGATATGGGGGACAAGCCCCTCTGTTTGACTGTCTGCATTGTGCACATGTTCTGTAGCTTCACTATTAGTTCTTGTTGTGTCTTAGTCCCTGATTTCTCTCCCCTGACTAAAGTTTCTTCTTTGGATTATTATGTATTGCTCTGTGGATTTTAAAGCTAATGATGCCATGATGATTTTTTGCCTTTTCTTTTATACCCCTTTATATACTTTTTTATAGCTTTTATATTCTTAGTGTTTTTTAGCCTACATTCTTAGACTTATTTGTCAAGCTAAGAGACATTTTAGAAGCTTCGTAGTTAGGGATCAGTGTGCCCCAGACCCCAAGGTCCTCTCCAGAACACATTTTGTAAACTAAGATAGAACCATCCAGGGGAGGGTTCCTTGGGGAGGGGGGGGCTCATTGAAGCCTCTCATTGGGGAATCTTTGATAGGTATGCTAATTAGTAAGACCTATAATGAAATACCCGATCTTTTAGGGGGGGGGGGGGTTTGCGGGGTGCATTTTGGCACATTCCACCTGGACGTGGTGCACCTAAGGTTCCTTGAAATAAATACAGAGGTAAAATCCCTTCTTCCCTTCTAGCTGTGTTTGATTCTTGATTTTAAGACCAGGAAAAGGTATCTCTACCAACAAGCTGCAGTTCCTCACTGGGCTGTTTTAGCCTTTTGTACCTTTCCTTTAAAGGGAGCAATGGGAGAAAGGCACCAAGTGCTTTCATGGTTCCTCCAAGCGTCCAGGGCACAATAGTGCCCTTCCTGCTGAGATAGTTCAGCCTGTGCTCCACTGATGTGTATGAAATTATCTGTAATCTGCCTTTTTCAGTGGGCACTTCTCAGGGTGGATGGGCCTTGGAGACTGTTAATGTGACACTGCATTCAACAGTGCTTCCCAGGCTGCCACAACAAAAGGGGCTGTGAGCTGTACCTCAGTCCCCCCACACCGAAGCTGCTAAACTATTTTACTCTCTGTTTTTCCAGGAGGAGACTCCACTCTTCCTCGCTGCTCGGGAAGGCAGTTTCGAAGCCGCAAAAATCTTGCTGGACCATTTTGCCAACCGAGACATCACGGACCACATGGACCGGCTGCCCCGGGATGTGGCCCAGGACCGGATGCACCACGACATCGTGCAGCTCCTCAATGAGTACAATGTGGCCCACAGCCCCGCCGGGCACCCCGGGGCCATGCTGAACTCTGCCCTCTCCCCAGTCATCTGTGGCCCCAACAGGTCCTTCCTCAACCTGAAACACGCTTCACTAAGCAAGAAGTCGCGGAAACCGAATGCCAAAGGCATGCCCACCAGCCTCACCAAAGATGCAAAGAGGAGAAGGAAGAAGTCCCTCAGTGAGGGGAAAGGGCAGTTTTCGGAGAGCTCAGTGACCCTGTCACCGGTGGATTCCCTGGAATCGCCCCATGCTTTTGCATCTGAACCAACCTCTTCTCCTGTGATGCCCTCACCAGGGGTGCTGCACTCGTCGCCCAGCTCGCTGCTGACCGCTCCATCGGTGCAGGCTGCGCACACCATGTCCTTCTCCAACCTCCACGAGATGCAGCCCTTGGGACGTGGGTCCAGCACGGTGCTCCCATCTGTCAGCCAGCTGCTCTCTCAGCACAGAACCACCCCTCCCAACAGTGGGCTTGGCAGGCTCCGGCCAGGCAACGTCTCCACTGAGTGGATGAACCGCATGGAGGTGAACGAGTCCCAGTACAACGAGATGTTTGGCATGGTGCCCCAGGTGATGCATGCTCACCCCAGTGTTTCTCAGCAGAGCGGCTTGGTTCAAGCAGATGCAAAGCACCTGGGGGTGTCCAGGGAGTCTTTGCCACCCATCATGACTTTCCAGCTGGTTCCCAAGGGCAGCATAAACCAGCAAGCACTGCCACAGCAGGCCCAGTCAAACTGCGCTCAGAACATGGCTGGCCCTCTTAGCTCCATGTACCAGATCCCAGATCTAGCCCAGATGCCCAGCGCCTCGTTCTCCATGGCTGCCATCCCTCAGCAGGATGGGCAGGTGGCTCAAACGGTCCTCCCGGCCTACCACCAGTTCCAGAGCTCGATGGGGAAGTACCCCACGCCTCCCTCCCAGCACAGCTGCTACTCCTCGGCCACAGAACGGACTCCTAGCCACAACCGGCACTTACAAGGGGAGCACCCGTACCTGACTCCGTCGCCCGAATCTCCAGATCAGTGGTCAAGCTCTTCCCCACACTCTGCCTCTGACTGGTCTGATGTGGCAACCAGTCCCAGTAACAACCAGCGCGGGCCAGCGGCCGCTCACATGACAGAGCAGCAGCGGAACAACATGCAGGTGTACGCCTGAAGGCTGCCCAAGGTGCAGCCCGACTAAAGCGGACTCCAGAACTCATGAAGGTCTTCCAGGATGGAAATGAAGAACCATTTTAGTATCCAAGAGTCTTAATGAGCCCAGGATGTTCTTTCGTTGGAGGGACTGTGGTCGCTGTAGACTTGTATGCTTTTTTGCTAAACAGAGAACTGTAGAAGCTGGTGATGGAGAAGACCAGCTGGGTCACTTCTAACCAACTCCCACGCACCTTGGATGTGACTGCTGTCTGCACTGGATTCTCCAGTCTGCTTTTAAACATGTTCCACCATTGCTTTGGGGAGACAGCTCTTCAGCTTAATACATCTTGTGGTCATTTCTCCAGAAATTTAGCCAAAACCAGCTTTGTATCCTTATTTTGTTACTCCTTCTGTTACCCACGTAACCTCTCTCTGAAGCACCTTCTACTAGTTCTCCTCAAGTTCAAGTTGCCTTGTCTTGACACAGCTCAGAGCTGCACTCACATTCCTAGACCCTCTCCTTCCCTCGTCCACTCTTGCTCAGCAAGCGAGCCGGACCTCCCAAAACCACCTGCAGGTTAAGTGACACCTCCTGTCACACAGCTTCACCCTTCCCTCTTCAAGAGTCTTTGTCTTATAGAGACCCACTAACACCCCTTAGTGTTCTCACTGCCTGCTCCCCAGGTATTATGAGATTATATATACATATAGTCTTTTTAGGTTGTTTGTTTTGTTATTTGCCCTCCTGAAAACGCTGGTCTGACCTGGTCTTCCTGCCACGGTGGCCCATGGGCACATCTCTCCAGTGTTGTGTGTCTCTTCCCTGAGACGCCCCTGACCATTTTGACACACTACCCTCCCCGTGCCCCCATCCTGCCAGGAGTGTCCATGACTGCCTTCGTGGGCTCCCATGCCAGAAGAGATGCACTGCAACTGATACAGGCCTTTTGGGAAGCTCTTGGGATGAGCACGAGTGTTTCAAAAACTGGTAACACAAGCTCCCAGCGTTCTTGCACAGTAGTCCCCTCCCCTCCATCCAAGGGTGGCTGTGTGTCCTGTCCTCCAGATACCATATGCTGCCTCTTTATGGTAGTATCAAGAAGTGTCAAACATGTGGTTACATGTTTGCTGTGTGTGTCCTTCTGCGTCAGGAATGACATCCAGCCCTTTGGAAAGTGTCCCTTTTGCTCCAGCCCTGGGTCGGAGCTGCCTTGTCTTCCCCTCCCAGTGCGTGGAGGCTGCAGCACTGACTGACGAGCGGGCTTCCAGCAGCAGGAGCAGTGTGCCAGAAGCCAGGAGCTGGGCTGTGGCAGCAGACCAAATAGCCGGGAAACCATTGCCTCCTGCAGTTTGGTTCACAGGTTTGGGGCTGCCCTCTGCTCTCAGCTTCAGCCTGTGTTGAGATTTCCCAGCCGAGGTGCCCCACGTGCTCTGTGGGACAGCAGGGCTGTTCGTCCTGCGGCTCTCCCGATAGTTTTGGAGTTGTGGAAGCCAGCTGTCACTGACCTTAGACAAACAGCCGCTCTTTCTGCTTTGTCCACAAGAGTAGCGCTTCTCTGAAGGGCTTCAGACCAGCCAGCAGCTGAAGTGAACATTCGTGGGGATGGTTTGCTCCTACCTCTTCAGGGGAACGCTGCAGACACGTCTTCCAAGGAGCTCGGGACTGTCGGCTGCTGCCAAAGGACTGAGGGCTGCTCCTCTCCGAGCAGGCCATCCAACACCCTACCGTGTACAGTATTGTCTCTGGTGTTTCTTTCCATTCTCATCAAGAGTCAAAGTTGCTTTCTTTTTTTTTTTTCCAATTCCACTCTATGGTACATGAAGGCAGGGCCTCAGGAGGAGCTGGTTCCCGGGGCCATCACTTTGGGCTGAAGTTTTTAATTCTGTGTGAAGTTACTGCTTTTCACGGCGCACACAGCGTTCCCCAGCACGCTCGCTGCAGCGTGGCCTCTGAAGTTTAGCTGCAGCCGACTCAGACCTCCAGGGAGGGGCCTGCAGCCTCCTGGGGGTCTGTCCAGGTACACGTTTCACTGCGAATAATGAAGTGTTGCTACATCTATGCTGAAGAAACAAAGAGCTTTTGCTCGTTAGCCCCAAATAACCAAGTGCCTTTTTATATATGTGGCTACCTTTTACAAGATGAGTGCTTTCTGTGGAATGAAGCCGGTTCTGTGCCTGGCCTGTTAATACAATGGCCCTCTGCCTTTCTTCTTTTTTTTTTTTTTTTTCATTTTTTTAACTACTTGTAAAGATAATATCTCCTTAAGGTGGTATTTTATCTCATAAGTTGTAGAGTAACCATTCACACAGCAGCATTTTCCTATATTAATAATGGAAAATATTTGCTTATTTTTTACATTTTTTATAAAAGTCTTTTATGAAAATAGTTGCTGCCAAATGTATAAGCAATTTTTATCCCCAGAATAAAAAGTATGTGCCCAGTGTCTGTGTGCTGCTATTTTCATTTGTTTTCCTGGCTACTGTGGCACAGCCACCAGATTATAAATTAATCAGTGGTGCTGTCTCAGCACCACATGAACCCCACCACTTAGCTCCACCCAAGGGAGCTGGAAGCAGCCTGGTGTGTGTGTAGCAGATGGATTTTGGGTCTCTTAGTTATCTGAGAAGGAAGCAGTAACTGGCAGCCAAGCATCTGGGCATACTGGGAAGGATGGGGAGGACTGGGATGGGCCCTTTCTTAGGCACTTTGGATAAGAGTTCTTGCTTGCCCGTGGGAGCCAGGGAAGGGCTGGGGCATTTGTGTGGCTGTTAGAAAGGTGGTGAGCGAGGGTGGGTCGGGCAGTGGTCAGTGGATCTGTGGATTCGCTCGCTCTCTCAGGTCCTGCGTGCTTCCCTTGGCTGTTTCTGTCCTTCCAGCAGGGAAGAACACCCTCATCCCTGGAGCTGAGGCTGCCCCCCTGGCTTTGTCTCAGCAGTTGATGCATAGAATCCCTGAGGTAGAAACAGCCCCCTAAGATCATAGAGTCCAACCTTTAACCTGGCGCTGCTGTGTTCACCACTAAACCATGTCCCCAAATGCCACATACAGATGGGTTTTGAACATTACAGGGATGGTGACTCCACTACTTTCTGGGCAGTCTGATCCAATGCTTGACTGCCCTTTCATTGACAAAATTTTCCCTTGTATCCTCTCCAAACCTCCTGTGGTGCAACTTGAACCCATTTCCTCTCATTCTGTTGCTTCTTACCTGGGAGAAGAGACCAACCCCCACCTGTTGTCTACAGCCTCCTTTCAAGTTGTTGAAGAGAGTGATAAGGTCCCCCCTGAGCCTCCATTTCTCCAGACTAAGAGCATGGAGTGATCTTGCAATCTCTGAAACAGGGAATCACCACTCCTCTGTACTGGCCTCAAGCTTGACGAGTTTGACTTGAGCAGTCAGAAAACAAACTGTCAGTAGCTGCCATGCTGTATTGGGAGCACGGAGGTGCCACTGGAGCCTTGGGCTCCACTGGTGCTCACGTGGCTGTTTTCCAGCTCTCACTATGGATTTGGATGGAGCCAGTAATTGAATTACGATGCCAAGCTGGGCTAAAGGTGCTGGGGGTATTTTAAGGGTTTAATATTCAAACAGTGCAGCTCCTTTATCTCCTGGTAGAGCCAGCTGGGTGAGTCCAAACCTCCGGGAGGCATTCATCCATGTTCTCCCACAGCTTGCACATCTGTGCCAAAGTTTAGCAAGCTCTGCCAAGCCCCTGGCACAGCTGCATTGAGTTTACCGGTGCTCAGGCTGAGACTTGAAGCTGTGTCTGCTCGGGACTGCTCATGCCTCTTCCCCAGCCTGGGATGGCCAGGGGCTTGTGGGAACTTGCTGTGTTGCATCCAAATGGAACCATCCAGGCAGGGAGCTGCGGCATCCCTTATCTAACTGAGGAGCAGTGGAGGAGCCTCAGGCTCTTCTGGGGAACTTTTTCACAGTTTTTCATAAATCAGGGGTGGAGTCCTGTTTTCTGGGGAGTTGCTGTTTGCAGGGTTCCCCTATTGATCAGGGCAGGTGATGTGTGGCAGGTGTTGTTTCTTTCAGAAGTGATAGCAGACAGCAGCTGTGTTTCGACATGAGAAGGTTTTACCCCTTGGATCCCAGAGAGTGCCTAGCAAGCAGCAGCAGCTCTATCCCACTGTGTGGGTGAAGGACAGGGGTCTGATCCTCCTCCGTCCCCGGGGCAGAAGCCAAACCTGCCTCTGCATGCCGGCATGGAGCTGCTCCCTGTGGGTGTAGCAGCGTTCACTGGCTACATGTTTCAGCAAATGCTGCCACAGAGGAGATCCCATGGGAGATCCGTGAGGTGTACATGGCTTGAGCCTGACAGCAAGCTCTCCATGTGGGGAGAAGCAGGGCTCAGCCCTGGCTCTGGATCTTCTTCAGGTTGCTGCCTCCTGGGTCACACTAGTGCTGGTGAGCACCAGGCTCTAAAGGGCAGCTCCTCTCCTCCCCACTGGCCTGCACCAAGGGTTTTGGGGGGAAGGAGAGCCAGCCATTGGCTGGAGCTGGCAGCGGCAGGAGCTGGCAGCTTTGCGGGAGCCACGGGGCAGGCGGCAGGATGATCTTTCAAAGCCGCTTTGGTCCATCAGGAACTAGCAAAGTGACTCTCCAGAGCAGCGTGGTGGCAGCAGGAACGTGGAGAACTCCAGCTGCCTCCCAGAGGTGCAGAGAACACCCCGGGGCAAGAAGCAAGGACCATGGCAGAGAAGGCTGTGCCAGACCTTGCCGAAGGTCTCCAGCTGCTGGGGCCAGGGGCTCATCTCTGTGGCTCCATGCTGGCAGCAGCCTCCCCGGGCCGGGGCTGCAGGGACCCGCCTGGGGCAGGGGCAGTGGGGGGCTGCTGCTGCGGGACTTGCCCCTTCCTCCAGGAGAGACACGAAGTGACGAAGCCCTGCGTCACCGCCGGGCCTGAGGGCTGGGCACCCTCCCCGCTCTGATGGCACCGCCAGCCCCCGGCTGCAGGCTGTTCCCACATCCCGGCGTCCCGCATCCTGCTCGCAAACATCCCCCGGCAGTTCAAACAAGGGCGGTGTGTGAGTGACGCATGGCAGAGCCGGGCAGGGCGCGGGGCCCGGCCGGGTGCCATCCCTTGGTTGGGGACAGGGGCAGTGCCAGGGGGTTGGACCCACGGCCCGGCCACTGGCCGCAGGGATGCTTTGGCCGGGATCGGGGGATCAGCTCCGGGGCTCATCCTCGCCAGCCCCCGGGCAATCCAGGGATGGCCCAGCGGGCATCTCTGCCAGGTGCCAGGCTGCTCTGGGCTGGAAGATTGTATCTGTATCGCGGGAGCAATTAATGATAATTGCAGGGGGTTTATTGACCAACTAGGACAGGTTCTTCCTGTCTGTTTCTGGAGATACGTTAAATACAAACAGAGTGGAGAGCTGGGCGATTTTCCAGCAAAGTGGGGGGGATGAAGGGAGGTCAGCAGTAAGATTTTTATGGTGAGAATCACCTGAGCTGGGCAAACACAGGTGCTGATGAGTACCAGGCTATAAAGGGCAGCTCCTCTCCTCTCCCCGTGACCCGCGACAAGCCGCTATTCCTCACCATCTCCGGACAACAGGTGAGGAAGAGGAAGCTGGGGCCTCGGGCTGCTCAGAGCTGGCTGGCGGGCGAACAGGAGCTGGTCCCTCTCCCTGGTAGCTGCCGGGGGAGCTGAGCTCTGTCCTCGCTGGCTGGGGCAGGCTGTGATGATGCATTTTTCAGCCCTGCGTTGACTTTTGTCGCTGCTTCTTTGAGGGGAAGACGAGCTGAGTCTGCAAACCGGCCCCAGTGCCCAGGGATTAGCCCAGATAAAGGGGAACTGCGCTGATGCGGCCGATTTGCCTCCCCAGCCTGGGCAGCGCTACGAGCTCAGGGCGTGAAAATGCCGCCGTGTACGCAGTCCCTGCAGCCCCACCGGCCCCGGCTCCGCCTGTGCCATTGCCGCTGCTGCACCACGGCAGGGATAGGGTCCCCCGACCCGTGTCCGCGACAGCACTCTCCCCTTGTCCCCACAGAGCAGCTTGGCTCTCCCAGATGCCTCCTGCCGAATCTGGGACTGATGGGGCCAGGACAATTTGCTGCCAGCGTGGGCTGGGAACTCCAAGCCATGCCTGGGCCGTGGGGTGCGGGCATGGGGCAGTGACCTGTGCCAGGGAGCGGAGAGGGAGGCATAGCCTGTAATCTCCTGCAGGCAGCTCAGAGGGGCTAGGCTCAGCCCACAGCGGGGCAGGTTTGCACTCTCTGGGCACAGGTGGCATCCCCTGTCCCCAAAGCACCTTGTGTGACACTCCCGAGCCTTTACAGGGAGCAAGGAGGATGGCGGCAGCGGCCAGACTCGCCCTCCTGCTGCTGGGCTGCGTGGGGCTCCTGCACGGAGTCGGTGAGTGCCACGGCTCGGGGGCAGCTGCTTCTGTAGTGGGGCCAGGAGGGAGCCACGCTCCTCTCCAGGCTGCGATGCTGGCTGTCCCTCATCCCTGCTCTCCCCAAACAGATGGCAGGTACATAAACTACTGCCCCGACGGCTGGTCCTACTACGGGCTAAGCTGCTTCAAGTTCTTCTCTGAGCCCCGGACCTGGGACGAGGCTGAGGTAAGCCCACCGGGGTACACAGGTGGACAGGGACCTCCCCATCTCCCTGAGGAGCCCTGGCACTGACAGCTCTCCCCGCAGAGGCAGTGCCAGGATGTCAAGAAAGGCGCCCACCTGGCCTGGGTGGAGGACGCCTACGAGGGACTCATCCTGGCGAGAGCCATCTCCTACTACCAGCGCGCGCAGCCCGTATGGATTGGACTCCAAAAGAGTAAAGAGGTGAGGTGTGGGCGGCAGGGGTGATGGGGGGCTGGGGGACAGAAGGGCCATGCCTCTGAACCCCACTCTCCCTGCACAGAGCCAGGCCTGGCAGTGGACAAGTGGGAATAACTACAGTGTCGCCACTGGGATGCCTGGGAACGGTGCCCGAGGGGGGAGATGCGCCGTGCTGACCCACCAGAGCGGTGAGTGCCCGGTCTGTGCATCCACCTCCAGTGCCTGGGCTCGGCCGGCATTCCCCCGCCTCCCTCCTCCTCCAGGTCCCATCCCCTTGGAGGGCTGCGGTGGGCACAGCTGGTGCCCGTCCTGCCGTGGCCCCCGCCAACCCCGCCTGTCTCTCCTGCAGGCTTCTCTACGTGGTCCAGTGCCGACTGCTCCCGGAAGCATCACTACGTCTGCAAGTTCTACCCCTTTCACTGAGCACTGCCCCTGGCCCGTGGAGGACCCCGCGCCGGCGATGTCCCTCCCGTGCCACCTCTGTCTCTGTCCCCACAATTCCTATAAATACATCTATAAAAAAAGAAGCATGCAAGTGCTGTGTGAGCTTGGTGCTGGTGCAAAGCCCTGGGCTGGTCCGCGAGAGAGAGAGACAGGCTCTGCCACGGCTCCCTGAGCTTCCCAGCTTCCAGGGGCTTCAGCGCTGCCGGTGCTGGCAGAGATGTTTGGGGATGAGTCCCCTAGGAGCTGCGGGGCCAGTGGCTCTCCTGGCTGAGCACTCGTGTTTGCTCATACCAGCCCTCGGGTGCCAAATACAGCAGGTGTCCCTGGGGAGCAGGTGGGGGGACAGGAGTGTCTCCAGGATGGGGATGGTCCATGGAGATCTGGAGCACAGATGTGGGTGGGGATGGGGGAGCTGTGACGGGTCTGCAGGCATGGGGACTGGTGGTCTCCCATGTGCAGACAGCTCCACAGGGATCTGGGGGCTGCAACACTGCTCCACGGCCATGCTGACAGCAGCACTGGGACCAAAGGTCTCTTTTGTGTCACTGTTATGTTGCCACAGGCATCACGTGGCTGTTTGCTCTGCGGCTTTGAAGATGGCTCTGCCCCCACCGAGCTCATGGGGTTCTACCCCGCCAGAGCTGCGGCACGTGTCAGACGCGGACTGCGTCCCGGGCAGCACGGATGGTGCCGGCACTAAAGCCTGGCCGCCCTCTGCTCCCTCCCCAGGACCGCGGGGGCAGCCGGGGAGGCCACACAGCGCCGTGCTCACTGCGCGGTGACCACGGCTGTGCCGGTGAGCCTGGCACCGGAGCTACCACTGCCCCAGGGCAGCCGGGGCTGCGGGACGGCCCGTCTGCTGCTTCAGCTCCGTGTCCGCAGGCTTTGGGGCACAAGACGGAGACATCTCGCAAGCTCCCCCCTCCGAAGCTCCATTGCCCCTGTCGTGTTGGCTGGCGCTCGGTGACCTTTGAGCGCCAGGGTCCGGCAGGCTGATAAAGGCCGAGAGGGCTGTGCCGAGCTGCCCACGCAGTTTATAAAAGCACTACGCAAGGCTCATCCCGCTGTCCATCTGTCCGGTCGGCCGTCCCTTCGTCCGTGCAGTGGCCAGGGCGAAGATGTTGCGCTTGGTCGGGCGCGCCGCACGCTGCTGGGGGGTGAGGCGGGCACCGCCGGGGCCAGAGCCGGCGCCCCGGGGCGCCCAGCATCCCACGGCTTGGCAGAGGGCATGGTGAGCATCCACATGGATCCCCAGGGGGGGCTGGAGACATAACCAGGGTAGGGGTGGGGAGCTGGCTGAGCTCTTACACCTTGCTGAAGAAGCAGAGCCTCTCCCTCTTCCCCGCAGCACTGCCAGGCACAGGGAACTAGCAGGGATTTGGGGTGCTCCCAGCCTGGGCTGCTCGCTGGTGGCATCTCCCCAGGGCCACCCTCTGTCCCCAAGACTGCCATGGGATTGTTGCCACTCCCTCTGTCCCACAGCCTCTCCAGTGCCGCTGGGACAGGTGCCTGGCCCAAGGACGTGGGCATCCTGGCCCTGGAGGTGTACTTCCCTGCCCAGTACGTGGATCAGGAGGAGCTGGAGCGGTTTGATGGAGTGGAGGCCGGCAAGTACACACGGGGCCTGGGCCAGAAGCAGATGGGCTTCTGCGCTGCCCACGAGGACATCAACTCCCTGTGCCTGACGGTGGTGCAGCGGCTGGTGGAGCGCGGGCGCCTTTCCTGGGATGCCATCGGCCGCCTGGAGGTGGGCACTGAAACCGTAATCGACAAGTCCAAGGCTGTCAAGACCGTCCTCATGCAACTTTTCCATGACTCTGGCAACACTGACGTGGAGGGCATCGACACCACCAATGCCTGCTATGGGGGAACGGCGTCGCTCTTCAACGCGGCCTCCTGGGTGGAGTCCAGTGCCTGGGATGGTGAGTGCAGGCAGGGACCATGCCGTGGGGCTGGATGCTGGATGGGTGCCATGGGACAGGGGAAGGAGACAGGAGGTGGCCTGAAACCCAGAGTTACTCCCACTTCAAAGGGAGTCACTGCACCCTTCAGGCTCTCCATCACCCCTGTTTCTTTCCCGTCTTGGTGTGACACCTGGCAGCGTGGAGGTGGGAACACACCATCTCCATGAGGGCCATGGGATGGAGGCTTCCACCCACTGATGGCCCTGCCAGTCCCTCTGTCCTCCCTCAGGTCGCTATGCTGTGGTGGTGTGTGGGGACATTGCTGTCTACGCCACGGGGAACGCACGGCCCACGGGAGGTGCCGGAGCCATTGCCATGCTGGTGGGACCCAATGCCCCGCTGGTGCTGGAGAGAGGTTGGTGTCATGGGACCCTGGGGATAGCAAGCTGGTGGGTGCTGTCCCTGGGGTCCATACATCCACGTCCCAGCCCCAGGCAGAGCTGCTCAGCTCCAGAAGTGCTGGCTCTGCCAGACCCTGCTGGGTACTCCAGGGTGCTGGCTAGCCACATCCCTGTGGGCACCATGGAGTGACTCAGGGAGGCTGCTGGATTCCAGGGGTGGCATGGCAGACACCACCCCTGGGTGTTTGCCACTGGGCTGGGACGTCCCGATGCTCTCTGACAGCTGGCTCTTCCCGTGCCTCCAGGCCTGCGCGGAACCCACATGGAGCACGCCTACGACTTCTACAAGCCGAATCTGTCCTCTGAGTACCCGGTGGTGGATGGGCAGCTCTCCATCCAGTGCTACCTGCGGGCGCTGGACCGCTGCTACAGCGTGTACCGACGGAAGGCAGAGACCCAGTGGAAGCAGGGTAAGTGGCAGCAGCCCCGAGGTGCCCATCGCAGCCCCCTGGATACTGATGGCCCCATGTTGCCTCCCAGATGGCATCCAGAGGCCCTTCACCCTCGATGACTTCAAGTACATCATCTTCCACTCGCCCTTCTGCAAGCTGGTGCAGAAGTCTGTGGGGCGGCTGCTGCTGAACGACTTCTTGGCCTCCCCCAACCCTGACACAGCTTCTGGCCTCTACAAGGGGCTGCAGTCCTTCCGGTGGGTCCCTGTGCCATGTCCCCCATCCCTCAGCCCAGCCAGGGATGTGCTGGTCTGGGGTTTGAGCTGGTCTCTCTCTGGGTAGCGGTGTGAAGCTGGAGGACACCTACAGCAGCAAGGAGGTGGAGAAGGCATTCCAGGCAGCCAGCCAGGACATCTTCAACCAGAAAACCAAGCCCTCCCTGCTCCTCTCTTCCCGCAACGGCAACATGTACACACCATCCATGTATGGCTGCCTGGCCTCCCTCCTGTCCCAGTGAGTCCCCCAAAATGCTGGCTTGGGGAGAGGGAGGAGGTCATTTTGGGGAGGGCACTCCCTGGCTGGATAGAGGGCCAGAACTCATCTCCCAGCACTCATCTCCCCTGCCTCAACAGGGACCTGATGCTTTCATTGCACACAACCCCCAGCATGGATGCATCCTGCTCCATGCCATCTCCCTGCCAGTCTTTTCTTCCCAACTTGCTGGAGCTGGGCCAGTGCATAAAGCTCTTCTGTCACCACCAGGAGGATGAAAACCCCTGTTGTCGTGCCCAGTAGAATGAGTGACCCCATGGGAAAGGAGCCATGGGAACAGACAGGCTCTGAGGGGAACAAAAGCCTCGTCCTGGGGCTCCCTGGCACCACCACACTCCAGGGCCACATTCCCTTTGAAATGTGTCCCTGAGGCCCAAGGATCAGCCTGCCTGCAAAGGAGGCAGCCCCCTACACTACCCCTACATCCCTGTATCCCCATCACCCCAAATCTCCTCTAACTCCCTAACCTCTCGCTGCAGGTGCTCAGCACGGGACCTGGCTGGCTCCCGGATCGGTGCCTTCTCCTACGGCTCGGGACTGGCGGCCAGCATGTTCTCCTTCCGCGTCTCGCAGGATGCAGCCCCGGGTGAGCCCCAGGGGAGTGAGGGACTGGGAAGGGAGGGCAGCGTGGGGCTGTGGGGCCAGGGCTGCCAGCGGTGCCATCTCACACGCGGGGTGCCCGTTGCCAGGCTCACCCCTGGACAAGCTGGTCTCCAGCCTGGCTGACCTGCCTGCTCGCCTGGATGCCCGCAAGCGCGTGGCCCCACAGGACTTCGCAGAGATCATGAAAAAACGGGAGGAAACGCATCACTTGGGTGAGTGGGGTTGGGGGGATGTGACCCTGCCCTGCTGGGACCCCACAACACCCCTGAGCATCACTGGCCTCTCTGACCCTGCAGCTGACCACGCTCCCCACGGCTCCCAGGCGGATCTCTTCCCTGGAACCTGGTACCTGACACGGGTGGATTCCAAGTACCGCCGCGAATATGCCAGGAAGCCCATCTAGAGTGGGACCACCAGAGTGGTGAGCCCTGCGGAGGGGGATGATCTCTTTCCCATTGTCATCCCTGTTCATCCCTGCAACCGGGGCTGGCCTCTGTGGGAAACTTCACTTTGGATGGCTGGGGAATGGCCAGCAGTCACTCAGGCCCCAGAGCTGTTGGAGAGGGTGGCATCTTCTGCAAACACCTGGACAGTGCAGGGGAATAAAGGTGTGCATGGGAGGGGGCAGCAGCCCAGCTCTGGCTCCTGGTCTTGAGTGGTCTCCTCCTGCCCCAAGTCCCTCCGTCTTAACAATCGTCTGGATCGCAGCCACTTACAGGTTTTATTTCATGGTCACCTACCCTGTTAGACATGGGAGTATGCCCTGACATTTTGGGGGAGCCAAGTAAACCCCAACCTCCCAGTCTCCAGTTTGGGGGGGCAAGATGGCATTTTCCCCATGATGTCATTAAATTGAAACACCCTTATGGCAAAATTTGTGGGCAGGAGGGCACAGGTGACGCAGGTACTCACGGGAGGGCTCATCCCCCTTGCAGTGCTGCTCTCTGGGCCATGTCCCAGCACGGGTGGCCAGACAGGACCTTGGCAGCCACAGAGACCTTTGCACCCTTCAGCAAACAGCAGCAGGGTCAGGAAGCAGCAGGGGCAGGAGGGAGGGGGTTTGGGGTTGAGGACAAAGGACCGCACAGACAAGGCACCACATGCTCTCTCCTTCTAGACCCTTTATTGAATGTGGGGCCACCCCAAACCCAGTGTAGGTGTCAGGGATGGCCATGTGCAATGCTTCCTCAGCTGGGGGAGGGTCCAGATGCTGCGGCCATGGGGAGAGTCCTTGTCAGCAGTCGGGGTCTACAGCAGGTGGAGCTGGAAGACTTCTGTGACACATGGCTTCAGCTCGCTGAGGTGGGACAGGGGGGCTGAGAGCCCCACGATGCTCCACTGCTCCCCTGCCACTGAGCTGGAGCTGTGGTAGGACAGGAGCTGGGCCCCTGCCTTGCTCAGCAGCCCTGGAGAGGAGGACAGGAATTAGGGACCACAGGCTGCCCCACTGCCCCAACACCCAGCAGGGAGCTGAGCCTCTGCTCACCCCAACACCCTCAGAGGCCCATGATGCCATTTCTTCCCCCACCCCAAGTCCTTTGCTCCATATCACACAACCCCCTGCCCAAACTCCCCATCTCTCCAGGCAACATCTGCTGCAGCAGGGGCTCAGCTCTAGGTCGGACATGGGGGTTCCCCAGGCTGTCCCTACAGCTCAGGGCTGCCACAGGGACTCACCGGTCAGCGTGGCCAGAGCACTGGGATCAGAGGCTTTGGCTCTGTAGAGGAGGAGAGGGCTGGACAGCGGGGCTGGCTGCTTGAAGGTGGCCCCATTGATCTGCCGCAGGACCGGGGTGCTGCCCTGCACCGTCCCCGTCACCTGGTGTGGGGTGCCCTGCAGGGACACTTGCACCAGACCAGTGCTGCTGTCGGGCTCGGGGGCCACATCACTGTGGGTGGTTGTGACCTGCCAGAGAGATGTGGCCACTCAGTGCCCAGGTCCTGCGTGAGGCTGGGGATGGGGAAGAAATGTCCTTGGAGGCACCCCAGGGAACATCCAGCCTGAGTGCTGCATTAGCAGCCCGGTAGGGTGCCCCCAGGCTCATGCTGCTTGGTGGGGAAGGTGCACCGGAGCCCGGGTGTCCACGCACCTTCAGCCCAGCCTCCTGGGCCAGCAGTGTGGCATTCACCAGGGTCACCTCCTGTGTCCCTCCAGCCAGCATGCCCGCGGCCACAGCAGGCGTCAGGTAGCTCCCAGCCTCTTTCAGGGGTGTCCCTGGGGTGCAGGGAGGAGGCATAGATGAGCCAGCAGCAGAAAGGTCAGGCCCGCCTGGAGCTGGTCCTTCCTCTCACCCAATCCATCCTCTCATCCATCCCTGCACACCCCTGGGCTCCAATCCCACCATCAACCACCTTTCTGTCCATCTGTTCTCCTGCCTGCCCATGGGTGTCCCCACACCCAGGCTCACCTAGGGTGCAGACCTGCACGCTACCCTGCACTTGCTTGCCCACTGTGCGCAGCACTGTGCCCAGGGCCCTGGCCAGGGCGATCCAGGGCTTGGTCTGGGGTGCAAAAGCCTTGCTGAGAGCCTGCCCATTAACCTGTGGGAGAGAGTGAACAGTGAGAGCCTGCCAGGGATCACACATGGAGCATTGCTCGCAATGCACCCATGGGTTACAGCTGGGGGGACTGAAGCCCAGAGGTCAGGTGCTGCAGGGGGACTCACTACACCAGTCAGCCCCTTCCCCGTGGCCATGTCCACGATCTGCATGGCGATTTCCTTGCCACAGCGGCTCTGTGCCTCCCAAGTGCTGGCACCCAGGTGTGGGCAGGAGATGACGTTGGGGTGGTTCACCAGGTCACGGTCCTTTGGGGGCTCCTGCAGACACAATTCCATCCTGCCATCAGCTCCCAGCATCCACCTGGGAGCTCAGAGCAGGGGGGATTTACCCCACCTCCTTTGCAAGGAAAGAAGCTGAGAAGGGCTGTTGCTGATCCCAATCCCACAGAGTTTGCCAGGCTGCCCTGCCCTAGTTTGGGCAAAACTAAGGTGATGCTGAGGGGGTCCCAACAGCCCCACTCACCTGTGTGAAGACATCGAGGGCAGCTCCACCGCACTGCCCTGACTGCAGCGCCCGCAGCAGCGCGCCCTCGTCCACGATGCCACCGCGGGCACAGTTGACCACCTGCACGCCACGGCGGCACTTGGCAAAGGTGCTGTCATTCAGGAGCCCTGCAGAAGGAGGGCTATGAGCAGCTGGGGGCTGCCCCAGCTCTCCCCAAACCTCCCTGTGATTGTGCCCACTCCATACCTGTGGTGGAGGGCAGCAGTGGCGTGTGCACCGTGATGAAGTCACAGCGGGGCCAGATCTGCTCTAGAGGCAGCTGCTCCACACCAAAGGTGGCTGAGACATCAGGGGTGATAATGGGGTCGTAGCCTATGGTCTGAGGCAGAGCGGGCACTCGGTCTTACAGCCTGGCATGGTGGCTCTGGCCAGGTCAGAGAGGTCCATGCTCCCCATCACTCCTCCCTGCCCTATCTCCTTACCTTCATGCCAAACGCCTGCATGCGGGTGGCCACCTCCCTGCCGATGCGTCCCAGCCCCAGCACGGCCAGCGTCTTCCCATTCAGCTCCATGCCCATGTACTGGGAAGCACAGGGAGAGTGAGTGAGCACACCCCACATGGGCACCCACCACCCAGAGGTGCTTCACCTGCCTCCTACCTTCTTACGGTCCCACTTGCCCTCCTTCATGGAGGCAGCTGCCTGTGGGATCTGCCTAAAAAGGAGGCTGGGGTCAGTGTGGGGCAGGGGGCTGTAGGGCACACCTCTGTCCGCATCCTGCCTTGTGCTCACCTGGCCAGGCACAGGATCATCCCACAGGTGAGCTCGGCGGCGCTGAGGCTGTTCCCAGTGGGTGTGCTGGGGATGGAGAGTGGTGTCAGTGGTGTGTCTGACAGGGGTCTGTGCCCCGTGAGGATGGAGATACACAGGGTGATGCCAGAGGTGCCATGGGTGGGGAGGGCGCCCTATTGAAGCCTCCCCTGCCTCCCCAGGATCACAGACACGGACGTCCCCACACTCCTGCTCTTACTTCATGACCAGGACGCCCTTCCTGGTGGCTGCCTCTACGTCCACATTATCCACACCAGTGCCAGCTCTGCCCACCACCTTCAGCCTCTCTGCCGCCTCCAGCACCTCGGCCGTGACTTTGGTGGCCGAGCGGACGATGAGCCCATCGCAGTCCTAAGGGGTGACAGACACAACGAGTGGGACCAGGGCCGGGGCCGGTGGTCCCGGGTGGGTCACGGGATGGGGACAGCCACTGCCGGGGTCCGGGATCTGCCGTGCGAAACCGGCCGGGCTCTTGCATCAGACAGGAGGCGGGGACCGGCCGAGAGGGTCCGCTGCCACCTGGGACCGCCGGCCTGCAGCTGTGCCCACCCACCCACGCACCCACCCACGCGTGGGTGCAGCCCTGCCTCACCCGGATCTCCCGCAGCAGCTCCTCCTTGCTCAGGCCGGGCTTCTCCTGCACCCGGAGCCCGCCGGCCTGCAGGATCTCCCGGCAGCAGGGGTCCAGGCTGTCGCTGATCAGCACTTTCTGCAGCTTGCCCAGTGCCATGGCGGGAGCGGGCCCGACGGGACGGGGATGGACGGCACGGGACGGGGGTGCCGGCTCTCTCCGCACGCCGCCGAGAGGCTGCTGCTGCCCCTCCGCCGCGCTAAAAGAGCTGCGAGCGGTGCACGTTTTTCGGGCTCATTGGGTCCCGTCCCCATGATCCCACCTCCTTCCCTTCCCCTCCCCGCCCCAGCCCGCCCGGTTCCCCCCTCATCCCCCCGCCCCCGGGAGGAGGGAGGGAGGAGGCGGGGGTTGCGGGGCCGGGGCTGGGCCGGGGCCCTCAGCAGCCCCAGAGAAAAGGAAGGGGGTGCCCCGCCAGGACCCCGTTGGTCGGGGAGCCACGAAACCGGGGGGAGCGTGTCCCGACCCTGCGCACCGCGTCCGTGCCTCAGTTTCCCCGTCCCGCATATCACAGCTCAGCAAGGCAGGAGGGGGACGGCAGTGGCAGCCACAAAACTGGGGGTGCCGCTGGCAGGAAGCAACCCGACCCCAGCCCATGGCGAGCCCAGCCATGCCCTCCCCAGCTCGCCCAGGATTGGGGGTTCCCCAGACCCCACAGCTCAGAAGTGAGGCAGAGCCATGGCCCCTGCCCACCCCCGACTTTTTGCCCGCTGTTGAGTAATGCCCCTGATAAGGGGCCTGGGACACGAGGCCAGGCCTGGCCACTGGCTCCCAATGATGTGGGGTGCATGGGAGCCACCCAGCAAATGCCCTCCATGGGGCAAGAGCCACGTGGCAGTGTCCAGTGACCTCGCCATGGGAAGTGCTGGCCCTGAGACACGATGGTGAGGGGGCACAGCCCGGCCTGTGGATGCGGCCAAACCTTCACAGGGCACCTGGACCAGACACACCCCAGATCCTGCCCATGGGGAGCAGGGTCTGGCCCTTCATTCCACCACTTTCCATGCACTGGGAGTGCACCCAGTGCTCCCAGGCAGGGTCCTAATGGGATTGGGCCTTTCCCCAGGCTCTGCCCCAGGCAGCAGGTCTGAGCCAAACTGCCCTGTGTGAGACCTGGGTGGTCCTGGAGGCTGTTAAACCAAGCAGAGTCCAAGTGATGGGCCTGTCCCAGCGGACAGAATGGGATGACTGTCCTCGCCACAGGCAGCGCCGCTGAGGTGGGAGAGCCCAGCACTATGCTCACCCTGGAGCTGTGTACAGCCTGGCACCACCTACAGCCGGTGCTACACGGCAGCCACAGCCAGGGAACAACCGTGACGCCAGAGCGGGGAAAGTCCAGGGCGGCCAGCACGGGGTGAGAGATGCGGTCAAGGGCAGCGGCTGGTGAAATCTGCAGCGGTCCCGAAACGGCCCCTCGGCAGAGAACTGTGACCCGGGGACCGCGACGGGGCTCCCTCTCCACAGCCTCACGCGTGGCGTGGGCTGGGGGCACCCAGCGGGACCCGCTGTGGCTGGAACGTGGCTCGCTGTCCCGCGGCTCGCTGTCCCGCAGCCCTCGGCACAGCCGGGCGCCGGCCCTGGCCTCTGTTTTAGCCATTAGGACCTTGCTCAAGGGGCCCGGAGGACACATCAGGACCTGCCATCCCGGCGCCCTGCTCCCCGTGCCGGCACCGCCCGGGCTTGCCCAGCGCCTCCGTGGCTCCTCTCCCACGCCTGTGGTGTGCTTGTGCGGAGGACACGCGTGGCCAAGCCATCGCTGCCTGTGGCAGCGCTGTGGCATCGCTTTTCCCGGCCAGCTGGTGCCCTCTCCTGGGGATTGTGGCCAGACGCACAGCCGCACGGCGCCCCGGCTCCCGCCGGGGGCCTGCTGGGACACTGGGAGTGCTGGCGGGTGGCTGTGCCAGCAGGCATGTCCCCCCACTCCTTGTCCCCCAAGGGAACCAGATGGAGGGGACCCAAAGGCTGGAGGGGACCCAAAGCTGGCAGGGCCAGCGGGATGGGTGCCGGAGGACTCGGGCCGTGGTGGCTGATGAGTCACAACGAGAATGGAGTATGGGAGTTACGGGGGCACAGCACCCCTCTGCTGACCTCATTTGTTCCAGGTATTGCGTTCAGAGTAAGAAATTCGGCAGAAAATAACCCCACCTGTGTTCCAACCGGTCCTCAGAGATCAGAGGGCTGGGGACAGCTGAGCTTATGTTCTGACTATAACCAATTTGGCACTATAGGTCTGGTCATGTTCAGTAGGAAATTCCACGAGTGCAGCTTCACAAATAGTGCAGCTTATTAATTCAACATCAGAGGTTTAGTCACATTCTGTAAGAACCTTCATAATCACAGATTCATGAACAGTGCAGTTTATCAAAGCAGCAGAAACACAGATACAGAATTGCTGTTGATAAGTGCACCACTTGCAATAGAGCTCTAACAGTAACAATAATGTTGTGTTAACCAGCGTGATGATAATAACAATTGTACACAGAAACTTACCATGGAGGTGTCCCCACTTGGGAGGAGGGAGAGGAGAGTAGCCCATTGATAGTCTGCAAGGTACTTTTGGGTCTTCCTCCTAACCAGGTAAAATTTATACCTGCCTTATAATCCAGCCCAAACTTCTCCCCCTACTCCTATGTTAGTAGAGTATGACCTAAGTGGAGAGTATGGAGCTATATACGTGGTACCATGTAGTATTGTGCTTATTAGCATATGCAGGGTGCATATTTTAATATTTAAATGATCATTAATCAGACAAAAGTGACCGTTTTGGCCACTGTGTCCTCCAAATTTCTGGTCATATGACTTTGTTCCATTTGTCAGAGCCAAAGCAGGACCACGCCATCACCACAGGACCTCCTCCTTCAGCCAGCTCATCCTTTCTTGCAACCAACTCTGCAGTTCTCCATCCACGCAGGTAACACAGAGGGTGTGGAGAGTAAACCTTAGCCCTTGCCTGGCTCCTTGATCATCATTCCACACAAGGGTCCTGGACAGACTCTGCTTGGTGGCAGGTGGGGTGACCATGGGGACAGCTGGTTGAAGGGCTGTAGGGGTGCAGGACAGAGGAGAATGGGGTCAAGCAACAGGGAATTGGGAGGAGGGTCCCTGCAGGGAGAATGGGGCTGGGGGAGGAGTCAGGGGCAGCACTGCTATTGGGGTGTCAAGCAGGGAAAGGAATTAGGGGCATCAAAGGAGACTGGGGTTAATGGTGTTGGGATGGGGAGTGGCGAAGAAGAGGAAAGTGGTGGGGGAGATTGGGGGTCTTTGGTTGGGATGGTGGGTGTTCAAGGGGGTTTATGGGGATCAAGGGCTATAGGAATGTCCCAGTGGAGGACTGGGAAGTCATGGACAATTAGAGAGCAAGTGAGGGTATTGTGGGGCTGGAGCGACACCCGGGGACTCGTGGGGCTCTGGGGTGGCAAAGGGGATTGGGGGTGTCAGGTTGAGATGGAGGCATCCAAGGAAGGGGATGACAACAATGACTGGGCGCATAACTGGGGTGTCAGGATGAAGGGTTGAGGGTGCCTTGGGGCATCCTGGCGAATTGGGTGTCTTTTGGGGAGACTGTGAAGTTGGAAGAAGGGATCATGGATTGTTTCTGGGGGACTGAAGTGTGAGGAAGGATTGGGGCTCAGTCCAGAGGGACTGGATGGAGTGGGGATTGGGGCGGGGGTTGGCTGTGTCAGCCGGGACAGGATGGCAGCTGGGCGGGGGGCTGGGGAGATTAAGGGCGGATGGAGAGAAGGATCAGGGAGAGAGCAGAGGGAGGGAGCAGGGAAGGAAAGGTGGGGGTCAGAGGGGGGATGGATGGATGGATGGATGGATGGAGGGAGGGAGGGAGGGAGGGAGGAAGGGAGGAAGGGAGGAAGGGAGGAAGGAAGGAAGGAATTCGGAAGGAATTCGGAAGGAAGGAATTTGGAAGGAAGGAATTCGGAAGGAAGGAATTCGGAAGGAAGGAATTCGGAAGGAATTCGGAAGGAAGGAAGGAAGGAAGGAATTCGGAAGGAAGGAAGGAATTTGGAAGGAAGGAATTCGGAAGGAAGGAAGGAAGGAAGGAAGGAAGGAAGGAATTCGGAAGGAAGAAAGGAATTCGGAAGGAAGGAAGGAAGGAAGGAAGGAAGGAATTCGGAAGGAAGGAAGGAAGGAAGGAAGGAAGGAAGGAAGAAAGGAAGGAAGGAAGGAAGGAAGGAATTCGGAAGGAAGGAAGGAAGGAAGGAATTCGGAAGGAATTCGGAAGGAATTCGGAAGGAAGGAAGGAAGGAAGGAAGGAAGGAAGGAAGGAAGGAATTCGGAAGGAAGGAATTCGGAAGGAAGGAATTCGGAAGGAAGGAAGGAAGGAAGGAAGGAAGGAAGGAAGGAATTCGGAAGGAAGGAAGGAAGGAAGGAAGGAATTCGGAAGGAAGGAAGGAAGGAATTCGGAAGGGAGGAATTCGGAAGGAAGGAAGGAATTCGGAAGGAATTCGGAAGGAATTCGGAAGGAATTCGGAAGGAAGGAAGGATGGAAGGAAGGATGGATGGATGGATGCGGGGTCAGGAGGGAGGGAGGGATGCTGGGAGGCAGGGATGGATGAAGGATGGAGGCAGGGAGAAGGAGGAGGAGGAGGAGGAGGAGGGGAAGCAGAGGCGGGCGGAGCCGGCCGGTGCCGCAGAGCCGCCTCCTCGGCGCACGCTGGGCCGGCTCGGCAGCGCCTGCGGGGACCCGGCGGCCCGGCCGGGTGCCCGCGGTGGCCGGCCCGGTGCTGGCCAGCCCGGTGCCGCTGGTGCGTGGCCCGGTGCTGCCCGGCCCGGTGCGGCGGAGCCCGGCGGGGCAGCAGGATGCGAGCCCCGAGGCGGAGGTGAGGAGCGTGTCCGTGCGCGCGTGTGACATCCACGGGTGCGCGTGTCCGGGGTGATGCGGGTCGGGATGTCCGTGTATCCGGGCACGCAGAGGGCTGCCTCTGCCCGGGACACCCGCTGGGGCTGCGTATGCCCGCGCTGGGTTGTGGTGATGCCGCGGCAGCTTGAGGCCCAGGTACCTCCCGGCATCGGTGCCGCCGGGATGCAGCTGGGATGCGGCCGGGATCAGTGCTCCCTCGGGGCTGTGCAGGGCCGGACACCTCCTGTCCCAAGCCCCATTCCCTTGGGCCGTGGGTGCCCCTTCCTGCTGCTGGAGTACCGTGGGTTGGGGCTGGTGACGGGGCTTTGGGACCCCGGGTTGGCGGCTCTCTGGGCCCTGCACCAGGCAAGCCCAAGAGAACTCGGGAGTCACTGGTGTGCATGAAAGGGACATTGGTCCCTTGTCCAGCACCGAGGGCACACTGGTGTTCGTTGCCCTGTGCCATGGGGACCTGTGGGTGTCAGGGCAATGTGTGTGCGCCAGAGGAGAGGGCAGGAACTGTACGGTCCTGTAGGATCCTCGGCTGGTGCCTGCACCATCACTAAGCTCTCCTCGGTGCACTGGGTATGTGAGGTTTACTGGGAGGTGCTGGGCCAAGCATGGTCCTGAAGGAAGGCTTCAGGGTGTTGGTGCAGGGAGCTTGGCTTGCCCCATCTCCGCAGCCCCCTTTTCATCCTGCCTGCTCTTCCCCTGGCTCTGCCCATCCCCGATTCCACGCTGAGCCGCTGGCCAGACCGTTTGTCCCGGCACCTATCCAGGGCTGCTGGGCCTCGGGAGCTGTGCCGACTACCACGCCTGCGGTGCAGCGCCGGGAGCCGCCTCGCCGGGAGCGTGGGTAACGCCAGCCCCCGGCTCCCCGCGTCCTGCTGTGCTCAATGGAGACCTTGTTGCCGTGCCCCGTGTGCAGGCCGGTGGGTGGCCGTGCCGTGCGCTCTGTGCTGTGCTCACACACTGAGGCAGCCACCGTGTTTGTGGACGGCTGCCCCCGCTCCACCTCCTCCGTGGTGGCACTCCGCCCCCGCTGAGACATTTGTGCCAACGAGTCAGCAGGGAGCTGGGATGTGCCAGGCTCGTCATCTAAGCTGCCACACTCTCCCTGGCCTTGCCTGGCCCTTGCCACAACCCCTCTGCCAGCCTGGAGCCACTGGCACACAGACTGGCTGTTGCTGAGCACGGGGCTGGGGCCTGCCGTCCATCCCTCCATCCATCCCTCTGTCCATCTGTCTCCCCGCTGGAGGTGGTCCAGTAGCAGTAGGTGAGTTGCTGTTGCTGGGTTCTAGTGCCTGGTGCTTTGGGGATGCTTTACCCCAGGATGCTTTCCCCGTGGGCAGCAGCCACTCTCACGTAGCCCATGTGCCCTGGCCCTGGCTGCCAGCCCTGCATTCTCCCCTCTCCCCGATGGCACCCCAGGGTGCCGCTGCTGGCAAGTGGCTGCAGTGGCCCTGGTGTGATGCCATGGAGATGCTGTGAGTCAGTGAGTGCTCTGAGTCAGGGCCGCGTGGTGCCCCTCATGCCAGGGCTTGGAGGTACATGGGGGTGGGTAGTGCTGCCTGCTGAGGGGGGGGCCCCAGGGCTGTGCCCCCCTTGTTCTGTGCTGTGCCGGCAGCTCTGCTCCATGCTCCAGGCTGGCATAGCCAGCATGAAAGGGCTCTTGTCCTCTTGCAGCCCCAGCAGCACTGCAGTGACCTCCCCTTCACAGCAAACAAATTCCCAGTGTTGGGCACGGGCGGGGGGGGGGGGGGGGACACGGACAGACCCCCCACTCAGCCCAGCAGAGCCCTGGGCTCCTGCTGGCCTAGCATTTCCATGGCCAGGCATGGTGCTGCCACCCTGGCTGTGTGGGGTGCTGGCCAGGCAGCTGGACTTTGGGAGAGTGGGTGCTCTGCTCATTCACCCCAGAACTGGCAGGCAGCCACTGCACTGGGCTGGCCCCGCCTCAGGGTGGCCCTGAGCAGTAATACTTGTTTCCCAGGCATAAGGTTATTTTTGGGTTGTTAATACCATTGCCACGGTCCCAGTCTGAAGAATTGTAACCAGCACAGGATGGCCTGGTATCAGTCAGTTGGGTATTCCCCCCCAAACTCTCGCTCTGTCCTTTCCTTTGTTCTTTCCTTATCTGTTCTGTTTGTGTCACCTCCCCACCAGGGACAGCAAGCCCTTCTCTAGATAGGAATATCTTGTTCCAGTGTCATTGAAAGAGTGGCAGCTACTGTCTAGTGCTCTCTCTGTCTTTTCCAGCCCCTTTTGATACAGATTAAAATGGGAACCATGTTCACTGAACCCCCATTCCCCATAGATAGAGTTGGTCAAGTACATGGGACCAAGCTGTTGGGACAACCTCAGTTCTCTTAATAATTCTAAAGTCCCCAGAACATGCTGTCACTCCTTTATGTTAGGTAGGTTCTGCCCATGTTCTGTTTTTTCCAGGGCTTGCAGGAGAACAGAAGTGGCTTTTTTAATCCAATAGACTCCCAAGAACTTAACCTCCTGCTTGGGCCCCTGATGCTGGGATGTAGGACTGCTAAAGGCTCACATTTTTCCTTGCAGGCAAAACTACCATAGGGTATTACCCAACCAAGCTGATTAGAAGGATGGAGCACCTACCTCTCTGAGGGAATTTGAGAGAATTCTCTCTATGAGACAATTTGGTTTGTTCAGCCTGGAAAAGAGAAGGCTTCAGGGGGGCCTAATTGTGGGCTTCCAGTACCTGAAGGGAGCCCACAAGAAAGACGGAGGGATACCTTTTACAAGAGCAGGACAAGGGGGAATGGCTTCAAACTGACAGAGGGTAGGTTTGGATTGGATAGTAGGAAAAATTTTTTACTCTGAGGGTGGTGAGACACCAGCACAGGTTACCCAGAGAAGCTGTGGATGTCCCATTGCCAGAAGTGTTCAAGGTCAGGCTTGATGTGGCCCAGAGCAACCTGGGCTAGTGGAAGGTGTGCCTGCCCATGGGGGTTGGAATGAGATGATCTTTAAGATTCCTTCCAAACCAGGCCATTCTGGGATCATTCGATGATGATGGTGTCATTGATCTACTGATACACTGTAACCTTTGGTGGGGCCAGACTGTGGCTAAGACTTTGCCAGGGCTTTATGAGCAATAGTGGAAGAGTGTTTATATCCCTGGGGCAGCCTATTAAAAATATGCTACATTCCCTTCCCGGTGAACCTGAATCAAGCCTTGTTGTGTTCCTGGAGTGGAATCACAAAAAGCATATCTTTTACACCCAGGGTTGCCATCCATGAGTGGGGCACTCCCTGAAGTTGAGTTACCAGTTCCTCCGCGTTTGGCACAGCAGTGGTTAAAGGCTCAGTATTGGCATCTTTTCTCCAAACCTGGTCCCACCCTGTCTATGCATCAGTAATCAACAGTTAATTGCCATCTCCATTCCAGTTTTTGGATTAGCCAGACTGGTGAATTGTATGGGGTGAAAGTTTGGTGAGTTATTAATTGGTGCATTATATAGGGAGTGGGCTTTGGCATTGATTTGTCTTTTTTTGAAATCAGCTGTAACTTCAGGAGTTCAATTTTGTGCCGCAGCAGAGACTTGTATCGTGGTACATTAGTAGCTTTTGAATGAGGGAGTGTAAGTGCCGTGTGGGGTGAATGCACTGTAGTATCTGGATTTCTTTTAGGGTCAGGGTTGAGCGGGAGGACCAAAAGTTGCTCTGCATCAGCTGCCAGATTTGGCTGCTCAGAACATCGAAACCAAAAATGTTTTCATTGTGATCTTTTACTGCAAAGCGAGGGGAGGACGTGTGCTTATCGCCTGGGAGCCATAAATTAGCCTTGGTGGTTTGGCACGTAGCACTTGCTCCGTTCATTCCAGTGATTTCAACTCTGCCCAGTTTTTCAGTGTCCTGCTGTGCTAATACTGGAATATGTGTTCCCTTATCTGTTAGAAATGTCATTAATAGTTGAGGAGGCCCACCTGGAATCAGAATGTATGGGCTGTCATTATGTATGCATTCATAGGATTCCACCTGCTGAATTTCAGTCCACCCTGGCTTAGGGGCACAGCACTTTTCAAACTGAATCAGATTGAATGGGATTGTTTCTCGGGTATGATTTCCCACTCCTCCTCAAGGTTCAGTTGTCTCTTCTGTTTCTATAATGCATCTGGCTTCATCCTCAGGGGGATTTGAAGGAGACAAAGAATCATCTTCCCCCACTTCTCTGGCATTGGGGTCACCCCATATGTCTCCATCCTGTTCCTCAGGGAATATGATTAGTTTTCTAATCTGTCTGATGGCAGGGGGATCAGGAGCTCACACAAGCATCATATCTACCTTTTCTTCCAATTTTTATTTTTATCTCCTTCTCTTCCCCTAAACGTTTCTGCAGTTGCTTTTCCCTATTTTTCAGCTGTGACCAAATACATTTTAAGTTGCTCCTTTTCTGATTTCAAAGCAGTATATTCTACATCTGCCATTTTTTAGGAGAGAGGGTGCTCTGATTTCCTTTTGCACACAAGATCAGTTGCCCTCAATACTGCATCAACAATTGTTTTATTGTTGTTTTTCCAACATTTTTGGGCCCATTCTGTTCCCTCTCAGGATGGTACACACTTGTGTCAACCCAAGTAATATTAACAGTAACATGCAGAAACCTAAGCAAGGTGTCCCTGGCTTGGGACAAGGGAGAGGAGAGTAGCCCATTGCCCGTCTCCAAGGTATTATTGGGTCTTCCTTCTAACTAGGTGAAATTTCTACCCTCTTTATGTATAGCCCAATCTTATCCCCCTCCTCCTATGTTACATACGGCATGATCTAGGTGGAGGGTTGAGTAATAGAGACATATATGTGGCAGCAGGTATTTCATTAAGCTTATTAGCCTGTGCAGCACTGTGTGTTTCATTATTTAAATAACCCTTAATCTGGAGAAAGTTACTTTTTTGGCCATGGTGTCCTTCAAAGTTCTAGTCACAGGACTTTGTTCCGTTCTGTGCAGTTCTTCAGAGCCAAAGCAGGACAATCTCATCTCACAGGACCTCTTCCTTTGCCCAGCTCATCCTTTCTTGATGTCAACTATGCACATCTCCATCTGCAAAGTTAACGTGGAGGGTACACAGTGTAGGCTGTAGATAGTAAGCCTTAGCCCTTGCCTGGCTCCTTGGTCATCACCCCACAGCATCCCCAGGATTTGCAGTTCCTTGGCTATTGTACTGTCCCTATGGGTATTCTGCTACTGGGCATTGTGTCTCCTTGTGCATCAAGTGCTTGGCTCCTTGTTTGTTGTGTCTCTGGGTATTACCCTTCTGGGTGTCGAGCCTTGCATATTATGTCACTGGTTAATGTGCCTTTTTGGGTATTTTGCCTCCAGGGACATCATGCCTTAGGATATCATGCCACTGGGTACTGTGCTTCCTTAAGTGTTGTGCATCCTTGTGCATCTTGAGTCTGGGTATCGTGGCTCCTTGGATGTTTTGTCTCTGGGTGTCACACCCTGGGTACTGGTCCTCCTGGGGTGTCACACCTCCTTGGATATTGTGCCTCTTGGTATCAGGTCTCCTCAGGCATCACACTTATGGTTATTGAAACTTGGGTGCCACTGGGTTCCATACCTCTGGGTAAGATGCCCCTGGGCACTGCACCTCTGGGTGCTGTGCCTCCAGGTACAACACTTCTGGCTGCTTTGTCTCTGGGTATCATGCCAGCTATGGTGCCTGGCAGGGCACGCAGCCACACCTGACCGGTGACAGTGTGTTTAAAGTCATCATGCCTCAGTTTCCCTCCATGATGGGTTGTTGCTGCAGGGGTTGTGGCAGCCTCTGTCTGCCTCCCCTGCTCCCTGTCAGGCTGGCAGTGCTGTGTCCCCTGCTGCAGGGTGCTGGTGTGGTGTGGAAGGCTCTGGGGACATGGTCCCGGGGGCCCTACCATGGCATGTGCCACAGGAACATGCTGCCCCTACTTGGCTGTTGGGGCTCAGCCTTGTGCATGTGGGCAGGGCACTGTGCCCACACTGGTGCTGGGGCACGTGCCCACCTCCCTGCTCATTGGGCCCCACCAAAAAGCTGTCAGGCTGAGATTAGAAAATAAACATTCTGATTTCTTTAAAAGGGAAAAATCCCAACAGTCCAGGGGTTTTTTTATTTGTTGGGGTTTCTCTCTTTCTTTTAAATTATGAAATGACTCACACTTCTGAGCTGAAAATAAACCCGATTATGGCTGCGGTGGGGAGCTGGTGAGCCATGACAGCTCAGAGGCACAGGGTCCTTCAGAGAGCAGCCAGGGCCAGCCCTGCCTCGTTCCCCCAGATCTTCCCTGGGGGCTGTGGTGGTCTGCTGTGGGGGCTCAGGTGGCCCTGACAGGGCTGCTAATGGAGCTAAAGTGCTACTAAGGGGACACCGCCATCTGCACAGCCCCCAGGGCCTCGTGTCTTTGCACTCAGAGCCGCTGCCCGGCGGCTGTGGGAACACACACGTGCATCCCCACGTGTGCACAGACACCAGTGGGCCCCCAGCCACCCTCCCTGGTCCCTCTGGCACAGCGCGGGGTGGTGCGGGGGGGCCAGGCCTGGACCCCCGATGCTGTGTGTGACACGGCCGTGCGCTGCTCTCCGCAGGGACCCCTGCAGCAGTGACGCGCCAGCTGTGGTCCCCGGAGCCAGACACATGGCAGGTAAGGCACCCCGAGAGCCCCCGGTACCCTGCATGGCCCGTTCCCGTGCCCCACCGAGGGGGATGCACCTGTGCATTGCCTCAGGGATGGCCAGTGGCTTTCTGGGCCCTAAGGCATCCCCATGTCTCTCCTCGGGGGCAGACGAGGTGTGGAGCAGCCACTTTGCTCGTCTGACTGCTGCTCGCCCTTGCTCCCTGCCAGCTTCCCAAGAAGGGCCGTGGGGTGAAGGCGATGAGGACCCTGTGCCAGCCGAGCCGAGGGCGTCCAGTGGCCCCCCGGGTGCCCAGCCCCAGCCTGGCCCCTTGGTGCAAACGTGTCTCCTCCGGGATCTGGAGATGGGTCCCCTCGCCCAGACACAGACCCTGCGGGATTTCGAGCAGGTGAGACCGCGGGGCGCTGGGACCCCCCATGGCATCGCCAGGGCCCTCCCGGCACTGCCGGATGCTTGCAGGATTCATGCCGGGTCCCCTGGACACAGCAGAGGGGTGTGGAGTGCAGGAGGGGTCGCGGGCAGGTGGGGGAGGCAAAGGGAGAGGGGGCTGAGCCCGGCCGGGCGCCACGCTCCCCTCACCGCCCTCACGGCTGCGGCGCGTGGGGGCCTCCGGGGCTCGGGTTTCACCACTCGCTGTCCCCGCTCCAGCGATTCCTCAAATAGCTCTGGGAGGCGAAAAAAAGAGGAAAGGGAGAGCAGCGGGGCCAGCGACGGGAGCTGCGGGCGGGCAGGGAGCCTAGGCTGTGTCCCGGCGGCGCCATGTGAGGGGTGCCGGGATGCCCGCCCCATGGAGCGCCGGCCATGGCTAACGGGTACCGCACGCTCTCCCAGCACCTCAATGACCTCAAAAAGGAGAATTTCAGTCTCAAGCTCCGCATCTACTTTCTGGAGGAGCGCGTCCAGCAGAAGGGCGAGGACAGCCGGGACGATGTCTACCGGCGGGTGAGTGCCTGTAGGAGACGGGTGAGGAGGCTTCCTCTCTTTTCTGGGAGGGAATGGGGTCCGGGGAGTGTAGCCGGGAGGGATGCCAGGGAGGGCATCGGGCACTGGGGCTGGGGGAGCTGCTGTGTGGGAGTTTGTCCCTCATTTCCTTTGACAGGAGTGGGGAGAGGGTTGCGAAGGCCGTCCCCAGCCTGGTGGGGTGCCCGGGGTGGGTGACAGTGCCAGTTTGGGGACAGACAGATGGAGTGGGTACACCCCATCCCGGCGCCGACAGGCTAAAATTCCACCTGTGCCACTCACTGACAGGAGCACCCAAAGCCCTGCCGTGGGGTGGGGGTCCCCCATACCACTTCTGCTTCATTCCCGTGGGCAGTGGGGCTGGGGGGTCCAGGCAAGCATGAGGGCATCCTACCCACCTCCTTCCTGCTCCATAGAACATTGAGCTGAAGGTGGAGGTGGAGAGCCTGAAGCGGGAGCTGCAGGAGAAGCAACAAGCTCTGGACAACACATGGTGAGTGGGGCTGGCCAAACCCCTCACCCCAGGGCAGACATGGTGCCCACGCACTGCCTGCAGTGGCTGTGGGGGCATGGGGACGGGGGTGTCTGCCTGCACCCTGCCCATAGCAGGCAGTAGAGGGGCCTGCAGTGGGGCTGGAGGGGTTTGCAGTGGGGCTGGGTATCCACAGGGCTCCTCTTACAGCCCCGGCGCCAGCCAAAAATAAAGGACAGCACCTGTTTGGTGGGGGAGGGCTGTGCTGTGCCCAGGGGCCATGGCATGGGTGTCTCACCGTGAGGCATTGATGGCAGGGAGGCCAGTGGCACAGCAGCTGGTTTCGGGAGTGTGTGGGGAGTGCTCTGGTGAGTCAGAGCCTAAACAGGTCCCGGTGCTGCCACAGGAGCTGTGTCCCCAGGGCAGCAGTGCTGGGAGTGTGTAGGACATGGGGGCAGCCAGGCTGAGGGCACCTGGAGTGGTACAGATCACCCAGCCCAGCTGCTTTGGGGTGGAGACTTCCACAAAGGCCGTGCCATGCTGTGCTATGCCATGCTGTGCCACGCTGCACAGTGCCAAGCCATGCCATGCCGTGCCAAGCCATGCCATGCCGTGCCAACCCATGCCATGTCATGGGAGATGCCATGCCACACAGTGGCACACCGTGCTGTGCCTGGCAGGGTGGCTGCGGAGAACCAGACGACCCGCAACCAGGCCGTGCTCCAGCAGCAGTATGAGGAGCGGCAGCGGGAGTCGGAGCATGTCTACGAGCTCCTGGAGAACAAGATCCAGCTCCTGCAGGAAGTGAGTCAAGGGGTAGTGGGGGCCAGGGAGGAGCTGGGGGCCGGTGCCTGGGGGCTCACCCTGCTGCCATGCAGGAGGCCAGGCTGGCACGGAGTGAGGCCGAGCAGGCCACAGCACTGGCCAGAGCTGAGGCAGAGAAATGCCGGGAGCTGACAGGGAAGCTGAAGGAAGTGGCAAGGACAAAGCAGGAGGACAGGAGCGACGATGGCTGCGGCACCATGGCCCAGAGGTAAGTGTCCAGGACCTGTGCCCTCTATGTTGTCAGCCTGTGCCCTGTGCCGGTCCTTGGGGACTACCAGGGGGCTTGTGCTGGGCACGACTGAGGCACTGTGCCTATCTGGTGGGGTGCAGGGGTCACCCCAAGGGGGGAGAGCTGGGCTGTGGGGAAGGGGGAGCAGTCCTGAGGCTGCTCTGCTTTGCCCCAGAGATTGGCCTCTGTCAGCTGGCCCCAGTGTCATCCCAGGGCCAACCCAATCCCTGAGCATCCCATGCGCTTTTGTCCCTTTCAGGAGGATCGAAGAGCTGACCCAAGAGCTGGCTGCCACCAACCAGCTCGTGGAAATGCTGTCAGCAGAGAAGCATGACCTGCAGCAGCGCCTGGAGGGGTCTCCAGTCATGGAGGGGCAGGTAAGTGGGCAAGAGTGGAGGGACCCCAGGGAGGAGGACATCCACTCAGGGCTTGGCTGGTTGTTGTCATCCCTGTCTCCTTTTGCGGCTGTGGCCAGGGCTGTGCCATGTTCAAGCTGGCAGGGTCAGGTGATTGCGAGGAACTAGGAGGAGCAGGGGGCCTCAGAGGACATGGTATGAGCTGTCAGGGGACAGGCCACCAGCCTGTGCAGTCCTTCTGCGGGTGTTGGTGCCGCTTGCTCCCATCTGCCATTTAAATCCCAAGTATTAAAATACTCCTGGCAGCCTGGCATGGTGCCAGGCAGGATTTCGGTGCTGTGAGAGATCAGAGCGGCATGTTCCTGGCAGCTGCACAGCTCTGGCCATGCTGCATGTTGGTGGCACGGTGCTGTCCCCAGCAGCCGTGGGCCATCAGTGCGTGAGTGAGCTGCCTGTGTGGTGGTCCTGAGGGGACCCTGGTGTTTGCCCACGGGCGTGGGCTGCTGTGCAGGTGCTGGTGGCACTGTGCTGTGGGGACATGCCCACCCACACTGCCTGCTGGGGCTGGGCACTGGGGCAGGCTGGCACTGGGATGTAGCACTGGCACTGCGGTGGGGGCCTGGCACTGGGACAGGCACTGGCATTGGGACGGGGATGTGGCACTGGGGTGAGGATCTGGCACTGGGACAGGTGCTGGCATGGGGACAGGGACGTGGCACAGGCATCGGGGTGGGAACCTGGCAGTGGGACAGACAGTGGCACTGGAACGGGGACGTGGCACATGCACTGGGGTAGGGAGCTGGGACAGGCACTTGCATTGGAGCCAAGCACTAGTGTGTGGGTGGGTGGGTGGGTGGCTCTGGCACTGAGACTGAACCCTTACGCTGTCGCGTCGCGATAGATCGCTGTCAGTGTCTCTGCCGCGACCCCCGGCGCTGCCCGTGTGTCCGGGCAGGGCGCGGACCAGCACTGCGCATGCGTAACGCGGGCGTGGCAACTACATATCCCGCCAGTCGTTGCGGGTACTGCGCATGCGCGGGAGGCTGGCTCCGCCGCCATCTTGAAATCTGAGCCAGAAGCCGGGCGCTGCCGTGGCAGGAGCATCTTCGGCTCGGGGCGGAGGGGCCGGGGCAGGAGGGGCCGGGGCAGGAGGGGCAGGGGCAGCCCCGGGGACGGGGGCTGTGAGGAGAGAGGGGACAGCATCGGGGGGTCGAGCTGTGAGGCGAGAGAGCAGCATCGGAGGGGCGAGGGGGCCAGCCAGGAGACGGGGCAGCCCAGGTGTGGCTGTGAAGATGTGAAGGAGGTGGTGTAGTGTGGGATGTTTCTGTTGCATCAAGAGTCCCGGCGTGTCACCACCCTAAAAAGAGGGGATTGGTGCGGTGAGACGTGCCAGTGGGCTCAGGGATTGAGGGAGATGTGCTGACCTCGGGAAGGTCTGAGAGCCTGCAGGAGTAGGTTTGGGTGCCAGGAGGGAGGGAGGATGAAGGAAAACTGCCGGATTTGCGGCCGAGAGCTGTGTGGCAACCAGCGGCGATGGATCTTTCACACGGCGGCCAAGCTGAATTTGCAGGTGCTGCTCTCCCACGTCCTGGGCAGGGAGCTGTGCCGGGATGGCAGGTCCGAATTCGCGTGCAGCAAGTGTGCCTTCATGCTGGACCGCATCTACAGGTTCGACACGGTCATCGCTCGCATCGAAGCCCTCTCCATCGAGCGCCTGCAGAAGCTGCTGCTGGAGAAGGACCGTCTCAAATTCTGCATTGCAAGCATGTACCGCAGGAACAACGATGACTCCAGCACGGAGGACAGGGCTGGGGAGGGGACTGTGGACCTTTCCAACCTGCCTGATGCACGGTACGCTGCCCTCCTTCAGGAGGACTTCACTTACTCTGGGTTTGAATATTGGATGGATCAAGAAGAGCATGGGCTGGAGCCACACAGCTGCCACCACTCTGAGGGAGCAGGGAACCGCCCACGGCGCTGCCGGGGTTGTGCTGCCCTGCGTGTGGCTGATGCTGACTATGAAGCCATCTGCAAAGTGCCCCGAAAGGTGGCCAGAAGCATCTCCTGCGGGCTGTCCAGCCGCTGGTCAGCCAGCATAGGCAACGAGGAGTCATCTGTGTGTGATGTGGCCGAGTCCACAAGCTCCAGGGTGGCTGTGGATGGGGACAGCATGGAGGAAGGCACGCCTGCATCCTCTGTTGAGTCCCTGGACACCACTGTGGAGGCAAGCCCTCCACAGCAGAAGGATGAAGATGCAGATAAGGGACTGAAAGGGAATGGGAAATGTGACGATTTCTCAGATGACCGCATGACCCCAAGCTCTTCACTGAGCGGGAACAGGCTGGAGCTGGCCCTCAATTTGATCAAGACTTTGGACTATAAACCCCTTCAGAGCCCCCGAGGCAGCCGACTACCTATTCCTGTGAAGTCCAGCTTGCCCCCTCCCAAGCTCAGCCGTGACTTGGCAGATGGCAGTGCTTCTGCTGGCTTAGCGTGTGCTAGTTCTGCCTTCCTGAACACAGACAGAAAATCGTTTTCCAGAGCTCCTTTGGGCCTTCCCCTGGAAATTTCTGAACTGCAGGAGCTGTGGGATGACCTCTGTGAGGATTATATGCCGCTGCGGGTACAGGTAGAGGTCACGGTGCCACCGTTCCATTGAGCATTGTCCTCGTGGTCCAGTGCTGAGCCCACTGGGGATTCTTCTGTGCTGAGATAATGCAGACAGCCACGTGTGGCTGAACCGGGGCTAAGAATAGGCAGCTCGGTCCTTTTTAGGTGTGCTGCCTCTCTCCTCAGTCATTCTCTTGTCTCCCGTTTCCTCCCGGTGTTCTGGGAAATTAACCTTCCCCCCCATCAGCCCTCCCTGACAATGCAGTCTGCTAGGTGGGTCTAAGCTCTTTGTCATTTTCCTGCTGAGAAAACACCAGTTTCACTTCATCTTTAAGAAGTCGGTGTGGCTTTTATCCACAACCAAAGGGAGTATTTTAAGCTTCTGGGCATGTGTTTTGCAGCAAATGTGTTTTCTTTGTGCCTGAGTAATGGCTGGAGTGTGAGGAACGCCGGCCTCCAGCGCTGCCTCTGCAGGTCAGGCCTCCGACCTGCCAGAGCCGCCCAGGCATCTGTGGCGTATGCCCTGAGGAAAAGGTGTTTTCCTTGCAGGTGGATTTGTGCCAGAGGATGACTTTAGGGTTGGTATTCAAGATAATAGGTTTATTTTCTGATCCTTTGAAAAGATCTATCAATTAGTGGCAGGTGTTGCTGAGGGGTGATAAAAGCTCCTGCTTTTGGGATGCTGTTACCTGTCTTGATAGCAGTCCTAGCTCCCGGTTGCCTCTGGTTCGCTGGCTTTAATGAAATGTTGTTCAGTATGCAGTCAAAAAGCTGAACTTGTAACTTCTTTACTACTTTCCGTAACGAATAGAAGGCCTCAGTCAGGTTCAATTCAGGAATATCCGTGTCAGCCTAATTGCATTCCCATTAGCAGCCTTAGTGCTGCCTAATGCTGTAGGTAGCCTGGGGGATTAGGAAAATGCTCGTTTATTACTATGGCAACCGTGGCAGTGCTGAATTGCTCTTCCTCTTTAGCCGGCGCTGCTTGCTGCCCCATCTGCTCGGGCGTTTCCCGGAGCCGTGTGCTTTTTTCCATAAAAGCCTGCTCAAGAAACGATGCTAGGGAGGAACGTAGGAAAACTAGTTTTCATCTGGAGCACAAAGGCATCGCGCTGGCAGCCGGCGGCTGAGGATGTGAACCAGGGCATCGTGTCATTTGCTGATGATTTTCACTGCTAGGGATGTGTTTGCAGGATAAAATTGGGCTTTCTCTGAACAACGTGGCAGTCAGCGTGGCGTGTTTACAGGTTGGCTTTGTGTCACACATGGCCATCCTCGTCTAGGAACTGTGTTTTGAAGAGTTTCTCCAGCCTCTGCCATCCGACCGTCCCTGCCAGGAATTTATCCTGCGGGATTTTTCACTGCCGGTTCCTTGCCGTGACAGTAGCAGCTCAGGGTCTGGCTGAAGGGGGAAGGGCTTAATCCTTCCGATGGCTTTAAGAACAAAAATGGGAAGGCAGATGCAGCTGGTAGGCTAAATAGTTCTTGTACAAATGATTTTTCTTTCTCTTTGTAAGAGCAACACTCTTCCTATAAGTCAGGTGCTGCTGCCATCCAGCGATTCCTGTGCATAAATGTGAAAGGAATATCTAGGATATAGAGGACCACAGTTCTCTTACTGCTTTTGCAGTTCTTTAAATTTATGGAGCATTCTGGTGACCTTGTAGGTACCATCTTCCCGGGGATTTTCTTGAACCAACAATTCCTCCCCTTCCCCACCACAGTCCCAGGGAAGTGGCACCAAACGGAGCCTTTGTGAGAGGCTCCCGAAGCTGCCTGCGGTGCCGTGCTGGCAGCGAGGGAAGTGGTGCCCTATTGACAGCCAGGCTCTTCCCTGCTGTGCTGGGCAGATCTGAGTTTGGCAGGCTCAGATAATGCCATGATTATTATTTTTTAAAGAAGTGTTCTGTTGGGGTCAGCGTGTGCTGGCACAGCTGGGGCTGTGCTGAGGAGAGATTGTCAGTAAAATGCTGATGTTGGAGAAGCTGCTGGGGAGCTCTGCTCCTGACATGGCTGCAGGGAGGCACGAGGGAGGTAGCTTGGGCTTTGGAACTTTGGACTCTGGAGCTGGCTCTGCCTTTCCCCTCCCTGCTGTTAGCTCCTTCCAGGTTTTCTGCCTTTTTTTTTTTTTTTTAATGTGAAAATTGAGGAAATGGGGTTTTCTTTTTTTTTTCTCTCTGTTTTAATCAACCTTATTTCAAAATAGCTGCTGTGACAGATTCCAGCAGCTCTCCCTGTCTCACTCAAAGCCTTCTGGCAGAGAAAATTTGTAATCACCATGACTGTAAGTTTTCTCTAAAATCCTAACAAAACATCAGGGTAAAGGGAAGTGTTACTTCTGTCTGTGAGAAGCAGTGCACAGACCTGAAGGAGCTTCCCTGCGCTGCCTGGCTTTCCCACGGACAGTGTTTCTGTGGCTGCTGAAGAGGAGGATTCAGTCTGACAGAGCTAATCGGAACTGACTGTTCTCACTGTGCTGTACTGCCTGGATCTGGTGCTCCTCTTTGTGCTCCAAAAAGACCTGCCACGTTTCCATGGCCTCTGTGCTGCATCCTTGCAGCCCTTTCCAGGGCTCCCACCTAGAGCAGGCACCAGTGCAGTCAGTCTTGTGTCGCTGATAATATTCAGGAATACTGAAGGAGTCCTGTGAGGGCTAAAGAGGTGGTTGGGATGAAGTGCTGCCCTAAGGAGTTAACTCACTGGGCGGGAGACACAGAAATTGTAAGGAGGGATGACAAGGGATTAGTGTTGTGCTCAGCTAGCCGGGTCTGGCAGGCCACGTGTCACAAAGTAGGCTGTTTACATTCCCAGTAAATGGGTATGTGTCATGAAAAAAAATCTCAGCTGTGGCACTGAATTTGCTCCTGTTTGAGGAGCTGCAGGGAATTGTACACGGTGTGGGTGCTGGAGTACTGGGAGTCATGAAGGAGAGCCCAGAAAATCACAAGTGGAGAGGTTCAGAGGAGGGGGTGGCTGCCAGGTTGTGACAGGAGGGGAGCTGGTGGGAAGGATTGAAGGTTGTAGTTTTGATAAAGACACAGAAGCTCAGCAGAACATGGGAACCATTTCGGTGCTGGCTTTGAAGCTTTTTTAAAAGGCCAGCAGGGTGCATGGGAAGGAGAGCAGATTTCAGGGATATGGCTTGGGTGTGGGGAGAAGATCCATCATTGGCCCATAGATTGTGGTTAGAGCTAAACAAGCTGCTGGGTTCCTGGTGCAGCAGTGAGGAGAGACAGGGAGCCCAATCAGAGCCTTGGGGCACCAGGGCACTTCTGCTAGATGAGGCAGAGAGCTGCCAGGTGCCAGCCTGCCACACAGGTGAAGGGAAACATGGGCAGAATGATGATCAGAGCCAGTCAGAAACGCACATGGAGCGTGTTTAAACCCATGCTGCAGGGTCTGTGATGGCCAACAGCTGAATAGAAGCCAGTGCAAGAGTTGAGCCCTCCTCTCATTTTTCGCTGTTTTTCTCCTTTCAGAATTTGCAGGATGAACGTCAGCAGCCAGCTCCAGGTAACCCTGCAGCAGGGGAGCACGTGTCCGATGTGTGTGCAGCAGAGCTGCAGGGCAAAATCCAGCACTTTGAAGCTGCCAACAAGGTATGTCTTCATGAGCAGCACATCCACTGCCTAGTGAGTCTGATGTGGTTAGTTAGTGTCAGAGGGTGCCTTCTGGCCTGGCTGGAGGCAGGTACCTGCACCTCTCTCCCAGCAAGGGTGTGTGCTGCTGTGTCAGTCTCAGTTGTCTGCCAGCTTGAATGAAAAGCATTTACTTTTTTTTTCCTGCAGCTGGGCTGTGTAATTTTTCCATATTTAATTTTGCAAATCATTATTTTGAAAGAACTTTCCACTTGCCTGGTGAGCCTTCCAGGAGCTGATGAAGGAGAGATGCGCAGGGCTATTTCCCTGTCTCTTGGATTTGCATGGGCTGAGCCTGGTGTAGGAGAGAGGGGGTGAAGGCTGCATTCTGTCTTCAAGCAGCAAGGGAGATCAATGTAGAGAGGGTCCTGGTTTCATTTCTATTTAAATACTTGGTAAAGAAACATGTATCTGAGTTCTTTTGGGGCAGATCAATATTAACACCTGTTGAGAAAGGTATATGTTTTTAATTATGCTCTTGAACACTAAAGTAAATTATATCCTCTGGAAAAACAGGTTAAGTGTGGAAGAAAAACTGGGATGGAATATTTATTTAAATCTGGGGATAGCCATAAGGTGCTGAAGCTTCCTGGACTGCAAAGCTTGATGGAAATAGAGACCCAAGGCCCAGTAAATGCAGTTAGAAGTGTTTAAACAGGTTAGGGGGAGTGTCTCTTGGAGAAGAGATAACAGGACAGGTGCGTAAACTAACGAGCAACAAGAGGAAATTACGTGGCAGCACCAGCTCCTTAAGAAGTTGAGTCTTGAGTAAGTTCATAGGAGAGATGTATCATCCAACTTCAAGAATGCCAAGAGACAGCATGTTTAAAAATGCTAATGAGCACTTGTTTAACTGCACAACATGTGCTGTGTCATGAGCTTTATGGTGAAAGCAGCAAACTGTCCTGAAACTGTTTGAGTGGGTGGTATTTTCTTTAGGGTGAGAGTATCAAAGGCAAAAGTTTCTCAGGTTGTAAACCAGCCACGGAGACCAGTGAGAGGTTCCCCTTTGCTTTACAGCCATACTGTTGGCATGCTGGCACTGGCTGGGGTCTGTTGTGCTGATGCCAGAACTTAATGCTAAATAAGCCACTGATTTGATCAGTGAATGGTAGCTTCTTCATGCTGACGTTTTTCTTTCATATTTTTTGGGAGGATTTTGGGCTCAGGCAGCCCCTTTGCTTTTGAGGAAACAGAAACAAATGATAGAAACTGGGAGGGAGGGCTGCTGGGCAGCATGAGTAAGACTCTCCTGGAGTATGTGGGAGGCAGTATGATCTGTGAACCCAAGCCTGAAACCTCTGCCCTGCACCTGAGGGAGCAGAAGCACTGGAATAAGTCCTATATGTGTTTACTCACTGGTCTCCACCCAGCTCCAACAGTGTTTACAGACTCCCACGTTGATCTTGATGTCGTCAGCACCAGGGCTGTATGGAGTAAGGAGTGGAGGGAGTCTTAAGAGTGTTTACATAGAGCATTAGGCAGGATTAAATAAACCCAACCTATTTCTGTCTTCAGTTGTTACAGGAAAAGCTGAACGAATTGAATTTTGAATTAAAATCTGTCCAAGAAACATCACAAAAGCAAGATCGTACAATCCAGAGTCTGAATGAGGCCCTGAAGGGCAAAGAGAGTAAGGTAACAGTTTTGGGTGGGCAGGTGGTGCTCACCAGAACAGGGAGCTGTGCTAGCCCTGTGGGCAGTGGCTGAAAAGGAATGCTTGAGCCATTGCTTGGCATCCTGCATCTCAGTAAATTACTTCTTGCAAAACCCTTTCATGTGGTGCTGAGGTGTCATAGTCCAGGCTGGAGGCTTGGGAAGGGGGAGTTTGTGCTTGGTTTGCCACTGACTGGGCTTCCTGTGCTTGGACTCAGACAGAAGAGCTGTACCACATCATTGAAGGGCAGAACGAGACGATGGCCAAGCTGCGGGACATGTTACATAGAAACCATCTGGGACAGCTGCAGGTATGTCCTGGAAGGCCTCAAATATGTCAGGTTTCATTCTGCAGGGATCCTGGTTTTTAAATCCCTCATGTGAAGAGAATCTCTGAGTTTCTCTGAACCCTGTCTTTTGGTAGGTGTCAGAGAGCCCACTGTCACCCCAGGAGCAGCAAATGTCACTGCTTGATCTCCAAAACACACTTTTCTGCACCAAACTGGAGCTGCAGAAACTGAAGAGAGCTCAGCGCCAGAAAGAGCATCAGCTGGCTGAAGCCAAGAGAGCAACCCAGCTCCTGGAGACCACAGTCCATGAAGAAGAGCAGCAGAAAGAGGCAACCTGGAAACACAGCCAGGTATGACAAGCACTTAGCCTGGAAGTTTCTGGGTTTACACAACTAAGAAGCACTGATGTAGTCAATACTCTGCTCTCATTCGTCATTTCTGCTGACAGGAGACTGGGCACACTTGCCTAACCCCTTGCCACATGTGGCAAGGAAAATTCTCCAGCCTCCTTGTGTCATAGCTGAGGATTTAAAATCAGCAAAGACCCTTGATAGTGGGTATGTTGTCACTTGTACATCTTTGGCTGGTGCAAATGTCCCATCTCTTTTTGTGATGTTCATGTCCCCTGCTGCACAGGTTAGCTGTGCTTGACTAAAGCTCTGCCCGTGGCCAGAGCAAGGGGGTTTAGATGGATGGATACCTTGGGAAATGAAATAAATTCAAACTTCACCATCATGAAAGTGTGTTTTGAGATGTGAAAGTTGTAGCCTTGCAGATAATTTTTAGCTGTTCTTGGCTTCCTTACACTGGCCTGCATGTTGAGGACTGAATTCCAAGGTATGTGCTTTTTCCTTGCAGGAGCTGCGTGCTGTGGTACAACAGCTGCAGGCAGAGCTGCAGGACAAGGCTCAGAAGCTCCAGACTTTGGAGTGGGAGAAAAGCCATGAGCTGCAGGCCCAGGAGCAGAGAGTTCAGCGTTTGACTCAGCAGCTGGCTCGCAAGGAGCAGCTTCTGCAGGTGAGATGCAGAAAGATCTGAGTTGAGCATAATAGATGGAGTCCCTGCTCCTCCTTTGGTATTTGGCCATGCAAAAGTCTGTCTGTAGTTTTCATGCATGCCCTTTGAAGAAAGGAAGGAAAGAGAGGCTTCTGGGCCCCCAAGATGAGGAATAAGGCACAGGTGCCCACAGGAATGCCTGGTGAGCCCTGGCAGGTGTTAGTCAGCCAGCCCGAGGTGCTGGGACTACCATCCTTTAATGTGAAGGCTAGAGCAAGCGTAGGGTGGAGGTAGTTATCCCTGATTCTCCTGTGCTGCTCTCGGAGGTGGGGGAGGTTACTGTGCTGTCAGTTTGACTAGGGTGTGTGTGTGATCTCTAGGAATCCAGGGAGCTTCTGCAATGCCAGCAAAGCTTGGAGAAGAGCCCTGCAGCCATGAATGCCATGTTGGAGAAACTGCAGCAGCGTGTCAGTGACAGGGATGCTGCTCTGGAGGTGAGCACATATTGTAGGCAATGTTTCAGTTGTCCCTGAGGCTCAGCCTTTGGGTTACCATCAGCCCCAGGCTGACCCCAGGGGTGACCATATCTTCTGCATGCTCCCTGTGGCTCATCCTTTGAGGAGTCCCCCTGGAAGGGGGAGCTGAAGTCCAACATACAGGGAGTGTTGGCTGCAGCACTCCGTTCTGAATGATCCCCTCTTTCACACAGCGAGCGGTGGATGAGAAGTTCTGTGCCCTGGAGAAGAAGGAGCAAGAGCTACAACAGCTCCGCCTCTCAATCCGGGAGCGTGGCAGTGACCTGCAGAGGCTGCGCAATGTCCTCTCCAGCAACGAGGCCACCATTCACGTGAGTGCTTGCACCTGGGCCTGCGGAGTCCAGCATGGCTGTGGGGGCGTGGTGTTAGACAGAGCTTTCTGTGAATGCTCTGGTGGTTGCTGGGGAGAGTGTCTGCAGGTGTTTGGCTTCCACTGGTCTTGTGTGTAGGGCAAGTTCCTGGGTCACTCCTCTTTCTGGGCTGGGTGTAGAGGACACCTGGAACAGATGAGTGAATCTGTGTGACTCTGCTAGCAGTAGAGACTGGTATTTCCAGTTTTGCTTAATTCAGGATTAAGTCTCTGTCCATGGTTGAGCTGCTTCTGTTGTGGTCCTCAGAGCCTGGAGAGCCTCCTGAAAGCCAAAACCTTGGAACTGGAGCAGGTGTCAGCAACCTGCCAAAACCTCCGCTGGCTCAAAGAGGAGATTGAGGCCAAATCTTGCAGCAGGCAGAAGGAGCAGGAGGGGATCATCCAACAGCTGCAGACCTGCCTGCATGACAGGAACAAGGAAGTGGAGGTAAGGCCTTAGCTTGACTTTCTGAGCCTTCAGCCAGTTTGTCCATAGAGAGAGTGGTCCCAAACCAGAGCCTGCTGCCTGCCTCACCTGAAGCTGTGCTCAGTGTTTGGAGGCTGGCTGCTTTTGGCCCCTTTACGTACCTGTGCCTGCTGACTCTGCTCTCTCAGCTACACCCTGAACTGGAGTCCTTGAACAACTTCCAGTTTGACAGTACCAGTCTCTCTCCTTTCCTCCCTCTTGTTCAGGAACTTACAGCAACTCTGCTGTGCAAGCTGGGCCCCGGGCAGAGTGAGGTAGCAGAGGAGCTGTGCCTGCGTCTCCAGCACAAGGAGAAGATGCTGCAGGATCTCCTCAGTGACCGGAACCGTCAAACCATGGAGCATGATGCTGAAATTCGAGAGCTGCTGCAGGCTCTGAGCACCAAGGAGCAGCTGAGCAGAGTGAGTTTTGTGCAGTTCCACAGTTGGAGGCTGAGGTGGGTGGCCCTGGCTTTTGTTAAGCACAGAGAAGCCCGTGAGTGGGCTGAGAGAAATGGAGGAGTTTGTTCCTCCATAGGTGACAGGCTGAGCCTCGCTGGCGAGTAGAGATGGGAAGGCTGCACTGGAGTGGGTGTGAGTGGCCAGGAGCAGTGCCTGCCAGGCTGGTTTGCAGAGCACTTTGAGTCTCGAGTGACGGATAAATACTGAGATGGTTTCCCTTAGTCTCTAAGGAAGAAGAGGGACCAGGATCCTACCCCTGGTCCTGGCCCTATCCCTAATTTTCCCCCTCAATCAGGTGGCTGCAGAGAAGATGGCGCAGGCTTTGGCTGAAAGGAGCTGCGAGCTACAACTTCTGCGCCAGCACCTGTTGGGGAAGGACCCTGCTGGGACCCCATCAGCTGGTGCCAGGCCATTGAAGCAGGACAAACAATCCATACAAGTAAGAATCATGCACTGTGTTTCTCTGCCTGTGGCCTTGGGGCTTCAGAAAAAACTGATTGCCACAGAAGGAAATAGGAGAGAGAAGAGCACCACAGAGAATGATAGAAATGAAAGTGGGATTAGGGAAAAGACTTCCTATAGGAGGAGAAGAAACTGAGGAGCAGGAATGCTGCCTGAATGTTCTGATCTTGATTTCACCAGCCTTTGTCACTCAGTGTCTCTTTTTGTTTTGATGGAGCAGTAATTGAATCCTTGGGGCACGTGAGAGTATGAAAGACATCCACCCTTTGACCTTCCAGCATTGACCCACTCCTTCCTTGGGCTGGGCTGCCTTGCTGTATTGCAATCCCCTCCCTGACATTGTCACATTCTGGAGGGGACAAGAGAGCTAAATTTAGGTCCCACTAATTCTTGGCAGAGCCTGCTGGCTGTTTGCTGTCTCTTCCACAATTGGAGTTGGTATTTTTAAAGCAGCTTTGCTAAAACCCCCTTTGAGGCTGAACACAGCTCCAAGGCTGCATATGCCATGGCTCCTACTTGAGCAGCTGTTAACGATTTATTGGTGAGCTGACGTGTTGAATGTTTTTAAGCAGCTGTAAACAGGTTTCTATTCCCAGGATCAGTGAGCTCTAGAGACTTCCAGAGATGTGTCTTCCTTCCTGCATGGTCCCTTTGGGCCGCATCTGAGATGAAGATGAGTCTCAATTGAAAGATGGTCTTGCTGCAGTTGAGTGAAACCTGTTTAATCTTTACTGTGAAGACACTTGCTGCCAGCAGCTTCTTGGTGCCAAATAAAACAAGTGCCCTGTTCCCCACACATACAACTTCTGGGTGCAATTCACTTGTCTCTGCTGCCTGGCTATATCCCCTTCATTGTGTTTTCACATTTTAGAGGTGTCAACAGAACAGCCAGCAGCTTTGGTGCAGTCCTGGAATTCTGGGGAAGCTGTGTGTTCCCCATGAAAATGCAAACCTGCAGATTTTTATGTTTTCAGGAAATACTGCTAAGAGCTTGTGGAACTACAGTCGTTGCTGGATCCCCACAGGAGGACAGCAGCTGCAGGACAGAGGGAGGTGAGTGTGGGGCAGCTTCTTCTGAGGTCCCCATATATGACCAGGGCTTTCTGCTGTGGGGGAAACATGATTACATAAAACTGTGGAAGAGTAGAAAGCATTGAACAAGAAAATTTTGAAATAAAGCTGTGCCTCTTTTCTGGGTGATGTCTGAGGATGGAAGTAAGGGAAAGAGAAAGGCTGCTGTTGGGTTTGAGGTGAGGTGTTTCTACTCAAGATCTCATGCTGTCCACTGGAGAGTTTTTGACTGTTTCAGGCTGAGCTGAGGTAATTGTAACTGTTTTGGGCTTTGCCTTGGGACCAGGACACTTGAACTTTGCCAGGGGTAGGACAGCAGGCCTGTGATATTGCTGTTGCTTTGGGCTGGTGTTGAAAGATCAAGCAGGGAAGAAGAGCATTTACTAAGAGACAGTGTGATGGGGAGCACAAGCAAGACAGGGCCCTGTCTTGCCAGAGAGGAATTGTGTGTGATCCTGGGGTCTGAACTGACACATAGTGTTCCTGCAGTAACCACGTTGTCTTGCAGTTACAATGTCAGCAGCAGAACTGGAGAAGGATCTTGTCAATGCCAAAGAGGAGCTGGAGCTAATGGTGAAGAAGGAAAGGGAAAGCAGGGTGAGCTTGTGATGGAGCCTGTGCTGATCTCCCTTACCTTCAGCAGACCTTAGGGGTGCCCCTCACTGGCGGTTTTGGACCCCACTGTTGTGAGAGAAATGGGGCAGCAGCTTGCAGGGGGTATGGGCTTTCAGAAGTCTCTGACGGGCTTCTCTTCCCTCTGCAGCAGGAGCTCACTGCTCTCCAGTCTGTCGTGGCCACACAGGAGGAGGAGCTGCAGGTGCAGGCCTCGGATATCGAGTCCTTGACCAGAACCATCCAGATCAAAGAGGACCTCATCAAGGTGAGATACTATGCTAGGCTGGGTCAGTTCCACCTGGGAAGGCTGCAGAGGAGTCTTTTCGTCCCACACATCCTCAGACCAGTGTGACTGGCTGGCTGTGGATGCTGTTGCTGCTGGTTTGCCTACAGGTCTCTGTGTTCCTTTGGCCAGAAGGCAAAACCCCCAGACTTGTTATTTGTTGTTTAACCAAACACTCTCCTTCAAGTCCTTTAATCAGAATGCATCATGTCCCTTCTTGGTTCTTATTGCAGGCTATGGTTTGTGCCTAATCCACTCTCAGTGCTTTGGCATTTTTTTCTTAGGAGACCTGGATCTTTGCAAACACTGGAAACCTTTGGCAGTTGCATTCCAGGGAGGTTTGTGAAGGTCCAGCTGTCTTTGTTACTGATCCCTTCCTCACTGAGCCCTCCTGCTGTTTGTTGGTTGTCAGGATCTGCAGATGCAGCTGGTGGATCCTGAAGAAATTCCAGCTGTGGAAAGGCTGACACAAGAGGTGCTGGTGCTTCGGGAGAAAGTGGCCGTAGCAGAGTCACGAGGACAGGAGGCTACTGGAAACAAAAGGCAGCAGGTAGTGTTTGTATTTCTGCTGGTCCTCAGTTACGAGGCTTTGTTTTCAGCCTTCGCATGTGCTGAGATGTGCTTGTTCTTGGAAGCTGTGTGAATGTGGGAATACAGAGAAGATCGTTTTCTTTAGCACTTGTCCAAGGGACAAAGTTTTTTGTGAGTCCAGGGATGACATGGATCAACTTGGACACAAGCAAGAGAGGAAGGAGAACCCCCACTTTGTCAGGGACAGCTAGATACCTCCTTTGATTTCTGTCTCTATTTAAGAGCTGCTCTTGTCTCTTCTCTCTAACCAGTTGTTACTGATGCTGGAAGGGCTGGTGGCTGAGAGGAATCGATTAAATGAGGCTCTTCAGGCAGAGAGGCAGCTCTATGGCAGCCTGGTGAAGTTTCACACACATCCAGACAGGTAAGTGAGGCTGCCTTGGCTCTGTGCTGCCCTGCTCTACTGCCAGGGCAGGTGTGGGTGGTCCAGTGGGGCAATCCCTGAAGCCGGGATCATTCTGCAAGTCTGAGAGCTTTTCAGTGGGGAAAGAAGGAGTCTAGGCAAAGGATCAGCCAAAAGCTTCTTTGAGAGTCCAAGTTTTAGGCTGTCTTTTTCCCTTGAAGAGGCTGCAGTGGCCAGCTTTAAATGCTCCCTAAACTCCCCCCATTGTCATGGGATTTCCATCTCTGTTCCTTGGCTTATCTCTTCTCAGCTCAGTTTTCCACCCACCCTTGGCCACCTTTCAGAGACTGCTGTCAAATTCCCAGCCAACTGTTGGGTTGGTAAGGATCTCTCTAGATGCTTGTCCAGGCAGTTGCCTGTTCCCTGCATTAATCCCCTGCCCTTCACAGGGCTGCAGCCTCTGGGATATTTGAGCTACCTGATAGCAAGGGAGCACATAAGTGGAGTGCTTGGGAAAGTACTGAAGAACAGCTGTGACTATGAGGCCCGTACCATGGGCTGGGGCCTTTTTTGGGGGTGGCTGTGCTCTGGAGAGGTCTGAGGTGAGCAGGAGGTGGCTGAGCTGCCTGGAGAGCACCCGGGGCTGTGCCTGGCATCGGTGTCCCTGATGGAGGGGCCAGTTTGGTGTGCGCTGGCTGTGGCCTGTCTAACCCTCTTCCCTTCTGTGCCGCGTGTCTGCTTAGTGCTGCGAGAGACCACGCTCTGCAGGTGGAGCTGGAAGGGGTCCACAAGCTCCGGGGACAGCTGGAAGAAGCTCTTGGAAGAAGCTTGGAGTGTTTGAGCAGGCTGGAGACACAGGGCGCCATAGGAGGTGGGGAACAGGAGCGTGTGAGAGTCCTACCCCAGCATGCCTTCTGAGCACTGGCGCTCGCCCGCCTGCCACGGAAACGGTTCACTAACCTGTCTCACTGACTCTAAGCTTTGGTACTTAGTGATGGTACGATAGAACTGGTGCAGGGCTTGTTTTTGTTTTATTTTTGAGCTGCTTTGGAAACGGCGATCAGTGCAATCCACCTGTGTCTCGTGTACATTCCTGTCTGACCTACCCTGGTGGCCACTGATGTATTTGCACATTCAAATCATTCCATTTTAGTTATTCCCCTCTATCTCCCTTCTCTTCCCACCACCATGGGCCAAATAAAGATTCCCTATCTCTGAAGGAAACACCAGATGTTTTCTATCACCTCCCAAGTGCATGAGTGTGAGTTTTTGTATTCCCTCACCGTTTTTCTTACCCAGTGATATCTATCCCTTGGGTTGATGGTGGCTGGCCCAAAGGGAGACAGTGTATATGGAAAAGTATGTGCCAGAGATGGAGAATTCGAGACCTGGGGGCACTTGCCTGGGCCTTTTACACAAGACTTGAGTGTAGAACCAGCAATTCAGTTTATGCTTAAACCAAATCCTACTCCAGTGTTGATGATTTTACTGACTGGCTTTTTTTTCCTAATTGTAAATAATTTCAATCTAACTTGAAAGTGCGTTCATGGGAGAGTTTCCTCCTCTTTTTGACTGACAATTTGGGGGGACTGAGACCTGTCCCTGCTCCCAGGGTCTGGCCTGGGTCTGCTCCCTCACTCGTACATGCACATGTTCCTTACATGCTCCATGTGCCCCTTAGGCCATGGGCAGGACCCAATTTCTGAGGTGCTGGGGACTGTCCCCCTCGGCACCACTGCCTACCTTTTCCAGGCCCTCTTCCACCTCCTCTGGGAGTGTGGGAGCTGGTGTGAAAGCTGAAAAACAGTAGCAACAATCTTCCAATGACCGAGGCTTCCTGTGCACAGTGGGCTGTGGATCTGCTATCTTGTACTCAATCACTTCTCAAAATGGCAGGAGAAAATTTTGCACCTCTGAGCATCTGTTTTTGCTTGCTGGGGAGGCTGATCTAGGAGCAGGCAGAGCAGAAGAACTCCATTGTGCTGGGTTGCACACCTGGACCTGTGACTGCTCTGCTGCATGGCTCCTTGCAACTGCTTCAGCTGGCACTGCCTGTCCTGTGCCTTGTGCTGCACCGATGGCTTGTCCTCTGTGTGTCACACGGGGCTGGGAGGCAGCAGAGCTCTCCCTTTGCACGCAGCAGGTCAGCACTGCCCCTCTGGGTCAGCTGCATCGTGACCACAGCAGTTCCCCTGTGGCCTGAAGGGACACAGCTGGGAGCTGCTAGGCAGCTCTGGATTTTGTTAGCTTTTCCTTTCTTGTGTTTCATCTTGTTCCCTTCCTCTTACTTCTCTGTGTAGCACCATCTTCTCTTCATCCTTTTGCTTCTCACTTTGTAGAAGCCGTTGTGTCCCTGTCCTTACCTTTCCCTCTTCCCTCTGCCATCCTGGCACTGATGCCCAGCTGGCCCCCTGGTCCCTTGGTACCATGGAGCCCAGGACCCAGCCCAGACTCATTGGCATGGGCTGAGAGAAGCCTTGGCTGGTGCTCAGGAATCTCCCTTCTCCACCTGTGTCTGTTTTGCTCTAGATCTGTCCCTGCCTCTGTTAGAGTCACTGCTGTGAAGTGCCCCTTAGGGGCAGTGTTATCCTAGGATCAGGTGCCCCAACTTTTCTGGTCTGTTCTTTAAGGCTTCCTCTTACCCCTGATATTCCTGGCTGGTCGTTCCCTGCAGGATGACCACCCTGAGCATTCCCTGCCTGAGATTACCCTCTGTCAAACAGTGCAGTGCTTTGTACTGTCTCACAGCTCTTCGTGGAAGTCACTCCTTCCTTCTGAACTTCCCCAAGGACCTTGTGTCCCTTACCTTGTTCCCAGCAGTGTCAAGCTTCCCGTGCAGCCAGTGTACCTGGGAGTCCCGTGCTTATGGGCCACGTGCAATTTGCAAGCATGTAACATTCTCTGTGCCTTCAGACTGGGCTGAAAGTAGTGCTGTGGTTGCACCTCTTGTCTCCTGTGCTGGTGGTGCACACAGAGCTGAGCAGCCTGGTGTGCTCCTGCTGTGGTGGAGGGTTCAAGCGCGTGGTGACCACCAGCCTGGGCACAGCTGCCCTGTGTGCACACACCTCTGCTCCTCACCACCAGCTTCGTCTTCTGTCCCTTGTTTTTAGATGGTTTTGGGATACTTTTTCCTTGATAACTGTGCTCCCTTTTACTCCTCAGCCCTGGAGCACTGGGAGCCATGCGGAGCTGTGGGCAGTGGTGAGAGGTGGGATGCTGTGCCCTGGCACAAGAGCTGGTTCTCCCATGTTCCCAGAGTAGCTGTGCAGGCTGTGTGTCACCCTGCTGTGGTCCCTCAGCCATGGTGACCCACCTTGAGAGCCACGTGGCCCTCAGCCCCCCAGCAACGCCTGCAGCCGACAGTCTGCATCCCCTCATCCTTCAGGGCCCCACAGGCACTGCTGTCGCCCTGGCTGCTTCAGCAATCAGCGGGTTGTGTGTGTCCTTGGGGACTCGCAGGGCTGCGCTTTGGCTGTGCTGAGTGCCACCTCCAGGAGCTGCTTCTTCCCTGCGATGCTGCTGCCACTTCCAGCTGTTGCCGAGTGTTTTGCTCCCAGAACAGCATTTTTCCGTGCTGGCTGTCCTTGCTCCCTGGGACACGGTTGCTTCAGTGGACAGGCTCCACCATGCAGGGTGATGTCTACCCAGGTTCAGCAGTGAGGTGCCCCACATTTTTGCAGCCTCATGGCAGCTGCTTGTCACATGTGGGTCTCCTGAATGTGTCCCCATCTATGAGCACAGTGCCCCGTGCAAACACCTGCCCTGCTGCAAAGCATCTATCTGGCTGGTCCTTGGCTATTCTTCCTGAGAGCCAGAGGCTTCCCCACTGGCTTCCCCTTCACCAGTGATGCTTGGCATCTCTCCTGACAGCATTTTTCTGTGTTCCCCTGCTCAGTGTTCTGCCTTGCGTGGCAGCTCCAGATTCGATGGTGATGGTTTTGGCCACAGGCAAAGCAGTTACCACTCCTTTGGTGCACAGGCAGCTGTGGAGCCTGGCCCTGCACAGCCCTAGGGGATAGTCTTGGGCCCTGTCTAAATGTCCCTCTCCCTGGGGAGAAGAGGGGTTGGGGATACACCCATCTCCCAGCTTCCCAGAAAAAGGGTTCGAGCCCTCACCCAGGGTTTGGCACCAAGGAGACAGGAGTAGAGCTGTGTGCAAGCAGAAGAGCATGACCCCAGCTCCGCCCAAACCCCCCTTGCACTGTGACATGGGACACAAGTGTCTCTTTACCTCTGCAAAGCCAGCACAGGGCTTGCAAGGAGCCCCAGGCCATGCCTGACAGCAGGGCTTGGGCAACTGTGGGCAGGGTGGCTGCCCCCAAGCTGCCCCTGCCCGGCAGGTGATGGTGGGGTATGCACCCCAATCCTCCTGCCAGCTTGGAGCAGTGCCAGCGAGGTTCCCTGACTAAGCTTGTGCTGCTGCTGCTGGCTGTGGCTTGTGAAGTGGCTGCAGGGTGGGCAGTGCATGCGCCTGTGTGTCAGGGCAGCAAGCACAAGATGCGGATGGGGTAGGTACCATTGCTGAGTTCCCATCCCCGGGGCTGTCCCCTCCCTCAGTGATGGGCCAGCACAGGATGCTGGGTTGGGGCTCCAGTATGCAGGGACGGGGTGGTAGCACCCAGGGACAGCAGGGAAACCTCAGTCCAGCTGGGAGTGTCCCAGCAGCAGGTGTGCATGAGAGCAGACATTTGCCGTGGGGCTGCCCGCAGTGACCATGGGTGTCAGCAGGGAGGAGGGGACAGAGGCAGTGCTGCCAATGCCGCTGCTCTGAGCGCCTCGTTGTGCTGTGCTGTCCCCTAGGTCAGGCTGCAGGTACACACACCGATGATGCCAGCACCAACTTCACCGACAGCATGAAGGAGGAGGCAGCCCGTGGCTTGGCAATCCAGCAGGCGAGTCAGGGCAGCGCGACGCCGGGAATAGGGGTGGCAGAGCTGGGCACTGCCCCACTGCCAAACTGCGTCTCAGCCCCTTCGGAAACGTCCCAGTCACCCTCTGTCTTTGTCTCTCTAGAGCAAGCCCCGGGCCCGCAAGGAAAACGGGGGCACTGAAAGGAGCACAGCACCCACCGTGCCAGAACGGGAGCTGCGGGCTGAGGAGGAGCTGCGGGAGCTGAAGGCGCAGCTGGAGGAAGCCGGCTTCTCCTCTGTCTCCCACATCAGGCAAGAGCTCTGGGGCTCTGGAGCCAAGGGGGGGGAGTGGCTGGAGGAGGCATCCTGCATCCCGGCCTCTGCCTGTCCTTTACTGTGCCTGGTGCCCCCAGGAAGGCGATGCTGAGCCTGTGCCTGGAAAACGCCGAGCTGAAAGAGCGGATGGGTGAAGCCACGTCGCTGCTGGAGAGCGGGGAGCAGGAGGAGCCTGGGCTGGGCAGCCCTCTGGCCCCTGAGCCCCGTAGGCTGCAGCGGAAGAGCCGCAGTTCCTTCGGGGACCGCCCGGCCGGGGGCAGCGGGGATGGCCAGGGGTTCCCGGCAGAGAGGGGAACTGTGCCCACCAAACGCCCAGCGCTGGAGGCTCGATCCCAGGATGACATGCCCAAGAGACCCTGCCCTGGCAGCCCGGGTGGAGGGGACGGGAGCCATGTAAGTGCACAGGGAACCAGGATGGGGATGGAGATAGAGATGCGGATGAGGGTGGAAATGGGGAGCTGACAGCCCATCTTCCCTCCGGCAGGGGGAGGGCTCCGTTCCTGGCGGGGGCTGGCCGGGGCTGGGCGCAGAGCTGCGCTCCCAGGTGGCACAGGGCCAAAGGCAATGCCAGGAGCTGCAGGATAAGCTTGCTGCCTCGGAGGCCACAGTGCGGGCGCAAGCTGAGCAGCTGGAGAAGTACCACGTCCTGCTCCGTGAGTTAAAACCCAGGGTCGGGTGGGGGTATGTTCTGAGCCTGGCATGCCCTGTGCACCGTGCTGTGCATGGGGCAGGGGTGGTGAATCCTGACCAGGAGGCCCTGAGCTGATGGGGCTGCCCAGCAGGTGAACCTCAGACCCAGCAGCTCAGCAAGCAAGTGCAGGTGGACTTCCAGGACCTGGGCTATGAGACCTGTGGGCGAAGTGAGACTGAGGCCGACCGTGACGAGACTACCAGCCCTGGTAAGGAGGGCCAGTGTTCCAGGGATCCCTGTGCTTTGCCCATCTGGCATGGAGAAATGACACACTGTGCTCTCTGCAGAGTGTGAGGAGCCAGATGTATTCAGTGAGACCAGCCTGGGTGAGGAGCTGGGGTCCCTGTGCCAGCCAGGGATGTCCAGAGCAGGCAAAACTTCCCAGAAAACCATGGCCCTGGAGGATGTGGAAGCCCTGCATCAGCACATCCAGGACCTCAAAGCCCAGCTGCTCAATGCCAACAAGGTGATCCAGAGCCTGCAGCGGCGTGCCCGCTCCATCTCTGTCACCAGTGGCTACACCTCGGGTGCTGAGCGGCCCCTGCCAGGTCCCAAGGCCTTGGCATCCCCAGCCCACAGCCTCACGGATGAGGACGAGGGCTGGCAGTCAGATGGCCATGGCACGCTCTGTCCGCCTGCCCTGCGGGCACACCGCGACCTGCAGAGCCTGGTGCACCGCGTCGCCCTGCTCGAGGCACAGCTGCCTGCAGCCAAGCGTGGAGGCACTTTGCCCAAGGAGCTGCAATCTGCCACTTGGCCAGGGTATGGCCCTGGGGACTGGGACCAGATGGGGAGACACAGGGATTTCCAGGGGTTGCCCAAGGGTGGTGGCTCCTTGTTGCGTAGTTTCCCTTCAGGCAGGTTCCTGGGGTGTTTGTATGGTGAGGCAGAGTCCCAGCAGTGGATGGTGCACTGACTCTCTCCATGGCACCTCGTCCCTGCCGTGCTCTCAGGGAGTCTGGCTGCCCTGTGATTGCCCTGCTTGCCCATCTCTCCTAGGAAATACAACTCATTGATCCAGGCACAGGCTCGGGAGCTCTCCCACTTGCGGCAGATGCTGCGGGAGGGCCGTGGGGTGAGCCGCAGCCTGGCCCAGCACCTGCGGGATGCCCTGCGGTCCTTTGAGGACCTTCTTCGTGGCACTGACATCGACTACTACCTGGGCCAGGGCTTTCGGGAGCAGCTGGCCCAGGGCAGGCAGCTGGCTGAGAGACTCAGCGACAAGCTGGGCACCAGTAAGTGCCTCTGGGGGTCAGTGGGGCTGGATATCGTGGGTGTGCAATGGGTCAGGAAGGGATGCTTTGATGGGTGAAGAGCAGTAGACACTCTCACATCATGGGCTGTGTGGGAGCTGGGCTGGGCTGTTCTGTCCTGCTATGCCTCTGTCTGGGACTAGGCATCCTGAGGCATGGAGACACTGACTGGCTCTTCTCTGCCTTGGTTTTTCAGGAGATCGACAAGATGGGGAGGATAAAACCAGTCACGAACTCCTGGCACAGAGGTACCTGTTGGCAGGGAAGGGTTTGTGGGATGTGCTTGGCATGGGCACCCTGAGGTCTATCACTGCTCTTGGGGTGGGGGCCCAGGGCACCCTTGGAGCCTCTTTTTCAGGTGGATGTCCTGGGGCTGCCTCTGCTCTGGGGATGAGAAGCCCCATGGGTACTCCATGTCCCTGAGCAGCCTTGCATCATTAGTGGGACGCGGCATGTGGGGCATCATGTAGGAAAGAGCTGTGGGATGGAGGTCAGACCTGGTGATGGGCCACCTCTGCAGGCTCAGCCGGGAGCTCCAGGAGAAGAAGGTGATTGAGAGCCTGGAAGTGAAGTTGCAGGAGCGCTCTGAGTCCCCAGGTAGCAGCTGCCCGCCCTCGGAGTCATCCCACTCTGCCAGCAGCTCATCCTTCACCTCTGAGGGGCTGGAGCCCTGCTCTGATGGGGATGCGGCCAGCGAGTACAGCCAGTGCCACGAGGAGCCCGCCCAACATGCAGGTACCGCACGGTGACCAGGGGCCACAACTGTGGTGCCTCTGGACACTGGGACTTGGCTTCTCAGGGTGTGCCAGGATCCCCAGTGCCCCAGGGAGGAGGGCTCTCTGCCAGGCTGAGCCAGAGCCACTGTAACTTCTCTCTCCATCTCTCTCCTGTCTCTAGGCCTTCACTTTGACTCCTTGTCCAAACCTGTTAGTGCCCCCCTGCCTGCCCTGACCCCCAGGCTGCCCCCTTTCCTGCCTGCTGGGCCCCCTCCTCCCGTGGCCCCGTCGCTCCTGGGCTGCTGTGGGAATTCTGTCTGCTCCTTGGCTGAGGCGCAGCAGGAACTGCAGGTGCTCCGGAGGCAACTGGGAGAAAGTGAGCATGCTGCCTCTTGGCTTGGGTTTGGTACTGCCTGCCCTGCATGCTGTGCTGTGACGCATCAACCCCCACCCTCTCTGACCTGCATGTCCTGCCCTTGATCTTCTCCTTCTTCTCGGGGCTGTGGCTTTGAGGTTGGGTCCTGCTGCTCTGGCTGGGGGACAATGGGGACATGTGGCTCTCATGTAGAGAGGACCTGGTGGGTTGGATGGACCCATCCAGAGACAGCACTAGCCCGTGGTGTGGGCACTGGCATATCCCAGGTCCTCTAGGAAAAGGCTGATTTGGTAAGTTGTTGTGTAGGAGTGGCGCTGAGACCCTCTGCCTTGTGTCACATAATCATCAAGTCCTGGGACAGCCCCTGCTCTTCAGGGGGAACAGGTTTGATTGGGACAGGAGGTCAGCGATGCGGGACACTGGGCTGCACTGTTGTGCAGAGCAAGAAGGGGGCAAAAAGCAGATGGAAGGAGTCTGTTGCCCCATTCTTCCTCCCTGCTCATTGTCTTTCTCCTCCTCCCCACTTTGTCCTGTGTGTACAGGTGTGACACTGCCCATGGCACCAGCAAAGCCCACAGTCCCACTGGGCCCCTTTGGAGAGGGCAGCAAAGCCCCAGCATCGTTTTGCCGACATGGTGCACTGCAGGGCCTGGCTGAGCTCCCTGGGGCCACCAACACCCGCACCCTCTGGAATGTGCCCCCGCCTGGCCAGCTGCTCTATGGGGCCCTGCCCCTGGGGTACCCCTCCAGCCAGAAGCTAACAGGTATGGTCCATGTTGGAGAGCACAGAGATATCCCACCTGCATGTGGGGGAACTGGGAGGAGATCTGGCACCACAACAACTGTGGGACAGGGCTGGCAAGAGGCAGGCGGCACAGCCTTTCCTGCCCTGAGCTGTGTCCCTGGCTGTGGCAGGGGCAGACCTGCTGGAGGAACACTTGGTGGAGATCCGCAACCTGCGCCAGCGCCTGGAGGAGTCCATCTGCACCAATGACCGGCTCCGGGAGCAGCTGGAGCGCCGCCTGGCCTCCACCAGCAAGGCCAGTGGTATGGTGCTGCATGGGGCTAGGGCTGCTGGGGGCCAGGCCTTTGCACACCCCACTGCTCACCCTGTGCACAATGGGGCACTGGAGAGAGAGACTCAGCACTGGTTGCCTCCACAGGATGTCCCAGTGATGTCTATGCCCAGACACCAGAACTGGGGCTGCAGCTGAGCAGGGAGAACCAGGCTCTGCACGAGGAAAACCGGACCCTGCGGCTCCAACGTGACCACCTCTCCCAAGGTAGGGCTGGGCCAGCATCCTGGGTCTGAGTCCCAGAGGGCACTGGCTGAGTGGGGTGGCGATGACACTTACATGCTCTGTCCCCAGAGCTGGCACGAGTGCAGGAGACACTCCTGGCTGCCTGCTCCCGGGCACGGGAGGCTGAAGCAGAGCTGGGCCAGAGGCGTGGGAAGCAGCGGAGGCTGGCGGAAGAGCTCACTGAGTGCCAAGAGAGTGTCCGGCAGCTCCGTGATGAGCGGCGCTCTCTGCAGGAGAACAACAACAGGTAAGGTTTCAGCCATTGTGGCCTTGGGGCCACAGGACTGGGTGGCATGGCTGGCACTGGACGCACATGTCACCTCTGCAGGCTGCAGCACTCAGTGACGCTACTGCAGCAGCAGAGTGAGGAGCAGCACCTGCTCCTGCAGACCCTGCGTGCAGAGCTGCACGTCTACGAGAGCCTCCCTGGCCCCTCTGCTGAGACACGAGCAGGTATGGGACCCGTGCACAGCATCCCTGCCCAGCTCCTGCTCTTGGGGTGCTTCGACCCTCTGCAACCCTTGGGTGGTCCCAAACACTTCTCCTGTGGCAGCAGGTGGCACACAGTGGCCCTGCTGGCAGGCAGAGAGGGAGGCCAGGACCCAGCAGCCCCAGGCACAGAGCCACATCTCTCTACAGGGGCTCAGATGTTTCTTGTTCCAGGCTGCTTCCCATCTCCTCCAGTGCGGGATGTTGGCACTAACTCAGCAGCTCCCCTCTTCTCCCGACTGCCCTCTGACACGTCGGTGGTCCGAGGGACGGACGGTGGGTACCAGAGCCTGCTCGCATTCAGGCCAGGCCTCAGGGGCTGCTGAGACCTGACAAACTCGTGGCAGCACCCTTGCTGAGCAAGACTGCAGAGCTCAGGGCAGAGTCAAGTGGCTGGGATGGGACAGGGTGGGTCATGAGGGGAGCAGGCAGTGGTGCTCACCTAGCCCTGCTTGTTCCACAGAGCCACATGGGGCAGATGTGCTGGTGAGGAAGAGTGAGGGACTGACGGGGGCTCACGTTGTCGGCTGCCTGGACACGTACCGAGCCCTGGAGCAGCACATCATAGAGGGAAAGGCCTTGGCCCGGGAACTGATGTGTCTCACACGCCCGGCGCTCGGGCTGCCCAGCTGTCCACTCCCGGGAAAGGAGGTAAAGTGTGGGCAGCACAGGGCTTGGCAGCACCTGGGGGCCAGACCCTCTGCGCACTGTGCATAATGTGGCTCCCGAGCCCAGAAGCAGCCCCGAGGCCTGCAGGGCTGGCAGGAGGCAGGGAGTCTCCAGCCCAGGGAATGCTGCTGGCACTGCCCTGCGGCGCTGGGCTGAGCACTGCCAGTGCCCGGGTGTAGTGGGATGGGGGTGCCCCAGCAGCACCTGCTCCCGCACCCTTCTCCCACAGGCCCTGGGATGGACAGGCACAGGGCAGGGGCACCTGTGGGGCAGCGCCAGCACCCTGCACGGCATCCTGGAGGAGTGTGTGTCTCTCCTCACTGCCTTCTGGAGCACTGTGCTGCCCGTGAGCCCCGCCCAGCACCAGGGCAAGGTGAGCAGGGGCTGGGGGCTGCCAGGGCACTGGGGCAAGGTGCTCACTGCTCATCACACTCCTCTCATCCCAGGAGCAGGTGCTCCAGGGTGAGATCGCAGCACTGAGGGCCCAGCTCTCTGAGAGGGAGGATGCTCTGCAGAGCACAGCCAAGCGTCTGCACAGCACAGCCCAGCTCAAGGACAGCATGGAGCAGTTCATCGTCAGCCAGTGTACGTGGTCTGCGTGGCACAGCCAAGCTAGCCTGGTCCCATGTGCCTGATGTGCTTCCGCAGCACAGGGACTTCAATGACCCCATCTCTCTCTCCTGCAGTGACCAGGACCCACAATGTGCTGCGCAAGGCCAGGACAAACCTGGAGGTGAGTTTGCCCTGACAGCCAGTGTGGGATAGGGGTGGGTGTCCCTGTCCTGATGCCCTGGGGATGGACACAGATGGCACACACCCTGTGGTGGCTGTTGTGGAGTGCTGAGGGCCAGCTGGGTGAAGTGTGTGGGGGACACGGGGACATATTTTCCTTGTCTGTCCTCAGCCAGCATGTCCATGTCCCCAGGGCACAGTAGTGCTCTTCCTTATTGCCACGTATTGTCTCTTGCCAGGTGAAGGCCCAGCAGGTCCTGCCTGTTGCGTGAGCCCCATGCAGGATAAGGAGCAATGGCCCAGCATGGAACAGCCCACTGGCTGCTGAGCTGTGCTGTGCCAGAGGGCTGGAGCGGACCCTGTCTCTGCTACTCTGAGGGCTGGGGTGGAAAGGGATCTGGGGTATCCAGTGCTACACAGTTAATGGCTTTGGGCTGCTGTGGTGGTTGCATGCCCTCCACCAGCCTTTGCTTGGCATGGCAGCAGCAGCTGCTGGCTCGGGCTTTGTCTGCCCCATGCTTCACCACTCGCTCCCTTCCACCCTCAGTGCTTAGAGTGGGGTGACACAGCCCTCCACGCTGAGCACCTCCTGCCCTGGGACCTGGTCCCCGCTGTAACCCTGATGAGTCCCTGTCCCTGCTTGTGGATGTATGTATATGTATATAGACAGAGGTATTGGAACTGCATTCTGGGGACTCCCAGGCATGTTGGGGCCCCAGTGCAGGAGGAAGATGTAAGAAATGCCATACTCTGTTCAGTGGCTGAAGAGTCCCCAATAAAGGTTTCCTTTGGGTTGTGGTGTTTCTGGCATGCCTGTCTCTGCAGCCATGCTCCCCCTCCCCACATTACCTGCAGCACAGGGTGCCAAAGGCACTGGCTGGCTCCAGGGGTGTGGCTCTGTGCCCTACCCTAACAACCCAAGGGCAGCTCTGTGCTGCACTGGGCTCTCCCTTTCCTCCTCTTGCTGTTCTAGAGCCCCTCTCCAACACCAGGCAAGCAGCACTGAGAACAATAAATACTGTAATAAATAGAGAACCCCCTGTCCCATGGCACTGCTGCGGCAGCAGGCGGTGCAGCCAGGGTCCTGGCTCTGCTCTTCCCAGGCCCCTCCAGCGTGGGCAGGTGCCGGTGCCCCTCTGGCTGTGACAAAGTCAGCCCTGCCCCACAGAAGCACCCGATGCTGGGGACAGGGTGTTGCAGTCCTTGACGGTGCTCTCACAGCAGCAGGTAAGAGTGGCTGGGTCCAGCTGTACTGTCCATCATGCTGCTCAACGCTGAACCAGGCAGAGGGCTGGGGCTGCAGAGCCCTCCTCAAAGCTGGTGGGAAGCCTCACAGCCAGGGCTGTGGGACGGGGCAGGTGCCAGGCTGGGGTATCACAGAGCCCCTAGCAAACAAGGTGGCCTTGGAGACTCATCACCAGGACAGCAGCGCAACCTTCAGAAGAATAGGATGTGTTCCTGGAGCCTGGACTGGGTGCAGTGCCAGGACCAGCTTGAGGCCCTCACAGGCTGGAGAAGACAGGCAGAGTGAAGCCCTTTCCGTGTTGGGCGTGAGGAGAGGCTGTTCTGGTGAGCAGCAAAGTGGTCCCAGAGACTCACAGAAGCCAAGGGAAGCTGCAGGTGGGCAGAAACCAAGAGCTAAACCACGCCAGTAGGATGGGACAGTGTCACAGGCCCCAGTGGCCCTGAGCTTGTTGCCGGGGCCTGTGTCCCTGCAAGGTTCAAGGCTGGAGCCAGAGTTGTCACACAGTCCCATGGCCCAGTGTGTGCAGACAAAGCGGCATTTCGTGTCCTGCGTGGGGAGCGTGTGAGGCCCCGGCTCAGATGGGCTTGTACAGCAGCGTGGTGACGTACTTCTTCTTGTAGCGGTGCGTGGCACTGAGCACCATCACGCCGTCCTGCAAGAGGCACAGCATCAGAGTGTGGGGCTGGGGCACCCCCGGGGCTTGGGAAGCTGCCCCAGCCTGTCCCTAGTCCCACAGCCAGTCCAATACAGAGCAGGGCAGACCAAGGGCAGGGTCTGACATGTGCTCAGCTCCACCACGGTGCAGGGAGGCAGCTGAAGGGAATTGTCAGGAAGCCACACCCTCTGCCCCTGTTCGTGCCACACTTCACCAGGCAGCCAGGTCCCATCTCCATCCCCCAGCTGACCAGGTTCTGCTCCCTGCAGGTGCTGCAGGTGCCTGGAGTCAGGGCAGCTCCCATTCCCTCACACAGCACCCTTGTGGCACCTGCGCTTACCTTGATGGAGAGCGCGTAGAGGTGATTGAGCATGACGTGGTTGGGCTCGGGCAGCAGTGCTGGGTCACACTAGGAGGAGAGGAGTGTCACAGGAGAACAGCAGAGCCCTGATTCCCCAGCTCCTGCCAGCACAGGGAGCTGCTGTCTCAGGCAGCTTCAGCTGCCACTGTCTCTGGCTGTTCTGAAGAGGAACAGAGCTCAGCTAGGAGGCCAAATCAGTGTAGTAAATGGGAAAAGTGATGCTTTTCCTAGGAAATACCAAGGGCCAGACCCCAGCCAAGGGGAGACCAGATTCCCTGCAGACAGGACTCCCTTTCCAACCCCAGTGTGGCTCTCTCTGTGGGCAGTATGCTGGTACACACCGAGATATTGGTGTCCTTGTTGAGGATGACCTGGAGGAGGTGAGGCGGGAGGATGGGTGGGGATTTGAAGCGCTCCTCAGGCCGGTATACATACATCTCTTGGCCATAAGGTCCCGGTGGGGAGCTGGATAAATCTAGAGAGAAGACAAAGGTAGAGACATGAAGTGACTGAAGCAGGATGGGCAAACATAGAGTAGCTCCTAAGAAGTTTAGAAGGACTCAGCAAGGTCTTTCAAGTGCCAACATCCTCCACAAGCGGGCAGGTATCTGTTCTATAGCACCAGCTCAGCCTTTTCACAGCAGAAAAAGCAGCCGGGCGAGCCTATGGCAATTCCAAGCAGGGCTGTAAGCTGGTACATGCACTGACACAACACAAGCACCCCATGTTACCCATCACAGACCCCTCAAGCACACAGCTCTCAGCACAGCCAGGTCCCTCTCCCTGCAGGAAGCAGCTGGCTTGCTCCAGAGCTGTGCCCTCAGCAGCAGGGGCACAGGGAGATGGTTGCCCACATGCTCTTGGCGCTGCCTGATGAGGAGGTCCAGGGAAGGCAAACGGGAACTCTAGACTGAGCAGCTGTCCCACACATGGGAGGGACCTCGGGAGCTTGTGGTCACTGGAAGCTGGACTGGCTGCATCTCCCAGCTACATCTGATCTGAAAAATTTGGACAGCCAGTTCCCAGAAGGGCTCCACCTCCTCAAGCTGCTGCTGCTTGCTGGCTTCTCTCCAGCAGAGAGTCTCTTGCCCAGGCTGGGAAAGGACATGGAGCTGAGCTGTATCTGAGATAGGGCTGCACCAGGGACAGACACACGACTGAGCTTCCTGCCAGCATTTCACACTGAGCCAGCACCACCGGTGCCTGCGTGGTAACCTAACCTGCTGCTGTAACACAAGCAGACATGGAGGTTTGCAATGTGCTAGCACTGGTACAAATTACCTTGGCATGAAAACCAAGAGGAGCTGCTGAAAATAAACTGGATCCTGCTATCACCTAGCTTGTACCCTGGATCAGATGACTTACAGTTGATCAGACAGAAAGGGCTGATGTTCTTGGCATTTCCCAGTCCGAAATGGCTCCCTCAGCCACGCACAGGCAGCAGCTCTGCTCTGGGATGGTGCTAGCACAGAACAAGTTACACCAACACAGGCCCTCCAGAGGGACCAGGCCTCAGCTGTGGGCTGGGGAGGACACGCTGCCCAACACTATTCATCCCCATTGCAGGCCCACACCTCTGCCAGGGGGTCTGTGCACCTCAGAGCAGTGAGTCTCAGAGGAGAGGAGGTGGAAAATAGCACATGCAAAGCTGTAATGCCACAAAACTCACCCCGACCTGAGGTTTCTGAGCTCTCCAAGGAATCCACCTTCAATGCATCAAACACCTCGAAGTCAGACTTCTTGACGTGGATGAGGTTGTTTATCGTCCCCATCTGGCTGGTAACCACAGGCTGGAAAGAACTGGGGTGAGAATCTTCGTATGTTCACCTCCAGCTGAGGCACATTCAGTGCTTCCTACATCCTTCCAGCCCAAGCTGTCTTTGCTGCAACACTACCTCAGAGGTGGCTGGTGTCTGTCTCTGCCCTACACCTGTAGATCTCTGCTGTTTACCCTGGGAGGATTTTCCTTTATCCCACACTCCTACATCACCTCCTATTTCCATCCTCCATCCTGCTACATGTCCATGGGTAGGTGTGTTGTCCTTCCCATGCTGCTACCGCATGATTCAGTTTGGAGGAGAACCTGTGAATGCTGACCTCATGGCCATCTTCCCATGTAGCCAATTCTCAGTGGGGCTTGAGGGCCTTCTGGAATTTCCCTGCCCTTTCCCAATGCTTCCCCATAAAGCATGACTAAGTCCAGAGGAACCAGCCTCTGAAATGTCTCAGGAGATGGAGGTGTGCCTTTTGTTTCAGTAGATAGTCTCTGCTCTTCCTGTTCCCCCTCTGCTGCAGTTACATCCTGTCTAGCTCCCTGAAGAAGACAAGATCTGCGGGGATAAAGCTTTGAGCATTACCTCAGATGGATCATGGACCCACTGGCCATCCACAAAAAATTTGTACTGGTGCTCTCCTTCTGGAAGGTCCAAGATAGCAACAAAGTCGTTGTGGCTGTGCAGAAAGAACAGAGGTGCAACAGCATCACCCTGTTGATGCTCTGAATGCTGCTCTTCCATGGGGCCCCAGGAACCAGCACTACCCAGACCCTCTACCCCAACACCTTCATGCAGAGTTAGGCTTGCTTATCGTCAGTGACTCAAGGCATGGCCACAACAGGTATAAGCATTCCAAGCACCAGCATGGCTCAAACCCCTGGCAGCTGCAAGTGGCAGTCTAGCTCTCCATGCCCAGAAAAAGTGGATGCGACAGACACCCTGTGCAAGACAGGCTGGGAAGAATGCATGGGCAAAGCTCCTGCCCTGTGCTGGCATGGCAGGACAGGAGCAAGTGGGACAGCTCTGTTTGTCAAGCCTGCAATTGAGACAAACTCATTCCAGATGAATTGCTAGGATTATGCCCAGAGTCCTACATGAGCTTCCATGTAAGTCACAGATGTGTTGAAGAACAGTGAGAACACCATTAGGGCAGGAAGATATGTGAGGGACAAACAACTAACTAACTGGCAGCAATACAGCCTGGCATGGGGTAATGCTGCAGCCAAAGGAAGAGCTGACAGCTTCCAGAGGACTGCTGCATACCTGGGCAGGGCTCTGCTGCCAGGACTGGCTGCTGTGTGACATCCAGCTGGGCAAGCAAAGTGGACCATCCTGTCCTGTCCCTGTTTCACAACTTCCCACTGTCCCTGCAGCACCACCCAGGGAAGGAGCTGACTGTGTATTTGTCTCAGACCCACAGCTGGGGTGAATGGAGAGAAGCTGGGTGAGCAAAGGAAAACATTCTCTGCACTGGAGCAGAGGAGAACATAGAGTAAGTGACTTGAGGGACTCGCTACCTCTTGATGAGTGGGATCTTGGTGCTCCAGTTGTTGAAGGATCCAGAGATGAAGACCTCTTTGCCTCCATCAGCCCAGCGTATGACAGTTGGACGAGCCTGTTGGGATGGTTTCACTGACTCCTCCAGATCTGGCTGCCACGACACAAACTCCTTGTCCCCAGGAATCTGGGCAAAGAAAACCAGAGCCTGACTGAGACACAGAGGCAACTGTGAACCCATTCACTTCCCCCTGGCCTCTACCAGCTCACCTGCACATCCCAGACAGGAGCACCATAGAGCTCCTCCAGCCTCCCAGCCCCCCAGAGACCCCTCAAATGGCTGGGAACACAGCCCCACACAGCCAGTGAGCCAAAGCTCCAGGGGCCAGGCAGGGAAGGGAGCAGCCAGCCCCTACCTTCGAGTCATGGGAGCTGAAAACGCTGGGATCATCGGTGCTGCCCACCATGATCTTGTGTGGGTGTTCCTTGGCGGGGTGGGAGGCACTGGAGCCGTCCGAGCGGTGGGACTTGGAGCCATGGCGCTCCCCAGACACCCTTTCGCTGGTGGTGTTCCCCATGACAGCTCAGCAGCCCCTGTGAGGGACAGAGAACAACACTGCCTTTGCCCACAGGCTCTGGCAGCAAGGAGAGGAGCAAAGGAGCCATCTCCCAATGTTCTTTGCCAATGGAGACAAACAGCAATCCTGAAAAAGGCCCCAAGTTCATTTCCACTACTAAGTTTGGGAGCTGAATGGGAATTCAACAAACAAGACAGTTTGACCTAATTATAGCCACATCTTTAAGAACCATCACTCTAGTTAAGCTGGTAATTGTCAGACTCCAAAACCAATACCAGTTAATCTGTGTCCCTCATCAGCCTTTGGCAGCTGGCAGAGTAGAGCTGATGGGAAAAATAAGGCCAACCTTTATTGGCAAATCAACTGCCTGGCATTAACAGAGCCTCTTTCACAGTCCCGCAGTCAGGCTCTACAGACAACCCCCTACATCCAGCAAGAAAACAGGCAGGGAGTGAAAGCAGCAGCTGTTTTACAGTCCCCAACAAGTCTCCAAGAGCTCGCAGGCAGAAGAGCAGAGCCCTGTGCCTGCAAAGGCAACAGGGAGCATTTCAAGTGTCCAAGTAGAATCGCCCAAGATGGAGCTTGTCCAAGGAGTGGGGCTAATGCTGTGGTGTCTGCAAAAAACTCAGCTTTCAGCAGCATTCACTTATGATTCACCAGGCAAGTCACCTTGTCAGCTGCAGCACAGCAGAGTGGGGAGGACCATTTGTTGTGACCTAGCCAGCATCTGCCTGGCTGTCTGGAGGCACACGGTGAGGGAAGGGCAGCCCTGGCCACCTTGGCATCCCTCTGCAGCTGGAGATGGGCTGCCATCCCCAGTCTCACCCAGCTCAGAGAAAGCAAAACAGGAGAACTGACCAAGCCATGAACAACTAGACACCTCTCAGGACAAAGAACAAAGCCACTGCAAGCTACTCGGGACTCTTCAGGCCTTACCCTCTTTCCAGGAGCCGAGATGGATTGGGGTTCTTGACCACTTCCAGGCTTATTTTGTAGGTTTCAGCTTACCGTGGGCTCTGTAGGGCAAGCAAGGGGACAGCCAGCCTTGCTTCATGTGCTCACTTGTGACATTTGGAGGTTTCTTTAAAAGATCAAGTTATAGGAAGGGTGCCAAGCAAGGCTGCCAGCCAAAGCCAGGCTTTAGGATATTATGGAACAATTACTACAGTATTTCTTAAATCCTGGGGGCTAAAAGGCAGCTCAAGTGGGCAGCTAACCCATACCCCCACCCCTCTCAGTGCAGATCAAGTGTACCTGAAGATCCAGGTCAGATGAGCTGCACCTCTTTCTCTGACATCTTCCCCCTCTGCTCTGGGGAGGCTCAGACAGCTCCTCACAAAAACTGCCCCTGTACCTCCAGACCTGCTGTTGAGGAGTTTCCTCCCACTACTCCCTTACTTCTCATCTACAGGGAGGAAGGTAGGAAAGGCTGAACATCCTTTTGTAGCAGGACAGGCCTGAGAGATACGTGCAGGTGTTGACAGATGTGAAGCTTCCCTTTGTCTTCTCCAAAAGGAATCCAGTACCTCTGTCCCTTACAGGTCACGCTCTCCAAACACCTCCTGAGTTTTATCCCAAGCGATGGCTCCTGTCTGGCGTGTGCCATCTGAATCCCCTCCATCACATACACAGGCACCCTGCCCGTGCCAGGACAGGTCTCTGCACAGCCTGCAGTACCTGGCTTTGCTGAATTAACTTCTACAGTTCAAACCCTCCTGCACCCAGACCAGCCCTTGCAGCACGGGAAATCATGTGACACAGGTGTGTCCAAGTCACGGATGGAAATGCTGCCCACACCAGCAAACCTCCATGACATCTCAGGACATCCAGTCTGGCAGCAAGCCCCTGCCAGCCGCAACCCGCAGCAAGGTGGGCCCCTGCCTGCCCGCCCCATCACCAGGGCCCTTCCGTTCCAGCCAGCCCCACGTCCTCACTTGGAAAATGATAAGTGAATTATACTCATTCCCCCCACCCCGGGATGTGCCATGCTTGCTGCCTCTCCCACCCGGCCAGTGACCGCGCTGGGAAACACTGGCAGGCAGCCCGAGGGGGTTTATGCAGAACGGATGGGGTCTCTGTCAAGCAGCACTGGGGAGCACTGGCAGGCATTCCCAGGGGGTTTTTGAGGGACGGACGGGGTCCAGCATCCCGCCGGGCTGACACCGCCTGGGGGCCCGGGGAAGCCAGATCCGCCCGGGCTCTCTCTCCTTCGGAGACGGGAACTAGAGCTGAGCCCGGAGGTTGCCGTAAGGTTAAGGGGATGAGCTGAGAAACCGGGGGCGGAAAATCTCCCTCCGAGCAGGCAGGGCTAGGGCTCAGGCTCTGCTCGGCGGGGGCGGTGGCGGGGCTGTCGCGGCGGGCTCGGCCCACGGGCGCCCGCGGGTCTGCCGTGACCCGGGGGAGGAGCGGGACACACCGGCAGGGGCCGGGCCCTCCCGAGGGGCTGCCAGACGGAGCCTGCACCGCTGAGGGGTGCGGGACACGGCTACACAGCGGGGACCCGCAGCCACGCCTCATCCACCGCCACCCGCAGCGGCGCCCGGGGAGTCGCCACCCTCACACCCACCCACCCGTGACACCCACCCCGCCGTCCCCAGGCCCGGACCCGGCCCGACCCCACCTGCCGCCGCCGCCGCCGCCGCCGCCCCGCTCTCCGCCTCCGTCCAAGATGGCGCCACCCCCCGCCGGCCGCTGCGGGGCGCTCTGACCCGCCCCCGCCGCGCTCCGCGGCCGCGCCCCGCCCCCGACCCGCGGCCCCACCGCCGGGCACCCGCCATGTTTGCTGAGGGCGGTCGGCCCGCTCTTGCCAATGGCGCGCGGGCGGCGGCCGCGCTGCCTCAGCCGCCGGCGGCCATGTCTGTTGCGGGCAGGGATGGCGCCGGGCGCGGCGGGGGTGCTGCGTCGTACCAGCGGCCAGGGTGCTGCCCGTGGGCAGGACGGGCTCTCAAGATAGACCCCACAGACTGACGCGGTCGGGCACTGTGGCGGGACAAGCTTTACTGCCCTTTCCCGAGGAGCCCCGCTTGGGCACGTTCCCAGTTTCCCCACCACCTCTGTGACCTAACCCATAGACAGAGCTCGTGCGGCTGCCGGGCCAGGATTTAGAGAAGGGGAGTGATCCCTGTTCTCAGAGCAGACTTGGTGGTACCACAGCGGGAAGGTGCAACAGACCAGGCTGCACCTTGATCGAACGACTCCGTCCGTGCTCCAGCACACCTAGCGAGAGACAACAGACATAGCCCAAGGGAAAAGGAGAAAATTGCCGGGAGGACCCGCTATCTCCTTCACTTCAGGCTAAGGAGAGAGCGAGACATAGACGAGGGTGGCCACAATCATGCCGATGCTGAAGAGCACCGTGAGGACGTGGGGCACGGCGCTGGAGCGGGCAGGGCGACCGCTGGCCCGAGGCTGCAGGGCCCTGACCACGCGCTGCTGCTGGGTCAGGATGGCCTCCCTGGCGCCCGCCCACGCGCCTGGGCCCCGCAGCCGGTACTGGTACGGCGTGCAGGGCCCAAAGACCACCTCCAGCGCCAGCTTGGGGTCCGTGAGGAACAGGGTGAGCACGTTGGGCTTGACCCCCAGCTGGCAGGCGAGCTCGTCCATGTACGGGATGTAATCCACCTGGATGGTGTGCCGCCGGCTCTTCACGTACCTGTGGGCAGGGAGGGAGGGCAGGCAGGTTTGACGCGGGGGCACGGGGTAAGGGCAGCAGGGCGGTGCTGCGCAGGGGCCTTACCGCTGAGCCATTCTCTCCTTGGTTTGTGTGATTTCAGCCAGCATGTCGGCGGGCGGTGGCAGGCCCTGCAGCCCTGGGCAAAGCGAGGCTGGAGCTGGAGGCTGGGCTGTGCTTCTGCCACCGTCTGGATGGCTCTGCAGCCCAGCCTGGCCTCTGTTGGAATGTGGGGCTTTTGGAACGTGCCACCACGTCAGGAGCAAAGTGGGAGACATGGGCAAAGAAAGTAACAGCAGGAAAGGAAAGGGAGAATGTGGTTGCAGGCAACAGGACCTGTTAGTAGCCCCCACAAGAGAAGAACAGTACAAGAGTTGTAGAAAATGCAAAGCGGGGTTTTGTCCTCATGAATAAGCAAAAGGAAGATAAAAAGCTGAGTGTGGGGAGGCAGCGTATCAGGGGATGCCACCAGCAACAACCCAGTCTTGGTGTGGCTGGGGGAACCCAGCTGCATTGCCCCAACCTGCTTGACGTACCCTTGAAGACACGGGTGGCCCAGCGACACTGGAGCTCAGAGATGGGCATGATGGCACCCAGGGGCTGGATGAAGCCAATGAAAGCCAGCGTCGGCTTCTCTAGGTCAGGAGGGAACATGAATTTGTAGAGAGGGATCTGATTCTCCACCACCTTGAACCCCTCAAGGAATGGGAAGGAGAAGCTGTATCCTGTGGCAAAGACCACAGCATCGACATCTTCCCTGGTGCCATCCTCAAAGATGGCAGATGTCTCTGTGAACTCCTGGATGTTTGGCTTCACCCGCACCCTGCCTGAAATGATGCGGTTGGGCAGGTCATCATTGACGGTCGGGTGCTGGTCAAAGACCCTGGAAGGCACAGACAGACCTTGTTCAGGCCCTGGCAGGAGGATGGCCTTCACTGGAGAAGGTACTTGGGGTGCTGCTGGGGCACTCACCGGTGCTTGGGCTTTAGGCCATAGAGTGTGTGGTCAAAGCGGGCATTCAGCTTCCTCTCCATGAAAAAATTGATGACATTTGGAGGCAGCAGGTACTGGAGGAGCTGCGTGAAGCGACTCATGTAGCTGAAGTCAGAGGGGTACCCACTCTCTGCCACCCGGTGCAGCACCCAGGACCCACGCTTGGTGCTGAGAAAAACCTGGAAGGTGAAGAGAGGTGGCAGCATGGCAGCATCCTCAGACTGGGCTGGGCCCCAGCTGTGCTCCGGGAACAGGGAAGCCAATACAGCTGCTGGGACCACAATAGCCACCCCGGAGGGGATGGGGCGCTTGTGGCCAGGTACTGGAGGGAGGGGAGCCCACAGGGGATGGTGGGGGATGATCAGTGCCTTCTGGGGTCCCATCCCCGTGAGCTCCCCCAGCACACCTGCTTGGCTGAGTGGCTCAGCTCCACTGCGATATCGATGCCTGAATTCCCGATGCCAACCACAACCACCTGCTTTCCCAAAAAGGGCTGAGGGCTCTTGTAGTCCCGGCTGTGCAGGTACCAGCCCTCAAACTTTTCCAGCCCTGGAAGAGAGAAGAAAGCCATGCTGGGCTCGGGTGTGGGACAGGAGGGTGGCTGCCCCCTGTTCAGACTGGTGGTGTGTTTTGGGAACAAGCTAGGACCAAAGTGATCAACAGGAGTTATGCAGCCCTGGGGTAGTGCCCAGAAAGGTGGTGGCATCTCCAGCATGGAAGACACTCAGCATAGCCCTGAGCATCCTGCTCTGGCTTTGGGACTGGCTTGGCTTGGAACAGGGCTTGGACTGGAGAATTCCATGCTTCCATCCCAAAATTCTGCTGCAGGTCCTGTCTTGTGCCATGCATTGCTGGTAGAGGAACAACAAAGGTCCGTGTCATCTTGCCAGACCCTGGTGACAGTATGCTCCAGCCCATTCCCCAGCCAAAGAGGGTCTCCACAGCTGAAAACCCTCCAGGGCATTTTCCCCTGGCACCCAGAGGAGAAGCCCACCACCAGTGCTGAGCCCTCCAGCCTTGGTGAGGAGTTGGAGAGCCTAGCAGGTGCTTTGCCAGCAACATGGAGAGGGAGCCTGTCTCAGGTGGGCGAGGCACACTGGCAGCGGTGACATCTGCCAGCAGGATGCTTTCGATACTCATGCAATCCCACCTGGTGTGTTAAGCTGCAAAGGCATTTAGGGATGTCAGGGAGCAGGCAAGCAAGCAGCCCACAGGCAGTACCTGGGAAGGAGCTGAGCGGGAGGTGTGCGTCGGTGTGGTGCCCACTGCACACCAGCACGGCGTCGAAGACAGCTGCCTCCTGCTTCCCCTCGCTCTCCGTCACCACCTCCCACTGCCCGCTGCTGGCGAAGTCGGGGCGCTTGGACACGCGGCACACGCTGGTCTGGGCACAGGGGGAGCGGTGTCAGGCACCCTGTGCCCCCTGTTCCCGCTGCCACCTCCCCCTCGGCCCCCCAGCTCTCACCCTGAAGCGGATGTGGCGGAGCAGGTCGAAGTGCTGGGCGTACATGCGGAAGTACTCCATGATCTTGGAGTTGTGCATGTAGTTGGGGAAGTCCTCAGGGATGGGGAAGTCACTGAAGCACATCATCTCCTTGGAGGTGTTGATGATGACGGAGCGGTAGATGCTGGCACGGCCGTCCTCGGGGTGCTCCTGTGGGAGCGGGGCACAGTTCAGTGCTGGCCAGGGACTGCAGGGCTACCTGCCCGCCCTGCCTGGCACCTCCCCTGTGAGTGCAGGATTAAGCCACAGGTGGTTGTAGCACCCATCCCTGCATCCAGCACTCTCCCGTGGGTGAGACCCCCACCCCAAAAAACAGGGAAGAGGTAGGTCCAGTGTTACAATGTAAGATGTAACTAAAAGTATGTATTCTATTATCATCTTCACCAGCTATTAAAGCAGTGGGGCAGTGCTCGTTATCTCCTACTATGACTCATCCCTGATAATTCCCTCTGAGGCTGTCTCTGTTTAAGGGGCTATCAAGGACCCACCACCTGACTCACAGAATTACATCAGCCCATTGTGAGCTGCTCCGCCCAGGGGGAGGAGCCAAGCATTCCCACCTGGGTGTAATCTGGGGTTTGGAACAGCGCAAGCAGCCCTTACCTACCAGATTCCCAGAGGACAAGAGCTACATAACCACCACTGGACGTTCAGAGGAGGACCAGACCTTCCTACAGCATCACCACTTCAACAGAACTGCTTCAAAGAGGACTGCAGCCACCACTTAATTGGACTGGTACCACCACCCTGCCCGGCAGGGTGTCAGGTCAAGCCAGTATTTTTGTATTATTGTCTTGTTATATATACTAGTAAAGAACTGTTATCCCTATTTCTCATATAATTGCCTGAAAGCCCCTTAATTTCAAAATTATAGTGATTCAGAGGGAAGGGGGTTACATTTTCTATTCCAAGAGAGGCTCCTGCCTTCCTTAGCAGACACCTGTCTTTCAAACCAAGACATCTGGACTGGCAGGAGCCAGGCAGTGGTGACAGTGGGTCATGGTGGTCTTGTGCCTCAGTTTCCCCACTTCCACTCCTTGCCCCTATGAGGTGGCACATTCCCAAAGCTCCTGTGGTGTCGGGGTCCCTCCCCCCGCCGTGTAGCCCTGGGAGAGGGGCCCTGAGGGCACAGACACGGGGTTCCCCTGCCCCTGCTCAGCCTCGTTCCCGTTGGTTGGTTTGTGTTCCCTGCGCGGGCAGGGACCCTCAGCCCGGACTGTGAGGGTTCCTCGGCAGAGCCCCGGCCGTGCGGCTGGAGAAATAAACATCTCTGAAACATCTACCAAGAATCTGTCCATAGATATTTCTTTTCCACGGGACTCCTGGTTTGATATATGCGTGTTACAGTAATCCCCGCTGTAACGCTGTGGTGCTGTTGCCCCGGCAGCCACATCAGGTCTCGCTGGTTGTGGAGCCAGCTCCAGTGCTTTCTGCTGAGTGGCTGCTCCTGCTTGCCAGGTCTGTACCTTGGCAGCTGGATGCTGCTGCTCTGATTCTGCTACACCAGCTCTGTCCTTGACACATCACAGGTATAACCAGCAGACTGTGACTGATCCACCCCAGACCCCACTCTGGCATGGGGCCATGTGTGTCTCCCCAGGGCTCTCCCACACGCATATTGGGCATGGTGGGAACACTGATCATCTTGTTGGTGGGTCCATGGGATAAAATTCAGCAGCCTCATTAGGTGGGGGCAGAGACAAACTCCAGGACTGCTCCAAGGCAGGGAGAGTCCAGGCACAGAGAAGGCAGCACTCGGTGTCTCTATGTGGGCGAGTGGCAGAGAAGCAGGGAGAGGAGCAATCTTGATTCCCAGAAAGGCCTGGGCAGGACAGAGACTGGGACAGACAGGGGATCAGATATGACAGGTAGGAAGGGGCTGGGAGCCACCAAGAGCAAAACAGCAGAGGAAGGGGTAGATGAGACTGGGAAGGGAGGGATGGGAAAGGGAAGTCTGAGCTGGGGGAGCAAGCCATGGAGTGAAGTCCTTGAGGACGCTTCATCCTGCTGCTGGTGAGCAGGAGTTGGGTCCTACGTGTCTGACACACCAGCTGGCACCATGCTGCCAAAGCAGGTTTACTTTCCTGTGGTTTTCCTTGGAAACCTGCCTGCTGCATGCATGCAAAGCAGGGGAGTGGTGCGTCCTTATCTGCCAAGGAGCGATCCCAGTCCCATCTGTGCTGCTGCCGCCTGACAGGCTGGCTGCGCGGGGCTTACCTCGAAGCGCCAGAGCCCCCCGATGTCCTTGCTCCTCTCAAAGCAGGTAGGCTCCAGCCCCTCATCCAGGCAGCATTTCAGGGTGCACAGGCCAGAGGCACCGGCACCGATGATAGCTACTCTCCGGGCAGCCATGTCCCACGGTGTGGTGGTGGCAGGGATGCTGGAGAAGCCGTGGCCAAGAGCAAAACACACTTGAAGGGGGGTTGCGGAACCAGGCAGATCCCACCAGGGAGGCTGTCCCTGTGCTTCCTGTGGGTGGCTGAGGTCAGCTGGGGTGTCACAAGACGTGCTTATTTCAGACATGATCTACAGGTTTCCCCCACTGCCCTGCCACGCCTCCCGCCTGTGCCTGCCCGCCGCAAGATGCACATTATGTTCTGTAAACTCTTAAAGACGCCGATATTGCCCCATGACTTGCTGGGCAGGGCAGAGATGTGGCTGTGCTTCAGATTTTGGCAGGTTGTGGTGTGGAAAACAAACCTAGGGGAGGATCAGGGGGCTGGCATGACCAGTCCAGGCGTGTGGTGGCCAGGACCCCCATCCTTTACCCACTCTGGGTCCCCAGCCCACCCAACCACCTTCTGGAGGGCTGTGTGCAGGGGAAGAGAGTGGCACTGAGCCGTGCCGCTGTGACCGCTGGGACCCGCTCCCGCAGCACGCATCCTGAGAGAGGCTGTCATGCTGTGGAACGTGTGTGCATCAGCCCATGCTATTGTGGGCCAGCGACTCAAGGCCGATCTCAAACCTGTGAGCATTCTCACAGCACATGGAGGGTCGTGATGGTGTCAGTAACAGGATGGACACTTGGCTGTTTAATGCATTTATCTAGTTAGAAAGTGTGCTGTGCCTTTGCTGCTTAGCTCTGGTGCAAGCGTGGCAATACTGGCATGGCTGGGTTACAGAAAGGCCCGGAGTGCTGGCTGAGAGGGACTGGAATTTAGCCTGCAGTGAGCAGGTTTCCTCCTCTGTCCCTGACGGCACTCCCCCGGGGCAGGTGCAGAGCAGGAGCCCAAGCATTATTTTGGCAGCTGGGGAGGCTCTGTGCATCCCGAGCTCATGGTGTGGTCACAGCCTCCTGGCAGGAGGAAAGGTTCTGCCACCACTGGGGTGCACAGGCTGCCAAGGGGCAGGTGTGGCCAGCCAACCCCCAGCACATTGCACAGCCTCCCTTCCCATGCTTGCAGAGCACCTACAAGTAAGCAAAAACAGCTGCCAGGATGGCCATGGCCCCGACTAGCTTGAAGATGAGGGGCATGGCAGGGGCTGAGGTGCTCTCTTCCACGTGCCGTGTCTGCAGGGGCTTGAGGATGCGCTGCTGCTGGGTCAGGATGGCCTCCCTGGCGCCCGCCCACGCGCCTGGGCCCCGCAGCCGATACTGGTACGGCGTGCAGGGCCCAAAGACCACCTCCAGCGCCAGCTTGGGGTCCGTGAGGAACAGGGTGAGCACGTTGGGCTTGACCCCCAGCTGGCAGGCGAGCTCGTCCATGTACGGGATGTAATCCACCTGGATGGTGTGCCGCTGGCTCTTCACGTACCTGTGGGCAGGGAGGGAGGACAGGCAGGTAGGTGCTGGAAGCAGAGCTGGCAGATGCCCTGCATACCAGGAAGGCGGTGTTGGACAGACTGGACTGCGGGCAGTGTGGCCAACCACATCCCTGCCCTCTGTTGGCTCACACACAAATGTACCAGGATGCATCCATGGGACAGGATGGATGCCCGTAAGCAGCTGTGCCAAAGGCAGCCCCTTGGTGCTCCCACAGGGATCTTACCGCTTTGCCATCACTTCTTTCTTCTGCTCGATGTCAGCCTCCATGTCGTGCCGTGGGGGCAGCTCATTCAGCCCTGGGGAGAGTAAGACACAGCGGCCACTGTGGTGCTGCCCTTGCCTGGGTGCTGTGCCTCTGCCAGCACCACTGTGGTGTGTGGTCTGGCACCTGAGGCATGTCCAAGTGCCTTGGGATGGGGAGGAGCAGTCTGTGGAGCTGAGGGTATGGATTGTCCCTGTCCCTCTCAGACAAGAGGCCATCGCACTGTGACAGCTGCAAGGCAGCCATGCCATCACCATAGCCAGGATGGCACAACCAGCTGCTGTCTCCTTGACATGGCTGGGCATCATCTGCCCTCACTCCAGGGCTGCATCCACAGGGCAGGTTTGCCTGACTTACCCTTGAAGACACGGGTGGCCCAGCGACACTGGAGCTCAGAGATGGGCATGATGGCACCCAGGGGCTGGATGAGGCCGATGAAAGCCAGCGTCGGCTTCTCCAGGTCAGGGGGGAACACGTATTTGTAGAGGGAAATCTGGTTCTCCACCACCTTCACGCAGCCCTCGAGGAATGGGAAGGAGAAGCTGTATCCTGTGGCAAAAACTACGGCATCAATATCCTCTCTGGTGCCGTCCTCAAAGATGGCAGATGTCTCCGTGAACTCTCGGACGTTTGGCTTCACCTGCACCCTTCCTGAAATGATGCGGTTGGGCAGGTCATCATTGACAGTCGGGTGCTGGTGAAGGACCCTGGAAGGTGCAAGGAGCCATCAGGCCACTGAGAAGGGAGCGTTTCTGTTCAGTATCCCGCTCCAGTTGCTGCTCCCTGCTCTGGGAATGCTCATCCCCAGGGATGCTTGACAGCTGCCCCTGCGGTGGTGTCTCCAAGAGTCCTTGGAACGGGCAGTGGTGGCTCCCTCACACACTGCCTGGGCACAACAAAACTATTAACCCAGCCCAAGCACAGGGAGCATGGAATGGCCAAACTGGGCAGGACACAGAGGGAGGCAGACGGTCCCTTCTGGGCAGGGGGAGTGTTTGCTGATACCTGTGCTTTGGCTTCAGGCCATAGCGTGAGTGGTCAAACCTGGCATTCAGCTTCTTCTCCATGTAGTCACATGCCATGGATGAGCTGACCAGCTCCTGCAGGAATGTCTTCACGCGGGTGGTTAAGATGGTGTCGATGGGGTAGCCCCGATCTCCAACGCGGTTGAGGATCCACGCACCCCGGCGGGTGCTAAGGAAGACCTAGACAAGGAATAAGGATCACTTCCTGAAGGCAGTGATGGTGCTGGGAGGGCTGCCCTGTGGGGGACAAGCCCTTGCCCTGGGATCTCTCTGCTTTTTGCTGCCCAAGCACTGGGTAAAGACCCGGAGGGCAGAGGGAGCTGGTGATTGGCATCTTGCAGGGGAGTGGGACCAAGTCTCAATTGCCTGGCAGCTAGGATTGGCAGGTGCCAGCATGGCCAAACACAGTAAGTGCTGGCATGGAGCAGCAGCTGTACAAGTGCCTTGGTGCTGGTGTCCTTGTGGAACTGGCAGTGTCCCACAGGGGCTGGCCTGCCTGCCAGGACCCCACTCCTGCTGCTCACCTGTTGGGCTGTTTGGCTGATCTCCACAGCCAGGTCTGACCCCGAATTCCCGATTCCGATGACAACAACCTTTTTGTTTGTGAAAGCCTGAGCATCCTTGTAGTCTCGGCTGTGGAGACACTGGCCCTTGAATTTCTCAATTCCTGTGAGCAGGAAGGAGGGATGCTTGGCTTCCTGGTGCCAGGTTGGAGGATCACCCCCCTAAAGACTGGAGATGCTCCCTTGCCCCACCAAACCATTCCTGGGGAGCATAGGAGCGCTCCTAGAGTCAAAGCAAGGCGGGGAAATGCTGGGGCCAGGAGGGAAAGCGGCAGGGAGAATAGGGACTGGCATGGACGAGCTTTTAAGAGCATCTCCTCATGCCAGTGTGCAGGGCAGTACCTGGGAAGGAGCTGAGCGGGAGGTGTGCGTCGGTGTGGTGCCCACTGCACACCAGCACGGCGTCGAAGACAGCTGCCTCCTGCTTCCCCTCGCTCTCCATCACCACCTCCCACTGCCCGCTGCTGGCGAAGTCGGGGCGCTTGGACACGCGGCACACGCTGGTCTGGGCACAGGGGGAGCGGTGTCAGGCACCCTGTGCCCCCTGTTCCCGCTGCCACCTCCCCCTCGGCCCCCCAGCTCTCACCCTGAAGCGGATGTGGCGGAGCAGGTCGAAGTGCTGGGCGTACATGCGGAAGTACTCCATGATCTTGGAGTTGTGCATGTAGTTGGGGAAGTCCTCAGGGATGGGGAAGTCACTGAAGCACATCATCTCTTTGGAGGTGTTGATGATGACGGAGCGGTAGATGCTGGCACGGCCGTCCTCGGGGCGCTCCTGTGGGAGTGGGGTAACAGTTCAGTGCTGGCCAGGGGACTGACAGGGAAGGATGGCTGGGGCTGATGAGGTGCTCCTTTTCATGGAGCCCCTGCCCTCAGTCTCACCCAGAGGATCCCACTGTGGCCGGTTGCCACCCCACCAGCCACCACCGACCCCTGAGGGTCACCGAGCTGACCCCAAGCAGGACACGTGGCCAGCAGGCTTTACCTCAAACCTCCAGAGGCCTCCGATGTCGCCAGTCCTCTCGAAGCAGACGGGCTCCAGCCCCTCCTGCAGGCAGGCTTTGATGGCGCACAGCCCGCTGCTGCCCCCGCCGATGATGGCCACCTTCTTTGCCATGCTGCGCTTCACCACCGGCTCTCTGCCTGGGGACAGCGTCGGACAGCGGGGCTGAGTGACCAGGGATGCAACTGTGCAGAACTTCGACCTTGGGGCACCAAAGAGGTCCCAAGAGAGGTAGCTCCTCAAAGTTTGTCTGGGGTTATAAAGCAACTGTTGTCCCCCACCAGGCGTGGATCTGGCCAGTGCTGGGTTTTGCACTGTTGTGGTGTTGTCTCTGGATGCCCCGGGAGGAAATCCTACCGAGTGTCAGGGAGACTCAAAATCTCCCTGCCCATGCCAAGTCCCGGCGATGGAGGTGCCCTGGAGTGCTGTGCCCTACTGTGGGGACCGACGGCTCCCTCCCAGGCGGGTGACAGCCCCTCAGCCTGCCCTTTGGGCTCTCCCTTCCCCGGGAGGCTCCTGCTGTGCTATCCCGATGCCCGCTGCGTGCCGGCAGCGCGGGGGACACCCTTCACCGACCTGCGGCCGCGGGATGCGCAGCCCACGGAAGGCTGGCGACAGGCACGGAGCCGTGCGAGGGTCTCTGCCGCGCTGCCCCGACCCGCGCCGCCCGACCGCGGCCTGGCTTTATGGTGCGCAGCGTCCGGGAGCGAGGCCGCCCCCTCCATCACTCCTCCCACGAGCCCGGGGAAAGGAAGCCAGAACTCGGCTTGCTCCCGGCCGCCTGCTTGGCTGTTCCGGCAGAGGTGTCGCCGCAGTCTCGGACGGCGGCCTAAGGAGTCATCCCAGGCGCTGGCGCGGGGACACGGACACGCAGCCTATCCTTGTGGTTGTGTGCTTGGTAAACAAACGCTGTCCTGGACTTCTACCCCAGGATTATCAGGATCAGTCCAACCCCGGTTATGCTGATACCCGGGGTCACACACGGCTCTGGCTGCTCCAGTGGCAGCCGGCACTGTATCGCCCACATCCCCTCTGCCTCTGGGCTGGACATGTCGGCACACGGCTCGCTCCTGAGCTAGCAGAGTCCTTGGGGCCAGTGGAACCCCGGTCCGAGGAGCACCACGCTGTTGGGGTGTCACTGGTGTGAGGGTGGTGGGACCAGTAAGGAAAAGGTTGCAGGAGGCAACAGACCAGGGGGATCCAGAGCTCTCTGCTGTCTCCTGGCACACTCGCAGCCAGATAGCCCCTGAGGACTGCAGAGGAAATTTGCTCTCTCCTGTCCAGGGAACTTTGCCGTAGAGCTGAGCAAGGCATAGGGGCCAAGCTCCGCAGCTGAAATGGTTTTAACCTTCTAAAACTCATAGTATTATATTTGCAGTAAGCTTAATAAAGCTCTTTCTGTCCCTCACTGTTGGCAAGGGCTGATCTCTTGTCTGGGGCAGAGGTGCTGAGCTGCCAACCCACACTCTGTACCTGCCCGCCAAAAAGCATCAAAAGCACCTTACCAAGCAAGGGGTCAGCACGGGAATGAAGAGGAGGCACCACTGGCAGTGCTGCTCTTCCTGCTCTGCTGTCAGCTGGCTTCTCACTCTTTTGGAAGCTCTGCACGAACTGCCCAAGTGTGACAGGTACAGGGGACCTCTTTGAGCTCTCAACCGCTCTGCTGGGCTATAAAACCTTTGTGCACAGTTGCCTCTGAATTTGCCCTTCTCCCGACAGGAGGCTGCATTGCCCTGGACTTTACCCCCCTGCATCTGGACTCATAGCCCACACAAACTCTGCTGTCGGCCACCAAGATCATGCCAGGATATTTTGGTCAAGGCCAGCTGGTTGATACCTGTGGAAAAGTCACAGCTCCCCATACCTGGCAAGCACCCAGGATGTAGAGTGTGGCCAGCAGTGTCTGCTGTACAGTCTCTGCTCTGGGCTTCCACAGTGGGCAGAAACGCTGTGGGACAAGTGGAGCAGAAAGCTCCTGTCCTATCAGTGAGTTGGCACCCATACTGGAGCAGTGACAAATGACAAGCACAGAAGGAGACCAAAGGTCTCTCTGGTGGAGCGGGAGAGAAGCAGAGAAGTCAGAGAGTGGCCAGGCAGCCTGTGACCCAGCAGCAGGGCTGTGCAGTGGTGGGTGCCACCAGGATCTCACGGAGGGTCCTGCAAGTGAGTCAAGAGCAACTTTTGGCACACACATGTATGTGGGAGCCACAGATGCACAGGTTTGCTGCCGTACCCTCCATGATGTAGAGAGGAAGACCCCAACAGCTCTAAGAACAGACTCTAAGTGCAGACAAAAAACACTCTCTGTTTTGGAAAAGGTAGAACAAAGATGTTTTGGCACAGCACCAAGCCCTGTCCACCCCAGAGTGTGCCACCTGCCTGTGCTCCCTCAGCCACCACAGGGCTGGTCTCTGCCTTGCGGCAGGAGGGCTGGCCGGGGTGTCTGGATGTTGCCATGCACATGCTGGACTGGCCCAGCTGGCTGCCAGGCGTGTAGTGCAACCCAGGGGATTATATTTTGGTCACTGGAGCACCAACCCAGACCTGGCAGCTTCACTGGCTCACCTTGTCAGTGGGTCAGGGCTCGGCTCCACAGGACCCCCGTCACGTCAAGCACTTTCATTTCAGCCCCTGTACAACTGACAGGCACTGACAGGGTGCTCATACCAGCAGCCATCAGGCTGTTCCTGCACACTCCACCTGGGAGAACAGCACATTTAAACACTGCCTGCTCTTAATACGACTTAATTGGTGCTCTCCAGGGCCTGAGTTCACCAATAGACCTCAGTGACCACAGAGAGCCTCACCTGGGCCAAATCCCTCCACCCACATGCCAGGAGTACTGTTTAAGCTCATTATTTGAGCTCAGTCCAGAGCCCTCACTCCCTGCCTGGCTGTGGTCCCTGATAATGTGCATTCTATGATTTTCTGGCTCAGTCTTGGCTCCAGCTCATTGCAGAGGCTCCTTGTGGTCCCCTCCTGCCAAGGACCAGCAGCCCTCTGTGAAAAACAGGCTGCCAGTGGTGCCAGGGGAGGAGAGCCAGCCTGCCTGCACAGGGAACTGTGGCAGTGGCTGACAGAGCCAGGGCCTCTTGCTGCAGGAGGTGCAAGCAAGGCTCAGACCTGGGGCTGGGTGTATTTCTGGGCTGGCTCTGCAGGACTCTCTGCAACCTGGAATATGCTAACGATCAGGAATTGCTGTGAATGCATTGTACCCCCTGAGAGACTGAAAGTCCTGTGGAGGGAAAAAGGAACTGGGAAGCTCTGGACAAAAGCTGCACGAGCAGGCTGCTGCTGGGAGCTGCTTCCCCTGTTACCCACCGGATGATCAATCCTTCAGTCCCACTATTCTTTCCCCATGGCTCTGGGAGCCGTGTGCTCAATATCTGGCCTTAGTGCAGCACTTAAATTGAGAGCAATATGGAAGAGATTGCTTAGGAAAGCAAAGCTCTTTCTAACTGTGAGGAGAGACCCCCATGGGTCCCCTCCAGGCAGGTGTTGTAGAGCAGGCTGTGCAGGGTATACTTATGACAGCAGCATGAACAGTGTATTTATAGGATACAGATACAGGGGTGATTGTAGAGAAACCTCTGCAAGTCACAGCTACCATGTACACCATGGGCTATTGCAGGTGCCCAGTGAGCGCATGCAGATTCACAGTATTAGCAGTGAGCTGCCGGATGAGTGTGCTGAGCCCTCCCCAGGCTCTGCAGAGACCGGTTTTTGTCACCAGAGAAGAGTCAGTGCAGACCCTGCCTGACAGCTGACCAGGAGGGCAAGAAAGCACCAGACATCTGAGTGCAGGCCCTGGAGCCTGCAGCACAGCTCGTGTAGAAGTCTTGGCCAGACTGATGTGGTTTAGGATGCGAGTTCAAGTCCCAGAATCCCCTTCCTGTGCGTGCTCAGAACACCAGCACACGGCCCCTGCTTTGTGATGAAGCCAGCGGTCGGTCAGTGGCTCCAGAGCGCGAAGAGGGCGGGTGCGGTGGCCGGGGACAGCCAGCAGTGCTCCACCATGCCGTACAGTGCATAGCCCAGCAGCAGCCCGAAGAGCACGTCCGTCATGTTGTGCCTGCCCAGCATGACCCGGGAGATGCTGACGATGAGAGCCCAGAGCACCACGAGCACACGCAGCGGGACGGCCAGGACCAGGTGGCGCAGGATGAAGCGGCAGACGAGAGCGGCCCTGGTGGCGTGGCCCGAGGGGAAAGAGTACTTGTCCACAGAGATGGTGACGAACATGTCCATCTTGTTGTGGGTGGGCCGCGGCCGCTTGACGAGCCCCTTCACCACTGCCACCATCACCAGGTCCAGCAGCAACGCTGGGAGAGACAGGAACAGGGGGTTACTTAAAGCAGAGCGATGGGTTAAGGGAGCACTTGGCTGCTCAAAGCTGCCAGAGGGCAGCGTTATTCCCCACAGCTGCAATACCCAGGAACGGAGAGCACAGCACCCAGCTGCTCCTGGTCTTCTGCAGCAGCATGAGCACATCCTCCACCTCTACTCCTCTGCACACATCCCTCCTGCCCCGCCAGACCCTTGGCCTGCCACAGCCAACAGGGCTCTGCCCAGCCTGCACCCCAGGGCTTTTCTCTCTGCGCAAAATCTGATCTTGCCATGACTTGGGGCTCAATCTGCTCCTTAATCTGAAGGCAGCACAGGCATTAAGTCCCCACAGCTCCCTTCCTGGTAGTGCTGACTCTGCATTGCTCTGTCTACCCTGGTGACTGGGGTCAAAACAGCTGGGTGAATGATCAACCCTCTCTACTAAGGCACAGGTCAGTGGGAAAGGCTCAGAGTTGGTGTGGTGCCAGGGTTCCTGGGATGTGGCTTCTCCCTGCTGCTGGGGAAAAAGTTAACCATGCTTTGGTTTCCAAGAGATGATTAAAGGACAATTTATGGTGGCTTGCCTCCTGAGAGCCAAAGGCTGTTGTAATAGAAAAGGCAAAGTACCTGTGGTAAGTGTTCAGCCAGTACTTGGCAAGAGCAGCTTCTCATGTAGGGCAGAGGGTGCTTTCTCCATCCCTGTTAGCTCATCTTAGCACAGCACTCACAGCCAAGGCTACTTCTTCCAGGGAAGTTGTGTAAGAGACCAACTTCTGTTTGTTCTAAGACTTGTTTCTGGACACTAAATCTTTTGGTCACTTCAGTTCATTTCCTTTGGTTAATCATTTAAGAACAAATTTCCTTTTTTTTTTCACATGTAAGTCTAGATCGATTGCTTCTTCTCTTTCTACACAGGATTTGGGAGATTCAAGTTGGACATGAGGGAATCCTCCTTCCCCACATGGGTGCTGCAGCCCTGGGACAGTTTCCCAAAGAGGTGGGTGGCTCTGGCCCAGAGCACTGAGGTCTGGACAAGGCCCTGGTGCTGGGACAGATCTCCATGGAGCAGAAGTTAGGCTGGAGGCCCCCACAGCCCTTCCCACAGCTCTGCTGTGGGGCTGTAATTTAACCGTGTGCTGCTAGATGAGAAAGATGCACAAACCTACGTTTCCCACCAAGCAAATTTCAATTCAAATTCTAAGTGTGAGATCCTAATTATTTGCAACTTAATACAAGAGTAACAACAAGGAATCTGAGAAAGTCTGGTGCTCTGGAGGTACTACAGTTTCTAAATAAGCAAAAAGGAGTACTCTTAAACATGCCTAGGCTACTCTGTGTGTGTGTGTCTAATACTACACCACGCCAGATTAACATTCATGCTTTAAATCAAGTTTTCTCACTGGCTGGTACAGAACAATCCACCAAGGCCCTGCCTGCAGGGATCCAAGGGTGAACGTCTGTGTGCCAGAGCAGCTTTCCAGGGAAAGGGCTGGTGTCTCAACACTAGGAAGCTGCACCAAGAATGTGCTGTTCTGACAAGCTTGAAGAGCTAAACGAGGCTTCATCCCTGAGAGTTTTTTATAACTGCAGGAGCAGTTAAGCTGTCGAGAGTTTTGCAGTGCGTGGTTGCAGTGGTGACAGATGAGTTGTACCGGTGCCACCACGCCCTTAAGATGTAGGGTCACTCCCTTTGCTACCAGGCATCCCAGATGAGCCTGCACAGGTTGCTCAAAATCAGCTGCTGTCCTCGGGACTTAGGTTTACCCAGCTCTGCCCCACCCCTCGGGCCCCCCTCCCCAGCCCCTGCCTGCAGAACCCCGGGGCGAGCCCCCCGCCTCACCAAAGAGCAGGTTGAGCAGCACCTCCCTGGCTGCCGAGCTGTCACTCTGGCAGAGCCCGTAGAAGGTGCCGAGCAGCCAGGGGATGCCATGCCCCGACACCTCCACGACCTTCATGAGGGGGCGGGCGCTGCCCCAGGCCGAGCCCTCTCCAGCGCACACGCCCAGGCGCTTGGAGGCCCAGAGGTCGATGGCGAGCAGGGAGCTGAGGGCGATGCCCACGAAGGACGGGTTCAGCTTCATGCAGTCCTCCTCGGGCAGCGGGGCGGCCGCGGCGCCGCTGGACTCCTTGCGGCGGGAGGGGCTGTCGGGGGCGGCGGGCCCGCGCTGGCTCAGGGACAGGAACTCCAGGCGGCCGCCGCTGCCGCCGGCGCGTCGCTCGCGGCTGCTCCGGGGGCTCGGCATGGCGACGGGAGGCGGCCTGCGGGAGGCCGGCGCCGGTCACCCGCTGCTGGGCCCGCTCGGGACCCAGCATGTCACCCTGCCCGGGGCCGCCTCCCTCTCCCCCTCCCCGCGCCCTGGCCGGTACCCCCCCGCCCCGCGCTACCGCACCGCCGGGGCGCGGTTCCCCCCCTCTCGGTGCGTCCCCGGCGTGTCCCCAAGGACGCGGCGGGTGCGGTGCGCCCGCGCTTCCCCCGGTACCGGGTGGCCCCGGCGCCGCTTCCGCTTCCTGTTCCGCTTCCGCCCGTGACGCACGTGGTCGCCGCGGAGCCCCCGGCGCGCCCCGCCCACCGGCGTGCACGTGCCCGCCTCGGCCGGCATACGGCGGCCGGCGAGGGCCGCAAGAGGCGCGGCGGCAGCGGCGCCTTCGCCGTGCCGGCGCCGGTGCGGGCGCCGTGCAGCGGGCGGCGATGCGCGGCGGGCGGGCGGCGGCGGGACCGGCCGCCCCCCCGGGCCCGCGGTGACGGCGGCTCGGCCGCGGCCATGGGGTGCCTGCAGAGCGTGGCCTGCAAGGCGCGGGTGCGCCGGGAGCAGATCGTGGTGTCGGACGTGTCGGCCACCATCGAGCCGGCGGCCACGGCCATCGAGGAGAGCTCGCCGGTGGTGCTGCGGTACCGCACGCCCTACTTCCGCGCCTCCGCCCGCGTCCTCATGCCGCCCATCGCCCGGCGGCACACCTGGGTGGTGGGCTGGATCCAGGCCTGCAACCACATGGAGTTCTACAACACCTACAGCGACCTCGGCGTGTAAGCACCGCGGGCGGGCACGGGGCCGGGCACGGCACCGGGGATGGGGGCACGGGGGCCTGGGCGGGCTCCGGGCTGCGTACGGCGTTGGCTCCCCGGTGCGGGCACCTGCCCTGCTTCGCCCGCAGGCACCCTTGTGCTGCACCCCCGGCGCCCCGTGCTGCACCCCCGGCGCCACGTGCTGCCCCTCTACCCCACCTCCGCTGCCGCAGCCACGCACGGGCAACACCTTCACCCCAGCACCCTCTCCCCGACGCCACAATTCCTGCTCCTCGCGCCCCACAGCGGCTCCTGCACCATGCTGGTGGCCTGGAGATCGCCCTTCCGAGGGCTTTGCGGCCGCTGTCTCCCACCAAGCACCGTTTTTTCTTTGGGACTTGGACGTGAGCGCGGGCAGTGCTGGGGGAGTTGCCCCCTTGGCTTGTGTTAGAAGAAGGAAAGGTTGCGGTGCTTGGCAGAAGTGGTGGCTGGAAAACAGCCTTTCCCAAGGCTGAGTGTACGGGTGACTTGTGGGGATGCTGGGAGGCTCTGTGTCCGTGTCTCATGCCTTTTGAAAGAGGTGGTGCAAGACGGGAGATGTCCAGAGGGGTCTGTTCTGTAGCTCGTTGGTGGGCTCCTGCTGCTGGTGCCACAGATGTGGGTGCTGGGGGAGCAGCAGGCCCTTATGCTGCCTGCTTGCATCCTTGTATCGTGTCAGATTGGTGTGTGTGGGGCACTGGAGCACTTGGGGACATTGGAGTGAGTGGAGGTCATCATTTGGGGGGGAGGCAGAAGTGTGGCGCCAGCCCCTCTGCTCCAACACTACTCCCTTGTAATTGCCATGCAGGCCTTGCCATAGCCACACAGTGTTGGTAACATGGTCAGCAGCAAAGATTTGGGCTGAATTCCACCCCCCAGCCATATTGCAGGGATTTTGTTGTGCCAGTGGCAAGGCATAATTGTGGGATTTAATTGTTGTGCATGTCTCTGTATTTAAGGTATAAAAATTGCAGACCTCTTGGTTGGGGTTGCAGACAGGCTGGGCCATTGCCCTGGTCAGGGTGCTGCAGCTGGTGGATTGGGAAGGCTGTGCTCCAGTGCAGGAGCCGATTAAAGAGAGAGTGACCCCAAGGAGCCTCAGCAGTGGGTTTTGGCCCAGTCAGTTTAATTGCAGGTTAATTAAAATGGTATTGTGTTGGCAGAGCAAAGGCTTGAGCTGGACACGTGGGTCTCAGTAAAGGAACAGAAGCTGAATTTGTTCTTCAGGTTGTCCCTGAGAGTTTGCTGCTGGCAGGGAGAGGGTCCCTGTGTTGCTGGCTTCCCCATCCCTCACTGGGCACTGTTTCTGACATTTCCCTGCTCACCTTTCTCTTCCCATTCACTAGGTCAAGCTGGGAGCTGCCTGACCTGCGAGAAGGAAGAGTAAAAGCCATCAGTGACTCGGATGGTGTGAGCTACCCCTGGTATGGAAACACCACAGAAACCGTGACCCTGGTCGGGCCCACTAACAAGATCTCCAGGTTCTCGGTGAGCATGAATGACAATTTCTACCCTAGTGTGACGTGGGCTGTCCCTGTGAGCAACAGTAACGTGCCATTGCTGACCAGGATTAAAAGGGACCAGAGCTTTACCACGTGGCTCGTGGCCATGAACACAACCACCAAGGAGAAGATCATCTTGCAGACTATAAAGTGGAGGATGCGAGTGGACATTGAGGTCGATCCCATGCAGCTGCTGGGGCAGCGGGCACGGCTGGTGGGAAGGACTCAGCAGGAGCAGCCGCGGATCCTCAGCAGGATGGAGCCCATCCCACCAAACGCACTAGTGAAGCCCAACGCCAACGACGCCCAGGTCCTCATGTGGAGACCCAAGCGAGGGCAGCCCATAGTCGTGATACCTCCCAAGTAGGGTAGTGCCAGGCATGCACGTGAGGACTTGGGTGTCCCCAGCCTGCTGCAGACGAACAGGGTTTCCGAGCCAAAGCAGACCTCTTGGGTTCTCCTGCCTTTGTTGTTGTGGTTGGAAACGTGGCTCCTCCTCTGTCAGAAATAGAGCCTGGCTGGCACAAGGGCGCAGAAGAGGGTTTGCTGAGCTGGAGGGTTTCCCAGGAAGTGGAATCGAGTACTTGCAGCTGGCGCAGAGGCTGTCTGACCTAAAGGACTCGTCTTTCCTTGCAGGGCAGTGCAAGGAGCATGAGTGTGGTTGAACTGTGCCCGTGGCAAATGCTGCTTTCCACCCAGATGGAGCAAGGAGCACGGCTGTGCCTGCTGGCAGCTGGGGCCGCTGCGGTGACCCTTCCCGCCGGGATGCTGTGTCCCTGCCGTGTCCATACCTATGCATTTCGGATCGATAATCCACCCCTCGCCCGCCTGCTGGGATCGGGCGGGAGGGCCAGGAGTGGGGTGGGAACGGGCAGAGCTGGGGGGCTGATCAGAGCCTGGTGCTGGCTGGTGCCACTGCCGGGAGGGTTTTCTGCAGCCCAGGGGGAGCAGGACACGTTTTGCATGCGTCTGGGTGTGTTTGGAGTAGTTGTGAGTGTAGGACATGCCATAGCTCTTTTCTGTCTTGGAGTGAGATCTAAGGGCAGGTTAGATGTCCTTTTGTTTTAAGGTGCACTAAGTCTGCAGTTCCTCTGCCTCCCTTCCTAAGTCCCGCTGACCTTTCTCTTATGGAAGCAAAACCGATTCTCAGCCGAGTGAGAAATGGGGAGCAGTGCCCCTTCTCCCAGCCCAGGTGCTCTCTGGCTCTGTGTGTATGGGGTACCCAAACTGGCTCAGAGGTACCCCTGGACTCACTTGCTTCACTGCAGACCCCAATCCCTTGCTAGAAGTCAGGTGCTTGCTCATTTTCCACGCAAATACTGGCTCACATGGAGACCTCCTCTTCCTCAGTCACCCACAGCAGGGTGGCTACTGGCTGGGCCACCAGTGGAGGGGACAGCACGCCTTGTGGTAACTTTCCAGGCTCTGCAGGGATGGGCTCTCCTCCTGGTGGGTGGAAGGCAGGGATGTGAGTGGTGGCTGTTCAGGGCAGGCCTGGGTTTGCCTGGGAAGGAGGAGGTGAATGTGCTGCTTGGGCGCTGCCTCCTGCTGCTGCAGTGCTTGGGAGGGGTAACAAGGGGATTTATTTGCCTTTCTCCTCACCCCTTGCTGCCTGGATGGCTGACATTGGCTGGTCCATGGGGCAGCATGGTGCTGTGGGATGCAGCTGGCAATTCCCAGGACCTCACCCTGGAGTTGCAGCAGAGGCATAAACCATGGCTGTGCTGCTGCTGCTCTGGGTGCTCCATCACTCCTGGGCAGGTAGTTACAGCTTTTGCTGCTTTCTCTGCTCTGTCCTCCCCGGCATGAGCCCTGCAGCTCCTCCAGCTCGCAGCCCTGCCTTCATAATGCGGGGGTTTGTGCTGCCCTGGGGATGCAGGTCATTCCTGCTGGGAGGGTCCTATGTGCTGTCCCGCTGGCAGGAGAGCCTGGGGAGGATCGCTGGGTGACGCTTCCATGCAAGGCCTTTCCTGAGGTGCTGGCAGTGCTGCCCTCAGCCTGGCACTGGGACGCCCAGCCTGGCGCTGCCCAGCTCCCTGTGCCAGCACATCCCCGCGGCTCCGCTCCCGCAAAGCTTCCAGTGCGGCTCCTGTTTTCCAGGGCGGGGTGTGCACCCCGGGCCCCGCCAGCACAGGGGCTCCTGAGGCATCTTAGACCAAAAATCCCTGTAAAATCCCCGTGCTATTTATTGTCCTCAGTAGTGTTTGCTGCTGATGCAATTCTTTATTTATTTTTCCTCTGGGAGTGTTGCATTTTGACGCCTTGACACAACATTTCCCTGTACCAGGGCCGGCACTCCTGCTCCTCCTGCCCAGCCTCACACTGGGCTGGAACCTGCTGCTTTTGGTGCCTATGTCAGGGTTTTGCAGGGGGCTACAGCCTTGCTGTGGGACAGGTCTGGAGGGAGAGAGGGCTTTGAGCTTTGGTTTGCTGTGTTTTCTGAAGCAGAGCTCCCACAGGGAGCTTGCTGGCATGGGAAGATGTCCTGCTCTTGTGAGACTCTGGTTTTGTCCTGGTGTGGGACTGATGGCAGCTTTTGCAATGACTGATGTTTTGTTTCTCAAAAAGTGTGTGTGGAGATGGGTTAGAAACTTGAAACACAATTTTCCTTAAGGATTGGGGGAGGAGGGGTAAGTACCTTTTGGTTTGAAGTAAAGCAGGTGTATACTTTTGAGCCAGCGGGACAGACGTATCTCTGGCAGCATTAGAGCTAAAATGCCAGAGGAAGGGGTTCCACCTTAAACAGGTAGCTCCAAGGTGGGCTTCCTGTTGGGAGAGGATGCTGTGTCCAGAGGCTGTGTGAGCCAGCTCCCCAAAACCCATGGGAAAGGGCTGCATGCTGGCTGTCAGCCCAAGGAGCTGCTGTGGCACCAACGTGGCATCCAGAGTGGGGATGCTGCTGAACTCATTGCCATCTTTTGGCATTTGCTGGCCAGTCTGAGCCTTGGCACATTGTTTGCCATGACACTGAGACAGCAGTAGCTGGATTTCTGTCCGTGAATGTCTGCAACATCCTGGTGCCAGTGTCAGGCCCTGTGCCTGAGCCTCCGGGGCTGCCCCAGCCTGCAGGCAGGTGGTGGCTGAGCCCCGGGGCCATGCCTGAGTTCACCTCTCCAGGCTTCTGCCAGGCTTCCATTCCCGCTCCTCTGATGGCTGGATTTGATGCACTTAACTCGGTTTGATGTGTGGGTTGTCTTTGTGGGCATTTCCCCGTTAAAAAAGAACAAAAAAAATGGTTTGCAAGAATTGTTTGCAAAGAAACCCGTGCAAACAGTGTTTACAGAAATGTGCAGGCATTTTGCATGTTGGCAAAAGGTGTGTGTTCATACCTGGGTGGAGGTGTGGGGTGAGCTCAGCTGTGGGGCTGGTGCTGCTCAAAGTAAAAAGGGGGAGGTGGTGGGCAAGAGCTCCCACATGAGTCTGGGTTTGGCTCATTCCCCGTGGCTGGATGAGCACTCAGACCCCTGGGCTTGGTGTTCAACCACCCCATGGGGATGCCTGCCCTGCACTCCACTTCCCCACCAGTACCCCCTCATCTCAGGGAGGGGCAGCTCATGGAAATGCCCACCCTTACGCTCCCTGTGCCCTGAGCCTTGGGGTGCCCCTTCCCTTCTTCCCATCCTCCGGTCACTTATTTATTTATTTATTTATTTATTTAAGTTATTTATTGGTATTTATTGACAACTGGAAGTCGGGGTGGGGATCATTTCTGCTGCACAGCAGGGGCAGCTGGGTCTCCCCCCCCACCCAGCCCCCTGCATTTTGGGGTGCTGCTGGGAGCACCTCTGGGGAGGGATGCTTGTGGGTCCCCACGCTCCCATCCCCTTTTTGTGAGGGAGAGGAGTCACACCGGTGCCTGCAGGGAGGGCACCCGGTGCTTGCCCCCTTCCTGCAGAAGCTCAGAGCCCCCGCGCTCCCTCCTGTGCCCATCCCTATTTATTGACCCGGCCTCCTGGCACTTCTCTGTCCAGCTCCCACTGGATTTGCTGTTTCCAGTTCCTGGAGATGGTGGGAGGAGCCAGGACGTATGAATGTCACTATGGAGAAAAGACCAAACCAGGTATTCTGCTGCTGTGTGGGGAAAATCGGAATGAGAGGAAAGCTGGTTTTGCAGAGTGCCTTAAACACAAATGACTTTACTGAGTAGGGGGCTTGGACTTCTGTCTCTGGATGTTATTACCAACTCGAAAAATGTTGCATTTCACTTCTCTGGGATTAAAAGAAAACTACTCGAGCTGTACTGGAACCAAACCTTGTGTTTGCTTGAGTCTCTCTGGCTGGTTTGTAACTCTGGGCCCACGGCAGCACTGTGAAGCAGGCAGGAATTAATGGAATTTCAATCATCAGCCCCTGCCTGCCTCAGCAGTGGGACCAGTGGCTGTCCCTGCTGGCTGTAGAGCCCTTGGGTCTGCTGAAAGGATTTGTTCCACTTTGTCCTGACTTGCAGGTAGCTTCAGTGGTATCCCAGAGTGGTTGTGCTTCCCCAGTGCCCTTCCCCAGGGGATGCTCAGAGCAGGCTCTTTGCACTAAGGTTGCAGTGGGGCTGTGTCCTTCTAGAAAATTTGGGCAGTTGGTTGAAAAGCTTGGAGGAGGCAGATATTCCTTTTTTTCCTTAGGAAACCAGATCAAAGTGAGGGAACAGCAAGAAACTCAGGAGTTCGGGCAGACCAGCCAAGGGGAACTAGGAAAGCTGCCCTTCCCCCTCCCCTTCTTGCAGAGTGGAAGAGTGAGAACAAAAGTCAGCCCAGAGACCAACTGTTCCTATCTTCTAGTCAAAATAATACATGGGAATAATACAGAGTTTCATAACAAAGGTTCATTTAAAAGCCATTTGGGGAAATATGCCAATATTCACTGCATAGTTCCTGAAGGCAATTAAAAATTAATAAAACCTTTTTATTTTGGGGGGGTGGGTGGATAATGAAAGAGGGTTGTGGGTGCTGCCCCAGGATTAGTCTGTGGGGTTCTGAAGGGGGATCTCATTGCATCTGGTGCATTGTTCACCTTGAACATCAAACCTGCCAGTCCCCACTTGTGCCCCAAGACAGCTGGTTTCTTTAACAGCTGCTCCTTTTGAGCGCTGCTGATTGTGCTGGGCACTGAGGGATGCTGGCAGCCAGCCTATGAGCTATTCGGCAAGCAGGTTTCTTTCCTACTGTTACATTAAAACATTGTCCATCTCTTGAGAAATCCCTGAGATGGCGGTGTGGGAGAGCAGGCAGGAGTTTGCACAGCTCATGTTGTGCCTGCTCATGCCCTGGGAGCAGGGAAGGGCCCCCTACCCAGCAGCTAAGGGCAGGCCAGGCTGAGACACATTCTTCCTTCCCAGTAGGGGCAGTGCAACAGCCTTGTCTGAGACCGTGTGCCCCAGGACAACCTATCTTTCCAAAATGCCTTCCTTACAGAGCAAGAACAAGAGCAGTCTATGCTGCTGCTACCCCCCTCGGGAGCTTGGGCACAAATCCCAGCTGCACGGCCACAGGGAACAAAGTAAATGGTGCAGGGTGCCATGGGGGCCAGCACAGGCACACAAGGGACACTGCAGGTACTACTGAAGGTCAGTTTATTTGCTCGATTCCCTCTTCCATAAAACTTGGAAACAATCACCTTCCAGCAAGAGATGAGAAAGCAGTAAGAAGTGAGAGATTTGGCTCTGCAGCTCCTCCCCTACTCATGGGACCAAAGGTGTGTTAGACGGCTGCTCTGAAAGGCATGCAGCAGTTTGGAGCTCCCAAAGCTCCCTGTCCCAGCAGGACACCCCTTCTCACCACGCCTCTGGAAAAAGCATGGCTGCTACCAAACAGGAGAGATGCCACAGCACGGGCCCTGGAGTCCCCACTGGTCTGCTCATCTCGTCCCTGCAGGGCTGGCTCAAGGCAGGAAAACACCCAGGGTTTAGTTCTGAGGGGATGTAGGGGGTGAAGGGGACAGGAGGGTTGGTTTAGTACTGCAGTGCACCACCAGTGTGACGGTACGAGGCTGTGGATTGTGTGGTGTCAGAGGGGCAGGAGCTGGGCCTGGGAAGGCTCCTGGCATCCCGGCGGGATGGACGGACAGACAGACACTCACTCTGGCTGCGGGGTGTAGCGCAGGTACTTCTTGCCCGACGGGAGCTCCTTCGTGAAGACCCCTTTGGGGAAGAGCTTCTTGGCTTCCTCGTCAGGCAAGGTGGGCACGACCATGACACTGTCACCGGGCTGGGGAGCAAATGGGAACGGTGAGGAGCCGGCAGGGTTTGACACAGGTGGCACTACCTCCCTGTGAATGCTCAGCCCCAGGCACGCCCTGTGCAGCTCTGCCTGGAGCCAGCAGTGAGGGCTGACTGGGAGCTACACCAGGAGACATGGGTGATGTCCAAAGGGAGAGCTGTGCCATCTGCCAGCCCTGCCAATGGGTTCCCACAGCCCAGCTCCTCCTCATGGCACTTCCATGGGAACAGGGAGTAAGGATGGGAGAGTTTGAGCATCTCTGCTATGCTGGATGGACCACAGCTTGCCCGAGTCTGCTCATCCATTCCTATTGCTTAGGCACCCCTGGACAGGTGGTGCTGGCTCCCCCTTGATTCCAAGCCCTGGAGAAAGGTGTGCTTTCCCAGGAGGTGGGTGAGCTGGCCCAACTCACTGGGAGCTTATGCTGCAAGAAACAGGAGCCTTTAAAGGTAAGGCTGCCTCCACCTGCTGCTTCCCCCACCCTGTGGGTGTCCCTCCAAGGGAGGCTGGCTGCCATTTCAGTGCCTGTTTCCAGTGCCTGGCTCTGAGCTTTGCTCTGCTTCTCACCTTCCAGTCCACAGGGGTAGCAACCTTCTTGTATGCTGTGAGCTGCAGGGAGTCCACCACTCTCAGGATCTCATCAAAGTTTCTCCCAGTGGTGGCTGGGTACAGGATAGAGAGCTTCAGCTTCTTATCCGGGCCAAAAATGAACACCTGAGCACAGGGAGACAGGGTCAGGGGCTGGGCAGATTTGTCTGAGTGCTCTGCTGGATCTGCTCAGCCCTGATGTTCCCTCCTTTCCTGGGAGGTGGCCTGCTTGATCACAGGTGTTGGGACAGGGGGATGCCATGGTAGGGATCTGGAGAACAAGTGATGCCCAGGGAATGTGGTTTTGCTCTGGGAGCTCCTGTGTCCAATGCCAGCTTGTTTTGCTACATGTGCCCTTCCAATGCAAGCACATGAGGGGAGAGGGAAAGTCCAGTAGATCAAGGACTGGCAAAAATAAGTCTAGGACAGGCACAACCAGGATGGGTGGGTCACCAGAAGGCCAGCGCTGCGCTGCCTCTCTCTGTGAGACAACCCATGGTTCCAGCCCAAGGAAGTCATCCCAGCTCCTGAGGATGGCTATGTCCATCCAGGTAAGCTGCCCCACAGACACAGGGCAGGATAGCAGGGCGTGGTTCTGTACTTCTGGGAAGGCACTGTGGGGACAGGCACTCACCACGCGAGCGGTCAGGGGCATCCCATCCTTGTCCAGCTCATCTGGGTCCAGCATGCCCAGCTTGACGGCCAGCTCCCGGTTCTTGTCAGCAATGATGGGGAAGGGGAGCTTCTCTGCAGGCTGTTCCCCGTTGTAGGCATTGATGTCCTGCAAAGACAAAGCCATGGGATGTTCCTGCTCCTGGCTGTGGCACCATCACAGAGACAGAGGCCAGGCAGAAACGTTCAGCAGCTGTGCTGCAGGAGCTCGTGACTCGCCTGGCCCCAAGGTCTCAGGCTGGCATAGCACAGCCAGGGGCTCATGGCCTTCCATGAAGTTGCCAGAAACCAGGTGACAAACCAGAAACCTTTGTGCCAGGCTGGACTGTGCCTTGTTCTTGGAGGTCAGTTCTTAGGCTGTCTGCACTCACACCCTGTGGACCAGCTGCTTTGCCCAGGCAGTGGGTATGGAGCAACAGGGAATTCCTGCCCGTGTTAGTGACACAGAGAGGTTTAACCACCTTTCACTGAGAACAGTGTCCCTCTTCCAACTCTCTCCAAGTACGGGATCTAGCACTGCTGACAGATGTGCTGGTGTCACACCTCAACTGAACTGCGCTCTTAAGGAATTGTTGTCTCTAGTGGCAGAGCAAACCAGCAACTCTACAGCTAACAAAGGTCCAACACTTCACAGGTCTTGTGCAAGGGACCAATTCCATTTAGTGAGTCACTCACAGCTTACTTAACTAAAGACTCTCAAAAAATAAGAGTGGAAGCCTGAGTACAGGTGCTGGGACACTGCTCACTCCCTTCTGAACCATGTCTGGGACAGAAGAGAAAACCATCCCCCTCCACAGCCCTGCAAGCTCTTCCTTGTGACCCTGGTTTATGAGGTTCCTCCCTGTACTAGTTCAAACTTGAACGGCCTCACAAATACAGGGAAACTGTATTTTGAGCATCTCCAAGCCTGGTCTGGACTTGAGCAAGGCATTTAAGTTACCCCTGGACTTTGCAGTACCACCCTCACAGGTCACACTGAGCCCCAGCAGTGCTGGGAGGAGCCTGCTCGAGGCAGCACAGGCAGAGCAGCTGCCAGCATCAAAGCAAGTGTAATTCAAGGTTCCTGCCCCAGAACAGGGCAGACTGTTCCTTACACCCTTGTCATGCTACAAGGGGACAGAACTAACTGCAATGCTGGTGTGAGCCTCCCTCACACTGCTGTGCTGCATTATCAGCTCAGCTGATAACTTCAATGTACAAATCTCTCTGCCTTCTCCAGGCTTTGAATGTGGGGGAGGAGCAGGGTGGGCCCAGCTCAGAGGGAACTCAGGGAGGGCAGGGTCGGAAATGCTGCACCTTGGCACTGCTCAGAGCACACCAACAGCAGTAAGAGCAGGCAGGCCCTGCACCCCTCCTCAGCCCTCCTAGGCTGATGGTGCTGACAAAAGGGGCTGTAGCCCTGACCCAGCTGCTCAGGATGCTGCAAGCAGGTCAAGTGGTGCACACGTGGCCAGATGTTTCCTTTCCAGCTTTTCTCTTTGCTTGTTTTCTCCCCAGGCCTTTCTGAGTCACCACTGCTCTGTTCAAAGGGGCAGTTTATCTCGGCTGGGTTGTGGTCAGGCCTGCCTAGGAAGCAAGCAAGGAATCAGTTCTGTTGTCCTGCAAACCTGCCTTGTCAGAGCAGAGCAGGGAAGGAAAGCAGAGCTGGAGAGTTCAGCTGAGGAGAAATGCTGCTGAATGCCCCACAGAGTCACAAGAGGCTGCAGATGGACATCAGCAAATGAGACCCACCCATCCCTCTCTTCAGAGCAGGGGTTGGAGGACGGAGAGAGTTTCTGAGAAGTAATACCTGAATCCTATGGACTGTAACTCGCTCCAAACTGCACGTAACTTCATGACCTGGGGAGCTCTAGAAAACAGCCTCATGAACCACACCCTGTTTTGCAATAAAATACCCATGACTCGCTTCCCTATTAACTAATTTTCTTTCCAGAGTCCAAGCTGAAACCAGGCGTCACTGGAGTGATTTATTCACCATCGACTCACCAAGGTGCAGGTATCAGTGGCCAAAGAGAGCGCTGAAACCTCTGATGTGCACAGCATGTGCCAGCCAGGCCTGCTTCGGGAGCTCAGGCATTCATTCAGCCCTTGGAGAAGCAGCACACCAACTGGGGAGGTCGGAGAGTGGGAATCAATCCCTGGCTGAGCTACAGGCTTGTTCCAGTTCCTGGAGCAAGGCTATTTTTTGGCTAGGAATGGATAAGAATAGCTGTGACATCTCTGGTTGGAAAGCACAGCTGCACAAAGTGGCACAAGGATTATTGGCTACACTCTGGCCCCACCTTTCCAGGCTGCCCACAGAAATTTGGCAGCAAAGCAAGCAGAAGTTTCTTTATTGTTTCATGCAGGATTTCGGCCACCCCTCCTACCCACTTGCTTCCTTGCAGGCTGGGCTCCAGGGAAAAACAGCTTCATCCTCTCACTACTGCTAGGAGCTTCATCCAAAGAGAAAGCAGAGGTGTGTTTAGGAATGCTGCACAGAGGGTTCTGCCCAAAGGTTTGCTCACTCCTAGGATTTGTTAAGTTTAATCTAGTGAAACACAGACTGCATGGAACACTCCAGTCTTCTGTGGATTTGTCCTCATCAGTTGGATCTTTTTTTCTGGAGGACTTTCACCTGTTTCTTTCTGACAGGTGCCGAGCTGACACTTCCAAACCTCTGTCTCCAAGGCTTCTCTCAGCCTGACAGAAAGCTCACCACAGCTTGAATCACTGCATTTTCTGTGGTTTTTCTGGAAGGCTCCCCTCAGCGAGCATCGAGAGGCTGATCTGCAACTTCTCCTGGTTTTACCTGAGGTTGTGCTGAATAATTTCATGGCATCAGCAAAGTCAGCTCGTTGTTCATCTCTTTTTCAGATCACCTGAGTCTGCTGAACCCCACATATCCCTGCAGGCCCTGGAGAGAGCTCAGCACTTCCCTCCCTTGACACAACTTAATGCCTTCCTGCAAGAAAGAGCCTGCCCTTCACAAAGCTGATTTCATTGAAGAGCTTCTTGCAAATTCAAAGCCTTTGCAGAAGTCAGCAATACCCTAACACAAAGGGCTTTAGCCAACCACGAGATGAGACTCCCTAACAAACGCACAACCCAAATTCTCTATGTTTAATGACATGTTATTTGCTAATTTGACTGCTGGCTTCAGCCAGTTTGACTAGCATAGAAACCTCATTTACTGGGATTTGTACATTGCTTTCCCCAGGCCCTTCTGAGGGCAATGTCCCTTGCTCGGACACTGGCCATGCACTACTCAGGTACAAAGGTCAATTTAGCAATAAGGCAATTAGCTAATTTCTAAAGCCAGTCAGTCATGAAATAATGTTCAAGTGTACACATTTCTCACCTTTAATGCCTCTTATTGCACACATCTCTCACCCCTGGAAAATATGTGAGAACATTCCCAATATTAAGAGCTAAGAGAGTGGCAGGTAATTCACCCAGGGACTTTTACACTCCGGCCATTTCTGTCTGAAATACTCATTTTAGACCCCTACTGCCTCTAGCCCTGGAACCATTCTCCCTGGCAGCACACACAGGCTCCCTTCAGAAGTTTGTCTTTAGTTCCTTTCAAGTTCCTTCACCAAGTTACTCCACTCCTATCTTTTTTTAATACTCCCTCATGTTCGTTCTACATTTAACATTCTCCTATTTGTGGTTTTATGTTTAACATGTCCCTGTTTGTCCTCTGTTTTCCCTACCCAAGCATGAACCACAATTGCCTCCTCACTTCTGATGCCTCTTTTCCTTTCCTGTTTTATTACAGAACTTTCTGAGGGTCTATGGATAGTTGCCTTCCTCTGAGGTTTTAGCATCACCTCCACATGATTTAACCCTACCGGCCAGTGGTGGGACAGCAGTAACATTGTTTTCCTCTTGTATCAAAGTACACAGAGCACCCTGGAGTTGGTGGGGTGCTCTGTGAAGATGGAGAAGACCTTCCCGTTCCTGCCCTGAATTTTAGCACCCCCATGCGTTGGGATGTGACATATGTAGCTCCAAGCCTGTGTGGGCCTCTCCTGTGGCCTTTGGAGCAGGGCAGCAGCTCAAGCTGCCCCGCCTGCACAGCCCGTACCTTGCACCAGGAGAGATGGTCCTGGACGCTGTCGATGGAGAGCGCGATCATCTTCACGTTGCGCTTGCTGAACTCGGCTGCCAGCTTTGCCGCCCGGCCCAGCTCCGTGGTGCACACAGGGGTGAAGTCCCGCGGGTGGGAGAACAGGATACCCCACCTGGAAGGGGAGGGAAGGAGCTGGTGTGAAGGTGAGATGTCATTCTGGTTTGTGCTGCAGACAAAAAGCTGTGGAGAGTGCATGGCGTGGAGGGCAGGAACAGCTCATCTCTCTGATAAGGAAATCCTGCCCTGGGAACTCTTCCTTCCCTATCACTAGAAACCTCCATGAGATAAGCCCTGCTCTCAGAAACTCCCTGCACCTCACTCCCCGCTCTCCCTCCAGGATCCTACAGGACATACTGGAACAGCCCGTGGTTCTTGACATGGAGGTGGACACTGTGCCATGTGAGGAAGTTTGGGGGAGCTCTGTGTACACTGTACCCAGAGACCCCATGCGTGAGGGGATGCAGATGCCAACCTGCCAGCCAGGTTATTGCAGAGATGGTCACTGATTCACGAGACTGGCCACTACCCCCTACACCTCATCTCCACGAGGAGATACACATGTATATCATGCAACTCAAAAGAATGGGAGAGGACCAAGCCTCAAACCCAGCTGCGGCTGTGAGCTGCTAGATGCACTTCATGAAAAAGTAAGAATTAATCAACAGGGAAGGCCAGAAGTTAACATCGTATTGTGGCTCTTGTTACAATGACACAGCTACCTTGCTTTTGGCCACAGCTTGGCAGCAATAGATTTTGAGTCTTTAGAGCTGGCAAATACTAATCCTACACTTCACCAGTAAGGTAAGCAGTGCACAGAGAAAGGCAGCAATGCAGCCCAGCAAGCAGCATGATGGGCTGGAGCAAAAAGGCTCTCAGGACTTCCCTGGGACTAAAGCAAAAGCACCCCTAGCACTTCAAATTCCCTGCCAGGGACTCGTTGCACCATTTCTCAGCTCAACACTCACATATCTTACTGCACCGATCTTCACCTGGCCCCCAGCACCACAGCAGTGGGGGAAAGTTCTATCTGAGACATTTGGGAATGCAGTTGGAAGGATCAAGTGAGGCCCTCTGCAGCTCTGCCAGAGCCGTGTGACTGCCACGAGTCACCAGGACTTAACGGGGCAGCTACCTGGCCACTGGTGCCGAGTCTCTTCATACAATAACTATGCTCCTTGAATAAATAGCAGGAAACAACCGAGGAGAAAGGTACCACGTGTGTGACCAAGCCGGAACAGCCAGTTTCAGAAGGCCTGCAGCTAAGAGGGTTCTTTTTTCTCCGTTTGCTCAAGCTCACAATGCCGACAGAAGGGGACCCAAACGCTGATTCAAGCCTGCCAAGCGTTGCCGGGAGTGAGTCCCAAACACGCTGTGCTTGTGTCAGAAATGGAGCAGCTGGCTGTGCGGGAAATGGTGCCCGAAGGCACGTGGCTTTCCAGGTCGGGCTCAAGCAGGACCAGAGCCTTTGTCACTGCACCTTCACACGCCCGGGCTCACACTGCCGGGATGTACGTGACACCCGAGCTGGTCTCCGGGACTGGCCTGGGCTAAGGGCTGCTCTGGCAAGCCTGGTTTTGCCGTGCCCCGGGCTCTGACTCTTCCCTGTCCTCCAGGGCTGGGCTCGCCCTCCGGCCGCGCAGACGACGACGATGGGGACGGGCGGCTCTCGCCACCGCCCTCCCCGGGAATCCCGCCGTGCCCACCCCCCGAGCTCTCCGGCGCGGGGCTGCGGCTCCACGAGAAAACCCCACATTTTTGGAGCAAGCCCGTGGAACTGCGCCGCGTACACGGGGTTCACCCATGTGGAAGGAACGCGGTGAGCGGTTCCGCTCCGTCCCTGCTCCCCGGGCAGCGCCGGCGGCGCGCACATCCCACCCCCCTGCGCCCACCCCCAGTTGCGGTCCCACAACTCTAAGCACTCACGAGTCTCCCAGGAAGTCGTGGAAGCGGATACGGCCCTGCGTGGTGTCCGCCTCAAAATTAGGCGCCTCGTCCCCCAGCAGCAGTCCCGGCATGGCTGCGGCTCCCGCAACAATTCCCGACACGCTTCCCTCTGCTGCTCCTGGAGCCGCCGCCGCCTCCTCTGCGCCTGCGCGCCGGCACCGCCCCCTCCCCGGCCACGTGACCGAAGGGCACGTGACGGCCCTCAGGCGGCGGCGGTCGTGATGGCGACCTACGTGAGCGAGCTGGAGGCGGCCAAGAAGAGCCTCAGTGAGGCGCTGGGCGAGAACGTGAAGCAGTGAGTGCCCTCAGGGAGCGGGGGATGCGGGCCTGGGCCGTCCCGCCCGGCTGGATCGGGGCTGTTGGCTGCGCGATCTGCCCGGCCCCTCTCGGCCTCCCCTGACCCGTCGCGTTTGTGCTGTGTCTGTGCAAAACCTCTGCGCTGCTTCTGGGTGTGGGAACAGTGCTTTTCCTCTGGTGTCTGCACCGTTCCTAGAGGTGCTCAAGGAAAGACTGGGTGCAGCACTCAGTGCCGTGGTCTGGTTGACACGGTGGTGTTGGTAGGTTGGACTCAATGATCTCGGAGGTCTTTTCCAACCGAATTGATTCTGTGATTCCCTGCTCTTCCCTAGGTACTGGGCCAACCTGAAGCTCTGGTTCAAGCAGAAGATCAGTAAGGAGGAGTTTGACCTGGAAGCGCGCAGGCTTCTCACGCAAGACAATGGTAAAAAAACACCGTGTGTGTCATTTCCCTGCCTTGCCCTGCCAGGCGTGGGAAGCTCCTCCCGGCTCCACGGTGCTTCCCGAAAGCGGAAAGTGCTGTGGGGGAAATAGGAGTTAAATAGGAAGCAATGGAGTTAAAATGGTGGGAGGTGCCCTGGCCTCCGTAGGGAAGTCCCTTTGTAACTCGGGCACTGAGAGGCAATTTGGCCTTGTGTAAATGTGGTAAAAACTTAAAATATGCTGTTCCAGCAACCAAAAACCCATTTTTTAAATATCACTGTGGAGACACAGTCCTTTCTGTATTTTGCGTTTGGTTGTGGCTGAAGTAGGGGAGGGAACCCTGAATTCACCTAGGTGAATTTGCTGCAGGCAGGTCCTTCCTGGCCTTTGGGAATGGCAGGTGGGAGTGCTGAAGGATGAGATTCCTTGATCCTTGCTTCTTTGTGTGTCTGCAAACACTGATGGGCGTTGCTGAGCTCATTGTGAGGACTCCTGGCTTCCATATTCATGATCTCTGTAGGGAAGGGCAGGGAGCATGTTGGTGCTTAGACCCCAAAGAGGATCCTGTAACCCTCTGATCCTGCCTATGAAGTTATTTTCACTTTCTCTAGTGCACGATTACTCTATGTTCCGGTAAACCTCTGCAAGGAAGTTCTGTTTTGTTAGAACCTGTTTGAGTTGACTTTATCTTTGTGGGGCTGATTCTCGTTTTGGTGGATTTTCTAGCAAAACCAAAAGCAGTGCAGTCTGGTGCCTGCATGGCAAGAGGAGACAGCTGCTCCTCCTCTTACTGGCTGAATACACAGAGACAAGTAGCTATAACACTTTGTGTGTGTGTGTGTGTAACACTGCGAAGTGACCTAATTGTTTTCCATGCTGTGTGTAGTGTCTTTTGTGTTGTTGTCATAATAGTAGATTCTGGGCCCAGTAGAAGTAAACTCTCAAAAAAACTTAAATTGAAAACTCTGCCTTTGTAACTGAGCAGCTGGGGAGAACCCAGCTGTGGGAAAGCTTAGGGAGCTGCTTTAGGATGGCTTTGAGGGGGTGTCTGTGGGCACTGATGTGCTGCTAATGAGCTCTCTGTCTCTCCACAGTCCACTCTCACAACGATTTCCTCCTGGCTATTCTCACCCGATGCCAGATCTTGGTTTCTGCCCCAGGTAAGTCCTGAGAAGCCTCATTAAACACTGGGTGTAACACTGTGCAACTTGTGTGTTTGGGGTGTGTCTACACCGTACCCCAATTTTCTGAGCCTCAATATTCATGGGGTTTTTTCCCCACAGGCAAAAAGCTAGCAAAATAGTGATTCAGCTGATTTCAGCAGAGATACTTCTATGACTAAGCTGTGTGTGCTTGGTTAGAGGCTGATGCTGGATTGCTGCCTGTGATAATCTGGTTTGATTTCTGGATTGGGTGTCTGCTGTGAGTTGAAGGGTAAAGGCAGATGCAGCTTTCTCTTTGATCTGCTTTGCTTACCACTTTCTTCCTCCTCTGTACTTTGTTCCTTTCTCTGCTGGGGAGGTCATTTTGGAGAGCTGGGTATTCCTGACTGATCTTGATTTCAAGTACATATCTGATAGAAAAGTGCTTACAGTGGGCCTTAGTTGAGCTATGACCAATTAACCCAATTGTCTGCAGATAACATTTTAATTTTGTGAGCATCTAGAGTAACATATTAACTTTTTGAGTGTCTAGAATGGCTGTCCTCAGGGTTGCAGGGTGTGTTTTGTTTGGTCTTCAAAAGAGCTCTCAATGCAGAGCTGTGGTAGCAAGGGCAATTGAGGTGCAATTTGCGATACGGAACTGCTGTGTAGGAGGGGAGAGAAAATTGTTACAGCTCATACGGGACCTGAGAGATGAGTTTCTTGAGAGGACAGAATACCTGTTATGGAGGTGCCTGTTGTAGCTAGAGGAAGTAAAACCTGAAAAACTCATAGATGCCCGCAGGTTTTTGTGTTGGAGCTGGTCCTTAACTGTACCAGCTGTGCTATTTAAATGTTAATCACCCCTACCTGCAAACTTGCTTTGTTTGCTCTTGATTGAACTTCAGAAACACCTTGTGTGTCCTCGACTTGTTCCCTTTAGGGGTCTGGACTCATGTAAATCAGAAGGTTTATGTCTGAATCTGCTGCTCCTTGCTTTCGACTTAGATTAATTAATTACAGATGGATTATAAAAAGAAAGCACAAGAACAGTGATTCCCCTGATTATTACCTGGAGCAGCTGAGTCTAAATGAGGAGGGGGAGGGAGACAGTGTCTGTTCTCTGAGCTCAGCACTGAGCTGCTGTGAGTGTTGGGGTAGAGTTCATAGCTCAGAGGTCCTGTTTCTGAGAGGCAGTGATCAGGTTAGAGCGTCTTGCCATGTGACTGATGTTGGGGTTGTTTATTCCTGTGTGCACACTCTGGGCTTAGCTGTATTGAATGTCATTTGTCTCTTTAGCCAGTCTGTTTATGCCACTTAGTCATGGCAGCTCCTCTGCAGCTGTCTGGTCAGGATTTGTCAGCAAGTTCTCCCAGGTGTCCCTTTTTCAAGGCTGTTTAGGAATGTGTTGAAGGTAGGAGCCCCAGCAGAGCAAGGTCCTGCTCCACAGGTGCCTTCCAAATGCTCATTATTTCCTGCCTGACCTTTAATTTCAAGTCCTTGGAGGAGATTTGCTCTTGTCCTGTTGCAGCTGCTCTCTTCACAGCCTTTGAAGAACCCTGGTTGTAGTGGTTCAGCAGGTCAGTGATAGCATGTAGTGGTGAGCCAGCTGGCCATGATCCTTCCCCAGTGCTGGTCACCTCCAGGGCTTTCAGGCAAGCTTTGGCTGGCTCTCTGTCCACAGGTTGCATAAGCCAGCTTAGTCACGGGTCTGTGGTCTTAAAGACATGGTTTGGTGCTGTGGAGCTAACAGTGTGTTCTGCTAGTCCCTTCTATAGTCTCAGTTTTGCTGTCCACAGATGAGTGCAGAGTCTCCCAATGATTTGGGAGCTGATCTGTGCTGAGATACCTCTTTCTGGGCCACTGACTGGTAAATCTCACTATCAGCTGTGTGTGGTGTAGGGTTGTACGTGCAAGCCCAGGAAAATGCAGTACAAGTGGAATACTAGCTGTTAACATCTAGATTTCTTTTTCTTCCCCTAGATGCCAGTCTGACACCTGCTAATTTTTTTTTGTGGTTTGTTTCTTTTTTTTTTTTTTTTCTCCATGTAAGAATGGAAAGCTAACAGGCTTTTGTCTCAGCCACTGTCTTTTGGGTAGAAGGTGTTTACTTCATGATTCATGGAAAGAAGTAACTTTAAAGAAGTGTTTTTGAGGCACTTGGCACGCAATCACAAGGGTTACTGATGCATGTACTTTCCACCTTCGTGTGAGAGATAAAGGGAAAGAACCATCCTTAAAATGCTATTTTGTATTAAAAAATAATCTTGTGGTCAGTGGTAAAATTGTACTTGATGTTGTATTGTATTGGAATAAGAACCCTTGGGGAAAGTATTTTTTAGGAGTGATTATAACATATGTTGAACTATGCAAACAAACCCATCTGATCCAAATTTTGCTGCCTCTTGAAGTAGTGGTTCCACCTGGGATTTAGGGGAGCATTGGGTGAATGTGACCCATTTTGAGAATACTTTGCATTTCCTCCTCTCATCTGCTTAGGCTGTTGGTCATCCAAACTTCAAATCCCAGTTCCACAGCCTCTCTGGCATGGGACATTTAGGGCTTGGCAGTGGAGAGGGAGGGAGTTGTGTTGTCTATTCTGATGTGAAGGATGACCATTTGGGGTCAGCTCTCCTGGCTGTGGCCCCTCCCAAGTCCTTGTGCACTGCCAGGCTCCTCGCTAGTGGGATGGGGTGAGGAGCAAAAAAGCCCTTGACTCTGTGTCAGGGTTGCTCAGCAGGAATGAAAACATGCCTGTGTTACCAACATTACTCTTAGCACAAATCCAAAACACAGTCCCATACAAGCCAGTATGGAAAATATTAACCGTCTTCCACCCCAAACCAGCACACTGGGATTTTTTCTTCCCCAAAAAAATCCATCAAGAGGAGCTCTGGTTTAAATCCTTTCTTAACCTTGCATGGACTTGCTCACTAAGCTTACCCTGTTTGTTGGACAGTTGCAAGCACTCAGGTTAGCAGGGTTTCTTCAGTTAATGTGTCTTGCTTGAACTGTTACCGCCTTTCTTAGCTAAATGTTAACAATAAAACTGAGACAATTGCAAACACTTGAGTTAGTGATGTAAGGATTTAATTTATTTAGTAGTAGTCTGGAGGCAATTAAAAGATGGTTCAGTGAATTAGAACTCATGTGGAATAACAGGAGCATTTTATTTTGTCAGGTTTGTCCGCAGGCTTTGCTTAGAGGGCTTTCAGCCGTGAGATGAGCTCAGTTGCTTGTGTTTGCTTGTCTCCAGAGTGTTGAGAAGGGACGAAAAGTAAGAAAATGCGAGTGTGAGCAGAATATCAGCCAAATAGCAGCAGAATACCTGACCAAAACCCTTGTTCCTGCAAGAAGATTAAAACAAACAACCCCCCCAACTGAAGATCAAGTAAACGGGAGTGGAAAATGTGTGTTTTCTCTGCCTCTCTGCTTCCTTCTGTGGTGACTTTCTCTGTGTCTTTGTCCTTTCCTCATGTAGCACGTCAGGAAAACCTGACAGGCTCTGTCTGGACTGGCTGGTGCCATCATGATGGTGCTATGCAGACGTGGCAGTTCTTAGAAAAATGTTTTTTATCTGTTGCTGATCTTGGAAGGCAGAGCAGCAGCCATTGCTGTGGCTTGTTGAGGTCTGATTCCGTTGCTAGCAAGATTAAATAAAAGCCGCTGACATCTTCCACACCTGAGCCAACCCAGCCTTGTCATTTGTAGCCAGGAAGACAAGTACTGGTTTTCTTAGAATGCTAGAGGGAAATTTTGCTTTCTTCATCTAGTGCATTAGGCTTGTTAATATGAAAACCTGGAAAAGGAACCAAAAATTCTGCTATGGGTTCATTATAGTGGAGAATAGGAGATTGTATCTTATCTTTTCCTTGTTTTAAACTGAGTCTGGCTAAGTTCTTGTTAAATGTGCACATTGAGATTCAATTAAGTTGCATCTTTCAGATCTGCTGTCAAAGCCTAAAAATTTAATTGCTATTTAATTTAAAAGCTACTGCATTATTTTTTTAAAAAAGGTATTTTGAAAATTCAGACTTGGCTGTAACATTGTATCTGTAGTACATTGTCAGAGAAAAGAGTGTTTGCAATTTCCATCTCCATCCACTGCACTTTCTCTAGTCACACAGCTGAGGGTACTGTCACAAGTGGAGCTGTGTGAGACTTCTGGCAAGGAAGAAGGGCCTGGAGTGTGGTGACATTGGGAGCTAGGGGTGTGCTTGTATTGAGAGCTCTGGAATAGCACAGGTCATTTCTGTGTCTGTCCTTAGTGCACCTAATCTCCCCTGACTAGAAGGGGTCTGACCTGCTATGGAGGAGAGAAGGAGGAAGAATAAGACCTGTAAAAACTGAAATATCTGAGAGAAGTAGCATTGTTTTGATGATCCTGGGATCCTGATGAAGGGCAAGTGGGGTCTTTGATGTGGTGTTCCACCGTGGTTTCCTATGTCCCATTATTAGGGCCTCTCCTGTGATGTATTGATGAGTAGTGACACCAGCCTTATGAGTTTCGGGGAGGTTTTTTATTATCTTTTAATTTCTTAAACTGACCAGTGGATTTTGACAACAGGGTTTGTAGGCTATGGGTTTCCACCTTTCTAATAGGACGTAGCTAAACTTCATGGTTAACTTTTTTTTATGTAGGAAGAATGTGCCATCTGTGTGTGTGTGGGTTGTTTCTAATACCTTCTTAGCAGCTGATCATTCAAAAACTTCACCTGAATCCTCTAGTTTAGCCTGTTCCTTACAGTCGTGTATTAGAAATTTTTTTCCATGGCAGAGAACACTCTGCTTGTGCTCCAGCTCTGAGTGTGGGAAGCTGCCCATAGCCAAGGTCTTTTTGCCAGCTTCATTCCTTACAAACAGGGCTGTGATATAACTGTATTTATGAATTCCTAACTACAGCAAATTAAACATGGTTAATTCTTGATTACAGCAAATTAAGCATAGCTGGGACAGCCAGAGATCAACAGATTGGTGTGAAGCTGGTGAGAACTGTGGCAGCCTGTTGGGAGCAGGAGAGAACCACAACTGGGTGTTGGTCAGTGCTCAGTGAGTGTGCCTGAGGATAGCCCGGTTGTGAGTGGTGAGATGTGGAAAGGCTGCTGTCACTTCTTGTCCCTGTCTAGAGGAAATGGCAAATTCTGGCTGAGGTGTGGCCAGGGAATGTCTAAGACATTGCTGTCAGAATTGCCTGGCAGCAGAGCTTCAGCCTCTGCTTTGAAGGCAGCTGAAGTCCCTTCAGAGCTGAGCTGTCCAAGCTCCCTGGAGGTGGGCAGGGACCCAGCTCAGGGCATGCTCTGCTCCAAAGGAAAAGGATGCTCACTTGCAGTGCAAAACCAGGGAAGGAGGGTACTGGAGGCACAAAGCAGAGGCTGCCTCTGTAGCCACGAGAGGGCTGTCCAGTCTCTGAGTTGCACTTGTTCCCTGTCAGTGAGTGCACACACATCCAATGCAGTGCTGTCTTAAGCCCCAGTGTTCCTGAAGGAATTAATTGCTCAGAGATGCTATAAACCTGTCAGCAGGAAATTTGCTAGGCTGTACTTTCCAAGTGCTGCGTGATTATCAGGATGTGGTTTGGCCTACTGTAGGTGTAGCTGTCAGACAGCATTCAGTGGACTTTTGAGCTGATGATGTGACCAAATATATTTATTTATTGGTACTAAACAGTAACCACTTTTTCAGCTGTTCACTCACTGGTCACATTAGTGTCATGCTGCTCCTGGGCTCAGTGGCCTCTGCAGTTTTTCTCCCCTCTCCTTCTCTTCAGTGTAACAGAACAATCAGCTGTGGTGTTCAATAAGGATCCATGACAAAGCTTGCTGAAGCAGAAGGAGGACTGGGGAGTCAGACTGCTTAATCCAGATGGTTTAACATTTGACCTGATCCAGTGCTGGAACCCTGGGTTTAGAGAATTTAGGTTTTTGGGATATAATTACATATAAGTGTAACATTATGGAGGATTTTGGGTGTGGATTTATGTCTTCTTCTTTCTCCTTCTTCACAAATCTGAATCCTCTATCATTGGGTCAAAAGTTCTGCATTGCGGGCATGAAAAGTTGGTAATTGGATTGTAAGTAAAAACATATTACTTAGCATGTCATAATTGGTTAATTTAGACTTTAAAAAGCTTGGAAAGTTAAAATCACAGCCATTTTCCACCCTAACAACCTTGGAGGCACACTGTGCAGCTGTGCTAAAGATAAGATATAATAAACAACTAAGTCTGAACAAGAATTCTGGCGTCTCCTGCGTTGTAATCCAAACTCTGAGTAAAAGAACTTGAAAATACAGAAACAGAGAAAAATTAGTAATCCAGGAGTTGGGGGGAGGAGAATCCACCTCTAGGCAAGCTCTCTGCAAATGACTTTTTCCTTCCTTTTGGCTTTCATGACAGGCTATGCTTATCTCTCTCCTTTCACTATGGGTTTTGTTTGGACAGAAATTGCTACATAAGTCATGGGTGATGAGTGAGTCAAACTAGCAAGGGGCTGACAAAGGAAGAGAAGGGCTATCAAAAGTGTTCTCCCCTCGGAAGACCTTTCTTTGGGCTGTGGCTGTTGATTTTGGATTAAGGCTTAGCAGGTGGCCAAATGTTAAGGCTTTCATCCTGGCCCTAAATCAGCAACACAGAGTTACTTTTTTGGTTTTGTTTTATTTTTTCTTTTCCATTTGTAGAAGGTGCTGGATCTCTGCCATGGCCAGGTGGCTCTGCAACTAAACCTGGAAAACCCAAAGGGAAGAAAAAGATTTCTTCAGTTCGCCAAAAGTTTGATGTAAGTGTGTCTGTGGTTCTCGTTACACATCTGCCAGATTCTTAAAGCAAGTGATTTCCTATTTATTCAGGCAGTCAGACAGAATTCTGTGATTACCTCTGCAACCCAAAGTGTTAGAAGCAAGATATTCCTTGGGTGTAATGTTTTTAGAAGGTCCAGTTGTTTGTTCCAGAGCCGAAGATGCCTTTCAAAGGTGCTGTCTTCTGGTAGATGGCATAGAAATGTGCAAGATCCAGTTCACTTTGCAGCAAAGGCTCTGTACCTTCACCCAGCACTGTCACACCCCTGTTCTGCAGTTGTTTCTATGCTGCCAGACCAATGTGGAAGGGCCTGGTGTGACAGAGATTTGGGATGAGGCATTCTCTTCAACAAGCAGGGTTTGATAAGGTGCATAGAGCCCTTCTAGGGACTATGATTAGGCACTGTGAGTGTGTGCACTTGAGACCAGTGTTCCAGAGGGATGCCCCAGCTGAAAGCTCCTTGTATTTAGAAATTGTTGAAATACTTTGCAGTGCTCACAGCTGCAACCTGAATTGTGATGTTCTGAATTCAGTCTGTGTTGCCTTGTCTGTCTTAAAACTTCACTGTAACTCTTCAGCGGCAAGTAGCTGAGAGTTTGAGAAGCAAGCTGTGGTGTAGTGGAAGGCTTAGAATTTGATTTGCTCAATGCCCCTACAATACACCAGATTTCTAGTGTGTGTTTATACACATGTTCAGGAATGCTTGGCAGTAAGCACTGTATGAAGTGCATGTTATGATTAATGGGCTAGTGGAATTCCTGAGTAGTGTGAACTTGGAAGTGCCTTGAGATTTCGTAATGTTTCCCTCACTGGTCAGAGTAACACTGTGAATGACCACAGGTCCATTCCAGTTGGCTTCTGCTCTCCCAAACCACATTCCCCTTGAAAGTTGCTTACATTTTGAAGGTCTTTTTTTCCAGGCATGTGACTTTCCTGTAATGAAAGCATAAATCTTTAGAATTATGGGGAGGGAAACCTGCTTTCACATCAGTAGTGGATGGATTGGTTTTTCACTCTGATGCCACACTGTCCTTTCACTAAAGCAGCTCCCCTTTCTCCCTGGAAACTAAGATGTGAGAAATCCACTTTGCTGCATGTTCATTGTTCATATTTATAGTCTGTGTTTGTCCTCGTTCCCCGTAAGAGCCTTGCAGCAATCTCCATTCCAGAGCCGTGGGAGAGTTGTTGGGAGTATGATGAGTCTTGTTCCCTTGTGGGTTAGAGCTGGGCCAAGCACATATCTGGGCTCAAGGATCAGTAATTTACATTTGCTTTGTTACCCCCCGTTTATTTGGGGACTGAGGAGCCACCACAAGCACTGAGAGCTTGAGACATAGTGCAGCAAAGGATTTGTGCTGGAATACATGCGGCCTGGGAAATGCCACCTTCTGGTATGAATTCCTGTTCTGTGATGGGTTTTTTCCCTAAATAACCAAGTCAGTTCTGAAAAAGAGTCATAATCCATCTCAGAATTAGTGGCTGCTCAGTAACACAGCTCTGCTTAAAGTAGTAAAAGTGCACAGGGAGACTGGAGTATGAAATTAGGGCTGGAATTGGTCTAAGTTTAAAGCATTAGAGAGATGTAAGAATCAATCACACAAGTTTAGAATCATGGGTTTTAGTCTAGAGGGAAACTGTACAGAGAGTAAGTAAATAGACACCCTTCTGTACCAGAAATGATTAAATAGATGAGAACTCTTCAGCATGGAAGGAGGTGTCTGAGAGATGTGGAAGTCCAGTCACTGGCCTGGGTAATGTGAAAGGAGATAAAAAGGACAGTGGCTGACCATATTTGGGACTCACAGGAGAATCAAACAAATCTAGCAGGTGGGGAGGTACAGAGCAGACCAGAGCAGGTGAGTCTTCATGTGCTGTGTAGAATTTCTGGCTGCAGTGTGTTGTGGATACCCAACGTTCAGGTGGTTTGGGGTGCTGCTGGACAAGTTCACTGAAAGCATACCAACACTGACTTAGCAATGTCTTCAGCTGCAAGTCATTGGGGGTTGGGAGAGTATCCTGGGGAGGATTTTTTATGTTTTTATAGGTGTATGCTTTCTGCTTGGAGAAGGGATGTCCCCTTGATGAACCAAAGGGTCTGAATGAATATTATCTTATGCTTTAATGTTGTGTTCATGACAGCACCGGTTCCAGCCTCAGAATCCACTGTCAGGAGCCCAGCAGTTTGTGGCAAAGGATCCTCAGGAAGATGATGATTTGAAGCTCTGCTCTCACACCATGATGCTGCCAACACGTGGCCAGCTGGAAGGAAGGATGATTGTAACTGCATATGAGCATGGGCTGGACAATGTCACTGAGGAGGCAGTGACAGCTGTTGTTTACGCTGTGGAGGTGAGGCTGGGCTGGGTGGCAGCAGTGGTCTCATGACACCAGCAGCAAAAGGCTCTTGTGTGCAAGTCTGAGGTGTTGTCCCTCAGCATGGGGAGGAAACCTGCTGCTCTGATTGTTCTCCAATTGCCCTTTTGCCCCAGAGTAATGTGAGAATCGAGAGGCTTCCAGGTTTGTAGTGCCCTAGATGTAAAGTCTTGGACTTCTGCCTGCAAGTGTTAATTGTGAAGTACCTGCACAGTACCCCAGGCATGTTAAGTAGCTGTTGTGGAAAATACTGTTCCTGTCACTTAAAAGCAGGGACAGAATGGGAATGCCAGTTTGACCAGTTCTATGAAAAGCAACCTGTTAAAGGCACAGTGTCTGGCCTGGCCGTGAAGCAACAGGATCAGGTGATATCTGCAGGTGAAGCCCTGGTTTGGCTTTGGCCATTGGTGGTGCCTCACTTTATACATCCCAGGAATGACACAGCCACTGCTTGGAGCACTGATGTGTGGATGGCTTTCTGCACTCAGGATGTGGAGGCCAACCTGAATTCCCCATCTGGCAGTGAGGCCAAATTTAGAAGTTGTCTGCTTGTTTTTTTCATATGATTCCTTCTCCATCGCTTTTCAGGCAAATGAAAAAGATGAGTGAGTGGCTTTTCACTGTCATTTCAGGGCCTGTATTTCAGTTCAAGTGTAACATTTAATGTCAGTTACGAAATCTTAACCTTAATCAGAGGTTGGGAATTTCCTAGCATTGAAGACACCCCTTTGACATTTGAAGCAGGACATCACATACTAAAGTATAGTTGCCAGGCTGATGCTTACAGTACTCACAAAATGCCATGTTCTCTGTATCCATCTGCTGGATAATGAAAACATCCTGTAGCTTGTCCAGATACTGGTTCCCTTCCATCTTTAGGTCCTTGTGGTCATAGCAGCACTGCTTCTGTCTTGCCAGTTGGTGAGGCCCTTCTCCTAGCCATGAGTGTCCTACACATCACCACACGTCCTAAGATTTGGGTTTTTTTGCAGAACCATCTTAAGGACATTCTGACCTCTGTGATATCCAGGAGGAAAGCCTATCGTCTGAGGGATGGCCATTTCAAGTATGCCTTTGGAAGCAATGTCAACCCTCAGCCATATCTGAAGAACAGTGTTGTTGCTTATAACAATTTAATTGAGTGGTAAGGAGCTCTCAGCACACTGATAATGTAAATGGATTTTGCTAGTCTTGGAATAACTCCATGGTTCAGTGTCTTCTTTTATTATTTTGCTTTCACACACTAGGAAGGCATTGGTATGGAGGATTGTACAGCTAAACAGGGAGTGAGAATATGGGGATTTCCCAGCACTGGACTGTAGGACAGTATTAGACCTCTGTTCCTTACCTCTGCTTGTCCATTAGTTTATTACTGCTTTTTGTAAACTTCAGTAACACAGGAATTCTCTGCCTTTAGGCCTGGCTGTTGTACCATAGGATTGAAATGTCAGTGAGGACCTGCAGGACACTTCCATCCTGTTATTTCTTGCATCCAAATGGGTTTATGGTTCCTTGGCACGTATTTCCAGTTGGCAGAGCTTCAAGGTCCTCTTGTTTGGAGCCTCAGTGTCAAAGAGCTTGTGCAGTGCATCTGCCTGCATGTGTGTATGAGAAGGCAGTTTTGTTTGCCTGTGGCAGCTTCTAGCAGTTGACAGGAGGTCGTGGGTGTTTTAAGATTTGATTATAGCACTACAAACAACTCTGCCTAATAGCCAGAGTTTCAGTTTAATGTTGTGTGTGCCTTAATTTTTATGCTGGATAGAAACTATTGGCTGCAAGGAACAGAAGTTGCACAGCCAAGACCATTTAAGCAGTGCTGAGGCATGTTGAGGATCTGTCTGCACTCTTTTTATTAAACTGGAATTTTAAAGAAATTTTTATTAGAGCTGAAATAATTTTATGTACATATGGGCCACATGAGCTGGTGTAGAAAAGCAGGGCCCCTGCTGTGTGACTGCCACCGCTGGTGCTGTTTTTGTGACTGGGATGTCTTCCTGCCTGCTCTGCCCCCAGCCCCCCGAGCAGCGCGACGCCCTCAGCAGGTCAGAGCCTGGCCCCCCCGCCTGCTCCTGATGATGCTGAGCAGCAGGCAGCCCTGCTCCTGGCCTGCTCTGGGGACACTCTGCCAGCATCGCTGCCTCCAGTCAACATGTATGACCTCTTTGAAGCATTGCAGGTAAGCTGGTCGTGTCACACCTTCGTGTCACAGGCAGCGTTGTCCTGGGTGCCAGCTGCCTGTCTTAGACGTGGTTTACATGCATGGAGGGGGATTTGTTTTCTCCTCCTGCAGTCTCTTTCCTTCTTTGCCTGTCAGATTCTTTGGCCTTGATTTGTTCCCAGTGTTAACTCATGGTTTAATGCCTGTTCTGCTCCCCTTGGTCACAGAGCTGATGAGGAAATCCCTGTCTCACAGCTGTGCAAGAAGGGTGAACTCTTCCTCTGCAGCAAGACTGCAGTGATTATGTCAGAACTGAGCTAGACAGGTTTTGACAGTGCTGCAGCAAAATAACTTACCTGGCATGTCCCTTCTTACTTCTCATGTTCCACCTGGGTACTTAGAGGAATACTTGGTCCTGGCATGCAGACCACTGCAGTGGATTAACTATGATCACCCCAACCCTGGGGAGGCATTTAAGGTCAGCTGGGTGAATTTTCATTGGAGATGTATGGCTGTGGTTCCCTCCCTCTCAGGCAGCTGTGGGAACATTGCCTACTTTGAATGTCTAAAATTAGCTGTGAGAAATTCCCCCTTGATGATCTCTGCTTTTGTGAACAGGCCTTGGGATTTTGTTTCACAGCTCTGGATACAGACCACAGAGCTGTAATCAAACAGCCATCTCGTGTTTAGTCAGAATTGTTGTTTCTAAGGTTTTGATGACCAATTATTGATTACCACCCCAAGAGCAAAATGACTATTTCCTTACCATGCCACTCCCTTAGAAAGTGGTGTAAGTTGGCTGCTGTGGCAGTGCTGGCAGGAGCAGCTCTCCCTGTGAAACAGCCTTTATTCCCACTCTGCAGGTCTGGCACCCAGAGCACCCTGGAGTAGAGGGAGGTTATTCCCTGGGCAACGTGGGGAAATGTCTATGGAAGCGTGCAACTTGTTTTCTAACATGCATTTCCAGGTGCACAAAGAAGTTATCCCTGCACACACAGTCTATGCTCTAAACATTGAGAGGATTGTCATGAAACTCTGGCATCCGAACCACGAGGAGCTACAGCAGGACAAGATCCATCGGCAGCGCCTGGCAACAAAGGAGGGCCTCCTGCTCTGCTAGAGCTGGGCCAGCCTTCAGGTGGCTCCAGCCTGTTCCTGGGACTTGTCATTCGGATGCTCCTTACAAACCTGTGTCAGCATCTCCAGGATGATGTAATTTATGAGTCAGCTTTTCCTATGGAAATGTGACTGAGTTGTGGGACACTTCCTCTGCCTCCCCAGAGTCATGTGCCATGGAGTACTTACACCAATGCCACTGAATTGGAAAAGAGAAACAGGACACATTAGCAAGGACTGTTTTTAGGAAAAATAAATGTGAGAGTGGAAAGAGTTTTTTTTTAAATAAGGTGTGCTTTTGTCTTCTTTGTGAGCATGGAGAATCTGCCTCCTTGCCCTCCCCTCTCAGGTAGTTTCCCTCCTGAGCTCAGACTTCAGAGGCCTTGTCCAGCTTCTGTTGTGGCTGATGGGATCCTTTTCATTACTTGGTTATGGAGTGGCCTCTTGTGAAAATGAGCGAATTCTGTAAGCTGACCTGAATTGTTCCTCTTTTGCCAGGGGAACTTCTGATTACAAACTGTGAGAAAACAAGGCAAAAAGGGAATTGTCTTGGTGTTGGAGACTCCTTGGATTTGCAGCATTAACAAATCTATCCTATCACTTCCTTGTAAAAAATATGCAGCCTTGTATTACTTCATTATAAAATTATGTAGGCACACCTCTCCACATGGGAGATGTGCAGATCACTGTTTAAAAGGAGAAATTCCACCTGCTGGGTTTCAGGTGCTCTGCTGTATTCCTGAGTCAGCTGTGGGAACAAGCTTATTATAACATGAGAATTCCATTAAAGTGTCTTAATTACTACATGACCTGGTTTTGACCTCACACATGGAGGTACCTGCTGAAGTATGACTCACTTACTGTGCCTCCAGATTAGTGGAACTGAAACTGCTTGTTGGGGTTTTAGGAGTTCTTCTGTTTTCTTTTTCTCTTAAAGAATTTTCCCCATACATGTTGCTAGGGGGACAAATTACTGGGTGCTTAAGAAAAACAAAAGACCTGGCCACAGAGGGAGGGGTCCAATCTGGCCTCTTCTTTCATCCTCTCTTTCACCTGGGTTTGTGGGCTGTTAGTTCCCGGCGTTTGGATGGAGAGAGAGGCTGGGGGAACTTGTCGGCACTGCAGGCTGCTGTTTTTCAGCTGCCTTCCTTCTACCAGAGGAAGCCCGGGATTCCCAAGCCCGCCTTCCCCTGCCCCGCTAGGAGTCGGGCTGCAGCCGCCCTGCTCCTGCCATTGTTTCGAGCCTTCGCTACTCTGTAGCCCCGCACTCCCTGCCTGCCCAGACCTCCGGGGTTCCCGCCGCAGCTCCGGAGTTCGATACTTCTCGTCTGCCACCCGGGATTTGTGCTCGTCCCTGCCATTCCAGCCTGCTGTTCCCGAGGGTCCGGCCGGACACCGGGATCAGCTGCCCAGGGGTTTGTGAAGCCTTTGTCCCATCCCTTCCCGGGATCCCAGGCCACCACTGCCGCGTGCTCCCCGAGCTCGCTCCGGAGCGCCCCCTGCAGCCGCGGGGGAACCATCGCACCTGCCCTGCTCACCGGGAGCCGCCAGCGCCCCTGCCGGCTGCGAGCGGAACTGCACCCGAGGGGAAAGGGCCTGACAGCCGAGAAGGCTGGGACTGGGTTTGTGATTGTTTGCTGTTACTGCCATAGTTATTGCTGTTTGTTTGCCTTGTTATACACGTATAGATATATAATAGTAAAGAACTGTTACTCCTGTTCCTATATCTTTGCCTGAAAGCCCCTTAATTTCAAAATTACAATAATTTGGAGGGAAGGGGGTTGCTTTTTTTTTTCATTTCAAGGGAGACTCCTGCCTTCCTTGGCAGACACCTGTCTTTCAAACCAAGACACAGCTTCTCAGGGGGAATGTGAAAGGGGAAGCTCATGGTTCCACTCCATTCTGGTTTTCCTATTTGGAATGTATTTGGATAGGAGACTTGTCATATTTCTTATGGAATTTTCTTCTAAGTTTTCTTCTCTGCTGTATCCCCAGGACTGAAGAGAGTGCAGACCTACGATGTTTCTTCCTGGTTACTGTTCTTGTAACTTCCTTTCCTGACCCCCATGACTGTTCATGTTGGACCAGCGTTGTAATAAAGAGCTGTGCAGCTGTCATTGTGTTCCTGGCTTTCCTGCATCCCCTTTGGGATGTGTTGTGGAGTTAGGCAGGGCAAGAGGCAGTGTCTGGGCAGGTATTGGTGGCTCTCTTCATGAGAAGATCACTTTAGGATTATGAAGAAACTGGGAAAGGCAACAACAGAGAACTGCAGGAGGGCCTAGCAGGATGGGAGCAGTTGCAGGTAGGTCTGGCAGCGTGTGGTTAAGAGGGGAGTGGGAGAGAAAAGATGGATGATTTCTTTTGGTACTGTTCTTTCAACTGCTTTGTTTTTCTGTATTTAAGCTGGTCAGAGAGGGCCTGAGCTTAAAAGTTGACCTCAGTGGCTTTTAAAAATTTTTTTTTTTAAAACTTAAAAAGTTTTTAAAGGCAGTATTTAACCTTAGTAACTGTATGGTGGTGACATCATCGAGACACCCGAAATACAGACTGTGGGGTGTGGGAGGGAGATTTCCCAGATAATTGTGATGCTTCTGGTATAAAATGAAAGCATTAAGTTTGTTTGCTAGAAACTCTGGGGCAGCTCGGAGGATCTCAGATCTGAAGAAAGCACCCAGCCTCTGACAGCATCACAGGCGGGTTCTGAAACAAAATGCTGAGTATGGCACTAGAATCTCACTCCTGTTTGCCTGTGTTCTGAAGAGCCAAGTCATCTATTCCACACTGAAAAAGTGGGTTATTTGGTATGCCTGCTAGACAACAAAGGCTTGAACAAGGAACTCAGGTCAGCTGCATTTCAGAGATCTGAAAACTGAAAGGCACATATTCTCAAAGCACTTTCCCATGAAGTGTGAGTTTTTGTGAGAAACAATGCTTTACAGGCTTCTTGGGTCATGGAGCTGCAAGGGATCACAGAATATTCTGAGCTGGAAGGGAGCCACAAGGATCACAAGTCCATCTCTTAAGTGGATGGCCCATGTGGGGATTAGAACCATTATAAGCACCATGCTCTAACCAACGGAGCTAATTAATCCCTGTGGCTGCTTTGTCCACCCCTGGCTGAAAGAAGGGCCAAGTTCAAAATTAGAGCAGGTTCTTTATTTCCAGAGATGAGACCAGAGAAGTTGTCATTTCCAGTTCAATGTGTGACCACGTGGCCAGTGAAGGTTTTCCTTGGAGACCTACCCTGAGAGCAGGGTGATGGTACTGACAGGTATCACTGGTAGGCTGTGACATATGTCTTTCTTCACTGCAGTAGCCAGCCCTCTAAAATGAATAACACTGCTGAACTTCAAAGCAGCACAGAGATTAATTTGGCAGGGTCTGTCTTGTGCCCCAAGATCCACCCAGCACCTGCCAGGTGTGTGGCAAGCTGAGCTTGAGCAAAACTGTTCTTGACAGATGCTACCTGATAAACCTACAGTGGAACTTCAGAGTTATCTTGGGCAACCTGGTGTGCTTTTAGTGGCCTTCACCTCTGACAGCTTTTTCCTCTGACCTGTGCCTCTTGCTGCAGGCCTGGAATTTGTTGTAGTCATCCCAGAAAATGGAAAGACAGAAGGGAAGGAATAAGAGACCACTTGCCTTGTCCTCAAGAGTGAGAATTGCATCTTACGCTCTTAACCCAGCAGGAACTGTGCAGTGTACTGAAAGTTACCACTTTTGGAATTTCTATTGCTTATGCTTCCACTTCTATATCTGTAGTGAAAGACCACTGGCCACCTCATGAAGAGGGGGAAAGAGTGCTCAAGAGCTTCACCGGGCTTGCTTCATGGCCTGAGCTAGGGTGAAGTTGTTCATCTCATCGCAGATGTGATCAGTGTGATCTGCATCCCTCGAGTGTAGGAGACAGAAAGAAAATCTGTTACTTTTCAGACAGTTTCAGCTGCAAGACCTGGCTTAAGTCTGACCAAGCCTTTCCAGTTGCATGCCAAGCAGGATCCCAGGGGTGTGAATGCAGCCCTCCTCAACACTCCCAAACAGCCAAACCCTCGCTCCCCAGACTGGTGAGCAAGAAAAATGTTTTTTGTTGCTGTTTCACAGCCTGTGAGCCACGTCTCCAGCCCTTGCCCTGTGAGTCATCTGCTGGGAGCTGTGCCCAGGAGCAGGGCTGGATGCCTGGTTGGGAGGGTGCTTGGCAGCTTGCTCTGCTCCATCCAGATCTGGTGCCCAGGTAAACAGAGGAATCATCTCTGAGGACAGCTCCCTCAGAAAGAGGATCAGCTTCAGCTTTGCCTCACTGGGGCTTTGTTGGTTATCATGAAAAAATATTGTTTCTATTTGAATTTCTGAATGCAGTTTCCCAGTGGTGGGTTGGGTTGTTAATTAAAGGCCCCCACAATCAGATATCTGCTTCTGTGCAATGACAGCCACTTCTGAAATGCCACTGCGATAAGAACAACGAGCAGGAGCTGGGGCTGCTTTCATCCCACAGGAAGGGCTGCTGGCCTTTCCATGGAGCACCCTGTAACCTCTTTGAATCCTTTGAAGGCTTTTAAACCCTGTTTTGGACTGCACCAGCAGAGCTCCTGCCCAAGTCCTGGCAGATGGGTGTGTTTCCCTTCTCCTTCCCTGCTGCTCTCTCCACGTGCACAGCTGGCCAGCTCTGCATGCCAGGAGGTGATTTGGCCCTGGCTGAGCAATCTTCCCTGTGCTTCTATTTATATCTCACAGAGATGCTCCAGCTGGATTTGGCAGAGGAGCAGCAGGTGCTTGTCTGTGCAGTGTAGTCTTTTCTGTGAAATGTAGGCTTGATTTTCAGATATTTATAGTTTGTTGGTGTATTGTTGATGGGAGCAGCTACTCTGTTTTTCCCTAGAGCAACATAAATATTTCAGGCTTCTTTTTTCCACTGAAACTTTAATTTCTCACTAAAATACTGTTTTCCCACCAAAAAAAAAAAAAGAAGCACAAAGCAGCTCAGCCTGCTTTATTTTTGCCTCTGTCTCCAACCTCTCCAAAATACTCACCAGAAGTTTGTTCCAAGTTTTCAAATGTGGTTTTTAACTCTGTAATAAATACAGTATTGAATAGCTCCGTAATAAATGGCTTCAGAATGATTCTTATCCACTCTCTGCATTCCTTAAAGACAGGAAAAGGGGGAACAAGAACCTGGCTCTGCACCTGCGCCCTGGGAGTGCCTGGTGCAGGTGCAGCCGTGCTGTTTTTCTGATGGCTGATGGCTCACACCTGAGGATTGGTGCTGCAGGCTCATTAGCAGGTTTTCTCCTTCCTCACATGTTAGAGATTAATCTCTGAATTCCTCCAGCTATGCAAAGTACCTCAACTGGACTTCATGGTTTCCCCTGGAAGCTGTGAGCAGGGGGTGTGTGAGAGCTGGGCTGGACCTCCATTGCAGGCAGTAGATGCCACAGTGTGTGGTGGCCCTTATTCTGCCAGTACATCCCCAGGAGTGGAGGGACGCAAGACAGAGAGGTGTCTCTGTCCCTGAGCCAGGGACACAGAGCAGAGCTTTGCCTTTGGTGGCCCTTTTGGAGCCATTGCAGGCACTGCACAGAGCCCTGGGGAGTCATCCTGGAGAACAGCAGCAGCTGCAGATGACAACTCTTTGTGTTGGTGGTGCTAAAAAATGGGGGGGGAGGGGGGGGAAGCCATTGGGGCAAAAAAATCAAGTATTTACTCTACTGCCCCAAACCAGCTTGTACACACTGATGCAGCAAGTCCTAAATCCTGTTAGAAGAGAGCCAAACCATGTGTCCTTGCCCCTGGGACAGCAGGGTCCTGTGCAGCACATCCCAGTGTGGTGAGGCTTCCCATTTTATAAATTAGAAATGTTGAAAAAGCTAATATGAGAAACAGATAGGAAGGAAGGATAGAACCTGCCCTCCAAACCCCAGGAGGCGTTAAGGGCAGCTAGCTGGGTGCAGGGGGCAGTGGGCAGTGTGGGGTTGTGCAGCGGCTCCTGTGGTTTTCTGACCCTGTGACCTCCCCTGCAAAGGACATGGGGATGGCTGGGAAGCCCATCACCATTGCCAAAACAGTTCTCTTGCAATTTCCTGGAGCTTCCCAGCAAAACACAGCATGGAGGGCTTGATTTAGGGTATTCTCTCAGATGAGACACCTCGAGCCACAGGTGCAGTCTCTGCCAGAGGGACACGTCAGTGCCTGTCAGGGCAGCTGCTCCTCTGACCTCGTGGTTTTGTGAGTTCCAGCTCCCCTCACCCTGCTTGGACAGTGTCATTTGAGTCTTCAGGACACCCACGAGTGGAAAAACAAAGAGGGGCAAAGACAGAGACCCCGTAGCACACACAGACACGAAAAACCACCTGAGCACAGCCCAGCTGTGGCTGGTCAACAGCTGTGGGTGACAGACACCCACCGTGTTTGTGCTGGAGGTGCCACTCTGAAAGTGCTGCGTTTTGAAGGCTGTTGCTCAGCCTGGCTGTTCCCTGCTGCAGGGAGGGGGGGGCAGTGTTACAGCTCATCCCAGTCTCCTATTTCCAGCTCCCGAGGACTTGGTGTGCAAGTAGTGAATGTATTTGCAGCTTTGGCATTGTAGAGAGAAAATCTGTGCTCTGGATCCATGTAAACTGGCCTCCTCCACATCAGTGCTTGAGGGAGAAGCTGACCCTGCACACTGCTGATCCCATAAAAATTACACTTATGCATCCACAGCCAAGAAATAAAGGAATAAAACAAACAAAGTCTGAAGAGCATCGTTAATACAGAGCAGCCATAGCTATTTGGAAATCACACTTTGAAATACTGGTATCAAGTCCCTCAAGATTTGAACCATCTTTGCTATTTCTTTTTTTAGTCATTAATCAGTGGCTATAGCTAGACAGTTATGATTAAGCAATTGCACTGTGAACGTTTTAGGCTTGGCTAATCTTTTGTTTTAAGGAAAAGACAAGACAATGCCAAGACAAATGGGCTGTCTGGAGGAGAGACACCAGCAGTGAGGCCAGCAGGACTGAGAAGTATCTTCTGGAAAGGTAAATTCTGACCACTGACCCCTGTCCCAACTTGCAGAAATGACACAAAGGTGTGAGCAGAGGAAGGAGCAGCCTCCCCTGTGCCTGAAGAGGCTCAAGTGCCCTCCCAACCTGTGGCCCCCACCCAAACCCTCACTGGCTCTTGGGAAGGCAGTGATGGACAAATGGGGCCATGTCCCCTGTGTACCACTCTCCTGCTGGCTCAGCTGGCCACAGTGGGAACAGGGAGGGAGCAGGGATGTGGCTGCAGCCAGCCAGGCTGCCTGGATGGCAGTGATCAGTTCACCAGAGAGCAGGCTGTGCTCCTGCAGCAAAGAGGAGCTCTGGGCACCCCGACCCAGAACCTCACGTGCGTCATCAAAGCGGCTGAGGAAGGCGCACGATGCAAATGAGCTGCACCTCAGAGCCGGTGCTTAACCACAGCTGTGCCTCTGCCTGTGCTGTGTGAATAACCTGATGAGTCCCCTTCTGCAGCTTCTTGCTCAGCCTCAAAGGTGCTCAAGGTCCACACCAGGGCTTTGGTCGCACTATTGGGGCAGAGGTGTCAGCATCTAATCACCCTTTCTGTGAAGGAATTCCTCTGAATGTCCAACCTGAACCTCCCCTGGCACAGCTTAAAACTTTGTTCCCTGGTCCTATCACAAATAGCCTGGGAGAAGAGGCCAATCCCCACCTGCTTACAACCTCTGATCTGGGAGTTGTAGAGAGTGGTAAGGTCACCCCTGAGCTTCCTCCACACTAAACAACACTGGTCCCTGGGGACACCCCTGGTGCCTGGATGCCAGCTGGATGTGGCACCACCACTCTCTGGGCCCATCCAGTTCTTAACTCAGCCAATAGTGCACCTGTCCAAGCTATGGGCCGCCAGCTTTTCCAGGAGAATGCTGGGGGAGACAGTGTCAAAGGCTTTGCTGAAATCCAGGCCAGCTTTGTAGAAGCACATCCTGCATAGTCCTGAGGTGCTGATGGAGACTGGGAGAGGAGCATGCAGAGCATGGCTCCCATGGGTGCCTTGGTTGGCATTGTGGTGAGGACACACATGTGCTTCCTTGAGCACTTCATGGCTCTTACTTTTGCTACTGCTAGAAGGGAATATGTGACAAATAAAAGCATGGGCCTGACTGCCTAAATACCAGATTGTCCAGGTAATGGTGGAGCATCTTGGCACTCCCAGCAACCTCACTGCCTGGTCTTATTCCTATTCCTGTAATTGTTTTTCCTTCTGATATTAAACTTGGAGGAAACTCAAAGACCATTAGTCATAGCTTTTGCTTTCTGGGGCTTTAGTTATTTATTTGTTAATGTTTTCTGAAAATGGTAACCACAGGGGAAACTGTGGTCCTTAGCCAGAGGCTGGGCTGAACTGGCTGGGATGATTTCGACCATCATTTTATGAGAACAAGATTTCCAGTTCCTGCAGAAACATGTCCTTGGTCTCATGTACCCCTCTCTGCTGGGCTGGTATCAGTGCTCTAGGGCCAGGCACAGTGTGTCCTGCACCTGGGATTCCAGTGCCCTCAGGCATGAGAATGCCCTGGGCATGGGTCTGTGTTCCCTGTCAGTGTCACAGGTGAGGGAGGAGCTGGAGCTGCTTTTCAAACTGAAACTCAGGAGGAAGAGAAGCACTAAGGATTTTTTTCAAAGAGCAGAGCATGAAGGCATGTCTGGAGCATGCCTGAAGCACATTTTTTCCCCTGGGTAGGATAACAGTGCTGCCGCCTTGTGCTGCTATAGCGGAGCAGGTGCTGGCTGCCCAGCTTGTTTAGAGCCTGGAGAAGTCCAGAGGCTGAGTGAGCAGGAAGAAGTGCAGCTGCTGGCAGCCACACAGGACAAGGTTGTGGGCAGTGTCCATGCCTTTTGGGAGATTCACAGGGAGCTGGGGATCTGGGAGGCTGCACAGAATGGGGTTCCAAAAGCCCCCTTTTGCTGCACCAGGTGGGAGGTAGGGCTCAGCCTGTCCCTCTGAAACAGGTGTCTTGTCTGAGCCCCAGGTGTCCTTGCTCCCAGCAGCAGTCCCAGGGCTTGTCACAGCTGGGCAGTGCCTCACAGCTGCATTGACCCAAAAAACCCAGGGACAGATGTGGCAGCCCTACTTGGCATCACTACCAAATCCAGAGCTGCCACTCCAGGGGCCAGAGAACAGGGCACACAGGACAGCTGGGCACAAGGGGACAGGGAGGGAGCAGCCACCCTATCACCATCACTGAACAGCTGGGGAAGTACTGGGCTGCACAGCCTGAGCATGACTGCCAAGAAGCAGCTGTCTGGATGCTGATGCCACATCACCTCTCCTCCCAGCCCCTGTGGATGCCAGGGTATGGCCAATGTCTCCTCTCCACTGTGCACAGCTTGCTGAGCGGGCACTGGGGGGCCATCACCAATTGTGCAAATGAATGCCCACAGCGCTATGGGACCAGCCCATGGCGTGCTGCTGCGGGAGGCTCCGTGTCTGTGCTTGGGTCTTCTGGAAATCCCCTGGCACCGTGGTGGGAGGCTGGCAGAGGCTGAGGCGGGGGGATAAGGGAGATCAGGGAGAGCTGCAGCTGCCACCACATCTCGCTTTGTTGGGGAAATTCCTTGCCAGTTTAACAATATCTTTACATCATCCTTATCTATGGTTTTCTGCTCACTTCAGGAGTGAGTTTTCTGTTTAAAGCACATTATCTAAAGTCTAATTCCTAGGGCCACCAGGCAGAAGCCCATCACCCTTCAAGCACAAAGGCTGATATCCCAGTCCCCACTGTTCCCCAGAAAAGAGCTTGCCTGGGGAGGGAGTCTGGCATCTCACTTGGCGCAAGGATACTGCTTTCCCCCTTGTTGGGCTGGGCACAGTCAGTTACATGTCCGTGGAATAACAGAGAGGATTCGGTGGTGTCTGGGTAAACAAGATCCTTATGTGCCTCCCCCTGTAATGTTTGTCACTGTAATCAGTTCAGTTGGGAAAGACTTTTGAGACCAGTGAGTCCAAGCTCTGACCCAACACCACCTTGTCAACCAGACCATGGCACTGAGTGCCACATCCAGTCTTTCCTTAAACACCTCCGGGGCAGTGACTCCACCACCTCCCAGGGCATCGAATTCCAGCATCTAATCACCCTTTCTGTGAAGGAATTCCTCTGAATGTCCAACCTGAACCTCCCCTGGCACAGCTTAAAACTTTGTTCCCTGGTCCTATCACAAATAGCCTGGGAGAAGAGGCCAATCCCCACCTGCTTACAACCTCTGATCTGGGAGTTGTAGAGAGTGGTAAGGTCACCCCTGAGCTTCCTCCACACTAAACAACACTGGTCCCTGGGGACACCCCTGGTGCCTGGATGCCAGCTGGATGTGGCACCACCACTCTCTGGGCCCATCCAGTTCTTAACTCAGCCAAGAGTGCACCTGTCCAAGCTATGGGCCGCCAGCTTTTCCAGGAGAATGCTGGGGGAGACAGTGTCAAAGGCTTTGCTGAAATCCAGGTAGACAACATCCACAGCCTTCTCTGCACCCCCCAGGCAGGTCACCTGGTCATAAAAGGAGATCAGTTTGGTGAGGCAAGACCTGGCTTTCCTAAGGCTGTGCTGGCTGGGTCTGATCCCTTGGCTGTCCTGTGTGTGCTGTGTGATTGCACACAAGGTGATCTGCTCCATAACCCTGCCAAGCACTGAGGCCAGGCTGACAGGCTTGTAGTTCCCCACATCCTTCTTGTGGGTGGGCCTCACACTGGATAACTTCCAGTCATTTGGGACCTTCCTGGTTATCCAGGATTGATCATAAATGGCGAAGAGCAGCTTAGCAAGCTCTTTCTCCAGCTCCCTCATCACTCCAGCATGAAACCATCCAGTCCCACTGAGCACTTGAGCTCAGACTTATCTCGGTGAGTCATGGAACCGCAAGAGTACAGGAGATTCACCACTGTGGGCCTCGCTGAGGCTACCCCTTGACAGGTGCTCTCACAGCCCCTGGGCAGTCCCACGTGGTGGGAAATGCTCCTCCAAAGCCTTAGGAAGCCATGATGCAAATACTAGCATGGGGAATTCCTCCTGGCCCACTCTCACAGCCCATCTCTGGAGTGCAAGGTTTACGTGCAGCCCACCAGGACTTTGCTGCACATGTGTGCAGAGAGCTGGAAGAGACAGCGGCGATGCCTGGAGGGAAGCAGGCTGAAAAGGGGAGACTGCAGTCAGCTAGAAGCTTCTCTGAGGGCTCTGCACCCATGAATAGTGTCCACAGCAGGCCTCATACGGCGGACACGTGACAGAGCAGTTGCCATCCCACTGCTGCCTCTCTGTGAGCTCATTTCCTGCAGTTATCTCCTTTGGGAAACTTGTGTGCTGTAAATCATACTATCATTCAGCTTGGAAAAGACCTTTAAGAACATAAATTCCTGGCATTAGCTTGGCACTGTCTCAGAGAAATTTCACATCCGGTAACTCAAATGAGTTAATTTTGTGGGAATGCACAGGAAACCTAAGAAACGCAAAATTATTTCTCCTGGAGTCAGCACCAACCAGACCATGTGACATGATGCTGTCTGATGGGGTTTGGAAGCTCCAGAGAGCAGATGAAATGCTGCTCCCTCAGGGCCCTTAAGTCATTACTCACTGCAGAGATCTGCTGTCAGTGAGCTGGCTCCCCAAACAGGGAACCCTAACCCTAACCCTGACACACCAGCTTTCCAAATGTCAGTAGTCTGAAATCCATTCCATTAACTTTATTCCCTCCATTCCTCCCACATAACCTCCTGGAGCAAATCATGCTTCATTCACAAGGTGGTCACCAGAAGGCGAGTGAAGCTGATAACACAAGATTTATCAGCTTGTGCTGATTTTGAGCCAGGGGAAGGCGCAGGCCACCAGCCCAGCAAGCCATCCAGCCGCTGCCAGGGTGTTGCAACCATGGGTGATGCTTTGCGACACTTAGCAGTCATTAAATTTGTTTAAGCTGATCATTCACTGGATTAGCTGGCAGACAGCAGATTGCCAAGAGATTTTTTGAGCCCAGGAGGCGTCATCTTGAAAAGATGTCTAAAAGAAGCACAAAAATCTGGACTGGTGGGGAGGAGAGGGGAGAGGCATGGTTGGAGTGGGCTCAGCAGTGCCACACTGTCAGCTTGTGGCGAGATGGACGGAACACAGCTCGCAGGGCTCACTCCAGTGGTTCCCCTGCCACCCTGTTTTGCTGGGGGCATCACTGGGTTATGGCTCCAGGGAAATTTCTCCCTGCTTCCTGCATAGCAAAACTGCTTGTTGTGGAACCCAGCTTGTCATTCTCCCTTCAGCTCTCATGACACCCAGCACAGAGACAGAGGGACTGGGATTTCCTGCAGAGGCAAGAACTGCTCAAAACTAAGATCTTCCCAAGCAACCTGTGGTTTGAGACACCAGGCGCCTGTGGTACCAGAGAGCTGCAGCTCAGATGCCCTTGGCTCTCTGATCCTCCAAGGCAGCTCTGTCTGGGCACGGACACACAACTCCCTTGGCTGCTGGACTCCTTTCTGAGGCCTCAGAGCAGTGCTGGGGTTCCTAACAGGCTTTGAAGCTGACCTCAAGCAGTCCCTGCAGCGAGGGCAGGATGGAGGACAGCACTCCAGGGACAAGGCTGTGTCCCTGCTCCACAGGCAGTGCTCCTCTCAAGGAGCTGGTGTCCAGCACAGAGAAACGTTCTACCCCAGAAGCCTGTCAGTATCTGACTGGTGGGGTTTTGGTTTTTCATCTTGAAAGATTTCAAAAGTCTTGAGGATGCTAGCACTGGATTGCTTTGACTTTGGGAAAATCACAGCCTTAAGTAGTGCTTTTTTACCCCAGATTTGACTACATTCACACTGTTTTATTAAAAGCATACAAAGGACTCTTCATGGGAAGAAGAAAGGACAACAACCCACAACTCCCAGCATCAAACCCCCCTGCTCAGCTTGAGGGACACGGTGCTGAGACAGCAGGGATCAGTTGGCACCCACTGTCTCTGGGGTGTCTGTCTTAGAATCATACAGTGGTTTGGGTTGAGACCTTAAAGACCATTCAGTTCCAACCCTCCTGCTATAGTCAGGGACACCTTCCACTAGACCAGGTTCCTCCAAACCCTGTCCAGCCTAGAATGGGGCATTCACATATCCTCTGGGCAACCTTTGCTAGTGCCTCTCCACCCTCACAGTAAATAATTTTTTCCTAATATCTAGTCCAAATCCACTTTCTTTCAGTTAGAAGCCATTCCCCCTTGTCCGTGCAAAAAGTCTCTCTCTGTCTTTCTTGTAGGCTCGTTTCAGGTCACCCCAAAGCCTTCTCTTTTCCAGGCTGAACAATCCCAATTCTCTCAGCCTTAGGGGAGCAGTGCTGCCCCAGGTTTGGGATGTTGGGTGAAGGGGCTCCCAGGCTCCTGCTCTGTGTCTACGCCTCTGTCAGTACTTGCAGTGCAAAGGTACGGGGAGCTCTGCTCAGGAGTGCACATTTATGTACCTGCAGCCAGAGCTAGCCAGAGACTGACAAAGCTCCTGGCCTGCATCTGCCTCTCTGGCAGCCCACAACCCCTTGGCTTTCATTTCAGCAGGATGTATGGCTGAAGGAGAACCAGCCATCTCCATTTTAGAGGCTGGAATTTTTCCTCCACCTCTGCTTTCTCCACCCCAGGGTCTCTTTGTTGGGCTTGGGCTCTCTCTGGCTGCTGGGGTGTTGCCACACACTTGGGTGCGGCTCTGGGGCAGGGATGGTTGTGCAGCTGGGGCTGCCCATTGTGGTGGGCTCCTGGGAGGCGGCAGACACACTCTCCACCTAAAAATTTCCAGCTGACTTGAGCAGTTTCAGTTTTTCCATCCTATCTTCTGCCCAAGTCATAGCAGTATTGATGATATCGCAGGGTGGGGAGACATGACTTCACTGCTCCTAGCACTGTGTACATGATGCTGCCACATTATCAGCTGGACTTCTCCAGGATTTTTTTTTCTTTTCTCTTTTTTTCCCCTTTGCTCAGCCACTGAATACCAGAAGTCTTTTTCCAAAAAAACACCAAAACCAAAAACAATCAAACCAAAAACACAACAAAAAAAAACCCCAAACTGATTTCTTTGCAGTTAAGCCTAAACCTAACCCTAAACCCATATCAAACTAATGCTAGAAAGCAAAAGGACCAAAAGGAAGATCTTCAGACACTCCTGTTGGCATGATAAGATGCCAGGGAGACAGTGGCTTTAAAAGTCTTCCCTTCATTCCAGTGAGGAGGTATGGGAGGCAGGGTGGGATGTGAGACAGGGCTGAGTATATCACAACCTTGGGGCTTTATTTTCCAGCACTAACCCACATCTCCACCCAGATCTACGAGGACTGTGCACATGGCAAGTGTGCAACTACCAATGAGTCATAACCACAAACATTTTTATCCATTAGCAAAATTAGCCTGCCAGGATTAATGTAACCACAGAAAAATCAGTGGAGGAAGTAGAAAATTGACTGGGAGAATCTTTGCCTGAAAGATGGGCATGAAACCTGACAAAGCACAGCCCAAACCATTTGAGATTTGATGGTACCTCACAGCTAGGTCTCCTACCATAATCTACCATCGAGGCAGATGGGACACCAGCTTGGAGGCAGTGTCCTGCTTTCCCCTCTGTCCCAGAGCCAGTGAGCTCTCTCCCATTGGGACTCATACAGCTTTCAGTGTCCATGAGGAGCTGCCAAGGGTATGTGCAAGAGTGAGCCTAAGTGTAGACAGATTTTCCACCACTTCCGTCTTCAAATCAGGACTGGAAAATGTCACAGGTCGGCGAGAGCCTGTGGCACTCAGAGCAGAGAAACCCCCGCTTGCAGCACTGCTGCCTCCCTGCTCAGTCGCTGTCTGCCTCGGTGACCTAGTTGAGTCATGGGGGGATGGCAGCCGGAGACATCCTGCGCTGTGGGTGGCACTGACACTCTGGGGAGAGCGAGGGGCTTCTGCACAGGGCCACTGCCCTCCTCACGGAGGTGGGGGAGCAGGGCAAGAGGGCACCCGAGGCAGGGCCAGCTCTTGCTTGCATCCATGTCCTGCCAGCCTGCTCCCCATGCTGCAGTCCAAGAGGTTTTTGTGATTTATCTTCCTCTGGCCAGAGTGAAGGATGTGGCTGGCAGCTCCCTCCCAGGTGATGTGTGGGAGAGATGGCACAAGCTGAAGGCATGGGTTGGGTGGTGAGGAAAGGAGCCAGGCTCTGCGTGAGCTCCTGCAGGGCCTGGCTGGGTGTTAACCTCCGGTTCAAACACACTAAGTGTATTCAGATATGTGTTCACTGCTTGCAAGTGCTTTTCTTGCTCAAGTTTCAAAGAAAATATATCCACGTGTTGAGTCATTGCTTGGTGTTTTGTCTGATCATTGTCACTCCATGGAACCCATCCCATTCCCACATGGAACACCATCCTCCTGGGGGCAGGACACATGTTTGAGCTCCTCCAAGGCTGCTTGAACTCGGGGCAGCGGAAGGCAGGCGCTGCTGCCACTGGCTGTGGCCCTCTCAGCACCCCCCACAGACAGAAAGCATTTCCTGGGAAAAAGCACAGATTTATTGATGTTATTGGCACTAAAGATTGCTCAGAATTGCGAAAGAAAGGCTGAGATAGACCTTTTTATGTTTTTTTCCTTTTTTTCCTCTGAAGTGTCTTTTTTTTATGTGCACAAAAATTTTTTTTTGCAGGCTGAAGGCCTCTCCAGCTATAAAGGGAGCAGGGCTGGGGCTGAGGCACTTTCTGCCTGGGGGTTTATCTGAAGCAGAGTCAGGACAGCAAAGCTTCACCTCACCTCTGAGGTGCCATGGGTGGGGTGCGGGTGACCCCCTGCAACCATGCCCCAATGCTGACGTGCTCCCACAGGAGCTGGTGGGTCTGGCCACCACTGCTCCCTCCCTGCCTGGGACAGACACCATGGAAGGAGAAGAGATGCTGTGAAAAACAAGGTAATCTGGGGATCTTTCTCCCATGCCCAGCCTTGAAGGGAACTGAGGACATTGGCAAGGAAAAGTTGTCTTAGGGGAATAAACTGTCTTGCTCAGATCTGAATTACCTGTTGTGTCTGTACTGAAGATGCAAGTGAAGTCCTTTTAGGTTCTATGAAGCTGCAGACACTGAAAAAGCAAAGAATCCTAAAACACGAGACGAGGAAGAGATAAATGATCAAGATGGAGATGTTGTCAAATTCTTGCGTTATAACTTACTGATTTTGCAGTCAAGCAATGAAAATAATTAAGAGTCGTTTGATGTCAGCATGGGTGTCTGCCCAGAGGACCTGTCTGAAGGAAAACGAAAGGCATCAAATGCTCCAATAATCTGTTTCACATGTGAGCTCTGGTGGACTGGGAGGGAGAGGACACTGCCTGGGTTACTGCATCTGCCTTGGTGAGGAACTGGGAAACCCTTCCCATCTGCCAAGCAAGGAGGGTGATCAGCCAAAGGCACATGGAGCTCATTACAGGATGCTGGGAAGAGCCTTCTGAGACTGCACAGGACTCGCTGTGGGATGCCTGGGGAAAGGGATGAATCAAGGTGGGAGGAACCAGGAGGAACCAGGAAAACAGAGGGAAAGGGGGACAAAAGGGGCTCCTCAAGTGCCTGTCTGGCCATGCCCTGTGCCTGGTGGTTCCAGCATGTCCTATCTGCTTTCCAAACTCTTTTTAGCTGTTTCCCTGCTGAGAGTCTCTGCTCTGTGTGCACAGGCATGTGAGGGGGTTGGAGTACCTGTGATCGGAGGGGACACCATGGGGAAAAGCAGCCTGTGTGCCAGGATGGCAGCAGCCAGAAAGACCGGGGTGTGGTTGGGTATGTTGGCTAGCAAACAGTGAGCCAGGCCAGCTGGAAACTAGGATAAAAGGCTCAGGAGTCAGGAGGATAGACTGCAGAGACTGTATATCTAACACCAGCAGCTGAAGGAATTTATACTGTGTGTATGTTCTGGGCTTTCATCCTGGTAAGCCAGAGAGGGAAACAGGATGAGGCCACTGGTGTTGCTTGTGTGAGGAATGTGCATTTTCTGCCTGTGCTGCCAGTGGCACACTGGTAGGAACTCACACCTGCTTGCCTGCCTGCAGAGAAGCGTCCCCTCTCATGCTCCCCCAGAGGATGCAGGCAAGGGAGCCCCAGACATATCCCTGAAGCCCAGATTTGTCTCTGTGTCTAGGGGAGAAACAAGGCTGGGCCGTTCATTTTTCACCTAAGGACTAGTGAAAGTGGCAGATGGAGAAGAGAACAAACTCCGATCAACTGCAAACATCAGCGATGAGGGGCCGACTGCTCAGCCTGCCTGGATTTCACACTGTTGGCACCCCTTGCACTCCTGCCCGTGTCCCTCGGGGCTGGCAGCGTGGCACAGGCAGGCAGAGCCTCTGGGGGCTCTGGTGGCAGCCACAGCCCGGGTGCTGTGCCCCTGCTGTGAAGGCTGCCGAGCGAGTGCTGCGGTGTGTAAAACAGAGAAAGCCTCTGGCTGGGGTTACTCATCTGGGGCTCTCGGTGCTGCCTGGCTGCCCCCCGAGCGGGCGCTGCCAGGGGCCGGGCGCACTCATCCCTGGAGCCCCTGCGTGTGCACGAACGCAGCCACGGCTCCGGTGCCCTTCCTTCCACAGCACCCACGGGCTGCTCCCGCACGGCCCCGGGCAAACCGGGCCTGCCTGCTGGGCTGTAGAATGATACAGCAGCCGGGAAACCTCTCCTGCCCCTGCTGTGCTGCTGATTAATGTCATGCAGGCACTGAAGTTTGAAGACTGAAGGCCTCAAGGACTATCTGCCAGGGGCACCCTTGGGTAAGGGGCCAAGGACTGCCTGATTTCTGGAGATATGGGCCTTTCCTCATCTCGCCCAAAAAGTAAAAGTGTAAGCCTATGTAAACCCTGTTGTGATAACGACTTTTCAGTCAGTCATTAAAGCTGCATCTAGATAATTCAGTGTTTTGCAAATAAAAGGATTAAAAAGAGAAAACTGTTTTTTCCATGCGCTGTGTTAAAACAGAGATTGGCACCAGGTCCCAGCAACCTTCCCCCTGCAGGGTCCAGAGAAGGGAACGGTGATGCTGCTGGGAAAATCTCCATCAGGACTTGTGTGAGACCAAGGAGAATGTCGGGAGAGTTTACAGTGGTTTGAGATGGACATTTCCTAATATTGAAATGGTTATACTGGAACTACTGTACTGGATGCAAGTGCTATATTTTGTGGGTTTCAAGTGCTGAAGTTTTTTAATTGCTGAAGAAGTGGTCGGGGCTTAAGGTCACTAGTCAGTGACCATGATCTGACTATAGTCAGTATGAGTGAAAGGAGGGCAACCCCAGCCAGTAATACAGCTACTAGGTATTGCAAAAGAGTTAATATAAGTTAGGGGAAATTATGAGCCAAACTGACCAGGTGGAAAAAACAATAGCTAAATGACTGTGAATGGAAAGTTAAAGAACCCCTTAACATGTATTTGAGAGACAGTGAAGGAAACAATTTAGCCAGAAGCTTAACCTGACAGCCGTTAGAAGTGAGAAAACAATATTGAGAAAACAGAAAAGGAAAGGGTTCATAGAGGGAAAGGCTGTGAAGCATCACTCTAATCAGTGTGTTTTTATTGACACCAGATCCTGATTCAGTCTCTGAAGTTCCACGGTGAGTGGATTAACCTTTGCTGATGAAGCTGATGGTGAGAGGCAGGTGAAGAGGTATTGCATGCATCCTGATCAGCAAAGGATGCTAAAATATCATCCCAATACAACACTGGCAAAGGGGTGAAGTGGCTTAAGCAGGAAATGGCACTGTACATGGATCTTTCTTGCTGGGCTTGGCTGGGGCAGTAATAACATCTAACCCTTCTCCACCTCTGTATTGCAACAGTTTGAAGTAAATGCAGGGCCATCGCCACTGATTAAAAAGCACAAGTCACCCTAAAACAGAGGCTGGGATTTGCAGACAGAGCTGTTGCAACTCCAGCCTGTGTCTGTCCTAGAAAGGTCACCAGCTCTTAACTCCATTTCTTTCTACTGTAGTCTCTACTTGCTTACCACCCAATTGCTCATGCTTCAGCTATTTAAGGGAAATAATAAGGCTAAGAAAAGGAAGTACCTCCGCCTGCAAATCTTTCCCCAAAATCTGCTTGCAATTCCCATGAAGGTTAAAAGAAGCAAACAGGTTAGAAACACACAGGAAGACTCAAAAGCTGCAAAACCCCCTCCTTTTCAGAAGGAATAAATTTGGGACCATCTTTGCTGGCCAAAAAACTCCCACAGGGGTGATTAGGGGAAGCAGTCAGGTCAATGATGGCAGGACCAGATAGGAAGAGAAACCACTTCCTTAACCCAGAGCAGAGCTGTATCTGGGGCATCATGATCTTCATGTCCCTCTCGGGGGTTTCTAACACCACAGGAATGAGTGGGAATGGAGCTGGGCTATCCAGCAAGCTCTGCAAGAGCTCCATTTCTGAGTGTCAGTTGTAGAATTCTTTCTTTTTTTTAAACAACATGTTGTTTATTCTCTGTACCAGGAAAATGTCAAAAGATGTATCTGATTTTTCTCTCCTGATATCTTACTGTAAGATGGTGTGTTACGGTGGGATTTCTGACTGAAGCAGCTGTAAGACATAGGAAGGAAGATGTGTGTGACTAAGTTCACCTCGACCTTTCAAAGGTGTCACAGTGAATGCTTAGCCCCAACCCACTCAGCTGATAGCTGATAAGAGAAGTCCACTCCAAGGAACAGAACAGCACAGTCCACAGCGGCCCACTGTGAGACAGAGAGACAATGCTCAGGGCAAACCACGATCAGCCATGGAAAATCTCCTGTCACATCCAAAAAGGGGCAGCAGCTGATCTTTGGAACCTGACAAGTCTGGTGTGAATTGTGGTGGCTGCCAGCTGAGGCAAGGCTGACTTTGGCTTGCTGGGAAGGCTGCTCTGCTACCCATCGGGGTTGTGCTGGAAACCACAGCACTGACATGGGAAACCACCACTAAGCACTGGGCTCTGCCCCAGTCACTTACAGATCCCATCTGGCCGGGCACCAGAACAGCTGCCAGCACTGCCAGGGGGGCAGGTCCTAGTCCTGCCTAGATTTGCTGTGCCCAATGCAGCCGGTGCTCGGCACTGTGTCCTCTTGGAAAACAGCCTTCTCTTGGCCCAGGGTCTGTGACAACCAGGAAAAAGGACTCTGCACACTGCAGTGAGGCACCAGCAGCTGCTGGAGGAGTGTGCTGGGGAATCCATCCACTGCTCATCTCCTTGCTCCCATAAAGCAGCTTCCTAGGAAAAATACCAGTGCAGCACTGTGGGATGAGGCACAGTGAGATTTAACTCAGTGAAGTGATCATGCTCCTCTTTGGTGATCTCTCCACAGAATCCTGGCTCTGCCTAAATATCAATATTTTTCTTTGTGACTTCACAGCATTTTCGCCATTTCTGTCTCTAATTTACACTGCCAAAAGTAGCCTGACTAACATGAATTCCTCCTTACTGGCTCAGTGCCTTTGCTGTCAGAAATCCTTGACACACACACACATCAGCCAAAAAGTAGCTGTACACAATGAGCACGAAAAAGCCACATGGAAGTGAAATTAATCACAGAATCATAGAATATCCTGAGTTGGAAGGGATCCACAAGGATCATTTAGTCCAACTCCTGAATTTTTAGAGGGCTTCTCTGCCTGTCACCTCCAAGAATAACCTTTCAGCTCAGATTCATAATCTATTTTAGCAATGGAAAAATAGATAATATTTTTCCAGTTTAGGATGAACTGAGCAACTAAAATCAATCCGGAATCAACAGATTCTTGATGTGCTGCATGTGAAAGACATTGGTGTCTTTTGCTCTGATGACCAAGGGAGAAAAATAGTTAATGTGGTTCAGAGACACTGGAGCAGGACTCCACAAACCTTTTAGGCAGACGTCCTTGACTTTGATAAATAAACCTATCTTAATTATAAAATACTTTATTTCTGGAGTGAACAGAGACATTAAACAGCGGCAGCAGGGGCAAACAAAACATCTTGCCTTTGTAACGCTTTGCTTTTCTCCCCCTCAACGGCTTCCTTTGCTATTCTCTACTGTTTCACTAACTCAAGCCATGCCACCAGTCATTCCTGAGGCAAGGACAGCCTTGGTGGAAGACAGGCAAACACACAAGAAGACAACCCAGCATCAGGTATAAGTTGTGTTACTTCACTGCAGCAATGAGAGCAACAGCATTGCTCTCCTGGTAATTAATTTCAGGTGCAGGCCAAACCCTTAAATTATAGGTAAAAGCTACCAGCAAGAGCTGAGAGGCCAGATCTCACTTGTGAGCACGTCCCCCTTCCTGCTTGGCTTGCCAGAAGATTCCCAAGGAAAAGGGCACACTGCAGAAGGGCAGGAGGACAAGGTGCTTCCTTCCATTTGGTTAACAAACCATCAACAATCACTCAATCAGCTCCCGACCTGCTGAGCAGCAGTTTCACACAAGACCATGCTTCACAGGTATTATGAAAAAAAGAAACAAGACTATTGCTGAAGGTACAGTGCATGCCCACAGCTACTCCTCTGCCCAAGAGTTTTCCTTGCCCCACAGACAACATCCGGTTTTGTTCTTGGAAGCTCATACTGCTTGCTACTTGTTTCCTTTTTCCTTGTAGCTGTTTACAAACAGTTTAACTGGTTCTTCCACTGTTCTTCTGAGAAGTTAAATTCTCCTATATAACTCCCCAGTTCCTCCTTTTGAGGGGATGAGAGCACTTTCCCTGAGAAATGGGAGCTAAATAAAGGTGGGTGCCAGTAAGGGCTGCCAGGTCTTGGTTAAAGGCTTCTGCTCTGTGGCTCTCACACACAGAGTGCTCCTCACGGGCCAGGGGCTGTGGTCTGCACCCCTTCCCACTGATCTAGAGCACTGGCAGGCTGGGGGCTCCAGCTGAGTTCTGGTACAGCCATGACACTTTAGCAGGATTTAGCCTTGACTGTAACCAACACACTTTAGCCAAAGTTTTAAACCACTCAGCTCCCCAGTCTGGGAAAGCTCATAAATGACAGACTAATGTAAGAGATATTGGATTGTCATCAAAACCAAACAAACTAGCATGCCTTATTACCAACTCACTCTGGTTTCCTTCAGTCCTTGCTGGATTAAAGTGTCACTGAGAGGCGTTTCTTTGGAAAACTAACAAGATGACCAGAGCACCAGCATGCCCAAAGCCATCCCAGCCTGCCTGCTCACTGGATGACTTGATGACTGCAAAGGGTTGAGGCAAACCCCAAGAGACTCCAGCTTTAGGGTCCCTGTGGAAGAGAGACCAAAATAATTTTGATAAACACAGGAGATTTTGGCAAATGCTGGGTGTGTGCAGCAGGTCTGCGATGTGTCAGGATTCCAAAGGCCTGGAAGGTTTCCTTCAGAGGGAGAGCAGGGCCTCTGAAAGCCACCAAGTAGCATGCACTTATGGGTTTCCATAAGCAAGGCAGGAGGAGAAGCTGAAAGCAATCAAAACCACTGAAGAGACTATGCATGGGTGTTTCTGATGCCCCTGAATGAGTTGTCCTCTTTCCTGTTTCGGATACAATGCCGGGGACATTACTTGAAATGCAGCTTTTGATCCTCTGTTCTGCCAGTGCTGCTAACTCAGGCTGAGAGACACTTGCACTGGGGGAGCACAGAAATGACAACAATTTCAGAAATAGAGAAGCACAACCTTCACCAACAGGATTTTTTAGAGTTTTAGAAACAAAACCAGTACAAAATCTAGAGTCGGGGAGAGAGGAGATGGAGACAGGTAAGAGCTTGCATCTGGTTCAAAGGCATGTGTGGAAAATGTGAGAATTACAGGCTTGCAAGGATTTGGGATGTCTTAGCTCAGCATTCTGGCATTATTGCAGAAACTAAGCAGTGAGCAGCAAGCCCAAATTTCTTTTCCTGGAGGGAGCAGGTTGGGACCACTCAGAGCGGCTTTCCTGGGGACCTCATAACCCCTAGACATGACATTGCAGATCCATAGAAGCAAACAACCTTCTTCACATCCCTCCAGCCCCAACAGGCCTCTGCAGCACCTCAAGGCATCACTTCATTCCTCTGCAGGACTTGGCCCAGCCTGGGTCCCATCCCAGCTGGTGTTCCCAGGTGCTGTGTGACTGCTAAGTGTCACAAACCACCGAACTCACACTGCCTCCAAACTCACACTCTGCATTTGAGGGAGCTGCTCTGGGGCAGCACAAACCCTCCTTGCTGCAGCTGCAGTCATATTTCTGGTTGAGGAAGGAGGGTTAGGCCTGTTCCCGGGGCCTCTTCGTTGGGCTGGGGCTCAGTCAGGTGCTCCAGCACACCCAGGAGAGTGACCACTGGTGGGAGGGGAAAAAGAATTTCCATGCACTCAAAAGCCAGTGGAAGACATGAAAGCCGAACCTTCTTCACTAAGTTTCCATGACCTGTGGTGTGTTCTCCAACAAACACCAGAATGTATTCCTGACTCAATCCATCAACTCAAGAGCAAGAGCAGCGTGCATGGGGTGTCCTCATGGCAGGTTGCCTACCCAGTTGCTACACTATCCTCTACATTTGGTTTATGTTCACAGGAAATATCCTTGCCTAGATGGGAAAACACATGAAAGAACATTACTCCTGCTTCCTCTGCATGCAAGTTACATGTCAGGACATGTGCCTTGTGACAGGCTAAGAGGGCACATTTTGGGGAAGGGAAACTTTCTGACAACTCATCCCTAGAAGGCAGGCAGGTAAGAATACTCCCAATGGGGTCCATCCTCAGCAGGAGAAGGCAGCACCTGACTTCAGTCACGATATGGTAATTTACAGCAGCAAAAAGTCCAGCAAAAAGAGCAGTGGAAAGACCAGTGCTGGACTGCCCCCAAAAAGTGAAGCAAAGTCTGTCACCCAAAACAAGCACAGGAGATGGTCCCTGCTGCAGTCAACTGACACTTGGCAGCTCTGAGTGTCACAAGCAAAAATCACAAATAGACCAACCAAAGGGTTGTGCTGGTATCCCAAGGGACAGGCTTCCCTCTTCCAGGAGGGAAGCCTGGATGGCCAGGGAATGTCCCTCTGGAGGCATTTTCTGGACTACAGGTTTCGGAGTGTGCAAAAATGGAAGTTGTTCTGCAACAGTTCTCCATTTTCTCCCTCCTATGCTTTACACTACATCCCATGGCTTTAAAACCAGAAGAAAAAAGTGAAAAGGGAAGTGCATCTTTTCTTTCCAATCCCTTATGCTATCCACCTGTCCAACATCCCTTCCTATTCATTGCTTCTTTACAGAAAAGAGATTTCAGGAGCATTATATGATGCTAGCAAGGGAAAGAACCAGCCCTGTAATCTCCTCACCTGAGGCTGAACAGAGAGGTGAGAGCTTTTACTGATAAAAGACTGAGTGAAGACAAGCACTGTCCACCCAACTCTTCGCTATTGTTGGAAAGAACACATATCAAGACGTCCACAGTTGAAGCTATGAAAGACATAAACACCTCTCCTTTCAAAGGCCCTTACTCAAAACTGAACTGGGATGCAATAAATCAGCCCCCACATTCACACAGAAAACCAAAAAAAAAAAAAAAAAAATTCAAAAAAAAAAAAAAAGAAAGAAAAGAAAGAAAGAAAGAAAGGAAGGAAGGGGAAATTTAGATTAGTCACAAAGAAGTTCCCCCGCCTGCTTCTCTGTGCATAAAGCAATCTCCTGAAGGCACTGTCTTCACTTCATCTCTGCTCCTAAGACAGGAGCTCATCAATCCCCTGGTCCCTCTGGCCTCTTGCTGTGCTCCTGGCCCCTTCCCCAGCAGCTGCTGGCAGTGAGGCTGGGATGGAAGGACAGCCGGATGCAGAGCCAAGAGATCGAGAGCAGATGGATTGTGAGAGGGAAGCTGTGGGGGATGAATGGAAGCGCTGGCAAAGAGGACAGGTTAGGAACACGCTGCACCTCGTGTCCGCAGTTGCTCAGTGGATATTGCTGCTTGCCTGCCTGATTTACCTTGGTATAGATTTTCTGCGGCCCGCAACGGTAAGAGCTCATGTTCAACCCTTTGTCTGCTGGTCTGTAAAGCTTTGTATGGGTTTTCTTTTCTTTTTTAAGAAACAAAAAAAGCTTTAAGTTTATCCCTATTCAAATCCCAAGTTTTTAATCCCTTCTGTATGAGAGTAATTTAAAATTTTTTTTTAAACTGTCTGTCCTCAACATTCAGTATTGCCCAGTGCAGGGTTTGGGGCCAAGTTTCCAGCAGAGTGACTGTTCCAAGAATGTTTTTTTCACTGACCCCTGGGGGAGGGAGGTCTGACTCCCTTGCACTCTCCCCCCTCCTTGCAGTGACTTGTGCGTATTTCCATTTAGTTGAATAAGATCATGTGCGTGAATGACAACCCAATTTGCTCATAAACACCTCTTGAACTTTTGAAGTGTACCATATGGCAGGCAGATGTGTGAGAAAGCAAGTTACCCTGTGCCAGTTCTAGGAAGACCCCCTGACACCTTCGGGTGCTCTCAGCCTGCCCATAAAGTGGGGTTAGGAGCAGTCATCCATGTTCGTGCGTGTGTGAGAAATGCTAGTGTCTCCAGAGAGAGTTTCGTGTGCCCATAACACCAGAGCAAACAGTATAAATAACAGAGATGCTTGAAGCTCACAGTGCTCTAGCACAAGCTGCAGCAAATACATGTTTGCCTCTCTCACGTGCTTGCAGGCTGGTGGATTGTCAACAACCTTTCACTGCCACTTCGGTGCTGCTTGTGCAGTAGTGGCTTCTCCTCCCACTCCTTCTCCAGGAGCTTTGTACCACTTTAAAGCTTGTTGTGCTTTGTTTTACCCGAGTTCATTCTTTCCTCCCACCTAGGCTTGGCACAGAAGCAAGCCAGGTATGTAACCATAACCATGCAAGAGAGGGATGGCTTCATGCTCTGGGTCCTCTGCTGTCTAATGAAAACCCTTGTGCTTTGCACAAGTTTCACTGACCTGAGTCTCACAGCAATGACCCTGGTAACTCTGAAAGATAACTCTTGTAATTCAGGTCAGTCCTGTTCTCCTTCCACTAGTCGGGAGAGAGAAGTTGCACTGTAAGACAACAGAGGAGAGCAAGCAATCACACTGCTCAAGGTGCAGAAACCTCTCCCAGGTCACACTCTGGCTGTGAAGCCTCATCTCTCAGTAACTGGCTCTTCTATAAAAATGTTCCTCTTCCAGAGGAACATAGCAGGGTCTGACATTGCTGCCTGTGAGCCTTACAAACCCAAGAGAGCAGCAGCAGGCGAGGGGACACAGTGCATGCCTGGAGTTTCCCTTCCTCAACAGAAACAACTGAAACAGGGTGCTCGAGGACCAGCAATGGCAACAGATGAGAAGTTCAGGTCCTGGGAATCACCAAAGGACCTTTTCAGTTTTAAACACTAGCTAACTACAGGGTTAGGACTGGTTTCTATTATTTTAACAGACAACCCTGGTGTCCTGTTTGGAGCGCACTGTGCTGTGCAGGAGTGGTCTTGTGGGCTGTACATTAGGGGGATTTTATTGCAGTGCAATTACAGGGCTCAGCTGAATAATCATGAACTGACCATATAAATGTCTCCTGAAGGGGTAGCAGTACTGATATGACTTGACTTTTAGGGAGTTTGGAGAGATGGACTTTTTGGAAGTAGGGGCACAGCAGCATGAGAGTGGCAGGCTTGGTAGTGCTGGTCCATGGGAGCGAATGAGTGGCTCTCCCTATCCTTGGGAAGAGTCTCCTTCTGTTCTCCAAGGTGCAGAGTGCCACACTAACTACATTCACAAGGAATAACTGCGATTTTCATAGAAAGACCATATTTGATTTCTTTCCATTGTCCTCATGGAAACATGGCTCTGAAAAAAACCCTCCTGGACTGTTGTGTGAAAACATAGCATAAATAATGTCATGGCACATACTCAGGAAAGTCAGCATCTTCAGCCCAGACTGTGCTTAACAAAAAGGGACAGTGATCTCATTTCTGTCACGATGCCACTTGGAGGACAAACCTCAGATGAGATTTCCAAATGAGGAAGTTAAAACAAAGGCTAGCGATAGCCTGCTTTTGCATCTGCAATTCCCACCTCTGCTGGAATTACCTTCTCTTTCCACACCTCTCCTCTTGCATGGGAGGTAAAATCCATGATCCTAATAGCTCCTGGTGAGGAGAAGGTACAACCCACTTCCAGAGAATGGTCACCTGCCACCTGTGGGACACCTCCACGTGTGACACAGGCAGTTGATCACAGCAGTCCCGTCAATCAGCCCCCTGAGCTTTGCACTTTGTGAGGTACAAACTTATTCCTGAAACTTCTGCCACATGGCATGGCTCTGGACACAGTGTCCCAGCTGGGAGGAAGTCTCCTGTTTGGGGATCCCGACCAGGCAGAAAGGAAGAGTCTGTGTGTAAATGATGCAGGGAAATCTGAAGCTGTTAGTAAGAAGCGCCTCTGTGTTCTCAGCCCTCCTGGCACCTTTTCCCACATGCCATATGAAGGCAGAACAAAGAGAGGTCACTAACTTTGGTACGAGCACCCAGAGTCCTTCCAGTACTACATTATCCGCTCAGCAGGATTCACAGGAGGTACCTGCAAAGTGCTTTGAGATCATGCAATAACTGGAAGAGATACGTAGAACAGGTAATTTGCATTAGTGACAATGGGGCTGCTATTCTTATAAGTGCAACATGTTTGTCACCCAGGCTGGCTGTGTTTCATACACCCTGTCCACCAGCGGCCAGATCACACAGACTGAGGTAGATGTTGTTTGACCTCAGACACTCAGTGCTTTGCTATTGTCTTGCTGAGAAACTACCCGGAAATCCCGCCTGTCTGAGCCAGGAGAGAAATGCTTGTGCACTCGGGTGCCTAGAATAAGAGCAAGCATGAGATTCCAGCTGAGGCAATGGATCGGGATAGTAATGCCAAGGGAGATAGTTCCACCAGAGTCACCGGGCGATTAAAGCTTCTGTTTGTCAGTGGTATCCAGCCGTGCCGGTGGAGCAGGCGCGCAGCATCAGCCGTGGCAGCACTAGAGGGTGCCAGAGCAGACCTTTCCCAGCACCGGCACCCACCTCAGCTCCGGCACAGAGCACACCGGGCAGCCGGGCTCCCGTCGCCTTCCCCTGCCGCTTGCCTTTGCCCTGAATCTGCAGACAGTCTGTGCTCACACTCTGCACATTCCCTGTGCTCAGGGCTGCTCTGCCCCTGTAACACCGGAGGCCAAATACATGAAAGTAAGCCCAACCCACATCTCACCAGCACACCTTCTCCCTTAGGAAGCCTTTGGCATAGGTAAAGAGAAGAACGCAGAGCACTGAGCCTAAGCTTTCACTCTTTAATCAGGCAAAACACTGAAGACTTGTGGTTGTGCAGAGACTGCAGATTTGGGTCTCCTGTGGTTATGACGAGAGACAAGTTTGAGATGCAAAGTTCAGATTTAAAAATCCAATACAGAAGCTTGGTGTCTTCATATCTGACCAGTAAGATACACACTTCTATATTTGCATTCACTTTCTCTGTTACATTCATAAAATACAAATCACAGAATCATAGAATGGTTTCGGTTGGAAGGGACCTTGAAGATCATCATCTCCTTGCAACTCCTCTGCCATAAGCAGAGAGGGACACCTTCCACTAGACCAGGTTGCTGAAAGCCCCATCCAACCTGGCCTTGAACACTTCCAGGGATGGGACATCCACAGCTTCTCTGGACAGCCTGTGCCAGTGCTTCCCCACCCCCACAGGGAATTTCTTCCTAACATCTAATCTAAACCTGCCCTCTGTCATTTTAAAACCATTCCCCCCTCTCTTATCACTCCAAGCCCTTGTCAAAAGTCTCTCTCAAACTTTCTTGAAGCCGCTTTAGGTACTGGAAGATGCTTTAAGTTCTCCCTAAAGCTTTCTCTTCCCCAGACTGAACAACCCCAGCTCTCTCAGTTCTGCCTTCATAGGAGAGGTGCTCCAATCAGTTTTAAACCCATCTCAGGGCACTTAAGAGCGTCTGAGAGACACACACCCAGTAACAGCCTGACCCAAAGCGCAAGGAACAATAAAGCCAGACCCACCTCTTGGTGCCCTGCAGGAGGGTGAGACAGCACGCCAAGGTCCCCGCTCTGCGAACAATGCCTGTCTGCCAGGCGCCGTAAGTCAGACTGTAAGTCAGGCTCGAGGAGGTCATGCAGAAAAGACTCTGCACCCTATGGTCCTTCCTTGCTGTCTGGTCTGACTCAATTACACACGCCAGCGTGGTTTTCTAAACAAAACAAACACTGCCCGGGGTGCTCTGGAGGGCTCAGCACTGGGCTGGAAGTCGCACTGGCTGGGAACCATGCTGAAATAGTATTTTATAATAATGATTTAAAATCAAGTCCAGATCATAGCTGGCTGGCAGCAGCTGTGACACCGCGGCTGGCTGCTGTGCTTTTGGAGATGCAGCTGCTCTGCCCTTGTAGGGAATGAACAATCCTGGCTGGGAAATGAAAGTGACAGCAGCAGCAGTGAGGTACCAGCCCCGTGCCTTAAAAAGGATTTATCTTCTCTGTTTTCCAGACCCAGAGCGACAAAGTGCTGTGGACCCACATCCGGTACACAGGTGGGTGTTGGGGTGGGGGGACCCTGGCCCCTTGATGATCCCCAGTGCAACAGCCACCACTGTGCCACATTTCCCTGGCACACTGGGAGGTCTCCTGACTCCCCACTCTACCACCATGACCTCCATGGCATCCAGTGGCTCCTGAAATACCTAAGTGGCTCTTATGTGCTTTGTGCCACAGTGATGGCTATTTCTTCTGATGGAGGACAGGTCCCAGGGGAGCTGTTGGGGGAGAGGGGCCAAGCCTGCCCCAGTGCTGCAAGGGGCCAAAATGAAACAAATGGGTTTTCCCAGAGCAGAACAAAAAACGTGAAAATCTACATGGATTTCTGCAACCCTCACCTATCTCCTAAAACAAGCTTTCACTCTGTGAATGAACAAGAAAGGCATTTTTGAGAATTTACTAAGTACACACGGCACACTCTTGGGGTATTTCTGAAACAAGTCAATGGTTTCCTGATTTATGAAAAATGTAAATGATTTCCTGGGGAAGAGTGGGTGAGAGCACACACCATATCTGATGTACTCCTCTGCGTGCCAGCTACATTGGATGTTTGTCCAATGACACACCTCAATGATAAAACCAATTACTAAATTTTTAAAATAATACTGAAAATATTATTGACAGTTTTCCTTTCAGTTAAAAGTGTGAGGCAGCAGTGAGTCCAACCTAATGGAAACTCATGCCCTTTAGAGGAAAAGCTTGAGAAATTTGGCCCCAGCCCAGAGGGGCTGTGCTGCCTGCCTGGAAAACTTTTGCGTCCCCTGGTCCCAGGGGTTTCAGCTGCTGTGCTGAAAACCCAGGGGCACAGCAGAGAAACATGACCAGCATAGCTCTCAGAACTGTTACTGCTCATTCCAAGAGAAAACCTTTCATGCTAAGTTCCGGTTTAATTTCTCCTTATTCTGCTTAATTATTTCCTTCTGTTTCTGTCTCTATGCTGCTCTTTCATGCTGTCTTCTGTTAAAAAAACAACAAACAGCCAAACCCAAGACAAAGGCTTATGTCACCAATATCTCCACTTTTTGTCTTCCTTCCAGCTCTGAAAGCTTTTTCCTCATCTTATTTACTGTCTTAATTTTCCTGTTCTTTTTATGAACCTGTGTTTCTAAACTCACAGTGATGCTTTACTTACTATATTTTTCTGTATTCTAAGACATAGAATAAGTAAATAGTGCATAAATAAAAATTTGGAGGAGTAATCCATATAAACTATGTGCCAAAAGGCACAGCTTAGTCAAGAGTGGGAACCTGTAAGTTTTCATGGTAGATGATGTCTGTCTAGAGTAGATGATATTCTAACTCTGGTCTGCCCTGTTCTCTAGCTCACTCTTCCCTTTCTTATATTTTTCAATCTTTCCTGCAGCCAGCTGGTATAAAACAACCCATTTCCTAGAAGACATTTGCCATCATGGGATCATCTTTGCTCTCTTCCATTCCAGGTAAAAGCATCAAGGGGATAGCCATGAATCTCAGTGCTGAATTAGGCCCTATTCAGATCAGAAATGGTTCCATCATGATCCCCTGTGATGGCCTCTACCTCGTGTCCCTGAAGAGTTCCATCTACATGGAAGAGGAGGACTTGCTGAAGCTGACCCTTGTGAAGGGGACACACAAGACAACCAGCAGTGCCCTGTGGGAGCAGACTGTGCAGAAAAGCGACACCACAGTAAATCTCACCACAGTGCTCTTCTTGTTTCAGGAAGACAGAATCACTCTGTCGACCAACTCCAATGCCACCATCTCAGGTCTATCATTTAGCCTGGTGTTAGTGACACCAAGGGCTGACTGTAGGAGCTGATGAATGAAGTGCAACATGGAAAGTACAGCCTTCCCTACCAATCTGTAGGTTTTGTACTTGTACAGGCAGATTGCTCTAGAATCCCTCCCTGGGGCCGCAGAAAGCCTCAGCGGGAGTGCAGATAAACCACAGTGCAGACAGGCTTTATATAGTGCATGCAGGGTTCACCTCTTTGGAGCTCTGTGCAGCTGATTTGCTACCTAGGATGCATCTTTCCAACACTGGGGAAAGGGATGCATGGAGCTCTTGAAGAGAACAGTAATGAAAGCCAAAGAAAGTCACCCAAGCTTAGCTCATATTCAGAGAAACCCTGGGTTTCTCTATTTACTTGACAGTATCTGTATATAGTAGAAATGTGCTGTATTTTTTCTCAAATAAAAGTCTGGTAAGTCAGGAAGATACCTCAAGTGTCTTGAAGCCACTGGGAGTAGGAGGAGCACAAGTCTGCTCAACAACCCCTCGCCTGGCAAGACGAAAAACTGGGAAGAGGCAGCAAGGGAATGCCTTCGGAGTGATCCAGATAAAGACTTTCTCACAGGAAAAGGCCACGAAAGAAGGAGGTATTTTGAAATGAGCTGACAGGACTGCACTGGACAGCAGAAGCACAGGTCTTGCACTGGCTGTGGGGTTTTGGGGAGCAGCCTTTGAGAGAGGAGGCCCACTGGCTGTTCCAGCTATCTGCAGCCTACTGAAGCCTGACCCAAAGGAATATCTGGTGAGACATTTACATCTTGAGATGTAAGGTCTCAGAGGAAAGTCTCCTTCAAGCACACACACACTGGCTTGACCCAAAGTGATCCAGGCACATAAAAACTTGAGAAAACGCGAAGACTTCTAGATTTGGTGAGTTCTCTCTAATGGACCAAGTGAAACCTGTAGGTCTGTGCATCCTTTCCTCAGGGAGGACTCAGATGGTTCTTGTGACTCCCCTTGACTTTGTCATACAAGTGTGCACCAGGGATTCACAGGCATGACCTCCATGAGGCCCCTGTGCACACCTGCCTGGCTCTTGCTGAAGTCAGACTGCTCTCAGTGATCCTGGGCTGCTCCTCCCTGTTCTTGTTGCAGCTTGGGGCTACTGGAGACAAGTCCTGCCCTGCCCATGCCGCAGGCAGCACATGACCTCAGCACAGCCAGCAGCTGTGGGATTTTCAGTTGAAGCAAGGCAGATTTTAAGGGCAAGTTGACTACGTGTGTCCCAAAGAACTCCATCAACATTTCAGCATGTCACTGCTGGCTGTACACTCCAAAGCCTTTTGTTAAAAGTATTTATATATTTAAATGATAGGCGTCAGAATGCTACATCAGATTTCTTAGAAACACTGGGAAGGGTTCAGACCAGGTTGTCAGCACTGAACTCCTCTTTGAAAATGCTCCCAATGCCATGGACTGTTCCTGCTTTGCAGGCATCCAGACACCCGGACCTGGACTGACCTGCTCATGGCTGAGCACTCCTGCAGGCTCAGGTGCTACAGGCAGCTAAGGAAATCTTCCAGGCCTTGGAGAGCTTTCCATGTACTTTAGGCTAAAGAACTTCCCTACCTGGGCCAGGCCAGAGCCTCAGGGGAAACCTCCGTGGCTGAAGCAGTTACTCATGTAAGAAAGAAAGAAGCAGCTTTTTGCCTCTCAACTGAGAAGCTGTGGCTGACTTGCACCCACAGAATGCTCATCATTAAGGGATATTTGGGCTTATAACTGTGGCCACGCTTACCACCACGGGGACTGATGGCAGCTGCACCCTGCCCCCAGACTGGGGATTGTCACACTCCCCAGCTGAAGTGAGAATATGTTTCTCTTGCTAAAAAATAATAAAATTTTCCTTTGTAACATTTGGGCTTGTAGTGTCCTTTGAAGGTGAGGGCTGGGGGAGAAGGAGTTTGGCAGTGACTGGTGAATTGTACATTCAGTGTTTGAGCAGAGATTTCCACTGGTGTGAAAACTATATGCAATTTTCACATACTTCTTTTTTTTTTTACAGTTCAGCTTTTGTTTCAGCTCTCCACAAGGGTATGCAGGGCTAGTGCTTCCCAATGTGTGCTAACACAGGGCAGGCCATGGTGTGTGCAGGGTGCACAGGACAGCAAGAGAGATTAAGCCTAGAGAACACAAATGGATTTGTTCTTTGGAAGGCTGCACCCTTTCTTCTTGTTTAGAGCAGGAGAGGGCATTTCACACACTGGTTCCACTGCACTTCCAGGCTGAACTAGACTGGCCTACATACATACACATGCATGCACTTGTCTTGAAATAAAAGTTGAAACAATTCAATACCTGACATCAATTACTTGAGGGACTGACTGTCTTCATCAGTAAGTTTCCATACCATCACCTTTTTTTTGTATCTGGAGACCCCTTTTTCCACAAGGTTAAAAGTCTCTTTGATATGAGAAACATTAATTTTTGTTCCTGGGGTTGTTAAGGCCTTATAGGAGCTTACGGATGGGGCTAGAGTCCCATCTTACAGCTCTGTTCAGCCAGGTCAGTGCACTGAGGGTTTAGGTCACCCCTTGAAGCCGGAGGTGTGGAAGTGCAAGGCCGGACTAGGCAGTTCCTGGACACAATCCCTAACTCCAGAGGGGCAGCACATTCTTCTTCCTGTACTTACTGCCACTGAAAGGGGGCCTTGTGGTCTGTCCTCCACAAGGCTTTCCATGAGGGCCATTTCACAGGACACAGCTACCAGGTGGGTCATTACTGTGTTTTTTGTCTAACACATGCTGTTACACAAGCTACAGAGGTGGCCACTGTGTACTCCTTCCCTTCTCTCTCTTCTTTCCCATCTCTCCTCACTCACAGTAAAAAAAAGGGCAGGGTGACAAAGCTGATGTACGAGCCATGGCCACCCTGGGGAAGGAGCTGGCCTCGCTGCTCCCATCTTGCAATCCAGCTGAGAGGGAACTACTGAAGGTGATGCAGAACAGAATGGGATGCAGGCTGCTTCTGCTTACACAAGAAATGATGGGAAACATTTAAAGTCCATTCACATCCATGTGAAAATCACCTCATTTTCTACCACATATGGTTACCAGTAATAATGAATGATGAGCCTGTGGTTTTTCAGACACCACTTATATTTCATCAGCCAGAGTGAGTCACAGCTATTGCCTGTCAGCTTTGCTAGACAGAGAGAACGAGAAAGCTGAAGCGTGTTTGCCAAAGTGCAGGTGACTGCTGCTGTTGTAGAGCCAGCACTGTAAGCTCAGGCAGCAGAAAGCACAGGAATTTAGTTTCCTTATTCAGCTATCAAAATGGGGAAGTATGGCATAGAACCAAGCAGCCTCCTGCAATAACTATTTGGGAAGGTTTGATTTATTAGACTTTTCTCAGCAACTTCAATCTCTAACTTCAGAGCTGTTCTCTGAGCTGGCAGTTGGTTCCTGTTTTCCAAGGGATCCAGGCCAGCCCCAGAGATGCTTGTGTCCAGCTATGGGGTAATCCACCAAAATAAGCAAATTGAGCAACACACTCACTGAGGACTGGGAGGAGTTAGTGCCAGGCCAGAAAAGGACAGTGGCAGCAGAGTAGAAGGATTTATCATCTGCAGCCTTATATGCCCTAAGGCCAGGGAGGATCAGAGAGGTTATTTGCCCATTTTCCAAGTGGATGAGGAAGGAGCTTAAGGGCTCAGTTCTCCACTTGGATGAGGAAGGCTGCTAAAAGCTCAGTTCTCCAAGCAGATGAGTAAAGCTGTTAAGAGCTAGCAAGCCCAGCAAGCAGACTGGAGACTGGGGGCACATCTCCCCATGGAGATGCCACGCCTGGCAGCTGTTCAGCATCCCAGAGCAGAACATACCCTGTTGGTACCCCACATGCTGTGCTGGGAGAGGCTCTCTGTGCCCACTGCACCAGGAAGGAGGAGCCTGAGGACTAGAAAACCCACAGGCCAGGACAGGAGAGGACAGTGCGGCTGGCTGACCTGTCCCAGGGGAGCAAGGACACTGGGTACAGAGCCCAGGCAAACAGGGAAGAAGAGCTCAGGAAAGATGCAAAGCTGGTAGCAGGTCCATGGATTGACTGTCTTTAGGATTTTGGGACTACAATGTGGAGTCGGAAGGCAGGACTAAAGGAGTGTTTCTCGTGTGAGCTCACTCTCAGTGAACCAAACCTCCACAAACACCTAAACACCGCCACTGCCTCCTCAAACACCCACTTCCTCGTCTTGCACAATTACCTTCTAAGTGTGATAGCTCTGTACTCTTGCTCACCTGTTGTCCCAAGGGGATTACAAGTCCCACCTGCTCACAAGCACAAGAGCACTCCCATTCCTAGACCTGCACTTTCTCCAGTGCCTCTGCAGTTTGTGGGGGCTGGTAGTCCATGCTGTTCTTTGGTGGCCAGCCAAGGCACAGGTTGCAGAGCTGGGCCTCTGGCCAATGTGCTTGGATGGTCTGTCAGTGCTCAGAGAGTAAACAGGACACAGTTTGGGGCAAGATAAAACTTGATATGGTCACAGATGTACTTTCCTAATAATTGCATTCATTGTTTGCTTTAAGGCAAAATTCATATCTATTTACTGGCAATCCAGAGACCTGTTCCATTTCTTTATAAAGAAAAGGTGGTGCTGAACACACTGCAAAGATAAGCATTTAACCCACCATAGGATCTGATTCATAAAGGATACAGCAGCTCTATCGTTTCATCACCAAGTACATGCCTGAGACAAGATATCACTGGTGTTATCTCAAGGACTTCAAAGGACTCACTTTCCTTTGGCTTCTTTTGTTAATTTAAGGTTTCTGTTACTGCTAGTGTCTGCTTATTTGGCTTACTGTCACCAACACAGAAAGTGAGCAGAACACACACATCCGATGGGGACAAACAGAGGAGATTTGGTTTCAGACTTTTTTAGGGGTTATTTTAAGGCAGCATTTTGAAACACTGATTGATCTGCTTCTCCCTTCATCACTTCCCATAGGACCCAGAGACATTGACACACTGCCAACAAGAAACTTCTTTAATGTCTCATGTGCTAGGGTAACAGCTGGACTTGATAGTCAAAGTCTTTTCCAACCTAAATGATTCTGTGGTTCCATGTGTTCCACCCTGGAAAATGTGACGAACTAACTCTGGCAGCTGTTCACCTACTCTGAAGAGCCTCAGATTATACACTGTCCCCAGCAGTATCCACACTTTACAAGAAAAGGTTTGCTCCAGGTCACAGGAGACAAATCCCACTGCATTCCCAGTTGGTTTCAATAAGTCATCTCCCAGGTGTGCCTTGTGTTATGCTTGATCCTTTTTCCAAAATTGTTCTTTCTAGAAGCAGGAGTAGGTGCTGCCTTGCTGTGCCAGTGCTTCATGGCCCATGTGCCAAACTGATGTTTGCATTGACTGTGCTGTCACAGATGCAGACAGACACTTCACTGCCCCATTCCAGAAAGAGTCAGGACTCCTCCTTGCTGTTGTAGGTACTGTCACATACACCTTTGTCCCATGCATGGGTTTGCAAAAATAACTGCAAAGAAACTGATGGAGAGACTCCACTGACCCTGCAGACCTCCATAGGGATCTACACACAGTTTGGACCAGAGAAGCTCTAGCTGTCTGCAAGAACTGTGCTGCAGGTGGTGTTGGTCTGAACTGAACACCAGTCACACCATAAATACTCCAAGATTTGAGGTCAGTGCAACAATGCTGAGTAAAGAAAGCTGTGTTAGACCAGAGAAGAGGCTGAATCAGTGATCAAAACCTAAACTTGGTGGAAACAACTGGTGCTGCATAATTAACACCTGCCATGCTTCACATTGTAAACACAGCTGATCAAAAGAGCAGAGAGAGACAAAATCACCAAAAGGTGCTGAGCAGGGAAAGCTCTGAGGGGTGTTCCAAACAGATGGTGAGTTCCAAACAGATGGTGAAGATGGCTTTGCTGAGAGACAAGTGGCTCCTCCATGTGTGTTGGGTGCAGATGAGCATTCCTGTCTGTGGCTGGGAGCAGCTCCTGCCCACAAATTCCCCAGGACAGTGTGTTTTGGATCCTGGGAAAACCACACTCACAGACCCTACACATGAAAAGCAGTGAGCACTGTAATTGGCCCTGGAAGGCTTCTGGGAAGGACATGTAGGCTGGAACAGTACCTTGGCTTAACAGCAGCCCAAGGCAAAGTACTAAATCATACAGCATCAGGAGTCACTGTAATACAACATATCCTACCAAATGGATGTAAAATCACATTGTTTTAGATAAGAATTATTGTGATTGAAAAATAAGCTAGTTTAGTTGGAGAACATAGGAATAAGTCATAAGGAAAGAACACAGTTCTCTCAAGTAATGAAAAATGACCTTAACTATTGAAGATCATCTGCGTAAGCACATTAATTAAGGTGTTTTGTTTAGCAGTGATGCCTATCAGATGTCTCACTTCTGGCGTATATTTTCCTTGGGCCTAAGGCTGTACTATAATCCCACCATGAGGGAAACTTTTTCTGGCCTTGCAATTCTGGAGCATAGCTCAGAATGAGTGGCTTTGTCTACACCAGCTCTATCCCTGAGACACCAGCACTCTCTGGTCACTGTGGCCCCAACAGCATGTGAGAGCAATTTGGTTTTTTTGCTTTGTCCTGTTTTGCACCCTCTCTCCCAAACTGCGCACAGTGAATCAGACCTCGAGGTCTCAAACTTTCTCTCCTTGTCCTCCTGACCACGATTATCAAAAGCATGAGTATGTTAAAATACTTCAAATGAAAGTACATTTGGTCTCATTCTTGCAACACTTTGACCCTTGCACTTTCTTCAAACCCAGGAAACTGCAACAACAAATTAAGACATATTAAGCAGGGACTGCGGTTATGGGTATTGTGTCACAAATATCTGAGTATTGTCCATCTCAGTTTAGCTATTTCTAAGTCTGTTCTGCAATGCTTGCACACCCTGCAAACACACGTGCAGATATGCCAGGTATACCACGTTTTCCTCACAGCTCCTGTAAGACCAACTTCAGCAAATAGCAAGGCATATGAATTCAGCAATGCGGTGGCAAAATAAACCTCAGGCCCAGACTCACAGTTGCGTTTGAAATGGTCCTGAATTGCTGTGGTGGTTTTCCCCAGCTTGAAATACCAGACTGGCCACTGGGGGGTTGCAGGAATCACTCTGATGCTGTTCAGACGATGGAGAGTTTTGCTTGCTGCTGTTCTGGTCGCAGACAGCGAAGGGATAAAAGCAGCAAGAGATGACACAAAAAGGCAATGGGAAGAAGGCACGCTCAGACAAGGGTTAGGGCAGGTCCCCATCAACCACAGAGAGCAGCCAGTACGACCATGACTTCTCACACACACTGCCTGCAGTCCCTGTGGCCCTAAGCCAAAGGCTGGGAGTAAGGAAAGATTGTGATTGGAGTTCTGGTCTCTGTTCCTGGACCTGGTTTTGGTGCTTATCAAAAAAAGAACCTAAAGCAAAATTTATGAAGGATGTGGCACCACCCATCACAGCCTTGCAACTGGAGTTGGGATGCCTCTGGCTTATTCTCCCTGTCCCATCACCTTTGCATGGTGACCCAAGCTCAACAGGAAGGTTGAGATGGCTGCCATGCAGCAGTGAGAGAGGCCTCATTGTGGGTGCAAGTCTTACCTCAGGCTGAACAGTGCCTGTTGCTTGTCTTTCACATGTGATTTTTTTCCCATGCAAAAACAGGCCAACAGCAGAATTCAGTCTTTGTCTGAATTTTAAAGTTTCCCTGGGAATGAAGGTTTAGGCTATTTCCCATGTCCATCTACACTGCAACAGAACTCGAGCAGGATGAGAAGAATCCAGCACTGCTGAGAACAGGCACACTGAGTCATGTCAGGATGAGAAAATTAGCCACCCAGGGAGCTTCAGGCTCAACAGAGAGACTTCTAACTACACTACATGCCAGTAAGCTTGGGCAGTCTTGGGGGGAAAAAGATGCCTGGGATACCCCTACATTTATGAGGTCTGGCTATCTCCTGATGTGCTGGCAGGTGGTGTACATATGGGAAGTGGAAGCTCGTATGTGTGGGGAAAACATCTGGATCTTTGTAAAAAAACAAGCACTGTGTGGATGAGGAGGTGGGAGCTCCCAAGGGATTACTTCACAGCAGGAGTGAGAGGGAATGTCACAGCCCTGCAAGGCTACCCTGTCATAATAAGACCTTTCTTGCAGCAATTTCCTGGAGTGCCCTGAAGTCAGAACACCTGCAGACATAAAAATACCCTTCCTTTCTTTCCCGCATCTTCCCTGCCTGCTCCTCCTCTCCATGCCCTCACCTCAGGAGAGCAATGTACCACATGAGATCATCCTGCCAGATGCTGTGTGGGCAGCTGATATCTGTCAGCAACCTGTTCTGTTTGTGAGCTCATAAATGACATCCCGCTTAACCAAGAGAAGCAGGAAAGGAATTTCAGTTCTTTTGCCAGGGGACGCTGATGGGAGAGGCTTCCAAAGGAGGTTGATAATTGAACAGGGATGCAACAGGTATCAACTGGTAATGCCAGCTCATTGGTTTCTGGGCTGGGCAGAAAACCTAACTATGGCTGAAAAATTGCTGAAATCTTCGTTTTTCTTCTGCCCGAGTCTCAATCAGCGTTTCTGTTCTGGTAGTAAATAGACAAGGCAGCTGAGTAAACAGAGAGGTTCAGCTTTCGCTTTCAACCCTCCAGGCACCACATCAGGTAAACTGCAGTTCAACTGCTTGGCTCTATTCCACCATGAACTGTGCTTGGGGAAATGCCTTGTTTTCCCAGCTCCTTACTAAAACAAACTCACTCGTTTAGGTAAGGGCGTGCAGAAGCCAAGCATAGGCTGCTGTAAAACCTACCAAATAAATACCCCAGTGGCAGGAGAGGGTCAGTGAGCAGGGGTTTGAGTATACAGAAAGTGGTGGATCTTGACACAGTCACTCAAGCACTGTCCCTTTGAAAGGCCCACTGACAGGTTAGATTTTAGGTTAAGGTTGGTGACTGTCCTTAATTGGAGCAAAAATACTTGGGTGAAAATCTCTTAATTTCTGCCAAAGCCTCTGAGCCCATTTAAATGCAATTCAGTAGCTGGTTAAAATCAGTTGAAGGGTTGGACTGAATCATATTAGCATAATTTTGATACAAATGAAAACACATTCCCACAGGCAGTAATATTATCTTAATTCCTATCAAGATTGTTTCTATGTTTCATGTAAAAATGAGTCTCTATTTCAAAAATAACAGTGGTTTTTTTCAAAGCCAAACAAATAAAAGCCTTATGAGGAAAACAAAATGTCATACCCTTATATCTGAATTTGTAACATTTTTGTCTGCAAGGAAGAGCAGATGTTTGTCCTTCTTGATCTTTACATATTTTCTGCTCATAAACACTTCCAGGGAAGTTTTTCAGACAAGCCATGGGGTCTGTCCAGGACATCTCCCAGATGTTAGGAAGTCTGTGCAAGGAAGCACAAATGTGGGGAACTTGGCAGTGATAAAGCACAAAGGTGCCTGAAGGGATGGATTTTTTTCCTTGCTTCTGGTCTGGGCTGAGAATGACTCATGCTTTTCTAAACCTTGCTGGAGACAGCAGTAACAGAAACCCAGTTCTGGGAAGACAAAAGCAAACGTGCAGAGATGATAGGCAGCAACCCAGCTCGGTGGGGAGGCTGAGGGTGTTGGGTGGCAGAACTGGCTGAGCCCCAGGCCAGTGCTCAGATGTCTCTTCCCCGGCTTCTTGGCAAGCATGAGAGGGAAAGGGAGTGCCTTGGGTGGTTGATGGGGATCCCCAGCCTGATTTCCTCATAGCATTTCCATTCTGCTCACCCTCCTCTGGGTAGAGCTCAGAAACCATCTGCCAAGTAAACATGGGAAGGAAACCCCTGCTGAGGAGTTCTGACCCAGAGCCACGGGGTTTCTAACAGCACAGTGCGTTCACAAGCTGCCAAGCCAAATCTGTTCAGAGCAGGAGAGACTGCTGTGGTCCCAGCCCACCAATCAAGCCAGCCAGGGGCTGCTCACAGCATCTCAGGCGCCAGCCACACGCGTGTGCATCCTGTCCCCAGGGAGCAGGGGCAGGATGAGGGACAGGTGACTGACATGTGCCTGCTGCAGCCTGTGGTCTTCTGGAGCATGTTTGTGAGGGCATGGGCCACAGCACAGCGTGGCTGCTGTATTTATGATGTAGCTTGCTCACCACAAAATGCACAGGAGGTGCTTTTTGCTCTTCTGGATGACACAATGCGACAGATTCCAAAGAACCCTGCACTGGGTTATCCTAACTCCTTATTCCAAAGATTTTTCTCCATCAGATCCCTGCCTCTGTCCTAGGATCATGAATGGTCAGAGGAGAAAGGAGCACCCTGAGCTGCATCACTCTGGGACGACCAAAGAGGACCCTGAAGCTGCAGGACCCTGCATGGGCCCTCGGATCCACAAGCATCAGGAGGGTGACATGAGGTCTGTGCTGGCTGCTCCTTACAAAGTGAGCTCAGATAGAAGGGAGCATCTCATTAAATGGACAGATAGCAGGATTAAATGGAAAACAAGGTCTTCTAAAAGTTTTTTCATGCCATAGGCAAATAACCTGCTGAAGTCATTGCCGTAAGAGGAAGCTAAAAGATTGGACAGGCTCAGAAAGCAGCAGATTCACACACAGGAAATCCCTCAGAAACTACTGAAAGGAAAGAAACAGAATATACATCAGACCTGGTGTCTAAGGCAGGATACCACCACACTGGCTAAGCCTCTGAGCCCACTCGACTTAACCATTATACATGGCTGAATGGAAAGACCAACACTTCAAAAAATGGGTCCCCAGAGCTGAGTAGTCAAACCACAGCACTGGCAGGCCAGGCCGCCTCCCCTGTGTGCCTGTGGGCCCTGCGTGGCCAGCTCTGTACGGTGTGCCAGGGCTGGATGTCCCCATGGCAGTGCCCGTCACCTGCTGCCCTGCCAGGGGAAGAAATCCCCTCTTGCAAAGCTCATGTGATTAAGGGCAGGGAGTTGTGCAAGGCAGCACTGGAAGTGCTGACGACACAGCCCCAGCTCCATCATAAGGCAGCGGTTCCTCAAATGCATGGAGGAAATAAAAGCAGCATCTGATGATGCAATGTGAAGAAAGTCAGGAGGGAGAAACTATAAAAACATCCATGCACAAGGATAAGAGAGTACAATTAGCACAGCCACCCTTGAGCAACACTGTGGGGAGCAGGGACAGCCCAGGGCAGGTGTTGGGGGCTCACTCCACAGCTGGCCTGTGCCCATTGGGGAGCCCTGGGGAAGGCAGGAGGTGCCTGGCTCACACTGCACAGCACCCTGACATTGCTGAGCTAACAAGCAATCCAGGTTTTCAACCAACATTTTCAGAGCTGGTCTCTTGGCAGGCTGGCCCAGAATGGACACAGAGCTCCAAGCTGAGTGACAGCAAGAGCGGGGCAGTTTCATTTTACCAGGGCGGGCAGAACCAGAAAGAGGCAGGCTGCCAGATGCTGATGTAATGTGAGATTCTGAGCTCTAAGTCTTTCTGAAGGATTAGAAGAAGAAAAATTTCTGTGTCTGGTGGGTGATGCAAGCCTCCCAGCCCTGGGCTGGGGAAGAACCATGCCAAGGTTTCACAGCTTTCAGAAGGATTGCCTCTTTCCCATCCTAGCAATCTGGAATCTCTGCCAGAGGAGGAGTAGGATGGATGAATAAACAAACAATTCTTCACTTTCCTAAAGCAATTTGTAAGGCAAGTGAAAGAGCTGAATGAGGTAACTGCTCTTTTTCTGCCACTCCTCCCTCTGGGCTCCTTGCCACAGCATGCCCTGGGTATGCCAGGCATCTGTGCACTCCACAACATGCCCAAGAGCTCGAGAATGTCACACAAAAACCGAGTCACATCCTTCCTACACAACCTCTCACACTAGAAAAGACATTGCTACATACTTATTCCATGCCAGAACATCACCACTCTCACTGTAAAAAATTTCTTCTGTATATCTAGTCTGAACTGACCTTCTCTTAGTTTAAAACCATTACCCCTTTTCCTGTCTGTCTAAAATGTCAGTCCTCACCTTTCTTATAAGTCCCCAATAAGTACTGAAAGGGCTCAGTGAGGTCTCTCTGAACCCTTCTGTTCTCCAGGCTGAACAATCCCAACTCTCAGTCTTTCTCCATTGGAGAGGTGCTCCATTTACCTGATCATTTTTGTGGTCCTCTGTTGCGGTGACTCAGCCCACTGCGGGGCTGGGGCAGTGTGATGCCAATCAATCCCAGCCCATCCCCTGGATCGAGTTTCCCGAAGAGGCAGACTCAGAGGGTGGGTCGAGGGGCGGCTCAGAAGCCTAAGCTGCACCCCCCTGGGCGGTGCCCGGGTACAAGCCACCTCCCCCGGTTCGGGAAAATTCCCCGTTACTCGGTTGTTCACTGGTTCTCTTATAACTCCCGCCTCTCGGTTTACCCCAGTGGCTCTTGTTAAATTGCATCCTCCCCCTGGCTTGTAACTCATTGGTTGTTTTCCCCTTTTACCGCGGTTTTCAAATTGCCTATGAAACTGAGGACAAGCCTCGGGGAAGGATCCCATCGTATTCCATCCCTTCTGAGCTTGTTCGGGTTGTGAAACTTCTAACAATAAACCTGTTAGGAGGCAGACCAGAACAGCCTCTCTCTTCCTTCGTCTCCGAGCTAACGTGAGCCGATCCCATCGGCTCCTGCTGTGTTCCCTCTGCAAAGCAGCCAGCTACCTAGCTCAGCCGGCAGCACTTTTCCTGATGCCGAAGTCGCTTTAACGATGCACAGAAGAACACAGTTGGACTCTCTCTGACCTGGGGCACGCCAGAGCTCATGCCTCGAGCACAAGAACTGCGTTAGTCCTCTTCTGGACTCACTTCAACAAATTCATCTTTGCTGAGCTGAGGGCCCCAGAGCTGGATGCAGCACTCCAGATGGGATCTCACCACAGCAGGGGAAAGGGACAGAATCCCCTCCCCTAATCTGTTGGTCACATCTCCTTTCATGCAGCCCACATTTTCCTACCGTGAGAGCCCATGATCCATTTGGATTAATGTGCTACGTGCAGGACTAGGTATTAGAAGTACAAGTGTAGGCTCTCAAGTCTGGGCACAAGAGCAAGAGTGTTACAGAAGGGCAGGGTGAAATTCAGATAGTCTGGAGAGGGTGTCTGAAAAAATGAGGCACAACTGAGGAAGAAGAAAGTGCAAGTTCATTCTCTGCATGAGCAGGAGTCATCTGCAGTAGAAATGCAGTAAGGAGTTCTGGTCTCTGTTCTCCCTAAATACAAATAATTTGTGAGAAAAGCATCTGTGGACACATCCCAGTGTCCTGGGACCAGGTTGGAGATGACACTCAGTGGAAAAAGCAGAAATCACTCTGTACATGGAAGCTTGACGGTGCATGTGGGAGGGCTGTGTCTAGAACCAAGTATCCCACTTCCTGAAAGGGCATGAATCAGGACACATAACTAAAAGGAAAACTGGGATATTTGGAGATGTGGGAAACATCTCCCAAGAGTCCTGTTGTTCTCTGAAAAGATTTTCCATAAATGACTGATGCAGAGAGAAAGGCATAACCTGCCCATGGTGACTATGAAAGGGGCCACAGGCTTAATCTGGAAGCCCAAGGGAGACACAGGACAAGCTCCACATTTTTAAGGAGAGTGAAGCCCTAGAACAGAGGGCCTCTTGGGGGTCTTTAGTTAGACAAATTCCTTTCAGGTACCATGCAAGAACCATTTGGTGCTCCTGCCATGGGATGGGATGAGGTGAGGGGGCAGAGGATCTCCCTGGGCACGTGATGCTTGCAGCTGAAGGAGAGAACAAGCGTAAGGTTTCTGCAACAGCTTTACTGAGACATGGAAAACCAACTCACCCATCTATCTGCAAATATCAAACAGATTTTCTGAGACTGATGCAGAACCACTGTGATTTTTCAGATTTACCATGATCACTGGTACTCTCTAGGTGAGGAGAGTGCAAATACGAGAACAACCACTTCTTTATTTGGTGTCTTTAGAAGACCACAATTAGCACTTTTTCATCCTGTCCCATTCACATTGTTTCCACTTACGCTCATGGTCTCATGCCACAGCTCCTCCGCCTTTGCAGCAAGAGGAAGCAGAAAATGAGGTTGCACTGCTTCTTCCAGCCTCAAAGAGGAAAGTTGCTTCTTCCAACCCCAAGGGCTGAGAAATCAGGAAAGACTCTTTTGAGTTTTGGACTAGGCAAATCACCATTTTCCTACAGGGTGTCAGACAGAGAACTATCTCCCTCTCTGGAGTCCTCTGTTCCTGTTTTGGTTTGAGTGCAGGACTTGGGCAATTGGAATGAGACTCTCAATCTCTTCAACAAATTTGCACGTGCAACAAGAGATCCAAACTGTTATCCCTGCAGCACTGACAGCTTAGATGGCCCTGGCACCCTTAGCCCGAGCAAACACTTCCAAGAGTCTGGAGCAGGTCTTCTTCCACTTGCATCCTTGGCCCAAAGGGCAACCCTTACCTATCACTCACCCCAGCACATGCAGAGAGCACAGTCAAAGACAATATTACTCTACAACTTCTCTGGGTTTTACTCTTTTTCATTAGGCTGATGAAGACACCAACCCTTGTGGCTATATAGCAGTATCCAACCCATATGATGCTGCCACTGCCTTTGTGCTGCTTGCTTTGGAGAGATTTCTTCCTGTTATGTTTCTGATACTTGCAAATTGGCTGCTTTAGCAGTCAGTGTTTACAGGCTGATACCACTGAAGGACACAGAAGAGTTAAGTAGGGAACAAGGAAAAGAAAGTGGCTAAATAGAACCATCAAATTGTGTCTAACACCTCCATCTTCACAGGAAAGAACTTTTGTAAAACCCAAACCAGGAACATCTGTTGTGCAATGGAAGTAGGTCCTCTGGAGTTATGAGAGCCTGCTGTGATGACTCAGCCCCTCTTCCCACCCTTCCCAGTCCCACAGCTCTCCAAAGAGGAGGGTACTCTGCCCATCACCTCATGGCCTGGAGCTGCCTCCAGTCTGTTTCCAGGAACTACAGGCTTGCTGGATTAAGGCTCCAATCACAAGTCACAACATCAAACACCCAGACAGCAAATTTCTAAGATCTCATTTAACATGAGACCATTGCTTCACCCAGCCCTGAATTCAGTCACTATTCATATCATACCCCTCACCAACGTGGCAGTCGGGGGCTGAAAAAAATACAAATGGATAGAAAACAAAGGCAGACAATGCAGGAGAAACAAGCCAGGACAAGGTTCCAGTGAACTCCAATCACTTCCTTCACTCTTAACATCCTGGATTCCTACCGGGGAACTCACCACTGTGGATCCCTCACTCTGGCACTGTGCCCACTGCACAGACTGTGGCCCTGAGATGTGGGACTCGGAGTGCCCAGGGGCTGCCCCAAAAAGGCATCCTGCCATGGTTTCCTACTGGCATTTTCCCTATGGATTCCCATTTTTTTTCCATTTTTGCCCATTGATTTTGTTGTGTTCCCAAAACACTCAGTTGGGAGAAACAAGGACAGCAGTAGTGCCCAGACACATGTCGCAACAGATAGATCTGAAATTCAAATGAATCAATCCTCCTCTTTCTCCGCTCCTGCAGACTAAGGCTGAAACTCCACTAGGTCTTTCCTATGCTTCATAAGCCTCTCTCATATTCTTGGAAAGCTGTGACAGCTGGAAACCTGCTAGTCTTCCCACAAACACACATAAAGGCAGGCTGCACCACAAAGTAAAGGCAGGGCAATCTTTGTTTTGACAGAAAACAAGCTGGTCAGCAATCCAGGGTTACCTACTCTAGGGTTAAAGCGAACTTCCTCCTTATACTGGATGGTGTCTTATTTGATGATGAAAAATGCAGATATTTATGAGACTACGGAGGCTTTGGAAAGCAGCTGCCCAGAGGACAGGCTGCAAAGCACAGTTTGGTGGCATCTGAGCAAGAAAGGCTGGGATAAACATGCTAACGAAGGTTGTCACAGAGTCATGGAAAGTTCCTGCCTGAAAATGAGTGTGGTAAATTTGCTACTTCCAGTCTGTGTCTGAGACATTACCACAAGTCCCCAGGGCTGGGCAGAGGAAGTGAGGTCCACAATGGAGCACATGATACTCCCTGTAATCATTTTAACAGATATTTCATATTAAGAAATTGGCAGAGAGTCAAACACCTGCACCTACGCACTCCAACACAATGGAAATTCAAAACTAGAAATTTAATGTATTTTGAGCTGTGACATTGCCAGTGTGAAGCCTGCCAAATACTTGTGTTCTAAAGATACCAGAGGAGGCAAGTAAGGGTGAAAAGTCAGGTAAGAATCATATCCTGCTCCTAAGAATCTTAGCATCATTTAGGTTGGAAAAGAGCTCTAATATCGTGGAGTCCAGCCAGTAATCTAACACTGCCAGGTCCACCACTAGACTATATTTCTAAGCACTGTGCAGAGCACAACTGCTTCCACAGTAGATTTGTTTCCATCCCTTCCTAACGGGCTGTGAAGAGGGAGAAATAAAGAAAAGGAAGGACGACAACAACATTCAGGGGGGATCCTGTCAATATACACACTGGTTGCAAAACCCCATTCCGAGAGCTGAGGCTGCTTTTGAGAAGTGTGAGGAATGAGGAAGAGAATGAGCCCAAATCTGGTTGTGATTGCATCTTCTGCTCTGCTTAGCCTTTTTTTCAGCTGAGAGCAACAAGGTTAAACAATAGCTGAACAAAAACTGCTGCAGGGAAAATACAGTTGAGATGCAGCCATAAATCTTCTTGCAAGTAGAGAGAGAGGCTTAATTTAAACAGTGATTTCACTGCTCCTAAGCCTGGCTGAGGCTGGTGGGACCAGCAGAATGAAATGCTACTTGCTGACTCCTGCCAGGGCTCCTCCAGCCCTGCACAGGGCTTGTGGCATCACTGGGGTGCTGGCACAGGGTGGCAGTGCCAGTGCTCTCTCCCCACCATGCACTGGCAGTATATTTACAAATAACATGACAGATTTACAGTCCCTGGCCACTGCCCTCCAGTGCTGCCCCTTAACAGTGGGTCACATAGGCAACTGTATCCATGCTTAATGTAACATGATATAATTAATGTAAAATAAAAACAGACTCAAGGTAGAGTCCAGCCTGTCCAATATTTGGAAGCATTCAATTCCAGATCCTTTTTGATCCTGTATGATCCCCCCCTTGTGTGTCATTCCCATTTTAGCCCTGTATTTATCAAAGTAACTGGCAAATTTCACATCCCAGGACTGACATTTTCTGCCCTGAGCTCTATTTGTGGTAGCAATAATAGCTCTGTGTTTGAACAAAACAAGTGGTTGTTTTGCAGGTTAAAACCACCTTGATAGAACTTCTTCTTGTGATATTTTCTTGGTTTGGCTTGGTTTTTTAATGTACTTGGTTTTAGATCCTTTTCTGTCTCTGCTCTCTATGGGATGTCACAGGAAATCTCATTTGTATGCTTTAAAATGAAGATTGCTTTTTGTGGTCAAAGCCAGGAGTTTAGCAAGTGGTGAGTTTGGCGTGTGGGGCCGCAGGGTTGGAGCCGCAGACCAGTGCTATTTTGGGGTCAAAGCGGGACTTGTGAGTCTTGTGGCAGTGCTCAAGGAGAGGCAGGCTCTGCGTGCTGCTGAGAGCAATCCCAGCTGGCAGGCTGTACTTGTCACACTGTCAGCTGCTGCTTTCCAGGGTGATAGCAGGACTTGGTTCGTCTCCGAGGAACAGCTGGATAATCCCGGGCTCTTGCATGCAGGGCTTAAGGAGACGATTTTTAAGGGGCTGGTGCAGGCACAGTTCGCTCCTCCCTGCTGTCGCCGCAGGGCAAGGCGCAGAGGAAGGCGTGTGTCACACAAGTTAAGAGGTCTCCCCACACAGGCCAAGTCCTTAAATGGTTTCCTTTGGAAGGAGTTTGTGTTGCCTCCTTGACATTAATCGTGTGAAATCGCTACTAAGTCAGGCAAAAAACATCCAGGGACTGCGAGGGCAACACAGGAAAGTCACATTGAGGCTCCCCAGGGCTTTCCTTTTCCACGGCTTGCCCTAAACCTGACCCCAAAGGGTGTCCCTGAAGGGTAAACAGCCCTGCCAGAGGCCAGCCCCAAGCAGACAGCTCACAGCTGCCTCCAGCACTGCCCTCCCAGGTTTGGCTTCACTCAACTCCCTCCCACTTTGCCGTGGAGAAGCTCCGGGCTTGTCCACAAAAATCCAGAAGAGGGGTGGTGGCTTTGGGCTGGCACTGGGGCATTCTCCTGTGCCAGCACCAGCACAGCGAGGAGCTTCCCAGCAGCTCAGCGCAGCTCTTTGCTGGAGGCAGCACAAGCAGGTTTCTCTCTGGCACAGCCCGAATTTAACCTGTGCTGAGGACCCACTGAATCACTCAGTGAGAATTCGAAAGACAAAGCAGGGTATTAACACAGCACGTCAGGTTTTTTAGTTTTGTTCTTGTGCCCTTTGCAAATTTCTGTTTCCATTCTACCCCTCTGCACCACACAGATATTTAATTTTTGTTTTATGCAGCTAGAAGAGTTGAGGTTTCGCCCACAGGTTGGGAAAAGGAAGAGATGAGCCAAGACTAACGTTTATAAAGTTTATTTTTTATGCATTCCATCCCCAGAAAGGGAGTGCAGAAGAGCTGGCAGAGCTCTTAGTTACATCTTTGTGACATCAGAATTTCTTTTTGAAATAAACACCAATGAAGAGCACTTTTTCATGTTAAAATAAAACTCATAAGAATGTACAGAATGTAAAAATAGAAACTACTTTCAAGGTTGACAGTTAAAATTATATTTCTTTTAGTTGTTTTATTTCATTTATATTTGTTTTTTACTTCTCAAGCTTATTTGCCTTTTCACCTCCTTTTTAAAAATTTTATTTTTGCCTTCTCCTCACAACACTTTAATCATAATTTTGTTCCCACAATAAGGGATTCAAAAAGCAGGTAAGAAAAAAATAGGAAGGAAAAAGATAAAAATTATTTTAGGAAGACCTTGAGCCTCAGCCAGCTCATTTCAAACTGCAAATTGAAAGCCATTTACAAAATCCGAACTCTTTTCCTACTCTTCCTCATCCTCGAGTGGCATCAGGAGGAAGTGGAGGCTGACAGTTGGATTCCATTCGCTGTTTCCATTTGCTGCCAAGACTATTGCATGTCGTCACATTTTTGAGTGTGTGTAGTTTCACTTTTACTGCATGAATCACATCCTCAGGGAACTGGAAAAATGCCCTCCCATCATCAGCGCTCGGATATGCTGTCAAAATGAGAACCAGATCCAATCTAGTGCCAACTTCTCAGGTAGAAAAAAGCAATCACTGGCACCTCCAGAGACAGAAGCAGGTGGCACACAGGTATGGTGAGGTTCTTGTGCTTGGTACCTCATCCCTTCACTTTGTGTTCACTGGAGAGTTTTCAACCTTGACGCCTTGCGTTGATATTCTGAGGTGATTTTTGGAGCCCTGCAGCCTGTTGCCGGTTTCATTTCAGGCTTTCTGGGCCAGGAGCCAAATGAAAGTTCCTCAGTTTCGTGAGGAAGTGCTAACTCACTGCCTTTTAGCCTGCGCTGATGATGAAATCCCGTGGCTCCTCCTCTTGGCCTTATTAGCATGGGGAAATCACCAGCATATAATTGTGTCCATGTCCCGCTGTGGCAACACGGACCTCGGGAATTCTCGCAGTGCCTTTCTCAGCCACGGTGCTGTTTGCATCCTCACCTTCAGCTGTACCAATGACAAGCATCATGGAAGCACCAGCCATGCTGGAGAATGGAAATGCTCCACAGAACAGGAAATCCACATGTTTGCAAGTGGCTTTTTATGCTCTCATATTTGTGTTGATTATTATTTCAGCCCTGGTTTCTACAGTCTTCTGTTTGCTCCATCACAAGCAGGTAAGGACAAAGCAAAATTCTTAACTCTGGAATGCAGTGTTGCTAATTATTAACAGTGCTGTGTTGATGCTATCAGCTAACTTCAACCTAGTAATTCTTTCCTCTTCTGAAGACTACTAATGCTTTTAGTTCCCAAGATTTCAGCTGATAATGTTTTCACCAAGCCCTTATTGTCTCACCAATTCCTCAATGTCTTCAGCATTTTCCTTTTGTTTCCACAAGCTTAACAAAAATCAGGTTTTATTTCTCTGGGTTTTTTTCTCCTGCACCTACGATGTGCACTGTTCCAATGTGATATCAAGTGATGATGCTCTGTAGGGACCAGAGAGGCTGAGAAATCATGGTAATTCACCAGGCATAAAAGCCTTTTCACTCTTGGTTTTACCAAGCGCTAATACAAAAACCAGTTACTAAATCAAGTTTTGTTCTGTGTTTCATGAGCTAATCCCAATGAGCTTTTTTTAACTGTACACATAGTACTGAACCAAAATACAGGGTGAGCCAAGTGACTCATTTGCTGAAGGCCAGCTTCTTATTTTCTGGTTTCCAAACTGTGAATCTGTCCCGGAGAAGCCAAGTGCTAATTTGGGATGCCGGTTTGATATATCCCACCGTAATGTACCTCTCTCCAGTTCCAGTTCTTCAGAGGAAGACACAAGGAAAAAGTCCCCTCCTGTTAAGAGGAAGGATAGTTTCTTCTCATGGTCTGGGAGCTGCTTGGGGCATAATGATGCCAGGAACCCTGCTGAGGACTGATCCTACAAGGCACTGATTATTTTTAATAAAACATGAAGTCTGCTAAATTCCCATAAGAGAGGTATCTTCTCTGCACCTTATAGCAGAAAATATAAAAATAAATTAATTGCTTTTAATCCACTTTTAGCCCCGAACCCACAGCTTCCATCATCTATTTGGGAGCTGCAAAGCAGAAGCTCTGTGACCTGCAGTCACAACTGCATCCCTCTGATGGCAATGAGCACATAGACTTTCACATATATTCCACTCTTCCCCTTCTTTTTTTCAGAAAAGTTACTTTACTAAGCAGAAAGTTAATTTAGTAAGTGAAAGAACTGCCTTCAGTCCTGTTGATTCACATTAATTGGGGAAAGCAGGACTGGGCAATGAAAGCCTTTCCCTGCAAGGGAGCTGACAACCTCCCCAGCACTCAGGACAGCAACTTCCTAGAGGAAGGAATGAGGTTGTGCTCCAATAGCAATTTCAAGCATTTCAGAGCTTGCATTCATTAAGATGTGAGAGATGTGAGGCAGAATCGGATCTCTGTATCTGTAAGCTGATCCCAAATCTGCTTTTTGTAGGCTCTGGCCAGAGAGGACAGCACTGCTGTGTAGGCAGAGCATGAGTTCCATGAGCAAAGACCAAGCCATGAGTCACGGGAATAGACTGAAATCTCTTACCACTGACAGTTTACCATCGGGGCACCCACAGAGACACCCCCTTCCCTGGGCTGGAAAGGCACTGCAACAAAAGCTGACTACTGGATCAGAAAGCCCTGTGCCTGTCGCCCTGAGCTAAGCATGGTGCAGCAGTAAGAGAGAAGTAGGCTGAAAAGTCAGCAGCTGTCCTCCCTGTTCTGCCTGTCTTGGGTGATCGAGCTGATTTTATTTGCCTAAGTGATTCCAAACTACAAAGGAAAGGTTTATGGGTTTAATGAGGGTGAATTAGCACAACACTGGGCAGCTTTTCCCACTTTATGCGCTGGCTTTAAGTCAAGTCCTTGTGAGTGTCCACAAGAGCTGAGCCCAGGGATGAAATCAAAACCTGTCATCCAAGAGGAATGTAGGCCTTTCACCAAGTCTACTGCAGGTCACTGCTGATGGGTGGTCTTTTTAAAATTTTCTGAAAATGCCATCAAAATGGATATGAAAAATATTGACCTATTTTAAACATTTCTAACTTTGTTGGAAAACATCTGTTTTTACATAATGGAACAGTACTTGTGTTTGTAATGGTGGATAAAAAAAAAATTTCCTTCCTGGGAGAATGCTTTTGGGCTCTTGTAATGATAATGCTCCTCTGCTGAGCTCACTGATAAATGGAAAATTACAGCAGAAAACACTGACCAAGCCCTGCTTCTTTCCACAGGCACCAGGGCCATGCTGGGCACATGGATCTTGTAAGTATGGAGATTCTAGACCTGCTTTCTGGCTCTGTCAGACTTGTGCTGTGACACAAGATGACTTTCTCTCAGGCCTCGTGCCTGTTTAAGGACAGGTGTCATACTGCCAGCAGAAACACAGAGTCCCTAGGGCACTGTGGCCATGACAAATAGAGCTCCCCAGCTCTGCACCCGGGGCTGTCAGCCAGCAGCCACCTCTCTCTGCATGACTCAGCTACGTGCACCTCCCCAAAAATGGCCTGTAAAATCAGCACCACAAGGCTCATCAGATTTATTGCTGCTGGGTGTTAATCACCAGTTCTCTAAGCAAACCCCAGGGCAGTTCTAAAGTAACGCCCCACAGAGTAGCTCAGACCTTCAGAGGGATTTAATTAATTCCATGAAAAACTTCTGCATGCCTAACATTTCAGCTAATGACTGTTCACCCCGTGAAGGACTATAACCACAGCAGCCGGCAAGAAGATTACTGTGACCCTCATCATCCTCAGATCCAGCTAAAATTCCACCTAGGAATTTCTTCTTATTAGAAACCAGCTCAGACCCTCAGTCTTGAAGATTCCCCATCTCCAGGGTGCTTTCCACAGCTAAGCTGAACTGGCAGGGAGCACCTCCAAGACACCCATAGCCACAGAGGTCCTTCACAGCCTCTCCTGGCAGATTGAGATCCCTTTTCTAGCACTTCTTAGAAGTTAGTAAACTCAAAAAGAATGATCAATAATAATTATAATAACAGCAACTAGAATAATAAGTAGATAATAATTATTAGAAAGTCAAGAAGTGAATGAGGAGCGAGTGGCAAGAATGGGAAACAGTAATAAAACACACTCATGTACAGAACAAGGTTATCTTTGGACATAATTAATCACCACGCCATTTTGTCTGTGCTTTCCTCAGTAAAACAGTCTTCTACACAAAGCTCAGAAGATTTGAACTGGGATTGGAAATTAGAGCACTGCAATGGAATTGTGCAGGACCAAGGCCAGTACCTCATAATCGAGCAGAGTGGCAACTACTTCATCTATGCGCAGCTCTACCGCCAAGAGAAAATCAAAGAGCCTTTTTCGCTGATGCTCTACAAAGACCCAAAAATCGCCCTCAACAATGCTGTGGGACATGACAACGGCACAGTAAATTTTGCCAGACCCTTTTTCCTAGAGAAGGGAGATAAGCTGTACTGTAAGAAAAATGATGATTTGGACAACATTCTGCTAAAGAATCAGACTTATTGGGGCCTGTTTAAAATGTAGCAAGATCCTGCTCTGAGTCAGCTCCTCCCTTATTCCCTCCAGGAAACCTTAGGCTATGGATGAAGAATCTGCGATTTCTATTTGGGTGAAATTCAGCTTGCTGGAATACATGCCATAGTAAGCTTATATCCTGCATTGACAGTGAACAGCAAACTTTGGTAATAATGGATGGCTGCTAATAGACACAAAATATGAGCAGAAGATGGAAGAAAAAAATCTTGATGCATCAGATCCTGGAAAAACAAGTCACTATATTGAGTCTGTTCTGAGCTGGGGAGGAGCTCTACTCTGCAGCTGGCTGCATTTCAGAACTGCGTGCCTGTAAGTCCCTTGGGTCCCTTGTAAGAAGAGGTGCTATATAAAACCAAGATATTTTATATCCTTCATGCACAACCTGCCAGTGAAACAACATGTCCACAGCAGAGGGATGAAATAGTTCAGAAATAACAGAAAAAAAGCTTCTCAGCCCCATCCACAGCCTTACCACTAGCAGGGGAAACACGCCAGGGAAGCTTCATCTTCATGGGTAGATCAGAGCACAAGGACCTTTCCAGTGAAGTACAAGCAGTGTAAATCCATGCCACAATCCAGACATGCACCACAGGGAGCCTGTGGGTGCAGTCAATGCAGATGCCATGGGGCGATAGATCACTGCTGTCTGAGTAGCACAAAGTCGAGGTTGCTGAATGCAATAGAGATTGTGGAGGAGAGCTAGTGGTAGATGCATTTGAGGAGAGTGAGCATAGAGTGGAGAGAAGAGGGTGGAGGCTTGGAGAACTGCTCCCAGAATTTTTTTTCTATGCTGCATAGTGGGTGTTGTAAGCAGGGCAGGGCAGACATGGTCCCAACATGAAATGGGGAAGGGCTGAGCATCCCTCCCTGACCACCTCCTTCCCACAGACACAGCTTTGACATTCAGCACAAAGCACTGCGACCAGCACCACAGCAGGGAAAACATGAGCTGGCAGGGAAGCGGGACACGCTTCACCAGCTCACTTCAGGGTCTGTCTGCTGTGCTTTCCAAAATGAGCATCGAATAACCCCCAGATCACAGGAACACCTCAAAACCTCAGCAAAGGCCAAGTGCTCTCGGAGAAGCAGGCAGCTGTGGCTGCAGGACAGCCCAGCTGCCCCACAGCCTGGTTCCTCCTCTCCCTAGCCTGGGCAGGCTCTCCCAGGGGCTCTGTGCTTTGCTTTCCTGCCTCCCAGACCTTCATGGGTGACAACTCCTACCATTCCTCACAGCTGGTCACAGCCTTTTGCTTCATGGCAAAGCAAAGCAACTGAGAAGTTGGATGGAAATAAGTGATTACTTGGGGTGGACTGAAGCATTTAGGAGTGCTATTTGCTCTTATAATTTTATATTCTATGTATTGTAACTTCAGAGAATGTAGAGTCAAGTTTTTGCAGACACATTTGCAGTTTTGTGTTCAGTTTCATACAAGCTGTTATCAATTAAAATTATACTTTAGTTCTTACATCACTTTGTTGATTTCCTTAATTTAAAATAAAAAAAAAAAAAAAAACAACCAAAAAACACCCTTACAAACCGCAAGCGTATCTCAGTTCTTTGATACGGGCTGAAAAAATAACTGACTGACACATTTCTCTACCCTTTGTCTACTTTCACTAAAGGGCCTCCTCTGCTCCGAGAGGCTGGCAGTGTCAGCAGAGTAAGATCAGTTTGCATTGCACAGTCCCAGGGCAGAACTCCGTCATCTTCCCAGCACACAAGGGAGCTCCATGCAGCCCAGTGCCAGGGGACAAGGGAGGAGGGGGAACACCAGGACACCTGCACCTGGGGCCCCCCACACCCAAACATGCTAAGCCTTGATGCAAGTAGGAAAAGAACAGTTGGAAGTGGTTCTGTCAAGACACTCACACCACCACACTCCCCAGTTACTTTCTGAGGCAAAGCAAGCCCAAAAGGGCCTGCTGGGGATTAAGAACTTCTTTATCTACATGTCAGACTAGCAAAATCCCAGACCCTGCAACACCTGACCTGAAGATCTGGTTCCAAGACCCCAATGATCAGCTAAGCCTAAGGACAGGAAAATCATTACACTGCACCAGTTCCTCCTCTCTTTTACTTAATGATGAAAAGATCATGCAGGCAGCAGACCTGGAAGCAGTGTCCTGTACTTTTAGGCAGAGACACCAGCTAAGTCCTTCCCGAGATGAGAACAGCCCTGAGCATCCCCAGGCACAGAGCCAAATCAAGAAGCTCCAGGCTCTGCAGGGACAGGGTTCAAAGTCCCCTTGGAGGACCCTGGTAGGGACAGGACAGGACAGGCTGCTGGCTCAACAACCTGCCTGGATCTGAGTCACAACCTGTGGCTGCTAGGTCACCAGACTGTGGCCAGCTGTGCAAGGATATTAATGGTTAAATGCTCCAGAAACAGCCTTGGTGCAGAGCATGCAGCTTTATCCAAGTGGTTTTCCAGCAGGAACTGAAGCCACCACAGCTCCTCTCCCAGCCACCCTGTCCCAGGCACTGTCTCCTGCATTTATTCTCTTGCTGGACCCCCCCACCCATTTCTTTCTCCCTCTCCCTCCCAAAAGGCAGGTAACACCCTCCCTTTGTGTTTCCCTGGATCAGCCTCAGCCCACTTTTCTTGGGTCCATCACCTGCAGAGCTCTCCTGGTCAGACAGCCAGGTACTCACCAGGGCTGCTGACACAGCATCACATCTCTAGCTCCTTTCAGCAGGAGACATCCGAATGTGCTAAATGGGTCATGCTGTTAAAACAAATATCCTCAACCTACATTTATGAAGTACTGCAAAGGGACAGATATGGGAACGCTGCAGCATCTAGAGCCTCTTTGTCCCCAGCAGCTGCAGCACGAGGTGCCAGAGCACCAGCTGCAAAATTGGAAGCTGCACACATGGCAAGCTCCTGCTTGTCCCTGTCAATTCTGAACAGTCCAACTGGCACTGCTGGACAGCAGCATGTGGTTTTTGGCTTGAACATCGATCATTACCTTAAAAGAAATCCAGAGACTACCATGCATCTAACTCCATGGAGCACCTACATTCCCTGATTCAAAAATGGCTGTTGCATCACAGACCTAATTCCTGCTGCAGCTTGGACTGGAATCTCTGAAGTTACAGCTGATTTGGCCGCATCAACAGCTGCAAACCCAGTATTGCCAACCTAACAGCCACACTACAAGCAGCCCCACAGCTGGGCATTGGCAGGGTGGCAGCAGATTTGGAGGACAGAGGTGCTATCCCTCACACTCTCATTCCCCAGTCTGGCCTGTGAAAAAGCCAAATGGACAGTGGCAGATTATGGTTGATTACCAGCAATTGAATGCCAATACTAATTGCTTCTTTAGGAGTAATCATTGCTAGCATGAACCAAATGCCAGTGTTTGGATTCCTTCAACATTTAAATGTTTCTCCTTGTCCCTGGCACCTGCGAATGCACAGCAGATCTAAAAGACATGTTACCCCACATACCTTAGGAGGGAAAGGCTGCCTCTCTGAAAATTCTTTTGCAGTACTGTCAAATCAATAATTTACATAAAAACCCCTATTTTTTCAACATTTTGAAATTAAGACTTGCCAGTTGGAAAGCCTTTTCACTAAGGTGTGGGGTTAAAGAAAAGTAGTGTATTTCTTTATGCCACGATGCATTTTAATTAAATGTGCTTTCAAATCTATGGGAAGTGTAACTTAAAGGAAAATGAATGCATCATGAGATTGACTGTATAAATAGATAGTCATGTGCCTTCAACCATGAAAAAAATTGTGGTCATTTTTTTAACAGGACTTGGGGATTTTTCTGCTTTCTCAGAAGCTTACTACACTGCACAGCCTCCTCAGGATCAGAGATGCAAATGCCCCTTGAAGGAGACATTTCAGTCACTTTAGAAGTTAGCCAGAATGTAGTCCTAAAAAAGAAATAATCAGACTTTTAAACAAATAAATACTTGAATACAAGTAACCACAATATAATCAGCAGTTTTTCTGTTCAGCAAACAGCCACAGCCACCTATCACCCCCACACCTTGCTACATTACACTCTCTCCATGGTCAATAGAGGTTTTCCTAGGATGATCTGAAAGTTCATTCAGAAAGAGGCACAATGCACATCAAAACCAGCACAGTAGGCAGAGACATTTCTGATGGTGCTGTGCAGACACCTGTCATTGGGGATACTTCCCCTACATGGGCTTCTCAGGCTGCTCTCAAAGTCACTACATTGAGCCCGGTGGGCAAAGCAGTGCCAGTTCTGAACTGCCCAAAGACACAGTGGCTTCTGCCTGTGTTTCAAAAACAAGGGACACTTCAATGGATCAGTGAAATGGGTGGATGGTGCTGTCCTCTGTTCACACACCATGAGCCCAACAACAGAGGTGTGTTGATTTGGCATGGCCTGTTTTTTTGGTAGTGGGGGAGGGCCACAGAAGTGGCTTCTGTGAGAAGCTGCTAGAAGCTTCCACCATATCCGACAGAGCCAATCTCTGATGGCTCTGAAGATGGACATGCTGCTGCTGGTCCATTTAGAGAGGTTGGTAATAGCTCTGTAATGACATTTAAGAAGAAAATCAAAACAGCACAGGCGCAGTTATTTCCAGGGGTGGCGAGGCGCCACCGCTGGGCCCATCCCGGCGCAGCACATGGCGATGTGCTGCCGCGGCCACCACCATCTCGGTGGGGCCCACAGCAAGCCTTGCCTGCCTGGCCGCCCCTAGGCAGCCGTGCTGCGGGCAGAAGGGCAGGGGCAGCGGTAGCCTCTCCTTCCCGGCGTCCTGCATGAAGAGAGGTGTCTAACAGTGCCAGCTCTGTGGCGGCTGCCGCTGCCTGCACGGTCGCGGTGGGGCCGCCTGGCCAGCGGCAGAAACACGGCGAGGGATTCCCTGATGCGGAATTTAGATGAGAGCAACCTCTCAGCACGATGAGATGCTGCAAGAATCCTTGAATTAGTGGAACTTGTTGGCAATGGTACCTATGAGCAGCAGTTTTTCTTCTAGTCAGAGAAGAAGAGGAAGTGAGGACACGTGAGGGAGAACAACATGGTGGCACCAAGGTCAGTGGAAAAAGAGGGGGAGGAGGTGCTGCAAGCGCCAGAGCTGAGATTCCTCTGCAGGCCGTGGTGAGGACCATGGTATAGCAGGCTGTCACCCTGCAGCCCATGAAGTCCATGGGGGATGCAGAGATCCACTTGCAGCCCGTGGGAGAAGTGCTCACGCTGGAGCAGGTGGATGCCAGAGAAAGCTGTGATCCAGTGAGAGACCTGAATGGAGAGAGAAGGCCCCTGCTTCCAGAGATAGAGGGCCTTTGCTTCCAAACTAGAGCAGCCTATCCTTAGAAGACTGCACCCTGTGGACAAGTAACCCATGGCACAGCAGTTTTGGGAAGACTGTTTTTGCCAATGGGAGGGATTCATGGCATAGAAGGAACTGAGAGAACAGAAGAAGATACCGAGTGACAAACTGACCAAAACCCCCATGCCCTGTCTCCCTGCACTGTCGGTGGGAAAGAGGGAGGGGCTAGGGGGGAAAAGGGTGTTTTAAAGGCTTATTTTACTTCTCATTATCCTCCTCTGACTCCCTTAATATTAAATTTACTTTATACCTTTAAATTTGAACCTGTTTTGCCTTTAGAGGGTTTTCTCCCAGTCCTCATCTCAATTCATGAGCCCTTTGTTAATTTTTTTCCCTCTGCCCAGCTGAGAGCAAGAAGGGGTGAGTGAACGGTTTTCGTGGGTGTCTGGCATTTGGCCAGCATCAAACTGTGACAAGAGGAAAGGTAAATGACAACCTTTAATTTGAGTTGCTTCAAGCAAACTACTGAAGACCCAATTTCACAGAGTAGCTTCTATTGTGTAAGCAGAACTATCATTAATTTTGTTTCTAACTTCCAGTGCTCAAGACTTCTGCAGCTCAGTGTAATAAAATGATGCAGATAAGGACATTGAAGCTAAGAAATCTGGCTTTGGTCCTGGAGGGAGGACGGCTGCCACAGCAGGGTGCTCTGAAAAGCCTTTCCTCTGGACAACACAACCCATGCCTCCAAGGAAAAATGAACTGTCCCAATGGGATCTTTCCAGGGAATAAGTTCAGTCTGGCACCACAAATTATGCACTGGTAATTTCAGCTCTAAAGAAAAGTGCATGGGAAGTTCAAAACTTCAAGAGAGCCAGTGCAGATATAACTTTGTTATTCCTATTCCTGCAGAGTAGCAATAGCTTTTACCATCTAGTTACATATCCCCTAAATCCTCTTTAGGGGAGTGAAATGGGTTCTTGTGGTGGTCTTTGTTTCACAGCTGAGTGAAGACTTAATGGTGCAACCCGAAAGGCACCAGGTTTCTGGTGACAAGTCACACACCTCAGCTGAGGCACGGCACTTTGGTTTCCTGCCCTCTTCTCCCAGATTAGAGAAGGGCTTGCATCATACACAGCTTCCTCACCTCCCAGGCACACCAAAAGCTGCCTCACCATGTGAGGTGACATGAGCAGATGCTTTGTGAGGAACCACCCACATCCAGGTTTCTCTGTGTTCTGGTACCTCATGGTTCCAGGGGTCCACCACTGTGCTGGGCACAGCACCTTTGCTAGTAATAAAAAACAGCCTGCATCATCACAGATTTTAGTCTAATAGGCAGAACACCACTTGGAGAGGATGAAAGTATTATCAGCACTTTAGAGATAGGGAAGAAAGTCATAGCAAGATGATGTGATTTTCTTAGGGTCACCAGAAGTGCACAGAGAAGCAGAGATGAAACTTGACCACAGGACTCAGAGGAAGGCATCCTCGCCTGTTATCAGGAATAATGTGGCCAGCAGGACTAGGGAAGTGATTCTTCCCCTGTGCTCAGCACTCGTTAGGCCACACCTCATGTTCTGTGTCCAGTTCTTGGCCTCTCAATTTAGGAAGGATGTTGAGATGCTGGAGCATGTCCAGAGAAAGGCAGCAGGGCTGATGAAGGATTTGGAGCACAAGTCTGATGAGAAGCAGCTGAGGGAGCTGTGGGTGTTTAGCCCGGAGAAAATGAGGCTCAGGGAGGACCTCATCACTCTCTACAACTCCCTGAAAGGAGGTTGGAGCCAGGTGGGGGTTGGCCTATCTCTCAGGCCACTTCTGATAGGTCAAGAGAACAGTCTTAAGCTGTGCCAGAAGAAGTTTAGGTTGGACATTCAGAGGAATTCCTTCACAGAAAGGGTGATTAGATGCTGGAATTCGATGCCCTGGGAGGTGGTGGAGTCATCTCCCCTGGAGGTGTTTAAGGAAAGACTGGATGTGGCACTCAGTGCCATGGTCTGGTTGACAAGGTGGTGTTGGGTCACAGATGGAACTCACTGGTCTCAAAGGTCGTCTCCAACCAAACTGACTCAATGATTCTGAGATTCTGTAACCAAACATCCTCATTGCAGACCATAAAAGCAGTGATAAGAGCACTGAAGAAAATAACCCAGAGAGTGTCAGATATGGACTCCATTCTCAATTTTTTTTCCTCTTTTGAAATAAATGGTACATTCAGAATATCCCAGAAATGGACCCAAAAAAAAAAAAAAAAAAAAGGGGTCCAAGTGGCAGAAACATGACTGTGGTGCAGCCTCAGGTGGTGTTACCAGGCTGGCCAGCACAGTGCTCACCCACCACTTCTTCTGGCCTCCTTGGACACCTGCCTGTGCTATGGATCCCTGGACTTTCTCAAGCTCAAGAGCAAAATCTATTTCTGCTTCAGGTCTTTTGAAATAGGATTTCACACTGAATGGCTCTCCCAGCACATATTTGGCAAATCCCACGTTTCATCTCATTTGAGATGAAAAAACACAAAAGCATTTCTTTCCTTTGACACACAGCTTCAATCTGTGAAGAAGAGATTCTGATTTCATGCCATCCCTACACAGACCCCAGAGCTGCCAGTGCCTGCACAGCAGTCGCTGGGTACTGCTACCACAGCCTTTATTGCACAAGGCAGAAAACACACCTGCGTTTGGACTTTTTGATAAACAGTACAAGGGGTCCCGACTGGTTTTGGGTGAAACTGCTTCATGGTGGGGCCCTGCTGCTGTAGAAGGCATCTGCTGACACGGCCAGCAAGCTGCCTCCCCTTCTGGCAAACCTCTGAAGAAGTAGAAAGGATTTGTAGGCAACACATCCTGTATTTGCAAAGTAAACATTTCACAGAAGAGCCAGTGAAGGGAAGTCACAGGGGTATGAGTCACTCCTGGTATAAAAATCAGACAAAGTTTTACATTACATGATACTGTAAGAGTGATGAGCTGGATGCTCTTTCATCCTGCAGTCCCCAGCTCACTTCTTGCTATCACAGGAAACACCTTCCCCCCTGCTCCATCCTTGTAGGTTCCCTGGCACTTTCCAGCGGAAGGGCTTTGGGTCATTCAAGTCCTTAAAACATTTCCAGGAGAGGGATGGTTGATGGCCTCTCCTCTGTGAACAAGACTTCTGCTCCCAGTACTCCTTAACTTTCCTGGAATGGTGAGAGCTCACTGCCACCTCTCCTCAAACAGTGCCACAAAATTTTAAACAGGAGCCTTGCCAGTGACTTCCCACAACACCAGCTACCAGCAATGCAGGTTCCACTTAAAGGGTTTGCTCTTCTCCTGAGAGGCTTTGGAGGAAAATGAAAAAAATAAAAAGAAAACAAGGTATCAAAAGATTCCAAGATAGCATAAACTAAGTATTTTTCTTCTGATAGTCTCCAGATTTTATACCTGCTTTCACAGTATTTAAGGCCTTTATCAAAATTTTTGAATATTTGAGATTAGCAATAATAGAAGATCAAGTAAACCATATTAAAAATACTAGCAATATTAAGTAAAAAATTAAATGTTCCCTTAAAACCCCATTATGAGATTTAACTTCGAAAAACCTAGATAAACTTTTGAGATGTATGGAAGGTGTGTTGCAAGATGTGGTGAAAAGAGGAATACAACAGCAAGCTCCAATTTTAGCTATTTTTGTGCTCATCTCAGCAGACCAGGAATTTACAGAGCAGGGTCTTGAAAAAAATGCCAGTCACGAAAAAACCCCAAATTCCTTCAAATGTGTGTCATAATTGTGTAGCTGGAGCTGAATGATGGGAAGATCTTTCAAATTCTAGATCTAAAGTTAATCCAGGAAGTTGCATTTTACAGCCAGGGTGAGTAATACCACTGGCTTTTGATCTCGTCAGATTCAATTTTTTAAAATATTTGCAGATCAAGTTAATTGTATATGAAGCCCTTCTCCTAAAGGGTCATGCAAATTCTTCCCATTCTTCCCTCCTAAACATTCCCTTCACATACAGCAAGTCTACATCCATGATAAGAGAAGTGAAGCAGGGACAGGTAGTTTCTTATATGAGGGAGAGCAAACACCTGAGCAGCAAGTCAAGGCATTTGAATGGATGAGAAAACAAATCATCAGCAATCAATCAGTGAGTCCCAGAAACTCTACAAGCCCACCTTTATAAAAGTAGGTGGCTTTCTTCAAGTACTGAAGTCTTTAATCTGAGAAAGAGTCAGAGTGGGTTCAGGGCAGCCCCTCCAACGCTGCCTCTCTTTAATGTAATTTATCTTTGCAGCTTTTCTTTCCGCATTTTCAGGCAGATCAGGGCCATAATGCAGAAACACCTCACAGCACCTCATGAACTGGCCAGTCATTAAAACACCTGCCTGAGCAGAAGAGCTGAAATCTGGGGATTAATACTTTTAAATACTTTTAAGAAAAGGACTACAGAAATACTAGTGGGGATGGAAACCAGGGGTGAATATATAACAGTTAAGTCTTGTTTGCCACAACTTTTTTTGAGGAAAAGCTGGAAAATCTTACAGTGCACAATAAAAAATTAGAGACGGCTTAATCCTTTACCCCTTGGTGTGGGGGAAAAGCTTTGGACTGTGGAAACTGCAGCTGGGATCTAGTGCCGAAAATAGATACAGCTCTGAGAGAAGCCCTTCCAGAACTTGGAGCTTACACTGTCCTGTGCAGTGGAGTTCAACCACTCCCTGAGCTCTGTCTTGTACTCATCAGCCCTGCTGTGTCAAAACTATAACAACTGGGAATAAATAAAAAATTCCCCTTTCCAACTGAGCTGATACCAGCCATGCAAAATAGGTGGATTATTTGTCAGTACAGAGGATATAGCAACATATGCAGAGAAACAGCTTAATCTGAGACTCCTTCTAACCCCAAGGAATATACAGCTCTTTCATGTAACTGATGTTGAAATCTTTTCTGGAAATTTGACCTTTTTATAATCTTTCTATTCTCAGCATACATATGCCTTTTGAGCTGACGTTCCCCTTTATATGGAGAAGATGACAGTTCATAGTAGCTTAGTAGGCTGTGAAGAAACACATCACAAGATCAAACATTTGGAGATCTAGAACAACATTTACCAAAATCTATTGTTCAGCCACATACTGATCATCTCTCAGTGGGAGCAGGCATTTATCCCTGTATTGTTAAACATACTGCTCCAGAAAGCCTGCATTACAGACTGAAGGCTGGTGAACATTAATAGCAATGTTCACGCTGACTTTAGAACGCTTTCTTTTGTTTCTCTGTACCTGCGACAAAAACCCTGCAGGGAATTGTCATCTCACCCCTCTGGAGAGGATCTGCGTGGCTGGGAAGACTTCAAATGACTTGCAGTCACTCTGCCCCAGCCCTGCCACTTACAACCATACTTATGTGCTCTGATATTTATGCTCCCTTTGTATTCATACATTAATATGTGTATTTTCTACCCTAACAATGGAGTTGTTCTGTGCTACCCTTTGTGCCAAAGCCACTGAAGAACTGCTCAGTTTACTGATGAAGACTCCACAGCCAGATCCAGAAAAGCCAGTTAACAGCCTCACTGCAGAAAATTGTCTAGACAAGCATGAAGCCACAAGTCAGATGGGGGTAAGGAACAGAAAATCCTGTGCCATGAGCTCTTCCTGCCACTGGATGAAGAACAGACCTTGCTCCTCTCCCATCTGAAGGCCCTCGGTGCTGCACATGGGATGTTCTGGTGTCACCTGGCAGCTGTAGCAGGCACCCAGGACACCACAGTGAAAGGCTCCCATCCTGCCTGAAGGACATGACCAATGTTCAGAGATAAGAAACCTTGCTTTGATTCTCATTCCCCATTTGAGGTGTTCCACAAAGAATGTCCTTAGATGAAGCTGCTACCTCAGACAACAGAGGTACAAGCCCATACACAAGCCTCAAAAGAAATTCAGTCCCCCTCCTCCCTTCTCTGGGATGGAGCCTCTACCTCCAAGTTGGGCCAGTACCTGCACAGGAACAGCAGAGACAACAAGGACATTTTGAGAAAGCACTGAAAGAAAGACCATCCTAGGGACCACACCTACATCAGATTTTGATCCAAATCACCATGGATTTTGTTCATTCTGAACATGAAAATGCCATGAGGTGCTTTAGGCTTTCAAGACCTCCAGGCTTCAACCACAGGGAGGACATCCAAACCCTGCTGGGCTGGAGCCAGCCAAGTGCAGACCTCAACCCTAGTGGACAGCCGGGCTACTGACAAGGAAAGGGAGGATATCAAAGAATCAAAACATATAGAAGTGCATATATTGCAGGCTGGCTTATAAAATCACTTCTCCCCAGTTCTAAGTGAAACAATTTGTTTTCACTGTCGGGGAAGATCTATAAGGAAATACTTTCCTGGCTGCCAACATGTTTATACGTATATTTATAACATTTATACGATACTTGTTTATGTGCCAAAATTGAGATGGTTTCACAACAGCCTTGACACTGAAAACACAAGCTGGGTTATACACTAATATTATTTGGTGGGGAAATCCGTATAAACAATTTATCTCTGTTTACAGTAATTCTTACGTAAGCGGGGGGAGACAGAGGACATCAATCCAATTCAGTAACATCATCTTAACCATGGGGCCTTTTAGTATGTGGGGGCTGAGGACACTATCCTGCCCTCAGCAGTGATCCTCCTTAGCTTTGTGTTGACAGTTTATCTGGATAACTTTAAAAGGAGTAGGGATTTAAATATGCCTTTAAGGGCAAAGTCTAGACTAATTTTTTACTATTAGCTATTAAATAATTGTTCCGTTTTTACTCTTAATTAGATGAGCAAAGAAATGCAATAAGGATATGGTTCATATTGTTACTTCAGTGATTTTTCCTGGAATCCTATTGGAGTACTGCAGCCCAAAATGGAGCTGTCCTGACTCTGCTGTGATGAACTTGGACCAGTGCTATGAACAGAAGACCAGAACTGAGAGCCAGGAGACATTTCCACAAAGAACACTCAGAAATTAGAACTGAATTCCAGAATTGCTGGAATTTGCCTGCATACTTCATCTGAACTCTGCTTGTTGGATTAAGCAGGTAGCTCAAGTCTAACTTAGTCAGGTCTACTTGCTCACTCATCTACTTATGGCACAGGTGGGACAGTTCCTGATGTGCCTGGAGGGATCCCTCACTCGTGGGTAGCCTTTGCCCTACTTACTTTGCCACTAGTTCTTTATTGGTGCAGTTTCAGTAAAAGGGCTGTAAGTGCGACTGCATAATTGTGAACTCCCAGTCGTGAAGGCCCAAAAATGCCTTCTGTTCTGAGTACAGAAAAGGGGAATTCACATTCCAGCTCATAGGGAAGCAAAAGTGGTTAAGTGATTAGCATGAAATCAGATGATCTGAAAAAGATCTGGAATTATAGCACATCTGCCTTGATTCCTGAGCCAGGACTTTAGTGATATGGTGATGGCTATTTACCCACTGTCCATCTTCCCCTCAAAAATCTTTATCTCACTTGTTTGGAGACAGAGAAAAAATATGGAGACATGCAAAGAACATGAATGTCTAATTTTCAGGTGCAGCCAGGAATATGCAGAAGATGTGATCCCTGCAGCACCCTGAATCTAGCCTACCCACTAATCCCTTTTGAGTAATACTAAGCAGCAAAGACCACATCTTTCACAGAGCATGACCTTCTTATCACTGGCACTCAAAACTGGAAGACTGGGAATTTCAAGCTGCTTTGAGAAGATCCAAGCCCCTTGCAGTAAAGACATTCACATGATTTGTCCCATCAAGGAAGTGCTTGGGTCTCCTTTTCCTCTCATTTAATGCATTACCATTACTTCCCTTTGTGTGTGATCTCTTGTGGCTGTGTGTTTGGAAGGACTCAAAGTTTCCCAGTTTTTCCTCCTATATACTTCAGTGTGTCTGTTTCCACTGGGCTGAACTATATGAACAAAGCACATAAACATGGGATTCTGTAAGTCTACCTCCTACAATTTCCTAGGAAAGTAGTTTAAAGTAGACGACAATTTCTTCTGAATGCCTGCAGCTGTTACGCATTAGCAAAAGATCCCACAGGTGGGGAGAATGCACTGAACTGGAGATGTGCCTTCTTGGGGCTTTCCTGCTTGCCTTCTGCCCTCTCCAGAGTGGAGGTGACAGCCAAAGAGGGTCTCTGCTCTCTTTAACCACAGGCAGCGAGCTTCTGTCTCCCCACTTGGCCAAAATTTTCTTCAAGATCCTGAAAATGTCTGCTGGATAAAGGCCCCTGGAGACCCCGTAAGCCAGCAGGCAGGTCCTCCTCCACCCCAGGATTGCCAGTCCTGCTTTGCCTCTCTTTCAGTGTTAATACAGGGGTACAAAATAAACATTTTAAAGGTAATCTTCTCATGTCATCAGGTCAAGTATTCAAAGTTTAAGAAAGATTAGAATGCAAACTGCTTTGCAAATGCTAAATATACTTCTAGTTATCTGTGTGCATGTGTACCATGATATGCCACGGCACATTCTGAGGACACCAGGTCTCATTTGCTGCACAGCAAGTATCATCCATTAGGGATGGATCTAACCCAGTAAGAAAGGAAGATCTAGTCTGTCTAAGCCCTACTATATTTGCCACAGAAACTGGACCATACGTGGGGCACAGAGCAGAGGACTGCAAGCTGACAGACAGAAGACTCATAGACAACTTCAGGATAGTTTGATCATTTAATTTTATCCCTCCACAAACAGCATATCTGTGTGTTATTAAGCAAATAAAACCAAAACCTCTTAGAAGTGGCTGCTAATGGTACATTCCTCATTCTCTGAGACGCCTCTTATTTTTACAGCTACATGGATCCATAGCTGCAGGTTAGATAAAAAGTTCATTTGCACTCCAACAAATAAAATAAAATTCAGGAACATCCTCATCCTTGCCCTGAAGACAGTTAGGTCCCAGATGATGCAAACAGAGTGAGAACATGACCAGTGAATAAAAGTTTGTCCTGATGTCTGTACACAGCAACCAAGCCAAAGATGCAGGGGCAACTCTAAGGCTGTGTTTCCCAGTTTGTGAATGCTCGACCCGTTTGTCTTCACAGTAATTTAACACACAGGTCCAATCTGAGGTATTTAACAGAGATTTCTGCTTTGAATTTGATGTATGGACAGTGGCCATTGCTGATTTTAATTTTCAGTTCTTTTGTAGCATTCTTAGCATCAATATTGATTTGACATATCTCACAAAGATTCTTATTGTGCGCAAAGACCAGCTTACTCAGCATTTACAAACAAGAGAAGAATGGTTTCTGATTTATAGCCCATACTGAGAAAGAACGGTCTTGTCTTTTCTAGAGGAAATGCATGGGTTATTATTTAATTACCAGGTCAAAGAATTTCTCTCTACCCATTTCTTTAGATCCCACTTCCCATGTAGCCCCACATGTTGTCCAGTGCTTCCAGCTATTGGGTTGGGACTATTTTTGCAGGTCTGCACTATTAGCTGTTTAAGGCAGTCTCTTTATAGAACAACTATACCTGTGCTCTGTTAGCTCAGCTCTAAATACAGACGTTAATTCACATACAAAGTAAAGATCCAGTCTTGGAGCCTACCTTCTGCTAAACTAATACGCAGGCATCTAAAATTAGACTAAATTTTAAGTCAAAGTACTTAATGCCACCTCCACATCCCACTCAAACCCCAGACCGCAATGTCACACCCAAACACTGATGACACCTTTCTAGAAGTGAAGTGGCAGCTACCTTTTTCACTTGTAGTTTGAATGAAGTCTGTCCTATTGGCATAGGTATCCTCCTGTCCAAAAATACCACCAGCCCCTGGTCAAGCAGAATCCTTCTTCCTCAAGTCATTTGCAGCACCAGCTATCAAAATTTCATCTCCCTTCTTTCCTGATCCAGCCCTACAGGGATTATTTCAAAGAATTAAAAAAACAAAAAAAACCCCACTGCTAATTCTTTACACTAGGACAAGCTGGGACGCAGTGTTCTTTTTCCTCAGTAAACAAAGCCCACGGCAGTTTGAAACAATTAAGTGTGGGTGTTAACACCCAAACACAGGACGGAGTGAATCACAGACATGGTACTGCAGCACCAACAGAGATAACTTTGGGATGACAACTACCTATGACAGCAGGGATAGGGTTTTGATCTCTGCAGGGTCTCACCTACAGTGGAAACTGTGCAAAAGCTAGGAAGAGTTACTCCCATGGGGAGGCATTGGCTTACAGACCACCACTTGCATCCAAGTTAGCACAGGTATCCTTTCAGTTGGCTATGTTTCATTTACACCAGAGTTGTTGTTCCGAGAAGAGATTTACTGCTTAGGGCACACAGAAAAATTAGCAACTTCAGCAAGATACCCTGAGTGGTTCCCCTTTTGGATCCTGATGAGATAAGACTTGTTACATTCCTCTGTTCACCATCATATGGCTTCTCTGAAACTACATGTGAGAATCAGGGACCACCAAAACTTCACAAATGATTGACTCCTTTGGCTTATGAAAGTTTGTGACCAAAATAGATAACAGCATCGAACAGCACAAGAAGTGATGGTGACACTCACAAACAGTACTGAAAGAGAAAAACATACCACACTTCAAACACAGAAGCTTTCTATGTTTAAATCTCAGGTCTTAGGTTTATTCAACATGAAAATGTCTCAAATACTTCACACCCTGTACTGTAATGACTAATACTAGGATTGCAGGACAGCACATAAAAGAGGTGGAATAAAAAAAGTCAACTGAAATTGGAAATCACCTTGTACTTTTAAGCCTTTTTTGAGCATTCATTTGGGTTTATTTTTAAAAAGGCTGGTAGCTCTGAAACAATACCAAACGGACATGACTAAATTCTCTGTTTCAATCTTGCCTTTTATAGCTCAAATCCATCATATACAAATTACTAGTGTTAAATTTTGAATGTACTTATCTAAGATTTTAACTAGTTTTAGGCATAGAGTATTTGAAATAGTGGCAATGCATTATCCTAAAATCCTATTTTGGCTATCAGCAAAGGAATCATCAAGGAAATTATGGCAGATCTTGATGAAACAGTAACAATTTTACCCATCCCTACAACTGAAATTCCCATAGGGCTAGAGCTGGTCTGTGAATCAGCAATGAATTTGTGCCAGGAGATGTTTATTCAGCCTTTGTCTTGTGTGTGGCTCACAGCCTTCTTCCCAGTACTGTTGGTTGCAGAGAAGTTATTTGACTAGGGTCCATCAGTCAGATGGTGCAAAAAATTTTCTTTTTATGGTGTGACAACTCTTCTCAAGACAGAAAAATTCTATTTAAAAAAAACACAGAGCTTTTAACACACAAGGCCAGGTCCTCCTGCAACAGCCTCAGCAGAGCTGTGATAACTTATATGGGCTGACAACTGCTTCATTTAAAAAGCTTTCAGGGGAATGCAGGGGAACATCCTGCCCTGCAATTGAAGGTTCCTCAGGGATCTTCTGGTTGCAGACATTTATATTTCTGCCTCATTTTCAGCCCAGCACCATTCCTGGCCTTCTCTGCAAGGAGGCCTGCATGGAACAAACGTGTGACATCTGAACAGGCATGTCCTCAGTGATCTATCCAGCAGAGCTAATGTGTCTGAGAGCCAGACTCATTTCTCATTCATTGTCATAAAACCTTCATTTATTGCTCTCACACCTTCTTATTGCTGGAATTCCTCAGAGGTTTCAAGCTTGCATTGCTCGTTGGGATCAACCTGATGCAAGAGCAGAAACCAGCTTGTAGGAGGGAAGAGGTAGCAGACTTGGATGTACCCTCAGGATGGAAAGAGGGAAGGGATTTGTTCCCCATCAGAGAAGGGAAAGCTTAGCTGTGATGCAGTTTGTAAGGGCCTGCCCAAGGACATGGCTCATTTGTATGCCAGATTTTAGAAATAAAGATTAAAGAAGTGCCTGTCTTTCAGAGTGCTTACTAGTCTTTAACAGCTGCAACATAGCATGTACTAGAGATCCCAGAAATATTTGTGCAGATCAAAACTGTAACAGCAGCTCAGATCAGGGGCTTGCCATTGCCAGAGGGGGTCTAAACTTAATGTCTCTTGCTGGAGGCACTATGGTTGACCTTAGGTAGGGCCTCAGGGGTGAGAGAGCTTCTGGGAGAAGAGATCAGGACCTCTCCCCATGTTGGACAGAGAAGAATCAGGAGTGAAATTGAGCCTGGGAAAACAGGGGTGAGAAGAAGATTTAAAAAATTTTATTTTTCTTTCTCACTATCTTATTCTGTAATTAACTGGCAATAAATTAATCTAATTATTCTGAGGTCAAATCTGGTTTTTATGTGACAGTAATTGATGAGTGATCTCCCTGTTCTTATCTTCACCCACGAGCTCTTCCATCTTATTTTCTCCCCATGTCCTGTCGAGGAAGGAGAGACAGAGCACGGCAGGGTGGGCACCTGGCAGACAGTCAAGTTTAACCCACCAGAGTCAGAAAAATGCACACCCATCCCTAATCAGAACAGCAGTGTTCTCCCTCATCTGAACAATGAGATAATTCGAGTCACATGGAAATTACGCTCTATCCATTTTTTTTGTTTCGTTTCTGTAGCTATAAGACACTTCTCTTTCATTTCAGGGTATGAAAAGGTCACACCCAATGGGGATGAGAAAATAAAGAACATGTTTAGAAGTCTCAGCAACATCTCAATAGAGGCCTAGAGAAGAGCTGGAATTGTTTGTGGCTGTCCATGTCTGTCTGCATTATTGCACAACTGTCCTGCGTAATTTGTTATGATTATTTGGATCCTGTGCCAACTATTTCACACAGTGCAGTAAGGCCATTAGTCATTGAAAGGCACACAGAAGTACGCCTGCCTCATAATTATCTACAACAAAACATAAGGACAATAATTAAATCCTAATTTCATCATTGCTTAAATAAGTGAGGCTGAGGAGACCTTTTTACTTCTCGAAATGCTGCTTTTCTCTCGAAGCCTATATTTGACAGGTTAGCAAGGGGGTAGCACTCTGAGTACAAACTAAAGCCTCCAGGATAGTGACAACATTCCTCAGGGTATAATTTAATTCCTTATGTTACACAGTTGGAAAAAAAGGAAGTAATTTGCACAGGGGTTTACAAAGCAAGGACAAAGTAGGAATACATAGTATGTTTCAGCATTGCTTCTCATGCTCTCTTTTCCTCAGAAAATAGAGAGTAAGAAAGGAAAACCAAGAATTCTTTCAAATGGAAAGACTGCATGTGATGAAGCCAAAGGCTGAATGTGCTTCCTATGCAGTTGATTAAATTTTTAACAGACTCAAGTCCTCCTCTTTTCCACCATTCCCAGATGATGAGTTTCCAAGAAACAGTCCCCGTTCTTAGTATTAGCCAAAAGAGAGGCCTGCTGTTACTGAAGAAAGTCACCAGGTTAAGAGATGCTGATGTCGCTGTTATCCCCAGAGAGACGGTGAAAATCACTACATAAATGCAGGTCGGATGATATGGCCAAAGCAGAGCTGAACCCATTTAATGAAAAGCTCATCTTTTATAGTGTGGTTCGCAAAAGAGAAATTACATGATTGGCCTATTGACTCACCACCTCTGGAGGTGATAGGTTGAGCAGTAAGACACCCATTTCCAAATATTATTTTCACAAGACAGAAAACAATTCTAGTGTTCTCACAACAACCTGCAGGTGTAAAAATGGTTTACATTCTCTCAAACTGTTGTCCATCCAGTTTGCATAAGAACGAAAGCTTTCACAGAGAAGCTGGATTTCCCTAGCTGCTTTCTTATGAGAAAGAAAAGTTTCACAGGAAAATTCCTCTGCTCTTGCCTTTTAGTATCCACATGCTTAGAAACAAAAAATGTTCTCTATTTGCTTGGCAATAGAAAGAAGTTTTTCAGGTGGAGCTCCCTGCCTGTGGCTGGGATGTGTTTGTGTTCCACACTGCAGTCGGCGTCAGTCTCAGAAAAAAATTCCCTTTTCTTCTGTGGTATGGCCATCTGCCAAGTCAGAAGTGCATGTGTAAGGCAGATCACTGAGCATCAGAGCCTCTGATTCCAGCAAAAGAGCCAGCACACTGCAGTCTTCCTGATTCCAATGGTCACCCAAATCTTATACTGGCACCAGATGCAGAAATCAGCTTGCACCAGGAAGAAAAACAGGAACTCCAGACTTCAGTGGGTGACTAACAAAATCCCGAAGCAGTAACAGAATATCAGTATTAGCAAAGATGAACAACTGTTAAATACCTTCCATCCCTTTCTTATCATGACTAGCTCTCCTGGTAATCCAAGAATTGGTACCATTAAAATTTCCACCCCTTATTCTAAGATTACTCTTGGATTACCTCCTCTTTTAAATCCCTATAAAAGCAGCCTCACAAATCTCCCAGAAAGCTGTTCAGAATGGTTCCAAAACTTCTGGCAATTTTCAGCTTCATCTATTAATAAGCTATTTGTTTTGGTCTCAGAATTAACCTTAAACTGAAAGCAGCACCCTCTTTATATGTTTATAGAGAAACTCGACATGCTTTGTTAAACTACCATCTGCTAGGCTTAAACAACAAAAACTCCCGCTCTTTTATTTCTTGGAAATGAACCTCTGAAGGCTGACCTGGCCATCCTAGGAATCCTTCTGCACCATTCAAGGTAATTTAGCTATTTAACTGCTTTTAAAGATCAGGGACCAAAACTATACACAGTACTTCAAATAGGGTCTCAAAACAGCTTCTACAATTATACTAATATTTTAAATTTGTCTCTACTAAGAAATTAAAGCCTTATAAGGTCTTCTTACATCTGAGTCACAAAGGCCATCCATCCTTTTCTCTGCCACTCCACCCTCTCTTAGGAATAACTTCCCAGGATATTGCAAAAGCTCTTTCTCCTTTTATCCTTAAAAAGAAACTGGACACTTGCTGTTACTGCCTTCAACCATCAGATCAAAGGAACATAGTTTAGTTTTCTAAAAAACAGTCCTCCACAGTAATGACATTAATTCCAGCTGTGTCATCTACAAACTTCATAGCCAAATTTCTATATAATGAAGGAATATAATAAATAAGGTCAGTCCTAGCTACAATACTCTGGGTGCCTAACTTAGTCCATCTTTATCTTGTACTTTCCATGATTATTTCTTCCACTGAAGAGAAGATCCTCATGGAGGCTAGAGACCAGTGTTTTGCTTGACTCTCGGTTATGACCATAGCATTACCCTTTAAGAAGTTAGTCATCTTTTTGCAAAATCATTAAATTAGTTCTGAAATGACTGCCCTTGCGTGCGTCTGTGTGAAGATTTTTTCTTTATCCCCTTCCACTGCCTCCTCACTCTCAGTTGTCCTTCCCTCTTCCATTTCAAGAGTTGATACATTTAGCAGAAAATTAGGAAATGTATAAATTTCAGGGCAGAAGAGTTTCCCATTTTTGAAGATAGGCACTGTATCTGCCACTTCTCTGTTCCCAAATTTACAGTTTAATAAAAAAGTTTCTTCAAATCCATCTGCAGTTTCAAGTGCCATTTTTTTCAGCAGCCAAGAAGAGAGCTTACTCAGGGACCACCGTATTTTCATAATGATTAGCCTACATTTTACTTCCATTCCAGATGTCAAATTTACCTTACCACACTTACATTTTCACTATAGACTCTGACATTAACTTTATATATCAGCCTACTAAAAACTGAGTTAAGGCATTAATTCAGGATTTGGGCCATACTTCAACCTACACAACTTCCTTCAAGTACATTATCTTGACTTTCTTCACAGTTGTTCTCCTGTTTATGAAGCCGAATTTTTTCCCTCCACTACTCTTTTTTTTTTTTCCATGTTTCATTTCAGTTTTTTATCCATGACTAGCCTGAATCATGTGTGCTCCTTAGATATCCATTCTGCCCTTGCACTTCGTGTAGCACAAGAAATTTACCCTTGCTTGGGGTGTTTGCTCCGCTGGAGAGGACCATTACTGTTCTTTATGGTACCTTCTTACTTCATGGAAATGAAGCCGAAGCTTTGTGATTTCAGCTAAAATTCTGTGTCCTGTCTTCAGAGTCTGATAGTCCCACTCCAGTTTAAGCTCAGCCAGATATTTCTGTGCAGTATTCCAGCCTCCCTTTAGAACTGACAATACCTATTTGTGCCAGGACTTTCCCCTCCACCTGCCATCTATGTGTAAAGGCCAGCATCCAGAGTCTTTTTAGTTAAATTCAATTTGTTATGGCAGACAAAGCAGTATTAACCTCACCATGGGTATTCCCAGCCAGCCACTTCTCTCACCAAGGCAAATAGCTCTTTTTCACAGGTGTAAAACAGCATCAACCAGTTCTGAAGGAGCAGGTCTGATTTTCATCTTAATGCATCCAAAAGAAACCATGATGTTAATATTCTACAGTTCAAAGGCATATTTGGATACAATACCAGTTTGGGCTTAGCACTTCACGGATCCTTGCTGAAATTAATCTCTCTAATCAGGACTCATCTTTATTTACTTTCTTGAATTGTGTTTTTCTTGAATTTGTGATTCCTGCCTAACATCATTCCAAAATATTTGATGAAAAGGTAGGATATAATGCAACCAAACACCTAGATAATTTTGCAGCCCTCGTCTTCTTAGCAAATATGATGATAAACCACAAAGCAGTCACTTCTACCAACAAAGCACTTCTCTCTCCTTTATATTCCTTAAAGCTTTCTGGGCCTGGTGGTCTTGCAAGTGCACAGGTTACCTACCTCTCCCTGCCTCACCTGAAAGGTCAAACTGATGAATCACTCCCTTTTAAAATACAAATTCAGGAAGTTTAGCTGCATTTTTTCCCCACTTACATCACAGATCTAAGGAGAGAGCATCAAAGACCTCAGGCTGATCAGCCCAGGCTCTGTGTGGCACAGCATTGCACATACTCCTCCATGGGGATCCAAGCCCAGATGGTGTCTGCTGACATGGTTTCAGAAGCCATGGGACTCTACAGTGTTCAGATATTAGAAAGGTACAAAAATGCTTCATGGTAACAGAAAACCATAAGAGCAGAGCATTAGAAGTACCTCTGTTTTGGGAAAGAAAGCGTTGGATGTTTCTTCCTGTCTTGAAGGCTGATGCAAAAAAAGGGATGTGAAAAACAGTGACCCTGCTTTGGGAAGGATGATCTTGGGTGGAAAGACTTAGGGTCATGTCTGTAGCATTCCAGTTAAGAACACCCCAAGTGAAGGCATGCAGCTTCAGATGCTTCAGCTTCAGATGCTTCAGCTGCAAGAATAAACCCACAGAAAGCCAATAGTTTTGAAACTCTCATTCTAGCTTTGGCAATCAGGAATGTTGAAAAGGGGAAGTTTATAGACTACCTCCTTCAAGTTGGCTCTTTTCACAAAGAGGATCAGAGAAAGACCACAAAGCCCTGAGACCTTTCCACCCCAATGAAGACCAAGATCTCTCCCTCATTTCCTTCGATCGCCTTGCTGATTTTTGCATACCCACCCATCACACATCACAATAGTTCTGTGGTCCACAGCCCTTTCTAAAGGCATGTCTCTGCTGACACCCTCAGCTTGTCCATATTGCAGTTGCTCATCTCAGCTGCTCTATGCCAGTTGTGTCTCTCCTAGGTTACAATGTAAGATGTAACTAAAAGTATGTATTCTGTTATCATCTTCACCAGCTATTAAAGCAGTGGGGCAGTGCTCGTTATCTCCTACTATGACTCATCCCTGATAATTCCCTCTGAGGCTGTCTCTGTTTAAGGGGCTATCAAGGACCCACCACCTGACTCACAGAATTACATCAGCCCATTGTGAGCTGCTCCGCCCAGGGGGAGGAGCCAAGCATTCCCACCTGGGTGTAATCTGGGGTTTGGAACAGCGCAAGCAGCCCTTACCTACCAGATTCCCAGAGGACAAGAGCTAGCATTGGACCTTCTGGTGAAGACCAGACTCCTTCTACAGGATCACTGCTTTGACAGGACCACTTCATGTGGACTGCTACCACCACCCTGACTAAGAGGGTGTCAGGTTGTATCCTGACTCTGTCAGTGTTCTTGTACTATTGCATTTATTTTTAATTTTCCTATTAAATTGCAATTCTGATTTGCAATCTCCCACTGGTTTGTTTTCAAACTAGTATATGTCCCTACCCACAGGGACTCAGATCTATACACGACTTCTGTGTACTTTATACCCAAACCACATCTCACACAGGGTCTCAACCGCAGCCAAAGCATCCTGGCATCACTGTAGATTGAATGTTACTGGTAAAATCATCCTTACCACTACCCCTTTTTTAGCCTTGGCCAGATAAGTCTAGACTCTCAGACAGTGAGGCTCAGCAATGGAGTTCCAATCCCAAGTGCTTTCAGGGAAGTATTAATAAGAGTGCCAGGGTACACCAGATTCCAGCAGCTCAGACCTGGATAATTTTCTCTTTTGCTGTATTGCCCATGACTTTCACTGCACTTGTTCCTTGGAGTACAGCTGCTGCTTTGCTTCCCTAGCTTCTCTTATCTCCTTTGAGATATTCACACTTGCCATTTCACCTGTGTCCTTTCCATCCCTTTTGATCCCCACCTAATTACAAAGTACCACAGAAGCACCAATTCATTCTCATGCTCCGGCCACTCTCTTTTCAAAGGACAACTGTGACATCTCCAGATTTACTGACCTAACCACAGTTAAATGTTGCCATTCAAGCCAGGATAGTGAACAACTGAGCACATGAATGCAGGCAGCACAGAGAAGCTAGACATAGATAAATCCTTTTGGAAAGTAAGGGTCATTCTCTTGTAAGCTTTGTCCCTAATGTCAGTGCAGCTGTGCTTTGTCACCCCAGGCTGCACGCACAGCATTGATCAGGGGGGAAAGGTCCCTTGTTCCCTGGTAATTCTGTGCAGCAACCCAGTAGTGCAGGTTTCTGCTATGATTCGGTCCTAGGAAACATCACAGGAAAAAAAGAAGACTGAACCAGCAAGTCTGCCTAGAAAAGTGATTCAGGACGACATCACCAACTACAACCCCAAAGCTCGCTGCTCTTACAACATGTAGGGGAAATCCCTTGGCAGAAGACTGCGAAACAAAGACTTCTCCAATCTCCTGACTCCCTTCTAGTCACTTGGCTCCCACTGTCTGCATTTCTAATGCTCAGCTACATTCCCAAAAGCAGAAGGAATGTGGTCCTTAGATGGGAAGTTAAATACTGCTTTCTTCAGCTTCTACAATGTAAGGACTTGAAATCTTTATGAATTAAAGATAGATAACGGAAAAAAAAAACATCCAAGCCCAAGGAATGTAGGACATAAATACTCTACTAGCCCACAGTAAGACGATCATGGCAGATATCAGTTACAGGATGCTTGGCAGAGTCTCTGTGACTGAAGTTCTAAATACCCAACCTCTCCACTCATGGATCTGAATCCAGATGGTGTGATGAACTATAGGGAATTGTAAGAGAGAATGAGGTTGTAAGCTGTAAAACCTGCCTGCAAAGGCATACTGCAGAACAAAGGAGAACATGGCAGCACAGAGAGGATTGTCTCCACCGAGCCCTCAGGGGAGAAGGCGTCACGCGGCAGACCCCTACGAAGTGTGTTGCTGATGTGGCAACGTGAGATAGGTCACGCCATGTAAGGAAATACAGTGCCTTAGAAAAGTGTATAAAACCAGCTCACTCCTTTGAATAAACGATTCAGATTCCCTGCTGGTCTGGGTCCGTGATTCAACCGCCAACAATGAACCACCAGCCTTCTTTGACTGCAGACTTTATTTGAACCCAAAGGAGATGAATGGAAAAGCAAAAACAAGGGCTAGGCAGAACAGCCACATCACCTCATTTCCCACACCAGGTGTTTGTAACTGAAAATCTCAGGGCAAATCTCACCTTTTGTTAGCACAAGCAGGTGCTTGGCTGCATGTGAGTTTGGGATAGGACTGGTCTCCCCAGGGACACGGTGTGTCCTCATTTGCCTTCATTTCTGCCCAGGGTTGTACCTGGAGAGTATGAGCCAACCTCTGAATGTGGCAGCACAGAGCTGCTGCCAGGCTCAGCTTAACAACCAAGGCACAAATACAATGAAATGGTAAAAGGCAGAAGTACTCCCACTCTGCCACTGCCAGACCTCCTTCCTTATCACAGACAAACAGGAGTGCCTGCTCTGGCAGAGTGGGCATTTGGAGAAACACAAACCACCCACACACTGACACAGTTTTACCACCAACACAAAAAACGCCTTTATGCTGACTTCAACAGTTTTGCACCCTCACTTCTCCCATGATGAGACAGAAGCCTGTAGGGCAAAGGGAAGCTTGTGGGATGAACACCAAAATGCTTGGAAACCATTGGCCTGGTCAAGGGGTCACCGCACAGAACCGGGAAGATTTGCAATCAGTTTCTTACCAGCTACCGGACCCTTTGGTGGAGGTCATGACCTTAAAGTGTTTGGGAGAAAATTTTTAACTCCTGGGGAACAATTTATGGGGATAGGTGATGAATGGTCTACGTGGTGCTTTTTCATTCAAGACTTGTGTACCCATGACTCGGTTTTGAAAGACAGGTGTCTGCTAAGGAAGGCAGAAGCCCCCCCTTGAAGTGGCAGATATAACCCCTTTTCCCTCTAAGTTATTATATTTTGAAATCAAGGGCCTTTAGGCGAAGATGTGGGAAATACGAATAACAGTTCTTTACTATATATATATATGTATATAACCAGTCAAACAAAACAACAACAACTATGGCAGTAACAGCAAACACAAACCCAGTGCCAGCCTTCTCGGCTGTCAGGCCCTTTCCCCTCGGGTGCAGTTCCGCTCGCAGCCGGCAGGGGCGCTGGCGGCTCCCGGTGAGCAGGGCAGGTGCGATGGTTCCCCCGCGGCTGCAGGGGGCGCTCCGGAGCGAGCTCGGGAAACACGCGGCACCCGTACCCTGGGATCCCGGGAAGAGATGGAACAAAGGCTTCACAAACCCCTGGGCAGCCGATCCCGGACTCTCAGGAACAGCAGGCTGAAACGGCAGGCTGGAATGGCAGGCTAGAGCAGCAGGCTAGAACGGCAGGCTGGAACGGCAGGCTGGAACGGCAGGCTGGAACGGCAGGGATGAGCACAAATCCCGGGTGGCAGGCGAGATGTATCCAGATGGGAGAACCCCACGGAGGCCCAGGCAGGCAGGGCGAGCAGGGCTACAGCGTAGCGAAAGCTCGAAGCAGCAGCGGGGCAGGGCAGCCGCAGCCCGGTCTCCAGCAGGGCAGGGAAAGCGGCTTTTGGGGTCCCGGCGTTGTTTCCAGCAGGAAGAAAGAACGGCCAAAAAGAAAGAAGCAGCAGCTCCTTTCTCTGCAGCTTCTCTCTCCGGACGCTCAGAGCGAACTGACCCCACACCCAGGTGTAGACAAAAGAGTAGCCAGGCCCGCCCCACCCCCCTTTTTGTCTTTCTTAAGTACAGCTATTTGTCCCCTAGCAACATGCATATGGGAGAAAATTCCTTTAACAGAAAAAAAACTAAGACTAAACTGAAACCCCAACATTATCCACCCCGAATTTTTTCCCATACTAACATGTTACATGAAACTTAACTTTTTTTAACCATATAAATCTATGCATCACCTAGATTATATACAAATATACATGCTGATACTGATACAAGTACAGAGCCATGGGTAGTTCACCCTAAAACAAGGTCCCCTTGAGGTATGCATTGGGTCTCTCCATCCTTTTGCATCACCCACCAGGTGTAACCTGGTCCCTGAGCAAAAACGACCCCACGGATGGGTTTGTCTTTGCTCAAGGCAGACTTTACCCAAACAGTTTTTCCAAGCATACCTCTCATGTGCACCACTGGAACCTTATCTCCATCTGTTGTTTGTAGGGGTTCGGATTGGGCAGGGCCTGCTCGGCTGGTGGAGCCTCGGGTGTTAACTAACCAGGTGGCTCTTGCTAAATGCATCTCCCAGTTTTTGAAAGTCCCCCCACCCAGTGCCTTCAAGGTGGTTTTAAGCAGTCCATTACACCGCTCAACCTTCCCAGCTGCTGGTGCATGGTAAGGGATGTGGTACACCCACTCAATGCCATGTTCTCTAGCCCAGGTGTTTATAAGGCTGTTCTTGAAATGAGTCCCATTGTCAGACTCGATTCTCTCAGGGGTGCCATGCCTCCAAAGGACTTGCTTTTCCAGGCCCAGGATGGTGTTCCGGGCAGTAGCATGAGGCACAGGGTAGGTCTCCAGCCATCCTGTGGTGGCTTCTACCATTGTGAGCACATAGCGCTTGCCTTGGCGGGTTTGAGGCAGTGTGATGTAATCAATCTGCCAGGCCTCCCCATACTTGTATTTGGACCATCGCCCGCCATACCACAGAGGCTTCACCCGCTTGGCCTGCTTGATCGCAGCGCATGTCTCACAGTCATGGATAACCTGGGAGATACTGTCCATGGTTAGATCCACCCCTCGGTCTCGTGCCCACTTATAGGTGGCATCTCTGCCCTGATGACCTGAGGCATCATGGGCCCATCGAGCTGGGAACAGCTCTCCTTTATGTTGCCAATCCAAGTCTATCTGGGACACCTCTATTTTTGCAGCCTGATCTACCTGTTTGTTGTTACGATGTTCTTCATTAGCCCGGCTCTTGGGGATGTGAGCATCTACATGACGGACCTTCACGGATAGCTTCTCTACCCGAGTGGCAATGTCTTTCCACTCTTCAGCAGCCCAGATTGGTTTTCCTCTGCGCTGCCAGTTTGCCTTATTCCACCTTTCCAGCCAACCCCACAGAGCATTGGCTACCATCCATGAATCAGTGTAGAGGTAGAGCTTTGGCCACTTCTCTCTTTCAGCTATGTCCAGAGCTAATTGGACAGCTTTGAGCTCAGCAAATTGGCTCGATCCACCTTCTCCTTCAGTAGCCTGTGCAACTTGTTGTGTGGGGCTCCATACAGTGGCTTTCCATTTCCGGCTAGCGCCTACAATTCAGCAGGAACCATCAGTGAAGAGGGCGTATTGTCTTTCACTCTCTGGTAGCTCGTTATATGGTGGGGCTTCTTCGGCACGTGTCACCTGCTCCTCTTCTTCTTCAGAAGATAACCCAAAAGTCTCACCTTCCGGCCAGTTCGTAATTATTTCCAAGATCCCAGGGCGACTTGGGTTTCCAATTCGGGCGCGCTGCGTGATGAGGGCAATCCATGTGCTCCAAGTAGTGTCGGTGGCGTGATGCGTGGAGGGAACCTTTCCTTTGAACATCCACCCCAGCACCGGTAGTTGGGGTGCCAGGAGGAGTTGTGCCTCTGTGCCGATTACTTCTGAGGCAGCCTGGACTCCTTCATAAGCTGCCAGGATTTCCTTCTCGGTGGGAGTGTAGTTGGCTTCAGATCCTCTGTAGCTTCGGCTCCAGAATCCCAGTGGTCGGCCCCGAGTCTCACCAGGCACCTTCTGCCAGAGGCTCCAGGACAGACCATTGTTCCCGGCTGCAGAGTAGAGCACGTTCTTCACCTCTGGTCCTGTCCTGACTGGGCCAAGGGCTACGGCGTGAGCAATTTCCTGTTTGATCTGGGCGAAGGCTTGCTGCTGTTCAGGGCCCCAGTGGAAGTCATTCTTCTTGCGGGTAAGCAGGTAGAGAGGACTCACGATCTGGCTGTACTCGGGAATGTGCATCCTCCAGAAACCTATAGCACCTAGGAAAGCTTGTGTTTCCTTCTTGTTAGTCGGCGGAGACATTGCTGTGATCTTATTGATGACCTCAGTGGGAATCTGACGTCGTCCATCTTGCCACTTTACTCCCAGGAACTGGATCTCTCGGGCAGGTCCCTTGACCTTGCTCTTCTTGATGGCAAAACCAGCTTGCAGGAGAATTTGAATTATTCTCTCTCCTTTCTCAAACACTTCGGTTGCGGTGTTCCCCCACACAATGATGTCATCAATGTACTGCAGATGTTCTGGAGCCTCACCCTTTTCTAGTGCAGTCTGGACCAATCCATGACAGATGGTGGGACTGTGCTTCCACCCCGGGGCAGTCGGTTCCAGGTGTACTGCACGCCCCTCCAGGTGAAGGCAAACTGAGGCCTGCACTCTGCTGCCAGAGGAATGGAAAAGAATGCATTGGCAATGTCAATAGTGGCGTACCACTTTGCTGCTTTGGACTCCAGCTCGTACTGGAGCTCCAACATGTCTGGCACGGCAGCGCTCAGCGGTGGAGTCACTTCATTCAGGGCACGGTAGTCCACAGTCAATCTCCATTCCCTGTCAGACTTGCGCACAGGCCAGATGGGGCTGTTGAAGGGTGAGTGGGTCTTGGTGACCACCCCTTGACTCTCCAGCTCGTGGATCATCTTGTGGATGGGGATCACAGCATCTCGATTTGTCCGATACTGCCGGCGGTGCACTGTCGAGGTGGCAATTGGCACTCGTTGCTCTTCCACTTTCAGGAGCCCAACTGCAGAAGGATTCTCAGATAGTCCAGGCAGGGTGTTCAATTGCCTAATGCCCTCTGCCTCCACAGCAGCAATCCCAAATGCCCACCTGAGTCCTTTTGGGTCTTTGTAGTAGCCATTCCGGAGGAAGTCTATGCCCAGAATACACGGGGCCTCTGGGCCGGTCACAATCGGATGCTTTTGCCACTCCTTCCCAGTCAGGCTCACCTCAGCTTCCAAAAGGGTCAACTGCTGTGATCCCCCGGTCACCCCAGCGATGGATACAGGTTCTGCCCCCACATGTCCCGATGGCATTAAAGTACATTGTGCCCCAGTATCAACCAATGCATCATATTTTTGTGGCTCTGATGTGCCAGGCCATCGGATCCACACCGTCCAGAAAACCTGGTTCTCCCGTGCCTCTTCCTGGCTAGAGGCAGGGCCCCTCTAGCCCTGGTTATCATTCTTTCCCTGGGCGTACATGCTCGAGGTCCCTTCAAGGGGATCCGACATATCCTCCCTTCTGTAATACCTGGCAGCTCGGTCACGGGAGGCTGAGGCTACCTTCACCTTAGCGGAACCCCCTCGGTTAGTGCCTCCCTCCTTGAGTTCACGCACCCGCGCTGCCAGGACAGAGGTGGGTTTCCCATCCCACCTTCTCATGTCTTCCCCATGCTCACACAGGAAAAACCACAGCTCAGCTCGTGGGGTGTATCCTCTCTCTCTAGCAGGGGGACGACGGGCTCTGACTTGGGGGCCTGTGACTCGCACTGGTGCCACACTGACCCTCCTCATCTCCTCCCTCATCTCCTCCCTCATTTCCTTCCTCATCTCCTTCATCTCCTCTTTGAGGTCCTGGACCACAGCAGAGACATGAGCTTTCAGTGGGCCATTGATCATGCTGTCATAATGCCTGAGCTTGTTGGCAACAGAGCCCACTGTTTCTCAGGTATTGTCAGCATCAATCGTTGCAATGAAGGTGGTGTATTGCGATGGCCCTAGCCTTGCCAGGTTCCACATCATCTGTCCTGTGCACCTGACCTTATCGGGGTCATTATCATGCTGTCCATCCTTCCCAAAGAGTACCTCTAATATTGCCACCTCTCTTAGCTGTTGGATCCCTTGCTCGAGTGTCTTCCACTGCATTCTATGATGATACTCCTGCATTCTTTCTTTGTGAATGAACCTTTCTCTCACACTCGTTAAGAGCCGCTCCCAGAGAGAGAGAGGCCCTGGCTCCCTCACAAATATCTGGTCCACACCTGGGTCCTGGGTCAACGATCCCAGATACCTTGCCTCACCACTATCGAGTTGCACACTTGTGCCCATAAGGTCCCAAACCCGAAGCAGCCAGGTGGTATAAGGCTCACGCCCCCTTCGCACAATGTCGTTTCGCATAGCACGGAGACTGTCGTGCGACAGGGACTCAGTGATGATTTCTGGCTCTGGCTCTCCTGCTGGTTGTGAGGGCCCTGGTTGCCCATCATCATTAACTGGTCGTACTGATTTGGTCTTACACTTCCTCCTTTGCACAGGGGCAACTGCTGCTGGCTGTGGTTGTCCTTGTGGTTCAGCTGAAGCCTGGACGGTTGTAACATCCGTGGGTTCCACTGCTGCACCATCGGACTCACCCTCTTTGGGGCAGGGAGAGGGTTTTTCACTAGCTGAGGAGGTGTATTCCCTTAGCAATTGGCATATCTCCTGGCGCACCTGGCCCATCTCCTGGCACATCTCCTTGCGCACCTGGCCCATCTCCTGGCATATCCCCTGGCGCACCTGACCCATCTCTTGGCACATCTCCTGCATCCCTTTTTCCAGTACTCCCACCCAGTTTGGGTAGTCCATTTCTGAGGTGGACTGTTGGGCGGTATCAGTCTGTGAGGCGGGATCTCTAGTGTCTGGGGCTGTGGCAGGCTCTGGCTCTGGGATAGGATCTCTAGTGTCTGGGGCCGTGTCAGGTTCTGGGGCAGGATCAGGCTCTGGGGTAGGAACTCTACTCTCTGGGGTCATGTCAGGTTCTGGGGCAGGATCTCTAGTCTCTGGGGCTGGTGTCCGGGTAGATATCCAAGCCAATCTCAACTTATCCTTGAATGCTAAATAGAGTAGGCCTATCAGCAGCAGATGGTTAGTATTCAGAGGGAATTTAAACCCTTTGAAAATGGATGGGGTGGGCCCAAAGAACTGGTTGAGGGGTTGGGGGAAAACTTCCCCTGGTGTCATTTCCTCACAGAAAGTACCATTGTTAACATAACCCCAAAAACATGTGCTCAGTGTGTGATAGCTGTTTATCCATGTGCCCACATTCCGGAGGAAGTTAAAAACCCATGAATTCCTCACCTTCTCGACCCATAACGCAAGCTGGATAACCGCAATGGTAGCCTTAGTCAGAGGACCCATATTCAAGTAAGGAGCTGCAAAGGGGAAGAATATAGCCAGGGCCACATGCCACCCGAACCAGGGTAAACTAGACCACATAGTGCTGCCTAACAAGGTTCCTATATCTGGCACACAAAATAAAGTTATCCAGGAACTGTTATTCCTTTTTCACCTCTCACTCTTAATGCCCTCAGGCCCCACATTGGGCGCCAAGATCTGTCTCGGTTTTGAAAGACAGGTGTCTTATTTAAGGAAGGCAGAAGCCCCCCCTTGAAGTGGCAGATATAACCCCTTTTCCCTCTAAGTTATTATATTTTGAAATCAAGGGCCTTTAGGCGAAGATGTGGGAAATACGAATAACAGTTCTTTACTATATATATATATGTATATAACCAGTCAAACAAAACAACAACAACTATGGCAGTAACAGCAAACACAAACCCAGTGCCAGCCTTCTCGGCTGTCAGGCCCTTTCCCCTCGGGTGCAGTTCCGCTCGCAGCCGGCAGGGGCGCTGGCGGCTCCCGGTGAGCAGGGCAGGTGCGATGGTTCCCCCGCGGCTGCAGGGGGCGCTCCGGAGCGAGCTCGGGAAACCCGCGGCTCTGGTGCCCTGGGATCCCGGGAAGGATGGAACAAAGGCTTCACAAACCCCTGGGCAGCCGATCCCGGACTCTCAGGAACAGCAGGCTGGAACGGCAGGGACGAACGCAAATCCCGGGTGGCAGACGAGATGTATCCAGATGGGAGAATCCCACGGAGGCCCAGGCAGGCAGGGCGAGCAGGGCTACAGCGTAGCGAAAGCTCGAAGCAGCAGCGGGGCAGGGCAGCCACAGCCCGGTCTCCAGCAGGGCAGGGAAAGCGGCTTTTGGGGTCCCGGCGTTGCTTCCAGCAGGAAGAAAGAACGGCCAAAAAGAAAGCAGCAGCAGCTCCTTTCTCTGCAGCTTCTCTCTCCGGACGCTCAGAGCGAACTGACCCCACACCCAGGTGTAGACAAAGGAGTAGCCAGGCCCGCCCCACCCCCCTTTTTGTCTTTCTTAAGTACAGCTATTTGTCCCCTAGCAACATGCATATGGGAGAAAATTCCTTTAACAGAAAAAAAACTAAGACTAAACTGAAACCCCAACAACCCAGCAAATACTTGATTAGTATAAGCATAAGCTATGTGTTTTGAACAATCCCATTTAATACCAGAATACTCTGGTTTTCATCACTGGCCACCTCTCCAGCTGGGCAACATTTTGTCATGCAGGGCATTCAAAACCTCCACTCAAGCTGTTGTGGAGTAAACAGCTAATTATACTAAAAATGCCAAGACTCATTCAGATCCATTTTTTAGATCCAAACAATTCTGAAAGCCAAAAACCAAGACCAAGGTATGTTTGTGCTAACGTTAACTGCAAACAACAAAGCAAGACATTTTCTACAACTTCGACATGAATCTCAGCATGGACACGTCATATTTGCCGCTATCCTTTCTGCAGCCATTGCAGAAAGTTCCAAGATGCATCAAATCCAGAATCTAAACAAAAAAATAAACTGAAAAATTAAGCATGCAGCTGCACTGTCACTTCCCAATTTATTTGGAAATTTCCCAGCTCAAACACTGGGAGTGCATGTGCGCACACCTGCATAGGCTTAGCCCAGGAGCAGGAGGGGAAAGGTGCCTCTTTTCTGTGCTGAAATAGCAACACAGGTTGAAATAGCAAAAAGAACAGCACCACAGTTTCACATAAGCATGCACCAACATACTGGTACGTGAGGAATACAGGGGAGTTTGTGACAAAGAAGAAAGCCTTACATAAGAAAAACCAAACAACTCAGAACTTCCTAATGGAGGGAAACCAGTGCAAAAAGGGCAATTGTGGAAGGTATCTTTTCAGCTTTATACCGGCTAGCACTTGTATTTCAATGCCTTAGAAAGCCTCGAGCAGCCTAGAGGGGTAGCACAGGCGATCTAGCACTTTAGTAGCTCTAAAATCGGTACCTGAATCAGCTGCTACCATCAGCAGAAGCAAAGAGGGAGAAATATAGCTCCCTGCTCGCTCAATTTCCTGCAGTTAGAAGCTTTCAAATGAGACAGACAACCAGAGATGTTCACAGGAAAGTAGCTGAGCTGAGAGAGCGGAGCCTCTCCTCAACCATCGCTTTTATTAGGAGAAGGGGAAAGGGGAGGACTGGGGGCGGACCCAGGGTGACCGGCCAGTCAGACACTGCTAAAGAGTCTGAGTTACATTTGGTTTTGCCTGCACTTAGAACAAAGGAGCTCCGAGCACGTGGCAGGAGCAAGTGTCTTTGGGAGGGGGAAGGGAAGCTCAGAACAGGCAGCAACAGGCAATCTGCCTTTGAGAGAATGAAAAGGATGAGACTGCAGCTGCATTTTTATGAGTATTTTTATGTGCCCTGTGTACAAGCAACTGCACTTGCCTTGTCCAGAAAAGCTGTGACACTGGAGCCTCAGCAGCTGCCGTGGATGACTGATGACAGTGCCTCACCATCCTTATTACTAGAAGACATCTCCTCCAGCTCATTACCTTTTTTCTCATTCACAAAGGAGTTGAAGAATAATTTACCTTCCTGTATGTGCTTATTTGAACACTGTTCTACCCCTATTGTACTAGTTTGAAAACAAACCAGTGGGAGGCACCAAGTCAGAACAACAATTTAATAGGGAAATAAAAGAAAAAAAAAATAAAGGCAGAAAACACAGGGTTAAACTGACAGTCAGGATACAACCTGACACCCTGTTAGTCAGGGTGGCAGTGGCAGTCCAAAAAGATGGTGGCTGCAGTCCTCCTGAAGTGATGGATGTGGTTCTGTTGAAGCAGTGATCCTGTAGAAAGGGGCTGCTCTTCCTTGGAAGGTCCAGTGGTGGCTATGTAGCTCCTGTCCTCTGGAAATCCAGTGGAAGGGTTGTCTCTGGTGTTCAGCATCTCAGCTTATATCCACGATGGGATGCTTGGTTCGTCCCTCTGGGTGAAGCATCTCACAATGGGATAATGAGTCATGAGGCCAGGTGTTGATTAGGCTCATTAACAGAAGATAGTCCGGAGGGAGTTATCTCTGAGTCAGGGGGCAGGACAATGATGGGCCATTAACAGAAAGATAGTCTGGGGGCAGGAGGCAAGGAAACACTGCCCCACCTGATTTCAACAGCTCATGAGGATGGTAATAGAATACCCTGCAACCCAGGACACCCACTCATCCTCTTCTTACAGGGAGTAGTCCCAGGTAATTTGATCTACAAAAGCACTTATTTAAGACCTCCATGGAAGAATAAGCAAGCTCCTATCTCACGTCAGAATCAAGAATTGTCAGGCTGAGTTTCTAAGGCACAATCTTTATTTCTAGTGATAACATGAGCTGTGACAGGAGCTCAGGCTGAAGTTAGTAGCTAAGCAGCTCTTCCCTTAAAATTAAACATCTTTGACCTGAAGTTAAAGACAGACTAAACATGGAAACCCAGACTCAATCCTCTCTGCAGGACCTATGTCAGGCAGGTACATGGGAAAAGTGTTGTTGACAAAAAAAATGAGCCACTAGAAGGAATGAATTTATGCTTCTTGCAGCTATTTCTGAGTCCTGAATTGCTAACGCCACTCAGAAAAATATGCAGTTGGGTTGTTTTTGAAAGTTCAACTAAAACAGCTGCTCAGGAGACATCTGTAAGCAAGGAACGTCTTCTGATCAGACAGATCAGAAAATTTGGCCATTATGTAGTCTGTGTATCACAAAGGTTGCACAGCACTTCATCACTGCACCTCCCAGCCAGCTCTTCCTGACTCCTGGCTTGCTCCTGCCCAGCTCCTATGTAGTCCTGACCTTCTCCATCTCCCCACAGTGGGACTACTGCTCCTCAGTAACCTCACTGTCAATACCAGCTCCCTCTCCCAGATCCAGACACACCAGCTCTTCCACATCCCCACACTTCCCCTCTACTGTGCATTTTATCCTATTTGCCTCGATATGATTTTCCTCTTTTTAAGGGGGGAAAAATCTGGCAGCATTGAGAGTCCAAGGCAACCTCTTTCCTCTTGACTTCATAAAAAGCAAAATTGCTTGATGCAGAAGAGAAATGACAGAGCAAAACCACAGTCCAGACATGGAGACAGTCTCCCTTCAGACACAGACATGTTCACAGCACTTGGCTGCCAAACAGGAACGGCTAAGGAGATGCAGACAGATCCTCTCAATCTGGTTGGCTTTGGATTTGTTTATGCTTTACTCAGAAAAGCATGCACAGAGTTATCCTACCAAATTCAAATGGGCATTTGAGGGGCAGAAGGAAAACCCTAATCAGCGCAGAAGCTGCAGAGAGAACAGGCTGTTCTCCTCTGGGCAGAGCTGGGCAGCGACAGCTCACATCAATAAGTTTGGCAGACTGACAACTAACTGAAAACAGCATTTATTTGGAAAGTATTCCCATTTCACATTACTTCCCAGCAAGAATTGAAATGCCAGGAAAAAGTGTAGTCATTCCTAATCACCTACTAATACTGGAAATTTCAGCTGTGTGTATGCACAGTTCTAAAACTAAGAAAAACTCTCAAAAGTCTTTACATCTGACGAATAAGCAGAGAGATTTGTGAATGCTTGAGGTACACCTACCCATGCCAAAAGTTGGTTTGGGATTTCATTGTGGATAGCTCTGAAAAGACATTGACAACAAAATAAGACATCAGGGGCTGAAGTTTAAAAAGGTCTCCTTCCCCAACAGGTTTCAAATAGTTTCAAATTTTCAATGTTCTAGTTTCAACAGGTGAAATGTGTCCTCCTCACATTACAGATCAATGAAATTCAGGGTGATGAGTGAGATGATAAAGTTTGCTCAAATATTCATAACAATGAAATCTGAAGGCGAATTTGAAGAGTCACAGAGGGCTCTCGTGGGCCAGGGTAAGTGAACAGAAAACCAGCAGACAAAACTCGGCATCAGTAAATGCTGTGTAATACAACTGGGGAAGGAAACCTGCCAATGTGCACACATGCCAATAGTTACTCAATTAATTTGGAAGGAGAACCCAATGTCCTTATACAGAACACTGAAGGCAAAGTCATGACTCATGAGAGGTAACAGAGCATTAGGAATTACCTTTATGGAAGATACACGAGAGTCAGGCAAAGAGAGGGGCAAGTGAAAAAGAAAAGGCTTAGAAGCTGAATAAGGATTAGGCAAAGAAGGATTTTTCAGTTTGGAAAGCTTTACTATAGGAAGAAGAGACAGTAGATAGACATACAACTATAAGTGACAAGAAGACTCCTCATTGCACAAAATCCAGGGACAGCCACTGACTTTTTCAGGGAGTAGATTTATGAGAAACAAAATGAAATGTTTTGGTTTACTGCATACTGCTACACAGACTGTGTAAGCTTCCATGGAAAACTGCAAAGGTGAAAAAGAAAAGACTGTTTGCAAAATAATTAACATCATCCTGTAGTCTCCTAAAATCCATAAACATTATGTTCCTAAACATAATACTCGTAAACCAGAGACTGCTGAAAGTGAAAGAGTTCATATGCTGCTCTCCTCTGAAAACATCCCCCACCATCTAGAAGGGCAGGATGCTACAGTGCTGTGTGTGTTGGAGGCTCTCAGGAGAGCTCTCTTCCTCAATACTGAACATTTCCATGTATTTCCAGATTTGGTAAATACATTCTCTTTATTAAGCACAGTTACTTGCTCAGCTTGAATTTTCACTTCCTTGTGACTCCATTGTGGCAAGATAAAGCACCTATCTCCAAGAGAAGGGAGGTGGCTCTTGTTACACACATGCAGATATAAACCTATTTTTCTGAAAACAGCTACTTCCCCTAGAAAATGCCTTTGGGATTTTTGAAAGCTCTGGTTGATACCTGAAGACCAATCTTCATTGTTCCTACTGGAGAGTTAACACCATTTCTTACCTGGGAAGACAACATGGAGTGTGTGGTGTTCTGTAGCCTGTATTTCAGAAAGGCCATTAGTTCTCAAAGAAAGAAAAACAAGGAGACAGAAGAGCAGGTACAGAGAGACACCAGGACCTGAACATGAAATACCAAAAGGCTAATTTTCTGTGAATGAAGCTGAAACATTTTTCAGGGAAAGAGTTTTGCAAAATTGTCCAATCTCAAACAGCACTTCAGCCTCAAAATAGCTGCTCAAGAAATCGAAAATAGGAGGAAACTTCAGCAGTTGAGAAGGGAGATGAACAACTAGTGTGCCTTGCTGCCCAACTCTGCAGAGGCTGGGTTGTTCCTCAGGCTACCCCAGTTTCAGTACCCTGGGAGACTCTGAAGGCCAGACGCTGTTTTGGTTACTCCTGAGGTCTAAAGAGCCCAAAACAATTGACAAGGCTTTGTTATTAGTGTTCTCTTGACAATATGGAGATATTCTTTTTGGTTTGGAGAGGAATTGATGTGAGTCACTCAATGGCAGAAGGAAGTGTCCAAAGTAAGGTGGAGCACCTTTCCCACATCCCAGCTCCTGCCATGTGCTGATGCACGAGCAACCTGGCTTTTATAGCTGCAAGAGTTTGAGCAAAGTCTCAAACTGCAGAACAGAATTTCTTTTGTGTGGAAGGAAGATTCCAAAAAACTGTATGTTAGTAAAGCAAGTGAATGGAATACTAAAAATCTCACCACTGCCAGGCCAATGACCAGGTTAAGCTTTTTTCACACAGCTGGGGATCTGCCTGACTTTAGGACACATTATAGGGAGCACTGGGAGGAGGAAGAATTCAAACAGCTGCCTACTGTTACCCCAGGAAAAGAGAGCCAGTCTCCCCATTTCCAATGCTGACCACTACCATCATTTGGTGACATTCACCCACCAGTGATAAACAGAGAAGGAGGAAAAGCAGAGGTGTCCTTTCACAGACAACCGTGAAATTAAATTGTCATAAACTCATAGCAATTCCTAAACACCAAATCTCCACCACACCTACCAGCAATGCTAAAACACAACAGAAATTTCCCTATGAATGGGGCAGGCCCCCATGAGATACAGAATCCCTTAATACAACTTCAGTAGGAGTATTTAGAATTTACTGTATAAAATATAGAACAAGTCTCAGATTTAATCTTAGGATTCCTTAGAGACTTTCAGAACCAGTGAAACATGGGAGGACTGAAACTAGAGTAACTAGGAACTGAAAAGCACTGCAGAGTAGTTTCATGACAGCTAAAATGCATTTCATTATGCCTGCCACTACTAAAACAGAGCAGGTGAAGTCCCTACTCTCAAAGGAAATCAGTGGAAGTTTCAGCATTGACCTGAGTAGGGTCAGGATTACAGCCTATAAAATTAGAGGGGCAGAAGATGATGTAGAAAAGCAAGAAATTGCTAGATGATGTCCAGGTGATGCATTAGTTGTAGCAATTCAACACTGCACTAAGCATTTAAAATTTCTGGTTTGTTTTGCTTAGATTTCTTTAAAGGAGAACTGATGTGTTGCTTCTTAAGGTTGGATAGAACATAATGGCAATACAATTTTCACACAGGAACTGAAGTTTCCACAAATAATCAAATTCCAGCCCCCTCTTTTTTTTTTTTTTTCCTTTAAATTTTGTTTTTAATTTCTGTGAAGAAACTTGTAAAGCAAAGTTTTGGTCAGATCACTCCTACCTAATTAAATATTTCACTTTGTTGACTTGTGCTGCAGCTATTCCATTTCCAGGCAATATTAGAAAATGCAGGGCTACACCTTCCTTGCCATCTGGAAAAAGTTATTCTTAGGCTCTTTGGAGGACTGTATTTCTTGTAGAGTTTTTAATTGATTCAAGCTATATATACACAGGTTTTGGCAGGAGCCAAAACTCCCACAGACAAAACTGTATTAAAGGTTAGAATGGTACCAGCATAATCCCAAGCTATAACTCATGAGCTAAGAGGCTCTTAGAAAGATTATACTTAACAGTGAACTAGAAGAAAATACACAAACCTGACTCAGATTTTTAAACCAAAAATATTTTTATCTGGAGAAACACCAAAAACAGCTCAGCAATTTAAAATGGTTTCTCCTGACACATTTCACTCTAATACAAACATTTCAGAGTTTTGACTTGGTGTGGAAATTTAGAATTTTGATCAGCCTATTTGGTGATTTTGCAATGTCTTGTAATGGGCAACAGACATAATCCAAACAAGGCATGAACCTCTTTGAACCCACCTGGACCTCTCTGACCTTTCTCCTGGGAAGAGAAAGAGAAGTCTCTCCTGAGGCCAACATATTTACTGTTTCAAGGCAATCAACACATTTTCTTTCTCAATAGAATCATTTCTGGGACATATTTATTCCAGCTGCAGCAGGAAGTGTACAAATTGCTTGTGTAGACAGGAATGCTGTGCTTAAGAGAAGCTGCAAGCGATGGCTGAGAAGCAAACAGCCTTCTGCTCTGCAAATTCACCTGACTAGCTACTTTCCCCTCTTCTTCTGGTAAATCACTGGCAAGTCTTCCCAAGTCACCATGCAGTCCTGCAGCCTCATTTGGACTAAAACCCACAGGACTGCTGAGTTGTGTAACTAAAGACTGTCAGTACCTTTTACTGTTAGTCTTTCCATTTTTTAAAAGAAATTAATGGAGTCTTTAAAGCGAACACTCACCTGACAGTGGCTTTGCTTTGGGCAAAGGCACAATGAAAGACTAAAAGGAGAACAGAATAGCAATAGTACCCATCTTCTGTGGGACAGCTTGGGGGTTAGATCACTTGCTAGATCACCAAAGTGATAAATCTCACATCTACATCTCATGTCTAATCTCAGGGAAGCCCTTCACTCCACTGCTCAGGGAATAAAAAGAGGAATGTGTGATAACAGAAGAGCCAACAAGTGAAATTAGTCACAAGTTATTTTCCTTACTCCCTCAATTCTTCCAAATAAGTGGAAATATGACTGGAAATTGTCTCCTTACAAAAGAGGATCCCTGAGTGAGAAGAATGAAATAGTTTTACTCTAGTTAAAGATATTTGTACGAGGTAGACAACAACTGAATCAAACAGTGTCTTGTACATACAGTCATTAGGAAAGTTCACCACAAAATGGAGATCAACAACTTCCAGACTATTTCCAGAGCTTCTTGTTGTGCAAACTGGAAGATAAAGTCTCTTTTCCCTGCACCACCCATATAATTTTTCATGGTGGTGGTGTTCAAGGGGATGGGGCTGAACACAGGAAACAAGCGATAAGCTGTGATCTGAGATGATGTGTCCCAACACTGCCACTCTCCCAGAACCAGGAGGCTGTGGGTGGCAAAGTTCTAGGTCATCTTGGCAAGGACAACAACTCAACAAGAGTACAAGAGGGGAAGAGAAAAATCAAACACCTTCTGATGTTAAAGAAAAACATGACTTCCAACCAAAGGCAGAGTTATCCAGCTTAGGACATGGGCCCTGCACCCACACCAGTTACCACAGGCAGCTCCTGCAGCATGAGGTACCCTGGCTCACTGCACCTCCTTGCTCTGGAAAACCAGGCTGGTAAGAGACAATCCCAGCTGGAACAGGGAGTTTGAGGCTATCCTTGATGCGTTGGGATGCTTCACAGAGAGAGTTCTCAGAACATGTCAATACGGTCCCTTGATCTTACACACACACCAATGAGAAGGTGAGACAGGTTTCAGGCCTCATCCTGCCTTACCTCTTCTGAAAAACCTCAGTTGAGTCAGAATGAGTCACTGTGCCTCTGCCCAATCACTTGTTAAAAAGGAAAAACAAATAGAACAGAGTATACTGCTCTATGTCAAAATTAAGCATAGTTCATTATTTTCATGTTCGGAGGAAACTAATAAAAAACCCTAACTAGCAATAGAATATAAACACTGGAATAAGACCAAGGCTGGAATAAGACCACAGAGGTGAAGAGCAGATTGTACAACCCAAGAGAGCTTTTTCTGCCCACACTTACCAGACTGGTGGGCTCCAGCTCTATTTTGGAGACAGCCTGGAACCCATATGCAGGACCAAACTAAAGATATTCCTAAGGAAATCATCCAAGAAAATCCTCTCAGATCCTTGTATCCTTTATCCTATTGTAAGGCTACAATAGTAGCCCTAAAGAATCTAAAGGATGTGGCCCTAACTGCCCCCTATCCCTTACAAGGTGAGCAGCTGTAATTTCAAGTGGCAAGAGCATGAGCTGGATTTAACTGAGCAGATCATGGCAGAAAGAGACAGCTCAAGGATGTCCTCCAGAGACAAGCAGAATTAACTGAAGAGTCTGTTCTCTACTACTGTCTTTAAGACTGGTGGTTAGCAGAAACAGTTATGAGCCAGAAAGCAAGTCATCAAGAAATATCATCAAAAACCACTTTTCATCAGAGCAACCACAAAATGGTTCATAAAACAGTATTTAAATATGATTTCACCCATACACTTCTAGTCAAACCTCACAGAAAAATAAAACCACAGATTTTGCTCCTCATTGTTGAGGAGAGCTGCTGATATAATTCTCCTAGGCCTGGGTCAGTGCAGCTTTACCACTGCAGAGAAAGGAAGGACTGGACAAAGACTCACACAGAAAAAACGTCTTGGACAAAAAGACAAAGAACAAGGATCCTAGCAGCAATACAGCTTCTCATGGGAAACTTGAGAAAGAGAGAGGCAGATGAGGAGAGCAGTGGGTTGTCTAGTTAACAGGAAGCAGCCTACAGTTTGTCTGGAAACATTTAGAAAATGAAACAATTAGAAAAACAAACAAGCACCGAGAGATCCCAAAACAATGTGATAAGCTTATAACAGAAGCCTCATCAACCATGCAGGATCAAATCTACAAGGGTGGAAGGGATCAAGACAGAGTTGTGTTTCCTCATGGAGATAAGGCTCAGAGGGAAGAGTTTGGAAATATCCCTTTAACAGGAGAGAGAGTGCCATCAAGGAGGTGGCTTGGACACACTCAGAGCCTGCTACACAGGCCTGATCTTCTCTATTCTATTACTGCCAGAGTTGCCAGAGGAGGTGCACACACATGACCAGGAGTGGATGGCACCATGGAGGCAACAGATAGAATTGGAGTTTGGCCTTATCAGGCAAAGTTTAAAGGACAAAAGTTTCACACAGCCCACACAAGGCAACCATTCAATTTCTGACAACTGAAAACTTGCTCTGACTGTCCTGGAGGGATGAATCAGGTCGAGAGAACTCTGGCAGGCAACACGAGGAAGGGACATCACAGCCAGAGCTCCCAATACAAGCAAGCGTCAGGCAAATCACAGAATCATATACAGTTGTCCTGCACCTAGAGCTTGGCCCTGGTACCGTGACCCAACTGTTGACTTCAGGTGGGGTCAGGCAATTTCCAGCAGCACTGAGAAGGAATCTGTGACACAGAAGGCACTACTGTCTCCTCAAAACAAGTGAGAGACTGGAGCCAGGCCAGGCACTGAAGAGAATTCAGACCTTGTCCCCTGGGGAACCCACTTCACAAATGGAGAGGGGAAAGGGCAACACAGACTTACAAATATGTCAGTAACAGTGTCTGGATCAGAGCTCAGCTTTGCTGGAAAGGCTTGGTAAGACAAAGACCTAGGAACTCCTGACCCCCAGGAAAAAAGGGACATGAGGCATGAATTCAGCCACTCTTTCCAAATGCTGTGCCTGGCTTAGGGACAAATAGCCTGGGCAAGTAAAACTAGACTAAAAAAAAACAAGCAAGAAATTTTGTCTGTGGAGCTTCCCAGCAAGGTCACCATCTATGATTCCTCACATTTCTCATTAGCTCAGATCTCAGGAAGGCAGAACCCTGGATGTTTCCAGGCACCCAGAAGGAAGAGAGGAACACATTCCCTCCGTGCATGAATAGCTGAGGAGTAGCAGAAGCAAACAAGCCCAACTTCAGTGTTTGGGGAATAATGTCATATTAGAATATGACAAAATTTGTGTTACACAACAAGGTCATAATTGAGCCTGTGTTCATCACTAGCTAAGAAACTCAGTTCCCATCCTCTCACATGCTAGCAGCAGAACTGAGTGCAGTATTCCCAACACAGCCACACCCCACAGTGCAGCCATCTCCTCAGACTACCTCTGAGGTCAACATTATTAAGAGTAAGCCTGAAATCATAGCTCTTACTCACTTGGCTATGCAAAGCATTAATGTCTATTAGTACATCACTGCTCACCTGAGAAGCAAAACCTCCAGGTCTGCTGATGTCTTAGTAAGGAGCCTTTGTCTTTTCTATTAACAATTAGGGTCTTTGGGGATAGTTTTAGTTTTCTTTGTAAAGGTTCAGAATACACACATACATATATATAAATCTGACTACTACATTCAAATCCCATTATACAAACCTGCTGTATCTCCACTTTCACCAGCTCCAGTAGGAGCTGTGTGCCTGCTCTCAGTGCAGAACAAATGGCTCAGCCACACTCATTTCCACGACAGTGACACACCTGCTGCTTGTCCCCCCCCCCCCCCCCCCCCCCCCAAAAATCGTGCCTTGATACCTGTTTTAGCTCGAGTAGTGTATTTGCAAATGAGTGGGTTTATCGTTCATATAGGCACTTGGTAGCTGCTGAAATAATTAAACGTTGATCACAGCTTTCATCTGAATTTCTCCTGGTCTCAAAGACTGCGTGGAGCGACATCAGCAACCTACGGAAGCGCAGGCATGTTAAAACTGCCCTCTAGTGGGAAAGCACCAATCGCATCTACAGCGTGCGTACAGCTGGCACCACCTATTAACTAGGGGAAAAACAGAGTGGAAGCACACTGAGAAAAAGATGGGTAACCATCGACTGGCAGGCAGCTCAGCATTGTTAAAAGCCTTGCACTCCCATGGTTCCTACCCTTGGCCAGCACCAGAGCTCAGTACACATCAACAATGACAGCTGAAGCCCTAGAGATTGGTAAGTGTCCCCAGGACCGCATCCAGAGAGATGCCATCACACTGTATCAAAGAGCTGAGCACCCTCAAAAGCCCCACTCTCCTGTCACATGCACCAGACAGTCCACAGCCTTAAAGAGGTTCAGTGTTACCCCTTTTTTCAGAACTGTGGGCTGGGGCATAACCTAAGGCTGGAGATGTGTGTCCAATACCGGCACAATAGTCTTGTTTTACAGAGCAACCCTTCACCTACTAGAGGAATTATACAACAACTAGGCTTCAGGAGGCCTGAAAGAAAATTAAGTCCAGATAACTGTATGGCTCAATAGTTAACACTTTTACAAGAAGGTGGAAACAGGAATAGAGAAATGACAGCACAGAAACAGATTGTGCAATGGTTATGTCAGCCCTCTGCTTCCAAATCTTACCCATCTGCCCTTACCCATCTTTAACTTTCAAAGCAGAAATTTTGGAGTATTTACAAGGAAGCAGTGTCTCTTTCTGCCCATAAATGCTGTCTGGGTGGTTGGACTCATAACACACGCTCAAATCAACTTTCCTTTGCTCCTGCAGGCACACACCCAGGAATTCCTGCTCTCCCCAGACGTATCCAACATAAACAACCCACTTCTGCCTCAGCTATGCAGGCCTCACCCAGAGAAGCATGGTGGTCCTCCTTAGTCCATGGAGGAGGTGGGCTCAGTTTATATAAGGCTTTTCATTAACAAAATCTTACACAAGGCATCTGCCATGGTTTACTCTTCTGGGGAACTGGGTCATTAGCTCCAGTGCCCCTCACTGGTGTGACCTTCTCAGGCTCCCAATCAAAGGATTCCAAAGGTTAACCAGTTAGTCCCTCTCCAACCGTCCTAGAGAGGATCTCCTATAGCCACAGGCAAGCTATTTAAGCTGCCACAGGATTGGAATCCTTGTTTTCACCACTCATACCATCACAAGGTCATTCACATCCCTCCAGCAACATCTGTTGTCCAACAATAGTCAATAAAGCCCATTTCAACTAGACCACTTCCAAACAACAGAGAAATAAGAGGGATGGAATAAGTCCAAGGCCTACAGCTAGTTTCCCTTGGGATAATTCAAGACTGCTGCACTACCTCCTCTTCCTTTGTGCAGGGACACGTGGAGAAATGAGAGCGTACTTCTGGCAATATGAGTCAGCCCAGTGAAGTTCCTGCTGCCATTATGCTGTAGTTAAACTCCAAACCTCATATTTAAATGTGACCACAACAATGTCACACCATTCCTCCCAGCCCCTTCTTCCTGTAAAGTGAGAGCAGAGCTCAGGCCACCAGGGCCCTGTACTCCCCCATCCCTTAGGCTTCCCAGGGAAGCTCTCTCCCTGGACCAGGACAACAACAGGGCAGTATTGGCTGATCCTTCACAACTGGACAATGATCCCAGCTTTGACTGCTTATTATTTTTACCGCACAGGATCTGAAGGCTCTGGCCCAGACATCACAGAGACACAGATTTACAAGTCCTGTGCAGGATCACCTCCTAACAGAGGTTTGTTCACAGAGCATTAGGTTATAAAAGTCCACCACAGCTCTTTCCCATAAACCATGGGATCTATCACCCTGAGCAGCATTCCTCCCTTCCTCCAAGAGCCTGGGATCAGCTGTGAGCATGCTAAACTGCTTACAAAGGATTCCCATCTTGAGCTAAAATAGCCACAATTACCTCCAGAAGGACTGGTTTTACACTGCCTGAACCGTGCAGTTGAATTCTTCAGTCTAGTTCAAGGCTTATTTTTTTTCCCTCGCAGACTTATACATATTTGCTCCTGTCTACTTTAAGACACAGCTGCAGGCTGTGCCAGTAGATCCTCCATGATGACAGTAGGGCACAAGCTGTTAGCATTAATCTTTGAACTGAAAATGCTCAACACTGACTGGGACAAGTTTTCAGTATTTGACTCCAGAGCTTCTGCTCACCTACTTGATCAGGCCACCAAATCAACAAACATTTGCAAAGTGGAGTCACTTCAGCAGGTATTTCTAGGTTGTTTACTGTTCCAAGAGGGGATCGTTCTTACCACATATCTGGTGGTTTCCTTTGATCCTGATACGTGATAGCCCTTTGGGAGCAACCCAGAATTGTCCTCCAACTTAATTCAGAACCTGATATGATCAAATGACACAAGACAATTCAAGCATTCAGATCCAAAAGAGGTTTGCGTCAGGCCTTTGGCTACAGCTGTAGAAGTGGCCATTTTATAGGATGATACCACATGGTCAACAGCCCTTTCTTTCTTGAGCATTGATTTTTGCAATGGCTGTAACCAACTGTTCTTCAGGTTAAGCAAAGGTGAGCCCCAAGGTCTATGCAATTACTTCCCTGCTCATTGTGTGCTCCTGAGAGTGGCCTCTGCTCTCCAATATTTAGGGCTAAAGCTTGGATACAAAGATACAGTGCAATGAATCTATTCTGCAAATGAATTGAGCTTGCAAAAAGGAAGATGTGCAAGCAAACCTTCACTTTTCCCTCAGCTCAGACTTTAGTCTTTTACTGTCAGCTTCAAAATTACTTTGACAACCGACAAAGAAGAGCTTTGCCCCAGACTTTGTCTCCACATTTGTGATTTTAGAATGAGGTTTGGATTAAGATATTTCAGTGTTCACTCCTACATACCCTTAGAATTTAATTGCAGAAGTATTTGCCTGATCCTCAGGGGACCAGTGTACTTTGCCATATGAGGGTTTCAGAATGAGGAGGGTGTCCTTTCTCCAACAACGAAGACAGACCAATCTGACATATTATTTCTCATTACAGATTTGCTTTGCCCAGATCATAGTTGTTTGTCTCAAAACATGACTTAGAAGCATTCAATCCAACTGACACATCTCAACTGAAATGCATCCTGACTTACTACATAAACCAGACTGAACCTATTTACTGCACTGACTTGAAGAGATAAGGTCTTACTGGCACTTCGTCAGATCCCCTGGGTGAGCCCCCATTCCACCCTGCCAGCTCCACTGCCCCCTCTCAACCGGTCTGCACTGGGGACACAGAGAAGAGTGAGCAAAGAGTGACCTTCTGGACCCAACAGTGGTGCCTATTTTCCCCCTTCATCAAAGGCAACATTTGCCAAGGGACCTAGGACATCAGAGACACTCAGGAGAATTAACCAAGTGAGTGGTGGACTAGAAGTAACAAGACCACACAAGGTTTCATTGTGACCTCAGCACCAGCTCAGCTCAAAGTCATTTTGAAACTGCCCTATACCACAGTGGGAAACTCCTCAGGGTTGGCAGAGCAGCCTGGCCTGCCCTATTTGAGCAAGGCACTGCATTGCTTGTATCTTAGGATCCAATGGTTTGAGAATCACCAGTGCATGTCAATCTTGCTTTTATCTCTTAGCTTTCCCCTCAGAACATAAATATGACAGGAAGATTGGGTGTGGGGTACAGCCAGTAACAGTGAAACTCAGATGCATGAAAGCAAACACTGTCGTGGTTCTGAGAGCTTTTCCTGAAAGGACAGCAGGGAAGACTGAAGGAGAGGCTGCTAAGGGGACCAAAAGCAGCATTGGGTACTCAGTCCAGGATGGATAGACACTGATAGGAAGAGGCTCACTTTAAAAGGCCAAGTCCTTGGTCTGCCCTGGCATTTTCATCACTGTGGTGGCTGGGCAGAAAGGGGTACTTTAAGCTACAACAAAGTGTACTTATAAACCCATTTTTATTTAGAATGTGCTCAGTTGCAAGTCAACTCCCATTGCTGTTTTGCCTGCTGAACATCACACCAGAGAAAGGATTTCCTCTCCCCTGCTCTCTGCCCTGCTTGCCCTGTAGCCGAGAAAAGTGACAGGTGAGGACATCTCTTTCATCTTTCCTTTTAGCCAAAGGGCAGAAGCAACGAGAAGTGCTGCTACCAGCAGTAAGGCACAGATTCCATGTCACCAATGTCAGTCTATAGGAAGAGACAGCAGCAGGTCAAACACAGTGAGGTACCAGCAAGTTACAAAGACACCGGTGTTTGCCCCAGAGATATTGCCACACAAATGACAGGAAATGCATGCACTAAGGAAAGAGTGGGATAAGTAGGAGGAAGCAATAACTTGGAATGAAAAATCAGAAGTACATAACTCCTACACAGAAGTGGTTTGTGTCAAGCTAAAGTGAGGTTTTAAAGAGGGTATGTATAAACTATGAAGCTGGAGAAATAAGGGAAGTGAAGACAAAAAATCATTTTGCTCTTCCCATTAAGAGATTGTCTCCTTTTCTAGAAGTTTGACAGGGCAACAGAATGAAGGCAGTTTTTTCATGATCTTGGGGTTGGTTTCAAGAATAAGTATTTGCTCATTTAGAGTAGCTCTGCAAACCTCAGGCAGTATCACAGTGTGACTCTCAGGTGGAGAGTTTCATTAGTTCACAGAACTGGTACAGGTCCTGAGTGGGAGAAGAAAGGTTCAGTAATGGGAGTTTCCAAGGTTAGGGGGATTTTTTTTCCTCTTCTGAGAATATATCTGAAGAGAAAGAGCTGTGGCCAGGGATGAAGGACTCTCTCTCCTAAACCATACTAACCACATGTAACAACATGCAATTAATAGCTCATAAACAGAGAGGTGGGGCTGTCAATCTGCTCAAAGCATTCTCTTGCTTTCAAGGAAGAGGAAGGAAGATCAGCCATTTATCACCTGATACAGGAAAGGTAGGAAGGGTTTCCATCTGCATCCCTGTCTGCCACATTCCCTAGAGCTGTCTCCTCCCTCATCCTCACTGACACCTACCAGCAGTAAGAACATCCCAGATGAGAAAGCTTGGTAGCACCAGTAACCATGAAGCCTTCCCTGAAATCTAAAGCCACAACAGTATTCTGCTTTGCAGTCATGTGGCCATGTAAGAGTTGTCAGGTTCATCAGAGATAAAAAAGATGACCTCTCTGCAGGTTATGAAGTAAAACCAAATGTTGTTGTTCAGGGAAGGGAGGGATTGGTTATAAAACAGCCTGTACCTGATGCCATGACAATGGCCTTGATTTTACCTTTTCTTTTTATGTATTCTCAGCATTTTTAGCATACATACTTGTAATTCTTTAAGCCTGATATCTTAACACAGTCCTGGTATTATGCTAGGCCAGAAGACCAAACATCCTAAAAGCCTCACAGCTGGAGGCTGGAAAGCCTTACACTATCTTGAGAAACCAAGGTTCTCTCTAGAACATATTCTGTAAACTAGGATTAAACCCATCTGGAATACTTTAGAACAGGGAGATGTCACACCATTCATTTAAGCTTCTCATTGAGGAATCTTTGTCAAATAGACTAATGTCAAATAGACTTTGTCAAACAAACTTGCTAATTAGCAAAGTCTATAAAATTGTATATGTGATATACCGTGTGTGTACATTTTGGCATATTCCACCTTGATGAATTGTTGCACCATAAAGATCCTTATTAAATACCGAGGTAAAAATCCTTTTATCCCTTGATTATGTCTGACTCTTAATTCTAGGACCAGACAAAAAGACATCAGAAAAAGACATCATAGCCATTTGGATGATGTGTCACCAGCTGAGAGTCCATGCAGATTTATAGTGCAGCAGTCACACATCCAACTTCAAAACAAACCATCAGATGGGGTACAAGCACCACTGCCTCTCAACCTCTGTAGAAGGGACTTATCAATTCTTCTGGGATTTCCCTTGGAATCACCTTTGACTACAGCAAATGCTCTCACAGCATTTTCAAAAGTCATTGGTACTTATGAATATTTCAATTTTCAACTTGTCTTGCTGAAGACACCACAGTGAATCTGATTTTCTGAAGGTCCACCACTCAGCGAGCTCCATTTCAAGTCTTCTCACCTGAGCACTCATCATCAGGTATGGCTAAAAAGCCCTTCCTCTATCACTGCCACAAAGATGAGGTAATAGCACAGGCCCAGGGAAGACCAAGGCATGAGAAGGACAGCCCTAAACACTCACTAAATTCAGAGGCAACTTTTGCACATTTGCAGTTAAGCACAGATTAGCTGTCTCATTAAACTGGTGTGTTATCATCCAGTGCAATAAGAAATGTGCCCAAAAATGATCATGTCTTAGTCTTGCATTCTGCTTAACACAGCCACAATTTCTCCTCCTGTTGACTACCAATTTCATCTCATCTGAATTTTAATGCAGACAACAATACCAGCATTAAGAAGAGAAAATACTATGCTCTTTCCATCCCTCTGCAAGATAAAAAATACAGACAAGTGAAATTCCTTTGCTTAGCGGTGAAAACACTTCAATGAAGATTTGCCACACAGGGTAAAGCTCCTGCTATGCCATCAGGTGGACTGCATCGAGGCAGGAACCAGAACATCAGGTAGGTGCAGTGTCAAAGGAAGGTATTAGGAGCATGCTTTTCCTTTCTGTAGCTCATGGATTAGACCCATGGACATCACACGTATCTGTAGCATCCTCAGTGTGCTGGGGCTGGAGCTGGCCCCTTTCCTAAGCTGCTGACAGGAAAAGGAATGACTCAGCATCCGCTGCACAGGCAGAGTCATGGAAGGCCAGAAAATAACCACTGCACCTCTTTCAGAGCTGTGCATGAGGGCCCTGAGCCTCAGTGAACCCCAACCAACCCCAAAGAGAAAAATACTACAGCTTCCAAAACAAAGGAAGCTTGCCAGGAAAACTTAAGCACATCAGAATAAACCACAATCCCTCACTGTGATTCCCCCAGTCCAGATCCAGAGTAAGTTCTTTCTGCCCCAGGTTCACCACCACCAAAGAGTCCTCTGCTTCTGGAAAGGGGCACAGTATCACCAGTGACTATGCTGTAAAGGTTAAGCATGCAGTAAAACACTCATATTCCTCTTGCTAGGCTGCCCCAAAGTTCCCAGCTGTTTGCTACCTGTTAGTAGTTACCAGCAATGAAGACTAACTCCAGGCTAAGAACAACAATAAGCAATCTCCCTGCAGAACAACTCAGCAGCTTCCCCAGTTTCCTTCCCTTTTCTCTACAGCAATTTGTGGTGGTCACTGACGAAAATGGTAATCTGGGGTAGATTAACCATGTGCTTGATTCACTCCAGGGACACATCTTGATACACACACAGAACTTTCTTCAACTGCTTCTTCTGCTCTCACAGTGAGCAATTGCCAAAATATTTCCCGTTGCCTTTTCATCTTCCAGCCAATGATCTAAAAATGCATTACAAGTTTTTAATAAGCCCCACAGCCCTGTCTGGTAGAATAAACAATTTTAACCCCCTAGAAACTGAAACAGAGGGAGGAAAAAAATCACTTGGACCAGACCTACTGCCAAAACTACAGGGAAACAGGCAGTAAGCAGAGCTTCATTTGTTTTAAGTCAGCAGCTTAACATGATCAGCAGACTAACAGGCAGCACACACAGCCTCACCCACAGCTGCTGGCTTTGACCTGATACTCTCCTGTAGTGCAGAAACCACACAATTCCCTGCAGGTAAGAGGTGGGAACATTTCCATTTCCCAGTGCTGGAAGCCTGCACTGCACACAGCACTCAACCCCCACAAGCTGCAAAGCCCGCTTCCCAGAGCTGTATAAGTATTTCCCTCAGGGACCCGGCACTACCTGTAGTTCAGTTACCAGATACTACAGGCTGCCACACACACTGCAACTCTCATGGGCATGCTTGTCTGTCAATAAATGGGTGGGTGATGATGACCTCTTTATACTACAACAAACTGTGAAAGGGGAAGAAGTGAAATATCTCCCTGATTCCAGCACTTGAAAACCTGTTGTCACTGGTTTCACTGTCAGGTGATGCTGTTCCCCGAAAAGGCTGCAAACCCAAGGTATGCTTTGCATTACCAGATGGGTCATGCTGCAGAGCTGATGCAGCTGCACTGATTCTCCTGCTGAATCACAGTATCCCACATCACAGCAGGAGAAATCCCCGCTGTTGGAGCAGGACACATAAGTCTGTTTGTCACAGAGGCAGCCGAAGGATGAGTGTTACAAGCTGGGGCATAAATGGGGATTTCACACAGCCCTGAAGAAGAGAGTTCAGTAAGCAAATGGTTCAATTAGAAAGATTGCCCTGACAAAGGTCAAACATTACTGCCTCATATTTTTCTCCACTCCTTCCCTGTCCCTTTTTCCTCTCTCCCCACTTCATTCCTCTCCCATGTAACACCTCAGCTAACACAAGTCTAGCTAATGGGCAGATTAAAAACCATATTTGATGCTATCTGCATTATTAGATGGCAGTGACAGATTCCGGGTCAAATTGTAGCTGTTAAAACTGAAGGAAGTACTGGTCCAAGGTATAAGTAAGGATGCCCAAAAATAATGCCAAAATAATATGCAAAGTCAAAAGAAGGTAGTAGTTCTAAGTTGAGGAGTTTGTAGTTTAGGTAATACATTGCTACAGAAAAGATTCCTAACTATGTCTGTTTCAGTGTGTTAGGTTTGGCCAATCTGGACACAAGAAGCTCTCACCTTGCTTAGATCAAATCCAGGACCAAATCAACCAAGTCTGCCCAGTGGCTCAGGGCAATGGAGACTCCCTGTCAATTGTAGCTGCCACATAACTGCTCTTACAATTTACCAAACTTGTTCATTCTTGACTGTGTGCAATGCCCTGCTGTTATAAGGAAATAAAGAGAAGGACAAGGATAAAAACTGACCATGGAGAAGAGGAAGGAGTCTGATGGAATGCTATTGGACACAGAACTTTTAAAGTTTTCTCTTTCCTATCGCCACATTAAAACCAAGTGCTGTGGTCACTACTGAAAACTATAGAACAGCTGCTGTTAACAGTTCTGTTAATGTTTCACCAGTTTTGATAGCAGCTTCTGGGAAATCCTTGTGCTGATCCAAGGAACCACAAATACTGTGGCAAAGGCAGGGAATTCTGAAATGCAAACACTTGCTATTCAGCATTCACTCAGCCAGATGCATCTGTCCCCCATGTGCAGATCGGCAGGCTCCCCACACGCCACAGTAGGTGATCCATGAAAAACCCGCTTGTGACATTCGTAGGAATTTGAAATCTATCTCCTAAACACTGACTGCTAAACCAGAAGAAAGTCTGCCTATTTCTGGGTGCCCTGCTTGCTGTGGCTTCAGTTTGAAATTCACTCATAAATCATCTCACAAGGAAACACAAGACAACATATACTCCACTCAAGGCAAATGACAGATCATCTACCCCATAACTGAGCTTCAAGACAACATGAAGAATTGTCTTCTTGCTTAAGAGAGGAGAAAGTACCCAGTTTTCAGAATGACTGTAGATCATGTTCAGGCTGCCAGCATGGCCCCTGCCAAGTGCAAACCACAGCACTCAAAGGCATTGTGGTGAGGGATTCAAACAAGCAAGAGCTGCTCTGGTACTGCGCTGAGTGAGTGGCATCTGAAATGCACACAAAAAAACAAGAGGCCAAAACACACAGGCAGTGGGAATGCACAGATATATGATGCTCCCAAACCATTAAGGCTGGTTGCTTGTGTGTTATTAGAAGAATTCTTTTAATTTACCATCAGATGAATTTGAAGACATAACCTCAATTTACTTTGTATAACCACAGACTAATTAAGCCATAAAACTAGAGCTTAATGGAACAATTAACCAAAGCTTTTCCTCTAGAAAATATATTAAAATCACAACAAAGCTCATGTCTACTAATGAGGCTACTTGCCCTCATTATTAGCTGCTCTCTAATAAAACAATGTCTCCCAATCTCTTTTTCAAACTATTTTTTTCTTAGATATTTTGATATTTAAGCTACTAAATTATTTTCTGAAAGAATGATAAAAGTTAAAAATCTGCATCTGGGAAAGGGTGCAAGAATTGGAAAAAGCTCATCTGACTGAGACCACATTCTTTGGAGCTTTGCTGAACAAATGCATTCTGGATATTTTCTTTTTTCCTTTTCCCCCCACCCACTGTAATTCTCTGTCCAAACCAGGTGTCAAAACACCACAAAGGAGCAGTATTTGAGGCCTCCTAATATTTTTCATGAATCACCACTTCTCACCTAGTTTTTCCCTCCGCCATGGTGAATATGGAGGTTCACTGATTTAATCACAGAATGAATTCTCCTCCTTAGAGCTACTACTCCAAGTATATGCTGGCAGCTCTAAAAATGTGAGAGAAACCTATTTCTACTAACAAATCATAGAAGCTAAATCAAAAGTAGGTAAAAGAAGGTTTACACATGATGGGGCAGGTTTGCTTCCAACTATTTTAAAATTTCTATTGGTCAGGCCAGAAGGGAATAAAGAATGATTTTCTGTTTGTTTGCTGACAAAAGACCAACATGAAGCCAAACCCCATAAAACTTTTAGATTTCAGGAAAGGCTCAGTTCCATAGGCAATTTATTTTTCATTTAATCCAAAGTAAATAATTCATGCCTGCTTTATTAAAATATTCTCACCCCTGTAACCTTATCATAAGAAAGCCATTAGCAAATATTTGGGTTTATATTTAGAATACAACATATTTAGAAGATGACATTTGTGAAATGCCCTGGTACCAAAAAATATTGCAACATAGGTCTGCAATAATTTCCAAATACATCATAGCCAACATATTTTGTCTAAGATATGTCAAGCAGCATTAAGCAGAAATGACCAAAATGAGCAGTGATCATCATCACCATCCTTTCCAAATAAATTTTAAAAGTTCTTATCAATCCTGTATCAGAGAAAATTGTCTGGCTGTTGTGGGTGTCAGGGTTTCTCAACTCCTAAAAGTGGTGAAGTGGGGTGATCTTCTCCTAAAGCACAACAGGAAACATTTACTCTTATCTAGGCTAACTTGCAAAGCAGTTTTTCATTCTTTACATAAAATATGCAGAATAAGAGACACTTCCCATGAATGCACAACCCTTGGACAAGGATTGCTGCTCTCTGTGTGGAAAAGGACTAACTCAGGTGGGGGAAAAGTGTAAAATGTGTATAAATGGCAGAATAGATGCTACTTCTGCAGGCATCACAGAAAGCCAGAGAAAGTGGCAACCCCAGAATTATCAAATACAAGTAGGGAAAAGAGATTGCTTGATGGATAGAGGGAACTTCCATAAAGGATTCTCCTGTTTGTCAAAACTGCTCATTCAAGCAGCAGCACTTTGCACAGATTCAGGCAGGACAGGCTGAGCACTGGCCCAAGATGAAAAGCTCCTCATCTCTCAGCTGGGGGAATTCTGTGCTGCTGGGCAGAAGGAAGCACAGAGGTGATGTGAAAATCTGGAGGTAGGAGAAGGAAGATAGTTGGATATCGTGTCTAAGCCAGCTCCTAAAATCCTCTTTTTCTTTGGCATTCACATCAGGAAGAGCCTCATTTCAGAACCATGATCCTTACTTAGAAACTCTACTGCTTTGCTAATAAACTGGATAAAATAATAAAACACAGGGACTATTCTTACCACTGGAACGCATTTCTCACAAGGTTACCTTTTTTAAAAAAGTAAGAAAGACGTAAGTAGTTAGTTCCACTTAGGAAGTGAACAACAATAAGACTACGTTAGAATATTATTATTAGCAATACAAGATTCAGGAAATACCTAAATTAAGTTTGTCTTTGTCCCTTCAGTTTGGCTTTCCTTCACACACTCGTTGTATAACATCCAATTACCCGTAAAAATAGTGTTTTTCCCTAAGCATCATCATACACAGAACAGCCAAAAGATAATTTGCTGAGTGTTAGTTGTCATTTGTCACCTCCTCATTTTTCAATATACAACCCTGATCTTATTTAAACCCACTGACAACTTCCACTAATTTAAAACTATTTAAAACTTCTACTAAAAAGGAGTAATTATTCCTCTCTTCAGACAACTGGCTATAATTGTCACTATACAACAGCAGAGAACTTTGCAAGCACTGTGAGCTGTGGACAGACGTAAGAACAGGACACAGCAGATGTGGCACAGCACTGACACAGGTGGTTTGCCCAAAAAAAGCCAGAGCATGATTTTCTGGGAAAGTTGTCTCGGTTTTGAAAGACAGGTGTCTGCTAAGGAAGGCAGAGGCCCCCCTTGAAGTGGCAGATACAACCCCTTTTCCCTCTAAGTTATTATATTTTGAAATCAAGGGCCTTTAGGCAAAGATGTGGGAAATAGGAATAACAGTTCTTTACTATATATATATATGTGTATAACCAGTCAAACAAACAACAATAACTATGGCAGTAACAGCAATCACAAACCCAGTCCCAGCCTTCTCGGCTGTCGGGCCCTTTCCCCTCGGGTGCAGTTCCGCTCGCAGCCGGCAGGGGCGCTGGCGGCTCCCGGTGAGCAGGGCAGGTGCGATGGTTCCCCCGCGGCTGCAGGGGGCGCTCCGGAGCGAGCTCGGGAAACCCGCGGCTCTGGTGCCCTGGGATCCCGGGAAGGATGGAACAAAGGCTTCACAAACCCCTGGGCAGCCGATCCCGGACTCTCAGGAACAGCAGGCTGGAATGGCAGGGACGAACGCAAATCCCGGGTGGCAGACGAGATGTATCCAGATGGGAAAAACCACGGAGGCCCAGGCAGGCAGGGCGAGCAGGGCTACAGCGTAGCGAAAGCTCGAAGCAGCAGCGGGGCAGGACAGCCACAGCTCGGTCTCCAGCAGGGCAGGGAAAAGTGGCTTTTGGGGTCCCGGCGTTGCTTCCAGCAGGAAGAAAGAATGGCCAAAAAGAAAGCAGCAGCAGCTCCTTTCTCTGCAGCTTCTCTCTCCGGACGCTCAGAGCGAACTGTCCCCACACCCAGGTGTAGACAAAAGAGTAGCCAGGCCCGCCCCACTCCCCTTTTTGTCTTTCTTAAGTACAGCTATTTGTCCCCTAGCAACATGCATATGGGAGAAAATTCCTTTAACAGGAAAACCTAAGACTAAACTAAAACCCCAACATTATCCACCCCGAATTTTTTCCCATACTAACATGTTACATGAAACTTAACTTTTTTTTAACCATATAAATCTATGCATTACCCAAATTATATACAAATATACATGCTGATACTGATACAAGTACAGAGCCATGGGTAGTTCACCCTAAAACAAGGTCCTCTTGAGGTAAGCATCGGGTCTCTCCATCCTTTTGCATCACCCACCAGGTGCAACCTGGTCCCTGAGCAAAAACAACCCCACGGATGGGTTTGTCTTTGCTCAAGGCAGACTTTACCCAAACAGTTTTTCCAAGCATACCTCTCATGTGCACCACCGGAACCTTATCTCCATCTGTTGTTTGTAGGGGTTCGGATTGGGCAGGGCCTGCTCGGCTGGTGGAGCCTCGGGTGTTAACTAACCAGGTGGCTCTTGCTAAATGCATCTCCCAGTTTTTGAAAGTCCCCCCACCCAGTGCCTTCAAGGTGGTTTTAAGCAGTCCATTACACCGCTCAACCTTCCCAGCTGCTGGTGCATGGTAAGGGATGTGGTACACCCACTCAATGCCATGTTCTCTAGCCCAGGTGTTTATAAGGCTGTTCTTGAAATGAGTCCCATTGTCAGACTTGATTCTCTCAGGGGTGCCATGCCTCCAAAGGACTTGCTTTTCCAGGCCCAGGATGGTGTTCCGGGCAGTAGCATGAGGCACAGGGTAGGTCTCCAGCCATCCTGTGGTGGCTTCTACCATTGTGAGCACATAGCGCTTGCCTTGGCGGGTTTGAGGCAGTGTGATGTAATCAATCTGCCAGGCCTCCCCATACTTGTATTTGGACCATCGCCCACCATACCACAGAGGCTTCACCCGCTTGGCCTGCTTGATCGCAGCGCATGTCTCACAGTCATGGATAACCTGGGAGATACTGTCCATGGTTAGATCCACCCCTCGGTCTCGTGCCCACTTATAGGTGGCATCTCTGCCCTGATGACCTGAGGCATCATGGGCCCATCGAGCTAGGAACAGTTCTCCTTTATGTTGCCAATCCAAGTCTATCTGGGACACCTCTATTTTTGCAGCCTGATCTACCTGTTTGTTGTTACGATGTTCTTCATTAGCCCGGCTCTTGGGGATGTGAGCATCTACATGACGGACCTTCACGGATAGCTTCTCTACCCGAGTGGCAATGTCTTTCCACTCTTCAGCAGCCCAGATTGGTTTTCCTCTGCGCTGCCAGTTTGCCTTCTTCCACCTTTCCAGCCAACCCCACAGAGCATTGGCTACCATCCATGAATCAGTGTAGAGGTAGAGCTTTGGCCACTTCTCTCTTTCAGCTATGTCCAGAGCTAATTGGACAGCTTTGAGCTCAGCAAATTGGCTCGATCCACCTTCTCCTTCAGTGGCCTGTGCAACTTGTCGTGTGGGGCTCCATACAGCGGCTTTCCATTTCCGGCTAGCGCCTACAATTCGGCAGGAACCATCGGTGAAGAGGGCGTATTGTCTTTCACTCTCTGGTAGCTCGTTATATCGTGGGGCTTCTTCGGCACGTGTCACCTGCTCCTCTTCTTCTTCAGAAGATAACCCAAAAGTCTCACCTTCCGGCCAGTTTGTAATTATTTCCAAGATCCCAGGGCGACTTGGGTTTCCAATTCGGGCGCGCTGCGTGATGAGGGCAATCCATGTGCTCCAAGTAGTGTCGGTGGCGTGATGCGTGGAGGAACCTTTCCTCTGAACATCCACCCCAGCACCGGTAGTCGGGGTGCCAGGAGGAGTTGTGCCTCTGTGCCGATTACTTCTGAGGCAGCCTGGACTCCTTCATAAGCTGCCAGGATTTCCTTCTCTGTGGGAGTGTAGTTGGCTTCAGACCCTCTGTAGCTTCGGCTCCAGAATCCCAGTGGTCGGCCCCGAGTCTCACCAGGCACCTTCTGCCAGAGGCTCCAGGACAGACCATTGTTCCCGGCTGCAGAGTAGAGCACGTTCTTCACCTCTGGTCCTGTCCTGACTGGGCCAAGGGCTACGGCGTGAGCAATTTCCTGTTTGATCTGGGCGAAGGCTTGCTGCTGTTCAGGGCCCCAGTGGAAGTCATTCTTCTTGCGGGTAACCAGGTAGAGAGGACTCACGATCTGGCTGTACTCGGGAATGTGCATCCTCCAGAAACCTATAGCACCTAGGAAAGCTTGTGTTTCCTTCTTGTTAGTTGGCGGAGACATTGCTGTGATCTTATTGATGACCTCAGCGGGAATCTGACGTCGTCCATCTTGCCACTTTACTCCCAGGAACTGGATCTCTCGGGCAGGTCCCTTGACCTTGCTCTTCTTGATGGCAAAACCAGCTTGCAGGAGAATTTGAATTATTCTCTCTCCTTTCTCAAACACTTCGGTTGCAGTGTTCCCCCACACAATGATGTCATCAATGTACTGCAGATGTTCTGGAGCCTCACTCTTTTCTAGTGCAGTCTGGATCAGTCCATGACAGATGGTGGGACTGTGCTTCCACCCCGGGGCAGTCGGTTCCAGGTGTACTGCACGCCCCTCCAGGTGAAGGCAAACTGAGGCCTGCACTCTGCTGCCAGAGGAATGGAGAAGAATGCATTGGCAATGTCAATAGTGGCGTACCACTTTGCTGCTTTGGACTCCAGCTCGTACTGGAGCTCCAACATGTCTGGCACGGCAGCGCTCAGCGGTGGAGTCACTTCATTCAGGGCACGGTAGTCCACAGTCAATCTCCATTCCCCGTCAGACTTGCGCACAGGCCAGATGGGGCTGTTGAAGGGTGAGTGGGTCTTGGTGACCACCCCTTGACTCTCCAGCTCGCGGATCATCTTGTGGATGGGGATCACAGCATCTCGATTTGTCCGATACTGCCGGCGGTGCACTGTCGAGGTGGCAATTGGCACTCGTTGCTCTTCCACTTTCAGGAGCCCAACTGCAGAAGGATTCTCAGATAGTCCAGGCAGGGTGTTCAATTGCCTAATGCCCTCTGCCTCCACAGCAGCAATCCCAAATGCCCACCTGAGTCCTTTTGGGTCTTTGTAGTAGCCATTCCGGAGGAAGTCTATGCCCAGAATACACGGGGCCTCTGGGCCGGTCACAATCGGATGCTTTTGCCACTCCTTCCCAGTCAGGCTCACCTCAGCTTCCAAAAGGGTCAACTGCTGTGATCCCCCGGTCACCCCAGCGATGGATACAGGTTCTGCCCCCACATGTCCCGATGGCATTAAAGTACATTGTGCCCCAGTATCAACCAATGCATCATATTTTTGTGGCTCTGATGTGCCAGGCCATCGGATCCACACCGTCCAGAAAACCCGGTTCTCCCGTGCCTCTTCCTGGCTAGAGGCAGGGCCCCTCTAGCCCTGGTTATCATTCTTTCCCTGGGCGTACATGCTCGAGGTACCTTCAAGGGGATCCGACATACCATCCTCCCTTCTGTAATACCTGGCAGCTCGGTCACGGGAGGCTGAGGCTACCTTCACCTTAGCGGAACCCCCTCGGTTAGTGCCTCCCTCCTTGAGTTCACGCACCCGCGCTGCCAGGACAGAGGTGGGTTTCCCATCCCACCTTCTCATGTCTTCCCCATGCTCACACAGGAAAAACCACAGCTCAGCTCGTGGGGTGTATCCTCTCTCTCTAGCAGGGGGACGACGGGCTCTGACTTGGGGGCCTGTGACTCGCACTGGTGCCACACTGACCCTCCTCATCTCCTCCCTCATCTCCTCCCTCATCTCCTTCATCTCCTCTTTGAGGTCCTGGACCACAGCAGAGACATGAGCTTTCAGTGGGCCATTGATCATGCTGTCATAATGCCTGAGCCTGTTGGCAACAGAGCCCACTGTTTCTCGGGTATTGTCAGCATCAATCGTTGCAATGAAGGTGGTGTATTGCGATGGCCCTAGCCTTGCCAGGTTCCACATCATCTGTCCTGTGCACCTGACCTTATCGGGGTCATTATCATGCTGTCCATCCTTCCCAAAGAGTACTTCTAATATTGCCACCTCTCTTAGCTGTTGGATCCCTTGCTCGAGTGTCTTCCACTGCATTCTATGATGATACTCCTGCATTCTTTCTTTGTGAATGAACCTTTCTCTCACACTCGTTAAGAGCCGCTCCCAGAGAGAGAGAGGCCCTGGCTCCCTCACAAATATCTGGTCCACACCTGGGTCCTGGGTCAACGATCCCAGATACCTTGCCTCACCACTATCGAGTTGCACACTTGTGCCCATAAGGTCCCAAACCCGAAGCAGCCAGGTGGTATAAGGCTCACGCCCCCTTCGCACAATGTCGTTTCGCATAGCACGGAGACTGTCGTGCGACAGGGACTCAGTGATGATTTCTGGCTCTGGCTCTCCTGCTGGTTGTGAGGGCCCTGGTTGCCCATCATCATTAACTGGTCGTACTGATTTGGTCTTATACTTCCTCCTTTGCACAGGGGCGACCGCGGCTGGCTGTGGTTGCCCTTGTGGTTCAGCTGAAGCCTGGACGGTTGTAACATCCGTGGGTTCCACTGCTGCACCATCGGACTCACCCTCTTTGGGGCAGGGAGAGGGTTTTTCACTAGCTGAGGAGGTGTATTCCCTTAGCAATTGGCATATCTCCTGGCGCACCTGGCCCATCTCCTGGCACATCTCCTTGCGCACCTGGCCCATCTCCTGCATCCCTTTTTCCAGTACCCCCACCCAGTTTGGGTAGTCCATTTCTGAGGTGGACTGCTGGGCGGTATCAGTCTGTGGGGCGGGATCTCTAGTGTCTGGGGCTGTGGCAGGCTCTGGCTCTGGGGTAGGATCTCTAGTGTCTGGGGCCGTGTCAGGTTCTGGGGTAGGATCTCTAGTGTCTGGGGCCGTGTCAGGCCCTGGAGCAGGATCAGGCTCTGGGGTAGGAACTCTACTCTCTGCGGCCATGTCAGGTTCTGGGGCAGGATCTCTAGTCTCTGGGGCTGGTGTCCGGGTAGATATCCAAGCCAATCTCAACTTATCCTTGAATGCTAAATAGAGTAGGCCTATCAGCAGCAGATGGTTAGTATTCAGAGGGAATTTAAACCCTTCGAAAATTGATGGGGTGGGCCCAAAGAACTGGTTGAGGGGTTGGGAGAAAACTTCCCCTGGTGTCATTTCCTCACAGAAGGTACCATTGTTAACATAACCCCAAAAACATGTGCTCAGTGTGTGATAGCTGTTTATCCATGTGCCCACATTCCGGAGGAAGTTAAAAACCCATGAATTCCTCACCTTCTCGACCCATAACGCAAGCTGGATAACAGCAATGGTAGCCTTAGTCAGAGGACCCATATTCAAGTAAGGAGCTGCAAAGGGGAAGAATATAGCCACGGCTACATGCCACCCAAACCAGGGTAAACTAGACCACATAGTGCTGCCTAACAAGGTTCCAATATCCAGCACACAAAATAAAGTTATCCAGGAACTGTTATTCCTTTTTCACCTCTATCTCTTAATGCCCTCAGGCCCCACATTGGGCGCCAAGATCTGTCTCGGTTTTGAAAGACAGGTGTCTGCTAAGGAAGGCAGAGGCCCCCCTTGAAGTGGCAGATATAACCCCTTTTCCCTCCAAGTTATTATATTTTGAAATCAAGGGCCTTTAGGCAAAGATGTGGGAAATAGGAATAACAGTTCTTTACTATATATATATATGTATATAACCAGTCAAACAAAACAACAACAACTCTGGCAGTAACAGCAATCACAAACCCAGTGCCAGCCTTCTCGGCTGTCAGGCTATTTCCCCTCGGGTGCAGTTCCGCTCGCAGCCGGCAGGGGCGCTGGCGGCTCCCGGTGAGCAGGGCAGGTGCGATGGTTCCCCCGCGGCTGCAGGGGGCGCTCCGGAGCGAGCTCGGGACACACGCGGCTCTGGTGCCCTGGGATCCCGGGAAGAGATGGAACAAAGGCTTCACAAACCGCTGGGCAGCTGATCCCGGGCTCTCAGGAACAGCAGGCTGGAATGGCAGGGACGAACGCAAATCCCGGGTGGCAGACAAGATGTATCCAGATGGGAAAAACCACGGAGGCCCAGGCAGGCAGGGCGAGCAGGGCTACAGCGTAGCGAAAGCTCGAAGCAGCAGCGGGGCAGGACAGCCACAGCTCGGTCTCCAGCAGGGCAGGGAAAAGCGGCTTTTGGGGTCCCGGCGTTGCTTCCAGCAGGAAGAAAGAACGGCCAAAAAGAAAGCAGCAGCAGCTCCTTTCTCTGCAGCTTCTCTCTCCGGACGCTCAGAGCGAACTGTCCCCACACCCAGGTGTAGACAAAAGAGTAGCCAGGCCTGCCCCACCCCCCTTTTTGTCTTTCTTAAGTACAGCTATTTGTCCCCTAGCAACATGCATATGGGAGAAAATTCCTTTAACAGGAAAACCTAAGACTAAACTAAAACCCCAACAAAAGTCCTGACAGGAACAAGGATTAGGCTGCAGGAAGCTCCTGCCCAGCCCAACAGATGGGCCACACCAAAGAGACTGAGCCGACCTCAAGGCAACGCAACCCCAAACAACCCTGTCACAATGCAAGAATTCAGGAACCCCCTGGCTGTGATCCCATCCCACAGCTCTCTCCTTCCTCTTAGCCTTTGAACAGGTCTGCTTTGGCACCTGCTATCCATAGAATCCAGGTAGGTCTGGACACAACTTCTTTGGTCTCAGTTTCCTGGGAAAGTGCTGCCTCAGGACAACTTACAGTATTAAGTTGCAGCACAGATAGTTGAGATGGTCCAAAGTTTTAAAAAACTGAAAACTTAAGTTTTCCAGGCTGAGCCCTCAGCTGTTTCATTAAAAAGAAACCATCTGCACCTCTACCTCTTTCCAAGAAGTCAAACCACTGGGGAAAAAACCCAGTGTCATTCCTACTTTCACCAAGAATTGACTCAAAACAAATGAGGATGGACACACCTCAGATTTGAAGCAATTCTCCTGCACTGTAGAATACTTCCCTCCTTCATGTTTCCTTCACAGAACCTGACAAAGATGCACAGTTTAAGCCCTGCCAGACATTTGACACAAAATCAGCTGATGATTTGTAAAATGAGTCAGCTGTGGAGAAAAAGCAATTTCTTCTTATCCTCTATCTTACAGCAAACACTATCTTCCCACAATCAACCCAGTATGGGAAGCAGGAGCTGTCAGAGAGATTATTCATTCCCCATTGCTACTAATTCCAAAAGACATTCCAAAGTCCTGACGAAGTCTTACACTCTTCCCTTGCCTTCAAGCTGATACACAGGCATCAAAACATACACAAAAATTAAATCAAGTAGTTCTCTGCACTCTGATGAAGAAAATGGATTTTCTTAATTAATCTCTGAGTGCCTGCGTAGTTTGTATCTGAACTTCAGTGCCCAGACAAGAGGATAGCTACAAAGATGCTACTACTACTGCTGACTTCCCACCTTTTAGGGCCCTATGATTCCCTCTTGGCAGTGTGAGGTCAGCAGCTGGACTCGATCTCAAAGATTTTTTCCGACCTAAATAATTCTATGATCCCAAGAGATTCAGCTGCCCTGAGGATTGACCACTGATACCCTTTAGGGCTAAGCTAGCTATGCTTTCATTCTAAGTAAGCATCATCCAGGGTAGTTTTCAGAACCTAAAAACTGCTCAGTGATTTTAATTATCATCCCAAAGGCAGAAAGCATATATGCTTCATGACAAAAGTTAAACCACATTTATGCTGATTGAAAGCCACCGAAGGCAAATGGAACTTTATCAAAAAAAAATCTGCAATAGTTCACATGCACTGAAACCACCTCCACCTAGAAAACCAAGGCTCCCATCTGCAGAAATATTCTTTAATGATTCTGGCATGCAGAATTCAGCCAGGGATCTCAGAGACAGATTCTGATCAAAAAGCTTGTTGAGAAGTCAATGAGCAGCAGCAAAAGCCACAAAAAGGTAGGTACAATTCTGCTGGACTATCACAGTCAAAAAAACCCCCCCGAACTGTTTTCCCCACTTGATTCCATTTATTAGAGCAGAAAATTATTCCTATTAACATTCTTACAGCTATGACCGTTCAAGGACATCTTTACTGCCCCTGTCCCCTGAACTCCTTCCCACTCTCATTACTGCCCAGGGAACTGTAAGAGTAAGCACTGGGAAGCAGGATGACTGGGGAAGAACCCAGCGCCTGTTTGAGAGGACACTAGGGAACTTTTCCACAGCCTTTCAAGAAGTGTTTTGACCTTCCTGCTGAGGTATTCTAGCCCAGGGAGAAAGGGGAAGCTTAGTTTTCAAGTGCCTGTATCCTAACAGCCCACAGTATCATCATCCAACAACATCACACATTTTCAAGGCCCACATGTGGGTCTTTTAAACAAAGGCATTGACAAGAAGGACGCCCTGTGCAGCTGAGTAAATCCAGAGCTGTGCTGCAGAGGTCTCAGGCAAATCCCTCCAGCAGAATTTTTGATCTCAGCATCACCCACTTCATAGCCCAGATGAATTCCGCACACCCACAGGCTGTGGCATCACCCTGTGGGGAGGAGGCCTTCCTTTTACCCTGCCAGGGCTCCCTCACCCTCTGAACAAAGTGCACAGGGGAGTTCCAGTCCCCAAGACCCACGGTGAGCTCAGGCCCATAACGCGTAGTGCAGTCCCAGCCGTGGTCCTCGGCTGCCAGCTCCAGAAACCCTGCTTGTCACACTCTGCAGATTACTCAGCAGCACATCACTGACACTCTTCTCAGGCACAGATCATACAACCATGGAAACAGAGCCAGGCCACAGCACGGGGGAAGGATGTTTTCCTCCATTCCCATCTCCTACTCCTCCATACAAATCAACAAATGGTCATGAAGTGCGTGAGAGGTGGGACAAGGTCTTTGATACAGACTGAAGATATTGATGCTCCTTGGAAGGGAACACACGTTTATTTCCCACAGGGTCCCTCCTTTCTTGTTACCACCATGATGTTGCTCAGTCCATGGTCTCCTAGAAGACACATACCTTGTCTTCAGGATGAGATTAAACAAGGCATGACTTCTAAATGCTTCAACAAAAAATCTCACACACAATACAAAACAGAGCTGACCCCAGCTGATGGATGCCAGCTTACACTGTGGCTGACTTCATCCTTCGGTGGAAGCCAAGATCTACAACTGCATCAACAAAAGAGACGATTGGGCACAGATAGAAGTAGGATAAGCACGTGGTTCTCAGGTGTTACTGAGCAGGGAAAGGAGTCTGCCATCAGCTGGACCTCCACAAGCTCCTGGCTTACAACAGAATCTAAATTATAAGTCCCTGAAAAAATAAAGAATTATTTGAACTTATCACTATGACCCTAGGGCTGGTAGACATCTTCCTGCTCAGATGGGCTTGACTTCCTAAAACTCTAGCTCTAACCATTCCAAAGCAAACTTCCAACATTATCCTGGAGTGATGAGCTGTTCTGTCAATACACCCAGAGAGCTCCAATCCTGCTGTTCATCCTCAGAGCCTTCAACCAGCAGATTCCTCCTTCCACCTAAAGACAGACAAAGGTTTGTAGATACAAAAATGCTGCTAGCAAGGATTTTCTTGCTATTTTCTGAGTCCGTGAGAGACTTTTCTCTCTCACAGAAGAGGCAGCAGAGTTCTGTAAACAATGAAATACCTGCAGCCTTGAAAAGTCTTGTTTATAGTACAGTAGAATAATATTTTGACGATGGATGTTTCAGGATTGTAACGGGTTGGGTTTGTAACCGGGCAGAAACACCAACTTAATGTAGTGGTTTGGTCCAAAATACTCGTTACTGCTTATCTTCTGTGAAATAAGAATTAGGAGAAACGCAAAGCAGGCACCAAACTTGAAAGAATATAAAGGAGTTTATTAACAGACCTAAAAGAAGGGAAAAAAAAATTATACCACCTTCAGAACTCTCCTCCTCCCCCCACCTTCCTCCCTTCTCCCACTGACAATGTAAAAAGACAACCCTTGAGATGTTCAGTTTATCACTTCCATAATAACCTTGTTCAGTCCATTTAGGAAGAGGAGTCTCTCTTGTCCATGCTATGAAAACATTATCACAACGAGACAGCCGCCCAGCTTGGTTCTCTGCTCGCATGTGAGTCCCTTCCCACGACTTGCAGCTTTTCCTGCAACTGCTTTCGAGGGTCCACTCATGAAATTTTTGGAGTACAATTTTAAGGTTGAGTCATTCAGAAACAAAAACAGAGGCCCTTCTCCTTCCCTGGGAGCAAAGGGTCTTCCTCATCTTCATCTTTAGGACTATCTCTGGGAGCATCTCTAGGAACTGAGGTTTCTCCTTTCCCATTTGGAGCCAAAGTCCTCATCTGGTCCATCTCTCCCTGTCCAAACTTCTCATGAAATTACAGCTGCGTCAGCATCTGCCTATCTCAGCGCAGGTGCTTTTGCTTACGAGTTGAACACTCCACCCCCCATGTCTTCATGAAATTACAACGGGTACTCTGATATAGCTTCACAACATAATTTCAGCTTTAAGCATCTCCTCTCTCTCTTCCCTCAGGTTTTCAGCTCTTCACAGCAATAAAAGGGTTAATCTCACCTTGGCCTTGCAGCTTTGCAGCTGGAATGCTGAATGTTTCTTATCAAAGTGGAGAGGGGGGAGAGCCAAGCCACAGCAAAGCAGTGGGGGGAGTTCCATGGCTGGAACAGGCCCATGGCTTCAGGAGGGCCTGGGCTGGGCCCACTGGCCCCCACACGGGCCCCGCAGCCACCTGTCCCAGCGCTGGAAACGAGAGAGAGCTTGGAGGGGAGTTTGTCTATTCTTAAATGTGGATCACAGAGGCGGTCACAACTTTAAGTGGCTTAGAGAATTGTCCATATTCAAACTGGCCAGCTGATAGGTTCTATCAGGTCCCAGAGGAAGCTGTAAGCACCCCTTAAGCAAGGACATCCCTTCCGGGACTATGCTTGCTAACCTATGACAAGGATTTTAGCCAGTCACTCCAAGGGGTGGCTGATCCTTGTCCAATTAGACTATGATGAAAAAAGTCTATAAAAGCGTTTGTAAAATAATTAAATAAATCAATCTTGCTGCACAATTCCTGCCAGCTGGATCTTCTCTCCTCCTCCTCCCTATGGCTGTGGGACACAGTGATATATCCTAGGGCCCAGGTCTGCGGTAATAAGGGTTTTTTGTTTCCCTACCATCTGTTGACCAGAGTCAGTGCAGACCACCCAGATAGTTCATGGAGAGGCTTTCAGCCACCCAGACTTTCTGTCAGGATCCAAGGAACTGGACAATATTATTCTATAAAAACATACCCCTCACAGGTTCTCTCTTCTAATTCTCTCATGATTAATGCAGGTTTAGGCCTGGAAAAATTCTCTCAGGGAACATTTTTCTTCAGGAAAAGCATAAAATGCTCAATTTTCCCTAGAAAAATCACCAAATTTTTTTGCCTCATAATTTTTATTCTAAAAAGCCCAAGTGACACACTTCTGGTCAGGTTTTCCAAAAGAGAAAAGTAACAGTTCCTTGAAGTGCTTTTATTCTAGGTCAATTTTCCATCCAGATACATCAACTGGACAGGCCTGGATGAACCACCAGGGCTGTCATCCGAGAGTTTCACTTGTTCATTTTTATGAGCAGAACAATGCTCCCACAATGCACCCCAGCCTCCTCTTCCGTAGCACTGATGTGAGACTTTACAGGAATTTCTCCAGAATGCAAATTCCCCCACACCACATTCTCTGGCTGTTGGGGAAGATGAAACAGGAAAGCCTTATAAATATGATTGCCTGACAAAAGATTTTGGGAATATGAAAACTACAGGCAACATCGAAATGAAAGCCACTTTTGAAATACCAAGTCTTAGTTACTGAACAACTGGAAAACAATGGTATGGCCGACTGAAGGTAATCCCCTCTTGATTGAACAATACCCTCTGCTTGCAGGCAGGTCCAAGGGTCAGAGCAGACCCTACTAGCTCAGCAGAAGGGGTCCAAAGAGTAGTTTTTAGAAGTTAAGATGTAACACTCTATGGTAATATAAGAACTCTTATAGGCTGTATGTAAATGCTATAGGATTTGTATCTTGTATTAGATTGGTTAGTGACAATTAGAATATTCAGTACAGAAGATGATTTATTGTATTGTAACCAGGACTTCAGCATTCCATTCCATTCCATCCTATTCTCATCACTTCTTCTTCACTCTCTTTGCTCTCGCTCTCTCTTACCCGCTTACTCTCTTGCTCTCTTGGGCCTGCTCAGAGCTGCCAGCTGCAGCTCTGAGCAGTGCCCCTATACCCATGCCTTTTGCAATAAACCGCATGTTCCAAGATCTGCTTATAGAGATCCCGTCACCGTCTCGTCTCCGTCTGGTCCAGACTGAACCCCAAAGCTCCTACACTGGCGTATACTGAAGCAAATTATGACAAAAAATTCCAGCTGGGAGATAACAACATAACATTTTTCTTGAGGATGAGGCAATTTTCAAGTAACTGTTGATATCCCACTTTCATAAATCATCCTGAGATTGTTTATCCTTAGTACAGGACAAAAATGGGTATCTTTAAACATGCACATTTTCCGTGGGAAGAGGGGAGATTTTTTTTTTTCCAATGTAACCTCTGCAGTACCCTCTGCCTCTGCAGTGTGATTCATACCCTCGTTCAGGGACAGACTGCATTCTCTGCTAAGCTGGAGGCACCAGCTGGTCCATCCTGTGAGGAAGCACAGTTTATCAACCCAATGCCTGTTCTTACAAATACAGTTATTAAAGAAGGCATTAATTTACCTTGGATGAGGAAAACAACAGAAGTGATCCATGCCTAGGAGACCAGAGCATCTCCCTTTATTTGAGCTTTGCCATCTCACCTGCTTTGCAAAAGGACTGTGCTTTTCTGTGACAAAACTTATTTGAAATTCAAAAATTATGAAAAGAAAATAAAATAGATCCTACTGTTCCAACGTTCTGCTTACATAAACTGTTCTGAAATGCTCCACCAGAAATTCAGGTAGCAGAGGAACGTGCCAAAAGTACCAACAGGCATCACACCTCAGCAGTGGAAGGATGACGCACCAGAACTAAGGATAAAACTTCTTTTCAATGCCCACATTTAATAAAAGACTAGAAATATAAGATAGGAAAAGAGGAGAAATGAAGACAGAAATTACTCTTAAAGAACAACATCTGCATGTGCAGCAATAGACTATTGTAAATATTTGTGCTCGGCAACACTGATGAGAAGAACAAACTCATGAGAAATAACTGTTAGTACCTCCCTCCAGTCAGTAAGAGGCAATGCTTCTGAAATAGAAAATAAAACTGCAAAGATGTCAAGGTAGAGAAGAATCAGGCCACAAGGTGACAATGGGCAGAAGGGCACAAGTTTTGGCTGGCAGCTCCAGGATAATAACTCATGGTTTAACTTGATCTCAGCCACACTACTCCTCTCCAAGATAAACACATTCGAGAAAGTGATTTCAGAGGTGGCTGTTGCACCAGGAAATTGATCCTGAGGTAGGTAGAGCACATTGATCACACACTGATAAGGGCTTAGGCTTGTGTTTACTTCACAAGAGCTTCAAGGCCAATTTAATCTAAATTCTTTCATTCCTGAGATACTTCTCTCAGTATTTCATGGCTTCCAGTGGACGTGCCCCTCATTCACATCAGAGCAAAAAGAACAATCAGGCTCACATAGTTTCTCTCAAGTTACCTTACTTTTCCCCCTCCTCTGGTCTAATGCCATCCATTTGCTCCCCAATACACACTGTGCCAACATGCATTTCCTACTTTAGACCAGAAACGTTTATACATACTACTCCTAAAGGCCATTTTGAATATGTGTTTACCCAACAGTCAGAGCAAAACAGTGACAATCATCATATTTCTTTAAAGCCAAGCTTAGAAGGATGAGGGACACTCCAGTCTTGAACAATTGCACAGAAAATGACCTCATATGTGAGAGCAGTGCCAAAAGACAATCACTGATCACACAAAAAGCTGAGCTGGTGGCAGCACGCGAGTCCCATAAATAAACATTCTCATACATATAAAGGATGAAGATTTCTCAGCTCAATTCCTTAATTCAGCCCCACAAACTCCATTTGATAGCACTTTTATAGTGGAAGTGGGAAACAGAAGTCATCATGCAAGCATCCAAGTCAGCTGTTTTTTTACACAAAGTGTAAAAGTGTGTTTTGTGTGGTTTTTACACAGAATAATACCCAACTACAGAGTCAAAACATGAGAAAACCACTAATAAAAGGTCAGAGTCCCTCTGGAGTTAGTGAGCACACTGCTATGTCCTTCCAGAGAGACTTTATCACCAGCTTTCTTACTTGTAACTTGACAGCTACAGGTATACTAGTTTGGGTGGGAATGCTAGGTAACAAACTGAAGAGCAAAGATGATAAAATAGAAGCCTTTTTTCCCATATTGCAAATATCCAGTGTAGGGAAACTGGAAAGGACAGAAACAACACCTCAGCTCCCCAGATTTCAGTAGACAGGTGAGATGAACAAGGCAAGTCCTCATTCTGCCTTCTTCAATGTCATTGCAAAAATTATTTGTATGGCAAGAAGTAGATCTGTGCAAGCCACATCCATGAGCCACTTTCAGGGCTCTTGTTCAGATTTAGGAGGCAACATATCTTCTGCTAGCAAAGTCACACAATCCTCTAAAGAGTGTATAAAGCTACACAAAGCCCTCTACCCACTGTGTGATCATTTGGCTAAAGCCTAAGCAGCTTTCCTTCCCAACTATATTTTCTAGCCCTTGCAATTTAGAGATTTCAGCTTGGAATAAAACTTTTCATATCATGTGGAGCTTTCTTATCTCCCTCTGCTGCTCCATCCAGCTCTGTGAGAGCCAGAGACCCTGTAATGTGTGAGCAGTTTGTTGGTTGGAAGAACACACCCACTTTCACTATGGTTCCATTAGTCCAAGTGACACAAATCCATGTTGAGGGTGAAGAACTCCCAGAAACTACCTTCAAACCAGGCAGTGGAGTCAAACATCAAACACAAGTGAAGGACTGACTGAAGCACTCCTCTCGGGGTCCCTCCCCTGCCGTGTAGCCCTGGGAGAGGGGCCCTGAGGGCACAGACACGGGGCTTCCCTGTCCCTGCTCAGCCTCGTTCCCATTGGTTGGTTTGTGTTCCCTGCGCGGGCAGAAGGACCCTTGGTCCTGTGACTGGAACAGTTCCTGGGCAGATCCCGGCCATGCGGCTGGAGAAATAAACATCTCTGAAACATCTACCAAGAATCTGTCCTTATATAGTTCTTTCTACGGGCCTCTTGGTTTGATACATTGTGTTACAGAATCCCCGCTGTAACACACCCCAGCTTGGCATGCAAAACCCCAGCTGGGAATGGCAGATCCAAGCATCTCTCCCTGCACACCTGGTTTGCTGCATTGGAGACCTACGCTGTTGTCTCAGCCATCTCTCAGGTAGAGCATTCAGCTTCCTGCAGGACAGTCCCCTGGCAGGAAGGGGAGAGAAAGTGGATTTGCGAGCAGATCTTCACTGATGACCACTGTGTGTCTTTACATCCGTGCACAGGATCAGACAGTAAAGAGCAGTTGGAATGAGAAATCTCATTTACCTCATCTGCCTCTAGCAGCAGGAACCACCAAGTGCTTTAAATTATATCAGGATCCATTTCTTGGTGTTGTACAACACTGAAGAAATTAAATCCCCAGGTTAACCACAGATTCCTGAGACATCTTCAGCCCTTTCTTAGGAACCTCATGCAAGAAAATGACCATACTCTCCATAAGTCATAAGTATATGAAAATTACCAGAACACTGGATCTGTCTTCTGTGAGCAGCTGCAAATTCACAGCATAGGTCTGAGGGGAAAGGTCACAGGACCAAGGAACATCTATCACACCCAAAAAGGGCAGCTATTACCCCAAAGAGAGGAGGATATCATACAAACAGGGGAAATCTGGCTTCTCTTGTGGGTGAAACCACAAAAAACTATGTGAAGCTTTTCCTTCCTTCCTCTTCCTCTCATTCTGCCCACACACATCCTATGCAATCCAAGCATGACAGCAACAAACAAAACAACTGAGCATTACAAGGGGTCATCTCAGAAGAAATCTCTGCAAAACATTAGACATTAAGAAAGTTGCAGGCTGATTAGCAGGTAATTCCTATTAGCAGACAGCAGCTGATAACTGGTTTATTCTGAACACATGCTCAGCTTCCCTCAGTTGCTCTCCTACAAGATCCTCTGCGCTTCTGGATCTCAGGGTTCATGCTCCATGCTTGATGTCATCAAGGAGAATGGGGAGCAGGTTGGGACACCCAATTCCTTTTCCCTGAAGTCCTCAGTCTGTTAATGCACGTGCAAGACTGTTGGCTTGATTTTTCACTAAGATTTATAGGTAGAGCTTGTGTAACCCTTGCTAATGTTTCCCTGCTCACAGTACAAAGTGCCTGCAGAGGAAAGGAGGTACCAGCATATTGTGATTAAACACCTCCCAAGAAACCTAGACATCCCTTCAAAGCTGTCCACACAATGTCACTGACCAACACAGTGCTCTCAGTTTACACATGAACACGCTCAGTGGCCCTCATCCAGGGTAGCTGGTCTGTCTAACCCAATAGCCTCTTTCTGATAGTGCTAAAAAGGGGTTTCCAGAAAGTATAAAAGGTGATGTGTGCACAGTATGGGATCCTGCTTTTTCTGTCCCAGCAAGTAAAATTTCCTGACTTCGTAGGATGAGAAATTTAAGTCAGTCACAGACCTACTTCCCACAAATGTCACTAACCCCCATGACCAGGTACATCTCTGGCCTCAAATATCCTGTAACAATTCACTGCATTTGGATTGGGTGTTATGAAAACACCACTTCCTCTGGCTTACCTGCAGCTGAATCATTTCACCGTGTGCCCCCCCGACTTGTGTTTCACTCACAATTGCTTGCAGCACATTTCAATTCTTTTTAGATAAATGCACCTCTCCTCAGAACTGCCTCTTTCTAAAGAGAGAAGCTTTGTGTGGTCACCTTGCATATGAAAGCTCACCACCCTAGCTGTCCATCTCTGCATTTCCTACCCCTCTGTGCTACAGTTTCTCAGGCTGGAACTGCCATCAGCATTGCAGATGTGGGCAATATGGATTTATGTTTCACTTTGCTCTAAATTCTCCCTGTTTGCCTTTTCTCCTCCCACTGAGAGCTGCAGTGAGGTTTTCAGCAAGACATACAATTCCAACAGCCTTCCAGAGAGGAAAGAACTAATTGCAATGTCAATTTACACGTGCCTATAGCAAGCCCTTATTTCCCACACACATTGCTTTGCAGTGATTGGTCATAAACTTCATTTGCCATATTCTCATCCAGTCACATGGATTTTGTCAAATCCTCTAGCACCCTCACTGTTAATGGGCAGACTGATGCAACTGCCTTTGTTTTGCAAATATTTGCGGGGTTTTGTGTTTTGTTACTCATTTCCAAGGAAAGTGTTTTGCTAGGAAAAACCCACATTTGTTAGTAGATAGCAGTGGTGGTAAATACTTTAAATAGTCTAAATCCTCACAAACTTATTTCATAACTGCACTATTACCAAATTCCTTTTCATTCCTATTTTCACGTACCCTAAAGAGAAGCAAACAGTATCAACAGCTAATGAAGAAACGAACAATGAAACTATAATGAATAGTTACGAACCAAACCACAGCCCAGAGCTAACTCTAAAAGATTTCCACCTTCCCTTGAACTGCAAGGATGGGCCTGGGAAAAGCTTTCCACTGTTCCCTGAGGTGTGGCACCTGTGTTCTTCTAGCCAGATTCCCAGGATTTTAAGCATCACACTCTGAAGGTTACTCCATGGCAAAACATCAGCCATGAGAACTGCAAAGTTTAATAACCACGCTCAGGAATCCAAGGACTCCACCAGCACCCAAAAAACCACGACAGGAAAGAGCTGGCCCAAGATACAGGCCACCAGCTTCCAACTATTCCTGATTAGAGAATACAACTTCCCTTTCCAGTGGTCTGACAGCAGGTACAGCTTCTTGAGCCACATCTGGAAAGAGTCTCCCACCCCCAAGAATGGAAATAGTAGGGATACCATACTCTTTGCAATATCCCTGGGAGAAACAAGGTCTAAGCCTGCCCCAGCCAGAACCTCCTGGCATTCCAGCATACTGCATTTTTGCATTCCCCCACTGGTGTTCATGAGCTTCTGCTGTTAAGAAAGTCAAGGAGCAGCATGTTAGGCACTGAGTTCACCCTCCTGCTTGTACCGTGGTGGCAGCTGAAGCATCCTTATCAGCTTCTGTGCAACTGGGGATCCCTGTTCCTAGAAAACCAGATATTCCTGGCTCATTTGTGAAGCTTCCTGCTCACAGATAAGCCACATTGATAAATACTGACTGTAGCCATCATCCTAAGCCTGGCAGGCTCCCTTGTGTGCTCCAAGTGAATCTGCAGCTGAATTGTAGTGTCTCGGTCAGCCTGGTGGGGTGGGGGACAGCACCGGCAGCATGTGGTGTCCCTTATCACAAGCAGCCAGGGACCAGGAAAGCTCACAATCCTGTTGGGGTCTGCTTTTTCACATGGCAGTGCCGGCACCATCCTCCCAAGGTCTCTGCAAATTGTTTGGATTCCAAATAAAAAGTGGAATCAGAAAGACCCTGGGGGTTTTCTCACCCACACAAAGTATTTCTGCACTGAGATGCCATGGGAAGAAATCCAAGCAGATAGAACCAGCAATGTGCAGGACTCTGAAATAACTCTGACACTGAGTCCAGGCATCTATTTCCCCATCACTGGTGAGCACAAGGCAGCAGGCTAGGCAAACAGCAAAGTTCACGTGTGCATGTTTAGGATGGGGGACAACTGGCAAGTCCAGAGCCTCAGTACAGCACTGTTGCAGTAGAACTTATCTGCAGGGTACTGGCAAATTAAAACAACAACAAGACAACTTTCTTCCCTGAGGAATTGCACATGGAAAGCAAATGCAACATCCGAGTTGTTTAAAAAAAAAAAAAAAAAAAAAAAAAAAAGCATTCCTTTCCTGCTGAATCAGGAATTAGTTGGGAAATGCTACATAAACAGCAACGTGTTCATCACAGTTATTTTTGGTATCAGCAAGAAATCAAGAGGATTGCAACTGTACAGAGGAAGATTAATGTGTTGCAGAAGGAAGTTAAAGTATAAATATTTAAACAGAGGCAGTAAATCTGTAGGGAGCTTCCTGCTTTGAAAGTAATTTGGCTCATCAGCTGAATTTGATTTAAAGGTGATGTGTGCTGGTTTTGGCAAAGGCATCAATGCTTTGCTTGTACTTACTATGATATTTCAAGACACTGCTTCTGGCTCAGTTCTGCCTGACTCGCAGCCCCAAATGGCCTTGAGGAACAGCAGCATAGTCAAGCACAACCACAATGGCAGCCCCAGCATTTCTGCTGGGCTGCCACAGAACAGATCACTGCAGGCAATATTTGTTCTTGCTACACAGGACATTGAATCCCAACTGCCTTAAGAGTCTAAGGTCCCTGTATCCTGAACCACCCCACCACCGCTAATCACAGAGGGGAAGTGCTGCCTACACAGAGCACAGGCTGGGGACAGGAAGATTGTCTCTGAGTGATCTGCAAAACCCAAGAGTTACACACACGCAAAAAATGAAGCAACTGGAAAACTCTGAGCCGTGCTGGAAACCCTGTGAGCAGAGCCAGAATGGTCCCTGCAGCTCCAAGCACCGTTCTCTGCTCAGCAGTTTTCAGGACGAGCTGAAGCAGGGCAGCAGGGGGAGGCAGCCACAGCTGTGCTGTATGGGATGGAGGATCTGCCCCAAAGCCACCCAGGCAGGTGGCTGGGATGCATCCAGGCTGTGTCTGAGCCCAGCTTGAGAGGAGGAAGAGCGATAAAACAGCCTCTCACTGGAGTGGCACTAGCACCAGCCTGCCCTTCTGCTGGCAGCTTGATGGGGCCGTAGGTCTGTGTCTGCAAAGGACATGAACAGCCTCTTGGCATTTACAGATAAATACAAGGAAGTAAAGATAATATCTCTATAGACAGAATATTTAATTTAATTTACAAACATAGAGTTAAAAATACAGATATATTGAAATAGCAGGTGGAGCTACTGCCCAGTTGGAGGCAGAGCTGCCAGGTCTCACATCCCTCAGAGGGTGCATAAGCACGTAGTGTGTCTCTCAGGAACAACTTTCAGGAAGCAAGTGTTTCCCACAAAATATCCCATGGCCTGGGAAACCAGAGTTAAGTTTTCCCTACCACCAACATGAACATCATGACCAAACTGATAAATGGCAGGAATTAACTGAAAAGTCATCTATTACTTGGGCAAGAAGTCAAGTATGCACTCAGAAGGTGGCCAGATCCTCTTTGCTTTGTGCAACAGCCAGAATTTCTGTTTGATGTTGCCACCATCAGTTTGGATGTCAGTCTGTGTATCTTACCCCCTGGAAAACCCAGGTCAGCTGCAGCCCAGGAACATCTCCTGAGTCATTTCTTCCTGGCAGCAGGAAACACCTTCTTCTCAGTGCCACCAAGGGAGCACTTGATCCCATTGCCAGGGCTCCAGAGGCAGACTCAAGAAGCTTTGAACCACACTGGAAGATGATGTGCCAGCAAAGCAACAAATGGGACCACAAAGAGCTGATCAAGCTGGCCCTGCCAGTAATTATCCCTCTACAGCCAAAGCACAAGAGACAGACAAAATCTGCTAAAACTGCCCACGGTTCTTGTGTGAGGAAAACAAATACCAGTGCACACTCTGGAATGAATAATTCAAAATAAGCACACGGATTCTCTACATCAAAGTTGGGGACAAGGGTTGTCAACTTAGGCACAAAAATGACACAAAACCCATTGCAAAGCAGCAACACATTGATTTGCATGGAATGTTGTGGTAGAACCTACAGACATTTTTCAATCACTGTTTTTCTCCAAATTCACTCTCACATTTCTCTTCATAAGAAGGCAAGCTTTACTGTCCCTGTCTCCTAGGACATTAAGGGTATCAGATTTGTGTTGGATTTGCTGAGGTCCCAAGGAGCTGCCACAAAACAGGGCAGGTGAAGGAATTGCTCTTCTCCCAGGAGCAGACACAGAGGCACCTGAGCTCAGGGCTACAGCTCTCAGTACAAGATATAGGTTAAAATTATTCCCAGTGCCAAGTCAAGCTAAGATGGCCGTGAGAGGTTATGGTGGCATCCCTAAAAAGCCTTGCAGTTAGTCAGGTTCATCTATCCAAACCCTCAGTACTGCTGGCCCAAAATACCTCCAGAATCAGAACCACACAGCTGAAGCTGGCAGTCATTTCCATATAAATACCCATGTACATAAGCAAGTGCTGATAGTCTAAGTAGTCTTTCTTTTTGCCAGAAAAGAAACTATAGAAGGCTTACAGTAAATAAAGATGACGGTTTAATTGTCTTCTGATAAAGTCTAAGTTTCAGTATGCCTCTTGGTTTAATATTAAAATCACACCCAGTTCAATTTCTTTATCTGTAATAAGCTAGACCACATCATTAATATCAAGCCACAAGGAATTTATTAGCGGTGCTGTTTGAGCAGAGACTTGGTTTCATATCACGACAGTTTACCATGTTACATTGCCAATTTATCTGTAATTTGTCACTGTTTGACTGGCAGCTATGAAAAAAAAGCCTCTGCTTTGCTAAGCGAAACCCTGAGCAATTCATATTCTGTAGCTAAAGAAAGCTTGACCTGTTTAGACTTTACTGTAGAAAAATCAACCTTTTCTGACCCAAAGACTTTCCTGCACTCAATTTTCAGGAAACTAACAACAAACTCAGCTGGTTTACCAAGACTGACTCTCTAGTAAATCTGGATGATTTCACTGTCTGGATCAGGAAAACACAAGGTGCAACATGTACTTTGGCTTATAAACATTCTCCTGAGCAAAAACAAACACACACGCTAACCATCTCACCTTGGAGTCTGAATTTCACAGGAACTTAAACAAACAGACAGCTCCCTAAAAGGAGCTATCCCAGCACCTATTGGCTCAAAACTGTATCAAGAAAGGAGAGTCTTCATGGTGTTCCCATAAAAAGAAAAACAGCCTTAGTCAAAGTGAAATCCTAAACTTTCCAGTGGTTCTTTTAAAACCAGTGGCTTTAGGAGTAAGCTTGATATTTGACAGTTGCTACACACAGAGAGCTGCATTTAAAAATACAAGAGCTGCTCCTGATTTTACTCACATTGAGGGGGTTTAGAATAACTCTAATGAACTAAACAAAGTTACATCTCAGAAAGGAGGATGCAAGTGGGAAAAGAATAAAGCCCACAAAGAGACTTCTCCAAATGAGAATTTCTGTTTAAAAGCCATTTCTGTGTGACCTACCCAGCACTGAGTCACTAATACATGCCTGTACAGCTCCAGCCAAAATGCACCTCCTGTTGCTAAATCACAAACCCAGCTTGCTTCCTTCCAGCCCTGCTCAGATCAGCATTTTCCAGCCCCTCCAAACAATGGTACCACTTCAACACAAAGAGAAGCCAGGACTAGGCAGCCACTGCTTTGCCCTTCTATTAAAATCAAGAGCACAGATAAGGTGCTCCCAGACTGCTCCAGCAACTTCCCCTTCATCTTGCCTACTCATACAGGAAGCAAACCAAGGAAATGAGCCATGGAGAGCAGCCCAGAGTTCCCAGCTTTTGCAGGTGCATTTTACAGCCCAAACCACTATCAGCAAACAGAAAGGTGGGGACATCAGTCCTGCTTCAGCAGGACCCCCTAGCTCTGACCCAAGCTCTGTGCTGTTTCCAGAGGGTGGCCACAGTGGCACCACAGGGGACTGGAAAAGGCACCTATGGGAAATAAACTCAGCAGAAAGCAGCAACATGAGAAAGAGCCACTTCCAGGGAGTTTGGAGCAATTCTCATAACAAACAGAAAACACAAGGAATGATGATGATTTAAAAAAAATTAAAGTATGCTGGGTTTGCTAAGGGACAGCCTGCAACACATCAGCTTCGAAACAAGTACTTTGGGTTGCAAGCTTAATATCCACAGGGGAGGGTGAACAGTGCCCTAACCCCACATGACTGGAGAGGCAAGCCTGTACCGGCAGATCAGTGTATGTCTGCTTCATGTAAGAGCAGTTACGATGACAGGGACACAGACCTTGTCTGGAGCATGGCTGTGACAACATCAGTTCACAGTGGTTGTGGCTACACACCACTCGAGCTGTACATGGATGTCTTCCATGGGCTTATTTTCAACATGGTCTTGTGTAATAAATGCCCAGAACCTCAGACATCTCCATCATCATTCTTCACAACTGCACCATGCAGGGGACTAGGGCTGGCCACAACTTACCTGCTGGATCCTCACACTAAATTTGCCTTTTTCACAAGAAAATATTGATGGCTCATAGTCATCCTGTGATCAGCCAGTACACGGACATCTTTCTCCTTCTCAGTATTTTCTAACTGATCAGGCTCCTGCTAAAGAGCAGTTTTTCATTATTAGTCACTGCTGAGTTTCAGCCCTTTTCTTCTACTCTGGTCTCAGCATTCCTGGTATGATATTCTAGCTCTTTTCCATGCTGAAGCTGTTTCCTAACTTCTGTCTGAAGCATATTTTAACCAGCACCAGGTTTTCGATCCAGGGGAATTAAGGAAAATAGTAGATAAGGTTGAGCCCTAAGGAGAACCCCTCACCTTATCTGATCAGCTGGTCAACTCACTGAGAGGGCCAGTCTTATATTCTTACAGTAAGGACATGCCTGGGAATGACTTCTCTGCTTTGGCAGATGGGAAAGACATGACATGGAGCCAAGGAAACCTCTGAATAAGCATTCCCAGGCCTCACCAACCTTCAAAAGATACCCAGGCCTCATCAACCTTCAAAATTATGTAGGAATACAGATGCTGTTCTGTAACTGAGACAGAAGGTAGAACTTTAAAGAGACTTCTTTGGATTTACTTCAGCATTTAGGCTGCACTTTCTTCACAGTCTTCTGAAAATGTTGCCAGATGCTCCCAAAGTCACATTTTTATCAAGATCAATTTTCTCTTCCCAGCTTCCCATCTGGTTTCAAAGCTACACAAAACACAGATGGAAGGTCACATGCATTCAGACTCAATCCACCCAATCACACCATGCAGGTTGATTAGGTTATGCTCAAACCAGTGATGCTGGGACCACCCTTGAGGGATTTTGCATCTGTTGATGCTGAAATGACCCACATGCCTTAGCCAAGCTCCCTTCTTTTTGTGTTGTGGTGGGGCACAGCAACTCCTACCCACTGGACGGGACAAAGGAAAGGTCTCCCTGGAGAGGTGGGAATGGCTGCAGCACAAAAAGGCCACTTGGGCCTGGAACCCTAGCAGAGTTTCAGAGCTCTAGGCTACTGCTGCAGTCAAAAAGAAATGAAGTCCCATGGGCACAACCTTCCTGGGCTGGGAGAAGTGCAGCTGGGGAACACACTCATCTGCAGCCCTCACAGCAGGCCTCTCATTTTGACCAGGGACAGCCTGCCCTGCAACCAGCAGTTAAATTCGCTTCTCTTTAAAATTCACACTGTCTGGGCAGAACCAAGGCCCCTGCCATTGCCCATCCTGCAGCACTGGGACATTTTTCTCTGATGGCCAGCCCACTCCACCCTGAGAAAGCTGCTTCCTTTGTTACAAACTTAGTCAGGTATGACATGTGTACATAAGGGGTTTTCAAAGGGCAAGCAGACAGGTTAGGAGGGAATGTTTTCCTCTCTGCAGTGCAGGGTCACTGGGGCCTCGCTGAGCTCCCCAACCTCTTGAGATGGCAGTGGCAAGGCAAGAACACTGGTTTCAGTGGCGTCTGCAGGAACCACCAGCCCATATAGGGACCATCAGCTGCCATAGCTGTTATGCCTGACAGGCTATTAATAGCACCCTAAAGTCACCTGAGACTGTGACTTCTTACCTCAAATATCACCTGTCCCCAAAAATATCTACAGCATCAGAAGCTCATGGTGCTCTCTGTTCTGCGCTGGAGCCTTCTTGATACCTCATCAAATATTGCTGGTTGGTTGCATGTAGAAAAGATAAAATGAAATGAGAAAAGCATGCAGGGGCCAAACTAACAGCCTGTCTGCCTGGCACTGCAGCTGGAGGCTAGAAAAATCCTTTAAATTCAGGCCATGCTGATGAACAGCCCCACATGCTGCCACCCATACAGAGGCCACAGCTCTTAACTTCTAGGGTCTTTATCTGTCAGTGACAAGCAAGAAAAGCTGGTGGGATGGCAACAAGTCACAGAAGAGGTGCCTCCCTACCACCTGCATGGATGAGGGGAAGGATTCTGGAAATGATCCTGAGAACCCATGTGGCACCAGCAACAGCAGAAGCTGTTAATTGGTGACAGGATTGCCACAGGGAATCTCAATCCATCCTTCAGCATCAAACATAGGGTGCAAACTCCATACCGAAGTCCTTCCCGTGCCTGCCAAAACAAAGCCTCTTGCGACTGAGTAAGAGATAAAGGTCACAGCAAAACCAGCGAGTTTCACAAAAAACAGATAATTCTAAAAGAAAAAAGGAAAGAGTTTTGTTCATTTCAGTGAATCTGAGTCAACTTTTCATCTATGTTTTTTGTGAAACTTCTCTGACTTTCGGTGACCTTTCTCAGACTGCTGCAGAGTGCTGCCAGTCTCTGATATTGGAAGTTAAATGCATTATTGCACAACACAAGGAAAGGAAATGGGCCAGGCCCTGGGAGATGGATTTGAACATTGCTCAGGCTTGTGCACCAGAGGTCTCAACCACCAAATCCATAGGGATGCAAACTCACTGCACTTCCAAATCAAATTTACCAACAGGAGCATAGGGCACCTATCTACAAGGCAAAAAGGCAAACAAAGACATTTCTGTTTCTAAGGGTCTCACAAGTGCTTGACACAACCAAAATATAAGAAAACATTGCAGAAAAACCTTGGCAAGCTGAGGAGTCTGGCTCCTGGATATGCTACAAAGATTTGGCTAATTTGCTTCGCATGGCATTTCATTACTCTCTTTAAAGAGGGCAGCAGAGGACTATGAACTCAATGGCAGGAGGAAAATACCACAGAAAAACATCACTTCCTTTCTGGAAAAGCTGAAGAGACCCTTCAGTTCAAGAGAATGCTCCCACTATTCCCTGGTTTGTTGCTTGTCTGTCAGGGTGGGATCAGAAGCCAGGTTTTAATGCTGTCATTACCTCCTCTCCAAGTGACAGTTTAATGGGAAATCTCTCAGAATCTTTATAAAGTAGAACATTCACCTTTCTAAAAAAAGTCTTTAATTGTATTCCTGTTTTCATAAGAAATCTCTTCTCAGATTGAGTCTCGATTCTGGGTGACTTCAACCACCAGTTTCTATTTCTCAACTCCAGCTGCACAAATTCCTTCTGTTTGTGCCTCTCACTGACCAATTTTTGTTTCCTTTGGTGCTATTTTGGAGCAGAGCTGCAATCCCCTTCTCATCTAGGGCACCCTCTTTCCTATCATCCTCCCACTACCACTCAAACACCCTGCACATCTACTACCACTGCCAAAACAACATCCTGTGTCTCTGGCTACTGTTCAACAGAGGAGTGAAGAACTTCCATTGCTGAATAATGGGGTCAGACCCTGCTGAAGGCTCCTCTTGGTGGTTCAGCTGGCTTTGCTAATTTGCTGCTGGAAACTCAGCAGCATTCAGGCAGAGGGGTGAAGATGCAGTTAAGGCAGCCCAAGAGACAGTCAGACAAACTACAAGTTAGTGTGAGTGTGCTGGGAGGACCCTGTTGTGCATCAGCTCCTGTTCTTAGGTAACTTCTTCTCTAATCGGCATCTTGCTTCATCAACTGTGACACATTTTTCATAATCATCCTGCTGAGTCAAGAGAGAGGCCACTCCTAGGCCTGTGTGACTCATGGTCCTTCTCTGCAGATGCACCAAACTCAGCTCCTTGTGGCGCCCACCTCCAGTCCAGCCCAGTATAACAGGACATACCATTTCTGAGTGAGATACCTCAGGGTTTGGACCAGCAACAGTGTGGTAGCTCCAAACTGCACCTGCACCCACTGGACCCAGGCTCTGACACAGCCATGCCTGACCTACAGTTTAGAGAAACCAGGGCTCCTGCAAACTTTACTTCCCACTGTTTGCTTTGCCATGTTTTAGCAGAAAAGGCACTGATGTTCACACCATGTTCCAATGGCAGCATTGTCTGGCCCCTGTCACTGGTGTGTTATGGCTGGTTTGGCAGGTTGGGACACCAGTGTCTGCCTTTTGTTCACTTAATACACATTGAAAGGGCACCAGTAGAACAAACATCTTCAAAGCCCCCATACTGTAGTAGGTCAACACCAGGACGCTTCGAATCTTACAAAATTCAAGCTTTGCAGCAACTTGGCAATGAAGAGGTAGTAATTGGACAAGTGAGGAGTGAGACTGGCTACCATCTAGCCCTGGGGAGCTCCATCCCACACTGGAGGGTGGCTGGAGTCCGCAGCAGCTCAGTGCAAGGGCTGTACCTGGCAGGGTGTCCCTGGGGCTGCACAGGAGTGCTCGGCTCCACAATGGGCTGCAGCAGCACCTGGAGGCCACATATCCACCCCTCAGGTCAGGCTGGAAGAAGTTAAGCCTCTCAGAGTCTCTCTAGGGTACTTACACAGATCATTTGAGCAAGGCTCACACCTGCCTGTGAAAGTGCACTCACTGGTGATTCAGAAAATCAAAAGCACAGGAGGGCCACATGAGCAATGTTACACGTAACCACAAACCACATCACAGCCAGCCAACCAGCTCATCTGGTGGGAGAAGCTACAGTTCTGAGCTTGCTTGAAGGATGCTCAGAGGAATGAAAGCATTTTTAGACACTGAAAGAACTCACTGAAGGGCAAGAGTAAATCCACCAGAGTGATTGAGAAATGGCTAGAATGGTTGTTGGTTCATAGGGAATTTCAGCTGGTTCTCCCTTAGAGCAAGACTCTTACAGGATGAAGAGTAAGTTTCCAAGCTCGCCAATAGAAAGGTGTCAGCCACTGCCTTCAGATGGGAGCCCAACCAGACTTGCTCAGCACCACATTTCAGAAATGTCAGAGGCACTCAGTGCAGAACACTGGGTGTTGAAGGTTTTGACTCATTTCACTGGCATGGTTTGGGTTTTCAGACTCATGGCTGGCTCTAACCCTGCACTTTCACAGTGCTGTAAAATAAACCTTGTCAGGGCTGGGTGCTACCCCAAGCTTCAGGGGCAGTCATACAGCTGTGAACTTAGTTGGCAAGGCCTCACAAGGTCAGCTGGTGAGTGCAAATTCTCCCACCTTCAGCTCTTAATCTCACCTTAAATCCCCAAGAAGGATTTTTCCCTTGTCATCAACATCTCCAAACAGAAGTCACCTCACCCACACATGGCAGAGCAAGACTGGGCTTACAGCAAGTCACTGTGATCTTGGGTGATCCCCTCCAGTCCTCTCCCAGCACCTCCAAAGAGAATGCCACCAGAGCAGAAATGAGGCCAGAGCACAAGAACAGGTCCCACCTGGCCACAACGTGCACCCTGCCAAGATTTGCTTGTTGGGGACAAACAGGCCAGAGGCAACTGCACAGCTGTGGAGGCAGCAGCCAAAATGATAGAACAAATATAACAAAACAAGGGGGGTGTTGAGATGAGACTCCCAGTCCAAAGATGGGAAATTAATGAATTGGAAACCAAGCAGAAGCCACAGCTGCAAGCAGCAACTGCAAACATTAATCAAGGATTGCAACCCCAGCCCCTGCTGCCGTCAAACCTGTACCCAATCACCATGGTACCAGCTTGCTCATTCAGTAGTTACTGGAAAACCTCCTCAGCTGCAAGACAGAAAAGACATCTCTGACAAGCCACAGAATACACTTATTTGCCCTCCTGGCCTCTGTTGTGCTCTTGGCTCTCCCTGTTTCCTCTCTGGGTTCTCTCTGCTCCTTCTGGCGAGGTCTCCTTCAGAAACTGGAAGTGCACCCAGCCAAGTGACGGGAAGCAAAATGGAGGCTAAGGTGCTGGACAAAGAGGTTTCTACAAGAAGAAAGCTCAAAAGGATAGAGGCAAATCAGAAAAAGGAGAGGGCACCTAGCAAAAGGATGGCAGGCTTCTGAACTCCCTGGTATGATGTGACACCTGCGCTCAGCAAGAAATAAATAATGGCTTACCCATCACACAGCCTTACTGGGGCACCCACCAATTCCAGTGGTGGAAGAGGCATGCTGTCCCAGAGCACCCACAAAACCAAAGGACTTTTCTACCTCTGCTGCTCTGAGGAGGCCTCAGTGTAGCAGCTCCCAGAGAAAGCAGCTGTGGTGCAGACTCAGTGCTAGTGTGATGCTCTGCCAGCAGCATCCTGCACAGAGATCCAGAGCTGAGCAAGCCTCACTTCCTGCCTTTCCAAAGGCTGCATCAAGCACTGGCTGGAGGCTTCCACTCCTCCAAGAGGCAACTTCTCTCATCTCCTGCTCACACAGTTATTCTGCATCCAGCTGCAATCTAGTCCTGCCATTTAGGAGACTGCAGAAAAAGGTGCCATTTTTCTGGCTCTTAGTTTTGGATACAGAAGGTGGTCTAGTACTTCCAGAAAGCACAAACAGCGTTAACAATACATCTGTTTGGCTTGGGAGTAAATCCAGGGCTCAGAGATTTAAAAGCCTGACTATTATACAGTCTAATACATCAACCTGTAGAACTTTAAAGTTATGAAAAACATCTCTGTGTGACCAAGCTGCCAGAGGACACACATATCTATGCACAGGAAGCAACGTCTCAGTCTGGCCCAGCCCTGCTGCAGGGTAACCAGCTGAACCTTAGCCCTGCCTCCACTGGGCTCCCTACTCTGCTCCCAGCTGTGTCAGAAAGGCAAGCATTCAAAATTTATTTCCTAGGAAAGAAATACAGTCCATTCCCCTATACTTTCCCACACCAGCTGGCAAATGTATTTTCTGGATCCAAAATTAGGTGCAACAGTGAAGGGTGCACAGGAGCAAGCAGTGGTATCTCCCCCAAAGCATGGATTATTTGGTTTCCTCAAAGGGTACACATCAGAGGTTGTCCAATACCCTGATTCAGACAATTCATTTGGAAGTTTTCTGTCCAAACTTCAGTGAGAATGCCTTGCTAACTGGAATTAAACAAACAAAAAAAAAAAAAAACCAAAAAGAGAGGATCGCCAAGAGACACGTGGTCTGCTCCATACTTTACAAACACTGGCCCTGACAAACACCACTGAGCAATACCCTAATAGGGCACAGACATCTCTAAGCAGGATCTTCCTGAAAGCCCAAGCTTCCTTCAAGAAAAGCCAGACAAATGTTCTTTTAAAGGTAAGGGCAGGAGACAGGGCCAGCTTTGCCCCGTTACTCCCTTTTCTCATGTCCACCCCCTGCTATGGCTCCGATGCCCCCATGCAATTCCTTAACTTCCTCTAGCTCATCCTCCAGCTGCAGCCCATTCTGGCTGCTTTACCCTGGGCTCTATCAGCTGCTGCAGCGAGCAAGGGCCTACCAAACACCTCCCAGCTGTGTTCCTGGGAACTGGGGAGACACCCACAGCTCTGACCATGTCCTGCTCCCAGCCAGAGAGAGCCTCCAGCCACACCCTGACCAGGTCCCTCCACTCAGGGACTTCATGCACGTTTGGTGTGGCACAAGGAGCACATTTAGTAGCTATCTTCCCATAGCTGCACCTCCCCTTAGCTCTGCTGAGGGGGGATCACCAGCCAGTTCCCCCCAGCCAGAAGTGCCCCTTGCACTGGGCCCATGATCCCCAGTCAGGAGACACAGTCCCTTTGCACACTGCCCTTTCCTACAACTCAGCACAGCCAGCACGAGAGGGACACACTAATCCTCCACTGTCACACTAAACTATTTTCTGCCTTGCACAATCCTTCTGCATTTTGCAGCTCGGGAACTCACACTTTGAGCTCTCCAAGTTCCCACGGGCCAGAGGCATAAAACACCCGATGTTCCATGCACTGAGGCTGCTTATCCCTCCACGAAGCAGCCTCCCTATTCTCTACAGCAAGGCTGAGCATCCTGAGCAGAGTGCTCCAGCCCGGGCTGGTGGAGCAGGAACAAGGGAGGGAGCAGGGTGCAGCAGAGTAGGAAGGGTCTAGGTGGATGAGGGGAGGTGTCAGCTAAACAGAGAGGGAGAAGATAGGATTTCTCCTGCCCTAGCTCAGCCTGCAGCAAAAGCAGCTTTCCCCAGGACTCCGTGAGGAAGCAGCCAGTAGGATCCTGCCTCAGGGGCAGGATCTCTCACCGCAGGTATAGCTGAGCTCTCTTCAGCAGGCTTGGAGGGCTCCCTGCTCTTTCACAGAGCTTCCCTGCCCTCTAGTGGGTTTAAAGGAATTGTGCGAGAGGGCAAGCACTGGGAGAGCCCCTTCCTTCTCCTCTACCTCCCAGCAGGCAGGAGGGCAGCTCTCCTCTGGCTCTGGCAGCACCCTCCCTTGCAGGAGCAAAGCAGAGCAAGCTGCTTTGGCAGGGAAACGCAGTTCTCTGGGTGGGACGTGGATGACATCCCACACCGGAGGATCTGGGGAGCAGAGACACACGCTGTGCTCCCAGTAGCGAAGGAATAGGGAGTAGGGCTCCTTCTCCCCGCCTTGACCACTCTTTCCACTGCTCAGAGCAGTGCCTGTGCTCAGAGACACAGAGCTGCTGTGGAGAGAACCACCTGAACCTGGAGCTTTGCATTTCCTCCTGTGGCCCAGAGACTTGGAAGGTTCCATGTGCACCTTAATGTCCATCTCAGGGACACTGCAAGCTGGGAAAGCACCTTGTTCCCTGTGAAAGCACAGCTGCACCAACCCCTCACAGCAGAGACTGAGCTGTGATGTGGAGGTGGTGTCAAGTCTGCAACTGGAAGAAGTCACTGCAGGCAAAAAGAAAAGTATCTTCTTCCATTAAACAAAGCAAGGTGCCTTGGCAAGGGACAGATTTCACTATGGTACAGTGGCTCCTTGCTGCGAGTTCTGACCACAATGGCACATCCCACCAGAGTGCTGCGAGGTGGTGGCATTAACTTGGCCTCAGGCTCCTTCAAGCCACCTCCTGGCCATGCACCATCCCCTCTGTGCTGCAGGGCCTGCCTCTGACCCCGCTCCTTCACTGCCACCCTTCTGTGGTCTCCTCACGAGGCTGAAATTTACGAATCCGTGCTTCATTTCTGCTCTTAATAAGCCAACAGAATCGCAGCCCACAGCTGGGAGCGCTGCTTGTCACAGCCTGGTTTACACAGACATCTAGTGGCCTGTGCTCAAACTCCACCAGGGCCACCACGCAGCAGCACCAGCGCCATCATTTATCTGCACTGCCACGGCAAAACCAAGGCGTGTCCCCGTGTTGTGCTTTCACACTGTCAGAACAACCCTACATGACCCCAAGGAGCTGCAAGTTAAAAAATAAGGGAATTCCTCAAATCCCACCCCGTCCTGCTCTGCTCCCCCAGCACCTTTAGGGAGCCCATGCCACAAACCAAATGATTTCAGATCTACCCAGTGCTCTGGGCATTTTTGAGAGGTCAGTCCTTATGGCAAGAGAAAGGGAGAACAGTCTGTATGCACATCTAATAAGTATTTATGCATCTCTCCACAGAAGAAAGACAACAGATGTCAGTGTTCTGATAACAATAATCTTGCCAACTCAAAATAAAAAGCACTGAGGAGTGACAGGAAACCCAGTAATGGCAGATTTCAGCAAGCACAGCCCCTCCAGAGTGATGGGACTGAAGACATCACTTAGTGATCCAGTGCACAGATCTCTGCTCTGCTCTTCCCTGTGTCCTGCAGAGATTTTCTCCAAGAACCAGAGCATGGGCCTGGACCCTGACTGTTGCAGTGGGGATCCTGCAACACGCATATATCAAACCAGGAGTCCCGTGGAAAGGAAATATATATGGACAGACAGATTCTTGCTAGCTGTTTCAGAGATGTTTATTTCTCCAGCCGCATGGCCGGAGCTCTGCCGAGGAACTGTTCCAGTCACGGGACCAAGGGTCCTTCTGCCCGCGCAGGGAACACAAACCAACCAATGGGAACGAGGCTGAGCAGGGGCAGGAAACCCCGTGTCTGTGCCCTCAGGGCCCCTCTCCCAGGGCTACACGGCAGGGGAGGGACCCCAACACCTCACCCGTTTTATTTTAATAAAAGGAGAATGAAAACAACTGGATAAACATAACAAGAACAGTTTCAAAACAAAACAAGCCACCCTCCTGAGTCTTTAAATGTCCAAACAGATTCTCTGGAACATCTTAGGGCTGACAGAAGGGAGACAGAATTCTCTGAGCATGCTTTGTGGGGAAACTGAGGCAGGAGAGGGTTTAACTTCTTCCCTCCCCCTTTTCATCCCCCACTCGGCATTGGAAAGGGATTTTTGGGGAAACAATTGGCAAAAGCATGGTTTTGTGAGGGAAACCATGGGTGAAAAAAGGGATTGGGAATACACTGGGGGTAATAGGACATAGGGTAAAAGGGAAAGGTGGGATTAGGAAAGGGAAACTGTAGGGGGGGCTTACAATGGAGATACTGTCTAACATGACTACGATTTTTTGCATATATACTGCCTTTTACAGAAACACCATCAGGCCCAGTGACCTGCGATGCTTGTAACCCTTTTCTCCCTAGTACAATATTAAATTCCACCACCTCTCCATCTCCCAAGCTTGGGATCCATTTTTCAGGGTTATTCTTTTTAATAGCAGTTCTATGCACGAATATGTCTTGCTGGTTGTCACACCTTGTTATAAAACCATAATTTTGCTTAACATTATACCATTTTACTATCCCTAAGGTCTTAGTTGCTATGATCTTTTCCTTTTTCCGAGTGGCTGCTGTTTTCTGTCTCGCTGCGTCTTTGCTGTCTCTTTCGGTCGCTCCCGTGTTGGAATTGTCGGGGCTGCTCGTGCCTGCGCGCTCTTCCCGGGGTCGCGTTCGGGGCTGCGCGGGCCGGGCCGGGCCACGCCGCTCAGTTCTCCGTGCGTCGCCTCCTCTGGTCGCAGCTTCGCTGCCGCTGCCGGGCGCTGCACCCACGTCTCGGCCGGGCCCCCGAGCGACGACCCCCCCGCGCCCTGCTCCAGCGCGCGTCTCGGCCGGGCGCGGCTCCGTTCCACCGCCATCGCCGCCAGCCGCCGCCCGCGCGCCGCCCCTCTCGGTCGGGCGTTCACGGGGCTCGCTCCACCACGCGCTGCACGCGGCCGTTCGGGCACCGCCGGGTCCCGCCGCGCCTCGCTCCGCCGCCGACACTGCGGCTCGCGTGGCTCCGCCCGCGCGCGGGAACTGCCTCGCTGCTGCTCGCAGAGCGCTCGGTGCACGTGGCCTGGGCCGCACGGTCCCTGCGCCACGCTTCCCTTCACCAGGACACAGCTGACATTGCTCAACAGTCTCGGTAACTAAATAATATTCACGAAAATATTCTTCCATCGGCATATATTTTGACTCCAGTATTAACTGTGTCCAAACGGTTTTCCAAAAGCCCTTGGTAAGAATTAAATCCCAAGAAACATAGAAAAAGTTCTTAAACAACCATGCCAGGAAGTGTTTCAGTTCTTTTTGAGCTTGAATCAAGCTAAAATTTACAAATCGTTGTTCAAGAATCATTTTAAGTTTAAGATAAATGTCCATATGCGGCTCTGAGAGCCAAGAGTCTTCCCACGGTTCCTCCATAGTTTAGATATGGAATAGCAAAGCAAAACCAAGAAGAGGAATCCAAAGTTTCCAGGGTTTACTCACACAAATCAGTCGCTTAGGGATCGGGGATCGTTCTGCTCACAAATCTCCACCATTTGTTGCAGTGGGGATCCTGCAACACGCATATATCAAACCAGGAGTCCCGTGGAAAGGAAATATATATGGACAGACAGATTCTTGCTAGCTGTTTCAGAGATGTTTATTTCTCCAGCCGCATGGCCGGAGCTCTGCCGAGGAACTGTTCCAGTCACGGGACCAAGGGTCCTTCTGCCCGCGCAGGGAACACAAACCAACCAATGGGAACGAGGCTGAGCAGGGACAGGAAACCCCGTGCCTGTGCCCTCAGGGCCCCCTCTCCCAGGGCTACACGGCAGGGGAGGGACCCCAACACCTGACAGCTTTAAAGAGTTGGTATTTCCCTCTGTGGCCTGAGGTACTTGAAGGGGTCCCAATACACACCTTACACCCATTTCACACGGAAACTGCTAGCTGAGAAAGCTGTGTCCTACAGGGCATGCCCCAGGCATCAACATGCTCAACCTTGTCCCACACCCCCAAGACTGTGACTTTTGGCAGTCATCCCCTGGTGGGATGAAGATGCAGCACTGAATTCACGCAGAACAAGGCAGCTTTGAACATACTGAATACTGACACATCTTCCTGAAAAGTAATATTCTCACCACCCTGACAGATTCTTTGGAGTACCCAAACAGGCAGTTTCAGCCTTAATTTGTGTTTCTATGCCTCCACTTTGAAATGAGGATAGCCTGGCTCCCCCCGGCATACCCGACGCCAGCAAACTCAGTCTTATTTCAGAGTCATTTCCACACGGTGGGGGGAGCAGACAGGAATGACTGAGGGTTCACACCTGTTCACAGAGTTTACAATCAAACACCACGGATCACCAGCTGGATACCAGCACCAGGCCTCCAGGAGAGACAAGAGAAGCCCTGAACTCTGCCAAGCAAAGCAAGTCTCACGTGAAAAAAGCAAGAGCTCCGGTGTATTAGAACTGCCCTGGCAGCTGTGTGCACACCAGACTCTGAACCCACAAACTGCCTCGGTTTTCTGAAGTTATTTAGAGTGAATATAATCCCAAAATAGAGACAGCCTTCCCACCGCTCCTGCAGGCCCTGTTCCTCCCACCCTGCTCTGGATATCCCCATCAGGCTTTCCCCCAAGGCATCCTCGCCTTGTTCTGCACAGAAACACTGTGACTGTGTGTGACAGTGTGTTACAGCTCCCGCAGAGAAAGGGTTGGAGTACAGAAAAGCCCTCAAAGGGCAGCCCAGCTCAAAGCAGGAAAGAGGAAAGCCACCTCCGGGAGGAATCCCCGCCGGCTCCGTGCAAAGGTGACCCAGCCTCGGTCTGCGGAGGACGAGCTCAGCTCTTTGATCTCCTGAGCACATTTGAATTTGAGGAGGTGGGGATGCCCCTGGAGCTGCTGCGAGCAGCATTTGGGAGGTGTCGGAGCACCTGTGAAGCTGAGGAGGCGCTGCTGTTACCAGCTACAGCGAGATGAGCTCTTGGTTTCCTGGAGGGGACAGCGTGAGTCACTCGGCTGTGGGAGGGTGGTTTCTTAACGCGCTCGCTGGAGCAGCCGAAATGTAAAACACGTGGGCAGGGTAAAAACAATGCAGATGCAAGTGATTACGGAGAGGCAGAATCACCGGGACGATGGTGTTTTTCCTACTTATCTGGCTATCTATGACACTGATGGCATCAGCACAGCACGCAGAAGTGCCTGCGCCTCTCTCTGCCCCTGTGCCAGGACTGATAAACACAGTGCCATTATCACAGAGTTTGGGGTCCTTTGGTCTGCTCCAGTGCCTTGCTGCCCAGCCACCAGCATTTCCCGTTCTCTCTGCTTGCCTGCCATCCAGGGAGCCCCCTTCTCTATGTTCCTCCAGAGAATTCACCCCTCCCCCCACCTTTGCAGCCCTCAGCCTAGGGCAGCACGATTCGTGCATTTTTCCTTACACCAGGTGCCACTTCGGGCACAGCAAGCAATGCCACACAGATGAGCTGCCTGCTTGCTGGAGGCAACATTCATTCCCCCGCACCCTTGGCACCAACAGCATTTTCACCAGGAGCAATGTTCACAGAATTACAAATTGACACAGTAAAAAAAAAAAAAAAAATCAGAAACATGGTGCAAAACCTCAGAAAAAAGCATCACAAGAATCTGCTGTTCTAACAGCAGAACTCCAGATAGAACAAAGATTTTATACCTTTGCGGATGATTTTGCAACAGGTTTAATTTAAAAAGTCTCCCTTTACCAGCCAACATGGGAAAGTAAGCCACTAATGTGGTTTTCAAACAAGTCTTCTGTTCTCTTAGAAGTAAACATGATGTTGTTCCCCCCACTTGGTGACAAACATACATCTCCTGGCAAAAGACCAAATGAGTAAGCCTGGCCAGTAGCAATGCTTTTGCCCAGGCAGGGAGTTTTTAGAGCAGGGCAACAGAGCATTGAAAAGAGAAATGGCATTTCTCCCACTTATTTTAAGTAAGTCCATTTCATACATGAAAAATAACAAAATACCACATCTCAGAAGTGGCAGAAACCACCTCAGCACAGATGAGAGCATGAGGTATTACAGGATGGAGACAGTACTGCAAGGAATGAACCTTCCTCACTTAAAACCTTTCAAAAACCTTCCCAGGGACTTATGGGAAGAGGACTCCCACTGTCCAGGCTCAACAACCCTGGAAAAGCACATTTAACACAAGCACTGTGGCAGGAGAGCCTCACTCCGGGCACAGCTTAGAGGTCCCTGTCAAGAAGGTGCTCAGCCTTTGACATTCAAAGAAACCAAGGGGAGAATACAATAGTTAAAAAAAAAAAAAATTTCAAAGTAAGTGAAGGAGAGGGCTTTGCATTTCCATCCCCCACAGCTGATCAACAGACACACAGAGCTTCTCTGCCCTTTTGCAGCCCCACTGCAGAGAGAGAAGGATAGGAGCACACTCAGCTGAGGCACAGCAGGGCAAGAAGGGGCACAGGGTGAGTTAAAAGACCTATTTATGCAGGGGCTGCTCACAAACAGTGCTGGAGCACCACTGGACACCCGTTCCTTCTGAAGCCTGATTCTGTTCCATTGCCAGTGCAGGCTACAGAGCAGTTCTGGGCTGCTGCTAGACCCTGGGTCAGCACTGCACTTCAGTTCTACCTATTCAGCCCTCCTGCCTCCTCTCATCTCCCTCCACGGGGGCATGGAACGAATGTGGTGGTGGAAAAGAGATCATTTTCTTTTATGTCTAATGGAAATGCCTCCCTTGTACCTTATCTCCCCAGATCAGCTTTCACTTGTACTGCCTCTGATCAAACAGTGCTGAAGTGAATTGCATAGAGGTGTCCCCCAATACACACCAGGCACAGCACTCAACCCCACCCTGGAGCAGGAGCCCCTCCACACCACAGAGCCAGAGCCCCTCTTGCCCTTACCTCACACAGCAATGTCCACAGCCAGCTCCAGCCAGCTCCCGCACTGGCTCTGCTCCAGTCTGGCACATCTCAGGCTGGTCCCAGTGGTTTTGTGGCAGGAAAGCTGGGAATGCTCCCTGTTCCCAGTGGATTTATGGCAGGACAGCTGGGAATGCTCCCACTGAAGTAAGTGCCTGTGTTGGGGTGTAGCCTTGCACTTTCCTTTTAGTCCCTCTGGCCCATACACGCCAGGCAGCAGCCTGGGGGAGCGACTGTGCTTGGAGGTGCAGAGAGGGAGCACAGCTCTCTCATCAGGTAAAATCATCAAGGGTGATTTCTTAGGTGGCTTCCTTTCTTGTAAACACTGTTTGATCCCTGTGTGACTGCTGGTGAGCCGAGTCTCACTCGCTGTCATGCGAGATTTAACGTTCATGTTTTGGTTTATGACTACAGAAAAATATCTTTTGTGACCACAGTCCTGAAAATCTTGTAGTCTCGAGGCCTGCAAATAGGGCAGTAGGGAGCTGCACAGTAGCCAAGGTCACCAAGGCACTGCTTTCACTGGTTTTGTAGCTGGGCAGCCTAGACAGATACAGATTTTTTGAGCCAAAGCAATCCCTCTGAAGTCCAGGTATCAGCAACATAGGAGGAAAACAAAGCATTCCTTGTTGACTGGGATTCTTCTGCCTTTGGAGTTTGTCCAGCCTCTGTATCACCAGCTGTCCCAAAGAACCTCTGGAGATGTGGTTCCAAGCAGTTACACTGAGAACGTGATATCCACACAGCGCTGCACCAGCTGCTGGGTGACACAAAAGGTCCCCACAGCCCCTGACCGCCCTCTGGCACTACCCAGAAGCAGATACTTGGTACATTATTAAGACTCCAAGCCTCCTTTTGAAGCACTGTCTCAGCCACCAGAGATGAATCAGCACAAAGCCAGGCCACTTTCAGACACACACAGCAAACTCAAGCCTGTACACTGCCCTAGGCCCAGGCAGGAACATTAAGTTGCAGAGTTTAAAGCAGAAAGGCAGAAGAGCACACAACCTTACTTACATTCAGAAAAGCACAACCACCCTGGCTCCCAGTCACTTTACCCTACTTAAGTAATTTGCCCAATTAGCACAATTAACCTTTGCTGCACCTTGTTCTCCACACAGGTGTGGAGAATGCACAAATCAGAATTCCTCAGGCTAATTAACCACCAAGTGTTTCATTTTTCACTCAGGCTGTTTTTCACCAGTGAATCTCAAGCCTTTTCTCTAGTAGGAGTAAAAGCTTTCTCTGTTTTTTCCCTAGAATGGTAATTGTGAGCTAGAATTTAACTTCTTCTCAGCAATTCCATATACACTACGACACTAAACTGCAAAAGGCAAAGGGAACGGGGTTGTGGTCAATTCACCACACATTATCTCTGCTGTTTCTTCCTCCTCAGGGGTTGGGCTCCTCGTACTCTTCCTCTGCTCCAGCGTGACATCCCTCCCATGAGAGACAGTCCTCCACCAATTTCTCTAACATGAGTCCTTCCCACAGGCTGCAGTTCTTCACAAGCTGCTCCAGCATTGCTCCCTTCCACAGGGTGTAGCCTTCCAGGAACAGACTGCTCCCACAGGGTCACAAATCCTGCCAGCAAACCAGTTCCAGCATGAGCTCCTCTCTCCACGGGCCTGCTCGAGGGCAGGCTTCCTGTAGGGTCACAGCCTCCTTGGGGCATCCACCTGCTCCAGCATGGGGTCCTTCACGAGCTGCAGGTGGATCCCTGCTCCTTCATGGACCTCCATGGGCTGCAGGTGGATCTCTGCTCCTTCGTGGACCTCCATGGGCTGCAGGGCCACAGCTGCCTCATCATGGTCTGCACTCTGCTCCAGCACCTGGAGCACCTCCTCCCCTCCCTTCCTCTCTAAGCTTGGTGTTTCTCACATAACCTCATTCCTCTCTTCTCCAGCTGCCAGTGTCCAGGTTTTTTCCCCTTCTTAAGCACATCATCCCAGAGGCACTACCACTGTCACTGGTGGGCTCAGCTTTGGCCACTGGCAAGTCCATCTTGGAGCTTGCTGGGATTGGCTCTATCAGACAGAGGAAGTTTCTGACATCTTCTCACAGAAGCCGCCCCCTTAGCCCCCCTGCTACCAAAACCTTGCCATGCAAATCCAACAAACTCCTCTCACTTCTTCTCACTTTTCCTGCTTCCCTAAATAATGTACTCCTGTGACAGTTTTGTTAAAAATCCGTGACTTTTTTTGGGACAATTTTTTCCATGCTGAGCCATGAAGAGAGCAGTGACCCATCTCTTGGCAGGGACATCTCAGTTAAATGGGTTGTCAACAGCATAGGAAGAGCAATGGAAAGCTGAAAACCATCCAGGTGTTGAAGGATTTCTCTTCTGTGTGCTCAGGCCCTTTGCTTTCACATCAAAACTGAGCACTTTGCTGATGAGCCAACCTAAAACTTTCATTTTGATACACTTCATATCACACTCAGCCCACACTGGTCCCAAGAGATCTATGTGACAAATCCTCAAAAGAACTGGGAAAGCTCTAGTCCCTAAGTAGTTTAATATTACCTTGTTTGTCTAAAGCTCTTCAGGGATACAGCTGGAAGTAACATTACTGGGCCTACCTGGGGAATAGTCCCAGTAACATAATACTGGCAACAGCCACCTCCAACTTCTTTGAGCTCAGCAGATGCTTATTTGGATCATAATCTACTTTTGAGTCTCCTGGGGATTTTATTTTTAAGATTACTCCAAATTCAGTTTTCTACTTAACATTCTCAAAGCAGACCGGGTATGATTTTGCCCGAACCCACTTCAATACAGTTACATCTGGTACCTGCCTCCAGAAGTTACATATCAACGTCTGAAGATTTGCATGTGTAAAGCAGGGGGTTCGTTTAAACAGTGCCCTTTAAACCTCCTTTCCTCAGCCTTCAAGGCCTCCATATATTTTATCACAGCAGTTCATAAGCTGCCATGACTTCAGATTCTTCCCTGCAGAGCTGTTTCCTGACAGTGCTCATCCAGCCATGACTGGGAGGTGCAGGATGCACAGCAGAGCAGACTCTCTCATCCCTGCTCCCCCTCAGAAAGCCCTTTGACGCTCCTCCATCAGGGAATTAAGGTTGTGACAATTCTTTGGAGCAGCAGTGCATCAACACCAACACCACCACCACCAGAAGCACACAACCCCCCGCTGGCTGTCCTGTCCCTGTCCTCAGTAACCTCTGCTTCCTGCTCAAGGTGGCTTGGTTTCCTGTAGCTGCCTTTCCACCAAACAAAGAAACATTTTCTGTTTGTATCTGCTGTCCTATTAAGCCCTGAGCTGTTTATCACCATTGCTACTGATTTTGTCCCTTCCAGGTGGCAGAGAGGTGTCATTGGGGACAGCCCAGCACAGGCACCTACAGCTGGAACAAGTTTGTCACCCCAAAGGTGTCTGGAATGGGAAGGAGCTGTTCATCCCCTCCTGCACATCCCGTCCTCCTCTCTGGCTGCTGGAGGAGGGTTTCCCTGAGTGCAGACACTGCACAGAAGAGGGACAGTTCTAGCTGGGACCTGGCACTGAACCATAGGATAAGAAGGTGAGAAAGGCTCTCTGGAGAGTCCCTGTCCAGACTACTGTGCCAGGCAGGGCTAACAAGTAGAGCAGGGTGCTGGCATGTGTCAGCCCACCCTGTAGTTCCTGCCCCTGCCACCACCAAGCATCATGGAAGCCTCTGATCATCACCTCCCACCCAGCACAGAGCAGCAAGGGCGGTCACCATGGCCCTGCAGGACAAATGGGAGCCCTCCAGAACGGGGAATACACTGGCCTGCAGCAGCACAGAGGGGAGCCCAGCCCATGGGTGCCAGGAGGCAGCGCTGGACACCCTCAGCACCATCCCTGGTTGCAGGGAATGGGCACTGCTGCAGGATCAGGCAGGCACCTTGCTCAACAGTGTGGAGGAAGGAGCTTCCAAAAGGTCCTCAGCTCAGCACAGGCCATGGAGCCAGGGCACCTGGGCCAGGGAAGACTCCACCAGCCTTCATGGAAGCATGAGCTTTGTCCCCCACCAGCCCTTAGCACCACCAGCTGTGACTCACCCGCCCCAGTGAAGAGTCGTTTGCAGAATGGAAATGTTGATGAATCACCTGGGCCCCCGCAGTCTCCAGGCTGTTTTGGAACCCCCCTGTGTCACAGTGCCACACTGCCCAGGCAGCTGAGGGGGATGGCACAAGGCCTCCTGGCAGCACTGCATGGCAGAGCCGAGGAGCACAGGCAGGACACAGGGACACTGGGTTAGATGAGCGTTAGTGGAGCACATGGCAGGCAGGTGGGACCTGTTCAGCTTTCCTTGGGCCACCAAAGAACCTGCTGGCAGACCTGTGTCTTCACTGAGCGTGGAGACCCCTGCCAACGACTGTCCAAACCCTGGGCCTCCCCTCAAGCCCCTGGCTCCAGCTCCTTGTTTCAGCCTCCTCATTTACTCCAGGGTGTGTGGCCACACCTTTGCCCTGCTCCCTTTCTGCTGAAAATGTAACTCACGAAGGGCACACGGAGAGTCAGTTCAGACCAGTGTCCCCAGAATACCAGGTACTGAAGGGGAACCTTTTGTATCATCACCATGTTCTCCCTCCTTGCTCTGAATTATTCCTTACTAAAAAGAAGCTTTTCTCAGTTTCTATTCAGGCTTTCCTTTCCAGCCACTAGCACAGAAATTTAACTTTTGACAGACTTCAGACCACCACCCTCTCCTCAACATGCGCATAAGGACTTGGGTCGATGTATCTCCAGCAGCTCAGGTGGCTCCAGCCAAAGCCACAAAACAAACAGAAGTCCCCACATAAGTCCTCCAGGCCTTCAGGCTTTAAGCTTGATATTGGGGAACTCGCTAACATAGGAAATAAAAGCATTACATCAATTGCAAAACAATTACATTCAATTTCCTTGCAAATTTAAATACAGCGCAATTCAAGGGTCCTGCCTAAAGTGCTGACAGTTTTACCTGCCCTGGCTGGCTGCAGGTTGTATTATGAGTGGGTTTGCATCATTTAAGGGGGAAAATGCCTGTCTACAGACATAGATAGTACTTATTAATGAGTAATGAGTGTCACTTCCCACAAAGACCGTTTCCCACTGCTGGCCGTTTCTAACACCTCAGCCACACATCATCCACTGTACCAGCACAGCCCTTTCTCTTCTCCTCCGCAGCCACTTCCAGCCCCTCCTGTGTGCCTCACCCTAACACCTTCCTTCTCACCTTTCTAGGGCATGGAGGGATGCACACCATAGCAGGGGAATGCATGAGGAGGGAAGAATGGCAAGGAGTTGTTTTATCAACCAGCTGCAGCCACAAGGGGAGAGGCAGAGGAGCTGGGAATGAAGGCATGAAGGGGGAAAAAAATGGGTGTGAGGTGTATGGAAGGCGTTGCTTTGTCTTTGTTTCTCACCATCCAAACCTCTTTGAATTGGCAATAAATTACTGTCCCCCCAGCTGAGTCTGTTTTGGCAGTGAGGGTAACTGGTAAGTGCTCTATCCCAACCATGCATTTATCCCAACCATGAGCCTTTCCAACTTATTTTCTCACCTCTGTGCTGTTCAGGAGGGAGAGCGAGAGTGGCTGGGTGGCCAAGGGGGAGCTGATTGGGGTCAGCCCACCATAAGTACCCAGCATTGAAATTTCAAGCACAGAGAGTGTGTCCAGCTGGCAGGTGTCTCTTCTATAGCACACTCCCAGTGAGACTCTGAGTACCTCACACAAGGCTCAGCCCTGCTTGCCCCATTCAGCACACAGGGATGCTGAGAGGGAAAAGAAGCATTTCCATCTGCATCTCTGGCAGAAACATATTTGGAGCCCTGGCAGGGCCTTTGGAGACCAGGCAGTGGCCTGGGGAAGGAAGGATTCCCAACAGACACTGCCCAGCTGACCCAGCAGCTCCATGCAAGGCTGAGGGTTTACTGGAAGTCACCACGGAGCCTCACTGCCCAACTGCTCCCTTTTACATTCAGCAAGAGATCACAGAGATACTTCAGGTTCACATTTGTGTTCAATGTACTCTTGGAGACCACAGGAAATTGCACTTTTTAGAAGTAGACCTTCAGGGGAGGAGTAGCAGTTTTTTTCTCTTTTTTTTTTCTTTTTTTTGTCACAGAGGAAATTAGAAGTAAAGAATGAGATGAGTAAAAACCGGTTAAAGAAAGACTGAATTTCCGAACCAGTTATGTGATGAATTCTGCTAGCAGGTGATTCAATGGTTCTGCAAGAGGTTTTCACACCCTAAGAGCAAGAGCAAAGTGTTCAGCAGTGGTACCAGACTTACAGAGGGCACAAACCACTAGACAACAGTTGCAAGAAAACAAAGGAGAGCAGTTTGGTCACAAAAAAAGGTCAATCTTCCAAAGAAGGCTATACAAAGAAGCGACACTTGCCATCTAAGTGATGTTCCTGAAGAGTCAAGGGTTTAAGACAAAACCCATTTGTTTCTTTCATCTAAGGCACATCCTTCCTTCATATAACATCATTCTCTCTCTTGGTGTGCTGCTTTGGACCTGGCTGCGGGCTGGTGGAGGGGACAAGCTCACCCCTGTCACCATTTCCACACACACTTCTGGTGCTGGGCCTGACCCCGGCACAGGCACTGCGGGAAATCAGCCGGCTTCTCTTCGGTGCCTCATAAAGCTGGGGTTTACAGGCAATGAGCCGAAACACCGAGAAACGAAAGCCCTGCTACCAAGTGCCAATTTTAGGGTTTGGGTTTTTTTCAAAGAATTCAGTGGTTGTATGGCTGCTGGCAACTCTGCCTTCAGCCACAACGTTCCTAACAGCACTCTTGAGCATGGTAGCCTCGATGCCTGCCACCATGTCCCCATGTTCTCCTGCTTTGTCCCCTCAGTGTATCCTCCAGCTTCCTTCAAGCACCAGGGCTGGATTTTTCCTTACTTTTGTCTGCATGAAGATAAAGGATTGCAGAGGGGGGAACGATTTTGGCTGAAAGGCTGGTCAGGACTTTCAGGTAGAGTCCCATAGGAGAGAGGAATCAGCACCTGGAGGCAGAAGCTCCCAGCGCCACCTATGGCCACCACCAGCCCACAGAAAAGAGTCTGGTGGCAACAGAAACCTGTGCAGGTGGTGCTCTGTTCCTTCCAGGGGTCCTGTGCACAGCACTGGCATTTCTCCAGTAGCACTGCAATTCTACCAGCTCTGGAACATGTTAAATCTGTGACTTGGAGAGCTCTGGACACATGGATGCACAGACTGGCAGATGGATCTCACCCTGTCTTGCTACTAAACACCCCCCTGTGCAGAATAAAATGCATATGATGACAAAATAAACTCTTCAAGGGCAGGGAGACAGGACCTCAGGATGGTTCAAACTGGATTAAGAAATTACCATCCCCTTCTTTCAATTGACAGCCTTATCTGTCACCTCCTCCAGCCCAGCAAGCAGGGTCTCCACAGGATGTGAGTGGGAAATTTCAAGCAAAATGATCATTTCCTTTTGCTGCTTAAGGATAAACCAGTCAGCCAACCCACCCTCACTCAAACCAAGTGCAGCAATGGGATTTAACTACTGAATGTGCTGAATTCCTCCCAGTCCTTCACTGCTGATATCAAGCAGGGAATTTGAGAAAATTGCATCCTCTTTGTGCATTTTTGATCCTCCGTGGTTTGGATTTCTCTTTCAGGACTGTAATGAAAGTTAAAGCTTGAATACCTGTTGTTCATACAGAAACCATATTAGGAGACAGAAATGTTCCTCTCTGATGCCTTTTTCTCTGACATATTTTGCCTCTGTGTTGACATAAACCTCACACTAGTGAGGAGAGAGAAACATCAGGAGAAATGCATGTCCCCAGCACAGAGCTGAGGCGAACATGCAGTCCAGTTCTGATAGTCATTCAGATGGCTCAAAAGGCCAGCTATTCCCCTGCCAGTGCAGGTTTCCAAGCTGAAGGCCCCAGGGAATTAGATGACCAGTTTCAGTCCCCAGGAATGACAATGGGGAACCAAAAGAATCCCCAACACAAAAGGAATCTGGACAGGGAGACTTTTTCAACTGTTGTTGAAGGAAACTGGTTGTGGAATATGGGGAAAAGAGAGAGATGTAAAATATCTATGATGGTTTGTAAGGGGGGAGAGAAGCTGATTCTCTCATAGAGAGGGCTGAGTTGTACAGACTGTGCTGAGGAATGAGGAGGCAGCTGAGGGAGAGGAAAGCATGTTGTGGTTTGATATTTCGCCTGGAGCTTTTAGTGCCTTTGCTACCCAGAGGAATGAGCAGCTTATTTTCAATAAAACCTGTGAGCCTCCAGAGCAGAAAGCCTGTGTGCCTGTTCACACAGCTGCTGAGGGCTTGGCAGGGGCAGCCAGCCAGACCAGTGCCTATGGGTAGGATCCTAAAGCAGCATTGCTGGTCACACCACAGGCTGGGGACTCAGCATCTCTTCCCAGCCACCTGGCAGAGACACCCTTGCAGGCACTGCCAGCCACCTCCTGCACCACAGGCTGTAGTCCCACATCTCCTGGGACAGGTCATGTGCAGGGAGCAGAACACCTGGCTCTCCTCATTACCCCAAGAGATGAATCAGCAACAAGCCATCAAGCTTCTCTTCTTCTTTTCCCTTTTTTTTTAGTAAATAAAATCAACCAGAAATTCACATGCAACTTGCAGCAAAATTACTCCTCTTTTACTCGTCTCATCCTCTCCTCTGCCTTGAACCTCAGTCACTTAGTCATGCCTAAAATTACACTTCTGTAACCATGATGTAATACACCCATGTGTCAGAGCACTAGGGGAATAATAGCAGTATCTATGTTTACCCCTCTTCCTTTTTTCCTGTCTCTAACCACTAGACAATGCTCCTTCCCAATCTGGTAAAATTTGCCAGAGTCTGTGCAGCTCCCTGGGCTGGAAGAAGTGACCCCACACAAGAGATTGTAACAGAAACTCAGGGATCCCAAGGCTGGCTTCAGGTAAAAAAAAAAAAGAGGTAAAGGGAGATTTAAAAAATAAAAAAAGGAAAACAATAATCAGCCTCCAAAAAAGCAGCCAAAGCACCAATAAAACTTGTCAGATCCAATAGAAGGTTGCTGCCTGCACTCACAGGATTTGAGTGGCTTCAGACGTATCAATTCTTCCATTCTTACTCACGCTCTCTCTCCTCCCGGGAGGCTACAGAAACAGTCCCATCTCACACCTCTCACCAGTGCCAGCGCCAGCTCTCTGTCTGAGCTGTGAGGTTTCCCAGCCAAGCTGTGTATCCAAGGAAGCCTGCCAAGAGTGAGTCCATGCTGTGGCTCCATTTCTTATCCCTACACCCTGATGCACCCACCAGGGATCAGCTGGGGATCGGCCACTGCTCCTTCTGCTTTTGCTTTACCTTTGCTGTGCGCCAGCCACCTTCCTCCCATCCTGAGTGGCCATGGACTGGGGAAGAGTCAGTATACATGGATGCAACAGGCAGTACTGGTGAGAGAGATGCTGGCCATAGCTGTGCAGGGAACATTCCTCCCTCCCTGACCAGGATTCCCTCTGCTTCCACTGCGCTTTTGCCGTGGAAGCAGCAATTGCCCTGCCCATACAGTCTGGTCTGTGATGCAGCCCCTTCTGCCACCTTGGTTACAGAACATCCTGAGCCTGCACAAGGTTTGCAAAGCACTGGCACCTGGTCTCCCTTTTCCTCCACCAAGGCATGTAAAAAGGATACAGCATCTAATACACATCAACCACAAAAGAGGCCATATCTCTGCCAAGCAGCTCTCTGAGCTTGGCCACAAAGCAGAATAAATATTTGCCATGCAGAACCCTGATTTGGCCAGCTGCACATCCAGACACATGGGCATCTTCTGGGGAGGGTTCAGCTGCCCACACTGTCTGTGTCCTGGGCAGTGGAAGCAGACCAGAGACCTCTTATCAGGAGATGATCTGGGCTTGTCACTTCTTGTCAGCCATGTTCTCTGCAGCGGGGGTGTCTCTGGAGCCCTGTTAAGTAGTGCTGAAACCCTGAGGCACCTCCACACTTGACCCAGGCTGCTCGGTCAGGAGAGAGGATGTCAGCTCAGACCACTGCAACCATGACCTGCAGGACAGAGAAAACCCAAACATCCACTGGGTCAGTCCTGCTGATGGACCTGGGATATCCTTTCTAGTGCAGAGACCCTTCCCTTGGTGGTGAGGGAACAAAAACTTGGTAAGCTCAAATTAAATTTCAATAATTTATTTTTATTAAATAATTTTAAGTACAGTCCAAGAGCTATTAAAAATCACAGAATAGTTTGACTTAACGATAGCTCCAACCCCTGTTTATGGAAGGGACCCCTTCTGCTACACCAAGTTGCTCAAAGTACTGTCCAACCTGACCATGAACACTTCCAGGGATGTGGCATCCACAGCTTCTCTGGGCAACCTGACTCACCACCCTCTCAGGGAAGAATTTCTTCCCAATGTCCAATCTAAACCTACACTCTTTCAGTTTAAAGCCATTTCCCCTTTGTTCTGTCACTCCATGTTCTTGTCACAAATCCCTCTCCAGCTCTGTGGGAGCCCCTTGAGGCACTGGAAGGGGCTCTAAGGTCTCCCTGGAAACTTCTCCAGGATGAATAACCCCACCTCTCTCAGCCTGAGAGAGCCTAATGTCAGAATTTAATACTCATTGAGTATTTAATGGTAACAATTAGCAAAAATTTCTTTAAATAAATGCTAATTAGCTAGATAAGCAGATGACTTTAATAAAGTCGGTGTGGCACAAGCAGCCCATGAATTGACTCCATGCAGCTTGCAATTGTGTAATCCTGTCATGGCCTCACTTCCAATCTTTAGTCCGAGCCCACGAGCAGTGGCTTTGCTCTGGGCAGTTTAGAGGGATATTTGAGGAAGGGATCACCGAGCAGAACCGTGTCTCACTGGCAGCTGAGCCGCTGACTGCGCGTGGTCACGGCCGCTCTGACTCAGGAGCGAGTCTCAGAGCCGCAGCTTGATCCCGCAGGGATAAACCAGCTCTGTTCACCTCAGGAGACTCGGCACTATTTTGTAACAAGACTGTCCACCCCACTGTGCCACTGCCTCCAAAACATGCAGGTCTGTGGTGCCTTTAGCATTTCAGATAAGGACAGATCTTGTCCCTTCCTGGTACACAGTGAGTGCAAGTGCTCATCCTGCCCCAGAGCTGACTACAGCCACAGCCTGCATGAGTTACTGGGTGCTGACCTAGAGAAGCCTTTGGGATCGTTCCAGCCCTTCCAACACCGTACTAGCAGACAGAGTAACTTCAGGGCAGGCTTCCTATGGGCACGGAATGCCCTGCTTCTCTCCAGGCTGCTTCCCGGTAAAGAAGGGAAGCACACGATGTGCTCGGCTAGTTTGGCTACAGAGACAGCTGCAAGCTTGCAGGCACATATACATGCAGATTCCCACTCCCCACTTGGATGCCTCATCACTAGGAGAGCAACACAACACAAACAGCAATCAGAAGAGGACAGCAATTTCCAGCCTTTCCTGGAAGGGTCTGGGTCCAGCAGCTCCACCTCTGCGCTGTGCAGTTTGCCCCTCTGATACGTGCAGGGGCAAAGGCAGTGAGAAAGAATCAGTCAAGCCATAAAGTCCCTAAGCTTCATCCTTTTGAGATACTTTCCATCCTGAGAAATGCAGTAGAAATATCAGCAATGGCTGCATGAACAGGGGCGCAGTTTTCCCTTCACACTGGCCACAGCAGTAGCCAGACCCCTGAGAAGATTCAAAGAAATAAACTTCTCTGAAGCAAACAGCACAAACTACAAGCCACAAGCACCAAGCTGAGAGCAGCACCATGGAAAAGGAAACAAATACTTCAGTCTGCTGAAGAGCCACACTCACTGACACCAACAGCAGAGCTGCAAGAAGGCAGGAGCCCAGGCAAAGGTGATGATGTACCACAGCTACAGCCTTTGTGTCCTGCCTGGTGGCAATGTGAGTGGCAGCCCCAGGGTTAGAACTCCATGGACCTGACACCAGGAGGAACAAATAGGGTTTGGGGTTTTTTTTACACCATTTCTTTGCCCTTCAGACCACTCTGTGAGAAGGGCTTCTGTGGCCAGAGATCACACAGATGGCGCCTTTGGGGACAGCAGCATTTCTGCTCAGCCAAAAGCACCCCGGTTCCACTCAAGCTCAAAACTGTGGTTTGAGCTCAGGTCCTTCCTGGTGGTCAAAGTGGGCTTGGGCTGCCTGGTCTGTGCTGCCCACACCATACCTCCCCCATCCCCAGATCCAGTTTTGATGCTGGAGCTCCAAAGCCTCATGGAAAGGACACTGGGCACTGCCAAGAAGGCAGCAAAGTGGGATGAGACTCCCAGATTTCTGCCACACTGCTGGAGAAGGAATGAGATGCTGACCCCTGATCACAGAGGCCTTGCAGTGCTTTGACCATGGCAGAAGCCTGTTGCACCAAATGAGGAGAGGACAGTACCATTCACTAGAAAAATATATATTTACCATCTGTGTTTTGCTCAGGAGAGAACAACTCATGACAAGGGGCCCAGCTGAAGTCATGCAATTGACAGGTGCCAGCATGTCACCACCTGCATCATGAAAGGGGTGGCAGACCAGACCTCCATGGAGGACCCTCATGTGCTGCAGGGGCAGGAGGGGGGGTTTGAGGTGCTGCTTTCACCTCAAGCCCCACTGCTCTGCACTGCTGTGTTGCTCAGATTACATCAGCAGAGCCTGTGGTCACCCCACCATCCCCACCACCACGGTGCGGTCAGGCTTCCACTTCTGGGACACCCCTCATGGCACTGCTGCTTCTGGCATGTTGGGATGAGTTAAATAAAGGGGTTGGGGAGCATTTTCTGGGATGGGAGTGGTCGATAACACAAAATGAGCACAGCACCTGTTCCAGCCCAGCTAGCCGGCAGTGCCTGTGGTACAGCAGTCACAGTGCTGGGCAGGGTGGCCAGCTGTGGCTCAGGGGGAGCAGTTGTTCACACTACTCATTCCCACTGTGGTGTCATGCCATGACTCAGGCACCTCCTTAACACCCACCCACCAGCTGTCCCCACCAGGGCCGTGACACCACGTGGAGCAGCAGGTCCCAGTATCTTCTCAGGTAGCAAGTAGTGAGTTCCAACAGGGTCTTCAGCACGCTATGTTTTGAGTTTGTCAGGGGTTTTTGTAAGGAGAATATGTGCAATTCTCTTCAGGCTGATGCAGTACAGTGCTTTCCAGGTGTCTGCTTTCAAGCCTTTACCAGTTGCTTGAACCCCCTCCTGCTGGGAAACTCAAACATGGTTTCTCAATGGGTTTTGTGGTGCCACTGTGCCCAGGCAGCACTCACCCCTCACATATCCGTGTGTGTGTGTGAAGGGGCTGCCAGCCATGCTCCATTTCAAAGCTTAAACAAGCCGAAGAAAGTCTTGGATTCCTCAAAATTAACCAGAGCGATTTTGGAGACGTTGACATGCAAACTGTCCATCTTCCTGAGCTTGAAGAGAGCCCCCAGGTAGCTGTTCCGGGCCCACATCCTCTGCCCTGTGCAGTAGTTGATGCCTTTGTCCTCCATGAGCACGAGGCTGCCCGGAGAGTTTGGGTTTCTCTTGTACACGACGTGGGACAGGACCTGGCTGTCACAGGCGCTGCTGCGGAAGAGGACATTGGAGTACACAAAGTACAGCCCGGGCTCGTTGATGACCAGCCCCCGGTTGTGGTACTGGACGCCACTGGTATAGGCATGGCCAGAGATGGGCTCCCACTCCAGAGGGAGGTCTCGCTGGGCTGGGTTCCCTGGAAGCCAAAACAAGACAAAAAGAAGGTGGTAAGTACATCCAGTTGAGTGTTTTTTCCTCAGGTCACACCCCATGTCACAACAAGGCAACCGTTCTCCGAGCCTTGTCTGCAGTGCGGAAAGTCCTCCCCGACCTCACACCTCACCAACACCAGCCCCCAGTGACAGCTCCTGTCCTCCACACCCCAAAGCCAAGCCAAAACCAGGCCTCACTGAGAAGCATAACTGAGGGGGAGGGTTTTATCTGTGGAGCAACACTCTACTGTCAGAGCAGATGTGTTACCCAAGGAAAATAGGAAAGCCTTGTGAGGTGGGCTCCACCCAACTACAGCCATGCCACCCCCTCATCCCATCACACCTGCCCATTCCCCCCTGCTCCCACCTCCTGCTGCTCCCTCACCTGTTAGATGGGCTGCCTTCCTCGCTTCCTTTTGCAGTGACTGCTCCTTCTGCCCTGCTCAAAGATAGGGAAGACATTGGCCACGTGCTCCATGGAAAAGTCAGCCCAGAGGGCAGTGGGAGAGCTAGCCACAAAGCTGACACCTGAGATCCATCCCACTGGCCAGGCAGACCTTGTCCTCAGGAAGGCAGAGCACAGCTGGGAAAATCTGCCTTCCCTGGAGGGCTGAGTTCCCTTTGGAGAGATGGGCCAGTTCCAGTGACTCAGTATATGGATCCCATCCCACTCCATCCTTCACTTTTCCTCAACATCTACTTCATGTTCTCTAATTTTGGAAGCAGCCTGTTCTTTTATCAAGCCAATTAAATTTTCCTCTCTGCTCCCCCTTCTCCTTTACACTATTTCCCTGTTTCTATTTATTTATCCAGCCCCCTCAAGAAATTCAGGGTTATTATTTATGTTCAGCTTTTGCTAAAGAAGCCTGTGATCAGAGCACTGAGCATCCAGTTCAAATGTCAGCTCCCCTTCCCCTAAAGGGGAAAATTTATTGATATAGGAGTTGATGAGAACCAGGACTGCCCTTTCCCAAGAATTTTGCTATTTCAAATTTGTTTTGATTCAGTATCAGAACAAATTTGAAAATAAATTAACTTTTCTAATAACCAAAATCCGCCAGGGGGGAAAAAATAAAACTTTTCAGATCTAGAAAAAACTGTCAAGAGAGCTGAAAATTTCTTTCTGACTTGGCCGTTTTTTGTAAAGGATATCCTCACTTATAACATTAACATGGAATGCAAAAGAGAAGCAATAGTTTGGAAGTTCAAAACACAACTTTTAAATTGGTCCACTCAAATTGAAACCCTGGGTTTTTTCCTAAATGAAATCTAGAAAAATTGGCAGGTTCTTGTGGGAAGTTTCAATTTCACTGGGTTCCTCCTCCAGGCACAGACTCACCCGTGAGTTTCTCTGAAGCTGGAGGGATGTGCTCAGCGCTGGCAGACTGTCAAAAGAGAAGAGGGACACTGGCTTAGACTGAGAGCAAGGACTGTCTTTGACAGTGGCTAATTCTGGATGCCCATGGGGAGCTGCGAAGTGCTAAGAAATACACAGGGAGAGACCTGGCAGCACTCAGCAACATAAAGAAATCCAGATAAATCAGTCACCGACCGAGCAGTCCCGTACAGGAACAAGCAACCCCCTTCCTCTGTCACAGTAGACACTGAAATGCCACCATCCTGCCCCTTGGGGAGCTCTGCACCACCTGAGCATCTCAGACACGATTCCAAGTGTTTCTTTTTCCCTGTTTCCCCAGGGACCTGTGACCAGCCAGGCAGACCTCACCTCTCTGAGTTCATCCAGTTCCTTCTCCAGGTGAAAAATCTTAAACATGCACAGCCCCACTCCAGTGAAGGCCACCAGGATCAGCAAGAACATCACGAGGAAGCCGACGCTTCTCCTTCCCCTGTTGTTCCGTGGCTTTCTCCTCCGGTCGGGTACCGGTGGTGGGAAAGGACCCACGGGTGGTGCCGGGGAGCAGGAAGCACCTGCATCAGCACAGCCGTCCACCCAAAAGATCTGGGGGTACACGTAGTTCAAGTTCTGCTGCATGGCCGGGAGCGGGATGGGCTGGACATGCCTGGTGCGCTCTTCCCTGTGGCACCCGAAACCTGCCGGGCTTGGCCCAGCCTGAGCCCTGGGGACAGCCCCAGCTTTGCCCTGGCACGGCTGCATCCCTGCAGCGGCGGACACCCAGCTCGGATGCTGCGACTCTGAGAGCCTCAAGCATCAAAAGCCTCACGCATCAACATCAAACCGCCTTCCGGCCCGGGCTGGCGGGTCACGACCCCCCCGCTCCTCCCACAGCTCCGTCTCGGGACACGCGGGGGCTGCGCTGCCGCCCGGAGCTCAGCAATCCAACACCCTGAACAGCAGCCCCAAAGGATACGGGCGGCTGCTTTCCCACTGCCCGTCCTGGACCGCGAGCAGAGCGAAAGGAACGACAAACTCTCTGGCATCCTGCACCGCAAGGGAGAGACAGAGCTGAGGACTCCTGCCCACAGCAGGAGGATGAAGAACCAATCCCAAGTGGGATGCTAAGGAATCGCTTCGTTCCTTACCTGTCCGTTGTGCATCCCCCCCTTTCCTCGGCAGCTCCGCAGGGCATGGATCCCGGGGCACGGAACACAGGCGCTGTCCTGCCGTGATAAAAACCTCAGTGAGAAGAGGAAGCCACTGTGAGTGCTGCAGCCTGAGCAGAGCTGGCCCAGCATGAACAGCCCAGGCACAGCCAGCTCAGGGGGCTGCCCTCCTCCCTTCCAAGGAAGAACCCAGAATCCAGACCATGCTGCAAGGGCCAGCACTTTTAAGAGCTCATTACAATATCCTAATGAAGAGACACAGGGACATTTCCGTTTCTCAGTTTCCATTCCTCGTTTACTGCAGATTTCTAAGCAGTGACAGTGAGATTGACCCACAGATTTACAGGTGCACACAAGTGATTATAAACAATTTTTCTTGCATTTTACAGCCCCGTGTTGAAGTGTGTATTTGTATGGAGTGGTGTTAAAAAAGAAGGAAATGCTTAACACGAGCAAACTAGAGATTTGTCTCCTGTGGCTGAAGGAAGCAATCACAATGTGCAGGCTTTGATCTTGAACATCAAAACTGGGATCTGAAAAGAGCACATTTGAACAACTTATGTACACTTGTTTCTCTGAAGCAAGGGCTCAGCTTTGCCTGCAACCATAGCAATAAATCAGACATGCTGACAAAGTCTTGCCTACACCACCAGACATCCCACTGCTTTTTGAAGATATTCACCAGCCCTTTGCTGCAGCAGTGCTCCACAGCAGGGGTTTCATCTGGCTCTTCCTCACACTTCTGGTTTTAAAAGAGACAAAGGCAACATAAATCCAACTCTAACAAGTTCAAGCTTGGTCATGCCTACCCTGGCTCAGTCATCCTCTCTGTATCCCAGAACGGCATTCCCCAGCCACCCAAGGACAGGTCCCCATCCACTCCCACAGCCGTTACAAGAGAGGTTCACACAATGGCTTTGCCCGGAGAGGATCCACTCCCAAGTTTTTCCCGACACTGTGTTTAATGCCAACAGCTTATTGAGGTGGGATTGAGGACACAGTAGCAGTTTCCCTTAAATGTCACAAGTGTTCTTACTTCTAACCCACTGCTTCCTATTATCACAAAGATGCTTTTTTAATGGGTGGGTGAGAGGGAAAGAAAAGGAAACCAACTGAAGCAATTTCAGCTGCACCTTCTCTTTTGGATGCCCAGATCAAGAGCCTGCTAATACCACATGCTGTGGCAAACCAAAGATTGGAGCTATTTTACCATCAAAAAATGCTTAGTGCACAACATACTTTCAGGGACCTCTTCCTCTGCTGTCACGCTCCATTTTCCTGTCACCACCTGCAGACACCACCAAGATGACACACACTGACTGGAAGATGGTGTCATGCAGAGCTGTGTCTGCATAGCACATCAGGATCAGAGTCACAGGATGGCTGGGGTTGGAAGGGACCTCTGGAGATCCTCTGGTCCAAAAAAAAGCAGGTTCTGGTGACTGCAGGCTGTGTGTTCTGCTGGCTTCCTGCTGCTCAAGTGACACAGGATATTAACAGGGCTACTGAAATAATGGCAGGACAGTTTGCTGTAGTCACATGAATTTTGCTAAAGGCCTAGAGTCAGAATTTAGACAAGGCTGAGCCCTCCTAAAATGTGGGACAAGGACAACTGGGCAGGAAAACAGGGCATAAGAAGGACAAAAGGGGTGACAGATTTGCCTCCACCACCCTATCCCGCTCTTGAACCAGTCTGTACACTCTGTTTCCAGCAGCCCTAATATGTCATTTGAACAGGAAGGAAGGAATATTTTCCAATGGAAACACCTTCCTAGCCCTTACCAGAGAATTGTTCCCCTTTGCCAAAACCAACAAAAACCATTACAGACTGAAAAAGAGGATTTGCTCAGAACACTCTCCATCCCCAATTCACCCTCTCCCAGAGAGGTGGGAGCTCTTACTAACAAGACACATAATTATGCTGAAGCTGGTGGCAGAGAATCAGCCAGCAGCTAAGAATTTGTACCACCACGATTTAGGGACAAAAGGATGACCTGCCTGAAATACCCCAAAGAAAGCAGGACTTGAATGATCCAGCTCTAATACTTGACAGAAAATAAAACCTGAAACTTAAAACAAATACTGAAGTGTGAACCTCTGTGTAGGAGAGGCTCTCACCATGTTTTGGACAGAGTCTCTCTGGAAGCAATTAACAAATCTTTCCTCTCACACTAATGATTAGTGGAAATGCTAAAAAGCAACTCTTGAAAGCCAACAGGGCTGCAGAAATTACACCCAAGAGCAGCTGAGAAAGTTGAGGATCATTCTCATTCAAAACCACAGGATTCAAAATAATGAGGACAGCGAATTCAATCAGAAGAAAACAAGGCAAGAAACAAAGACTGCAGATCGAGCTCTTTGGGTAAAAGACAATGAATTAGGAAGAAAACAAGTCTGCAACTGAGAGGCTTCTCAGCTGGACACGAGCTTCCAGCCCATGGGCTCCCATGAGAGCTCACATACAGCACTAGGCAGCTACAGACACTCCTGGAACTCACTTCACAAGTCTTTGTTCAACTTCAGAGAGGCTCTGGAAGAAGTTGCAGTAACTGTTGGACAGAGAAGAGGTTCAAATCTGTCTGTTCAAGAGCAGATTGGCAGGGAGGGATGGATGGTGTGTGGAAAACCTATAAAGAGAGGGATTATTTCCAACAGCAGAGAGCTCTTAAATCTCACAGAATAAAAAGCTTCCCAAGGAGTCACTAAATGTGACAGAGTTTGGAAGAGATGGATTTTCAACTGAACATTGGTATGGATACTTGTGAAAGCTGCCTCCAAAGGGAGAGGACATTCATCTGCTGAAGCCTGAGAGGGGTGTGGAAGGCAACAGAACTCACCCAGCATTTGCAGTTAGCACTGACATTTTCATGTTGTTTTCTTTCTTACATGTTTTTTAACAGTTTGGTCTCTCAAATGATGGTGATGCTTTTTATTTCCTCAACTGCTGTCCTTGCTAGGAGCATTTGCAGCACATGTAAATGCCATGTTTTGGTGCCATGGCGGGGACATTCAGATATTCACACTCAAGAACAGGTTTTAAAGTCTACGGTTAACAGCCCTGGCCTGGCATTACAGTGTTTAGTATGTCCCTCTTCCAGTGAGCAAAGTGCTCTGTCCTCTCCTCCACCATGATCACAACAAGCAGGCAGCAGCCCTGAATTCAGCAAAAGAGGGCTCTGTCCTGAGGTGAGAGAGAATCCAAGGAACCAAAGCAGCTGAGAAAAAGAAGAATACTTAAAATATTACTCTGCTGCTTTCATTTCTTTGGTGCCCATAGTAAGTGCAGGGAAATGACGTATAGTGGTTATGAGGTAATGGGATCTATTCTGAGAAACACAAGCAGGTCACTTCATACTGTACAACAGCTTAGTAAGGGGACAAAATGGAACAAGGTGCTGTGGTCACTCACAAGTTGTGAGGAAGATCAAGAGAAGGTGGAGGTGTTGAGTTTCTGTCCCCCCAAGTGGCAGTTGAGGGGAGGACAGGACATTCACAAGCCCTTCTGCAGGGGTCCATGCCCTGTCCCAGCCTCTCAGCACAAAGCCAGCCTTGGCCCTGGAAAACACCAGCTGGCTCTGCTGGTCAGGGGGCCTAGTTGGTACTTGACAACTTTTTTTCTTCTTGGGAGCAGCCATTCTCAGCCCATTCAAGACAAAAACTCTGACTGTGTCATTACAACTCGCAGAAGCTTCAGTAGCTGCTTCCAGTTATTTTTCCGGGAAAAGAGAAATAGCAGACAGGGATTTGTGTTTGCTGCGAGTTCGCAGAGGGCCCCGCAGCTGGACGGAGGCTCCAACCACATCTAACAAGGGAGAAAAACAAGCCTCAAGGTGGCAAACGTTTCTTTTCCATCTCTAAGTCCACAAGGTGCAGAGAGTTCACTTCCTCTCCGTTGCCTTCCAAAAGCCGCCCTGCTGCTGTGGAGTTAATGGCAACTCTAATGGAAAGCAGCAGAATAAGGGCCAGTTGCAGCTCCCAGGCCCTGTGTCCAATATGAGACAGCAAGAAGGCAGCAGAAGGCTCCTTGGAACCTTCTTTCAAACTTACTCTGCTTAAATTAGAGAAAGGATAAGTAAGAAAAGATTGGTGAGTTTAGGTACTCTTTTCCAACCTAACCTTTTATCTGAGCAAGCTCTTGGAAGAGATTCTTGTTGCACTGTCACAAAGCCCAGCAACATCTCCAGCAGCACCTGCTGCTGTTCGACACTCAGGGTTTCCAGGAGATGAGCCACACAGGGCCTGCCTACAGCACTTTGTGGTCAGGGCTCTACACTTTAATTGTTCCAAATGAAGTGGAACATGTTTGTACCTAATTAAGCAAAACCTGCTAAGCTGTTCCATCTCGTGCTGTAACTCGGCAAAAGCAGAAGCCACACAACACCTTAGACTTGAGCTCTCTACTTACAGCACCACGCAGATGGTAGAGTTTGCATATTTAAAAAAGCCTGGATTTCCACTCTGATGCTTAATATATATAACCTAAACACCTTACTTTGGCAAACACAGCCAGCAACTCACACAAGGTGTGTGTTTGCACCTATCCATCCTCACATGGAAACCTTTGCATTAAAGATTTTTTTGACCTTGGGCTCAGGACCTGCCTGGACTGAAGGACACCATCCTCACTCCAGCATACACACTGGCTTCTTTACACCAACGGCTGTCCAACCTTAGTATGCAATATTGTAAGATTGTCCCTCCATGTAAGTATCCACACCACACAGGAATTTGAGATGTATAAACTGTCTTCATTAGAAACTACTATCCCTACACAAAATCCATAACCAATTTAAGAGACTTGATTCTAAAAAATTCTAATTTTGAAAGCCAGATTGTGTGACATTAATAAAACTGCAAGTAGAAAATGACTCAAGACCCCACATGAAAGCAAAACATTAAGCAGTAATAACCTGATGATAAGAGAACTTTTTTTTTTAAAGTGGTTAGATCACTAAAAGCTTCCACCAGCAGCAGGTGGATGCTGTAGTTCAGTCTCCAGTCTCCTGCCAGAACACGTTCTCAAGTCTGCAAAAGCATAATTGGCCCTTGTAGGTTCCTTCAGATGTGTTATTCCCATGGCACACTTCCCACATGTTCATTACAGGACAAGCTTTATCACTGGTATTTTTCCACACAATGTATCAACTCCTTAGACCTAAGTCATGCCCAGTTTTTAAAATGTATAAAGAGAGCAGGGTATTAAGAGACCAGTTTAGAATGCATTTGGTTTCACATCTGGAATTGTTAACTGGGAAATCTAAACATGTGCTTAGGATTTCAACATGCAGTCTCATTTATCAGCATAGTGTAGATCTGAGAGTCTTTAGTTCACAGAGAGTCAACATGGGCTGTTTTAGAATTCAGTCACATCCAGCTTCAGGTGATTATTACCAAAGAGAAAAGCCCAGTGGTTGCCTGGGCAATAAAGGTACACGTTTCTTACACATGCTCCCCCCCAAAAACACCCAACACTCTCCTCCCTCAGCAAACTCAACATTCAATTATATTTTTAAATCATAGTGCTATGATGAAGCAGAGTCCTGAGACACTCAAGTGAGAACTCAGTGCTGGGGAAGTCTCCTCTGACCAGCAGATACTGGCCAGCCTGTGAATTTGGCATTTTGGCTGCACACAGTCCTGCTGTGCTTGATAGAAATAAGTTAGAGGGGGAGGGACCAGTAAGGGGCAAACTTGAAGCTGAAAACTCTGGTTTGAGATAATGACCTCTAACTTTCCTTTCATGGTCTTTTTTTATCCTTCACAAGCCTTAGCTCTGAGTACCAAGAGGTCACTTCATGCAGTCCTCCTCACAGAAAGCCACCACATGCAGGGATCCCCCAGGGCAAGGTATGAACTGACCCTGCTGGAAACCTTTCCAGCAGTGTCACAGGGCCACAGTTCCTGACCTTTCAGACAAAGCACCACTCAGCCTTCAGAATCCATTCCCCCACACTTTTCTTTTTTTAAACAGAAAAACACATCCAGGCTGATAAGTTTATGAACTCCTTACTACAGCCCAAAGGATCCCAAGTCCTAGCCCTGGACTGAAATTTAAAGACTAGTCCTTCTCAAAGAACGTAACCCACAAGTTTCATTTTCAAAGGAAAAAATGCCAGTAAATGAAAGACAAAGTGTTCAGATTTATTTGGAAATTCACAGTTTCTAATGGCACTACAGCTCTGTAGTTACATACTCTTGCTCCACAACATTGGATGCTGCACTCTGGTGGTATGAATTATCTTCATCCAGGTTTGACACCCTTCTGAATTCATGTTCAACACGTCTGGTTCATGTGCTCTGACTGGCTAATTGTGCAGATCAACTCTTAAGAGTACATCACTTTAAAGTATTCATAAACTAACAAGAAAGCAGCAAAAAAACAAAGGCTTTAAATAAGTCACATTACGTACAATACCCAGGAAAGGCATTAGATCTATTAAAAAGGGTACCACTAAAAGTGCTCAATAAGTTAACTTATTTTGTACAATGTGAACCTGTAACACCTGTCAAAAAGAATAACCTTTTGTTCCACTCACTCAGAACCACACTCAACAGTTTAGCAACCACACATCCTATAGTATCCAAATATACAGTCACAGTCAAAATAAAAAACACTTGAGTATGAAATACCAACCATACCAACACTGCACATTTGTTAGCCAATACAAAAGCAAACGTTATGGAAACACCCACTGTGAACCAGCCCGACAGCTGCAGCTCCCAGGCTTTGCAAGCTCAACACAGCCACCAGAGCAGGCTCTGAGAATGCACCCTCACATTCTTCAGCTGAGCTTTCCCTGAGCTCAGCACAACAGTGAGCATTCCTCATCCACTTCCTCCAGAGAACTGCAGCAGGCCATGCAGGTGACAAATGCCTTCCTCAGCCTCAGATTCCATCGCGCACAGGAAATCCTGAAGAGCCACCGTCACTGATTTCGCACATCAGACTAAGCTCCGATTGTGACTGAAGGTGCAAATAACACAGTTGCCATCCCTCATGAGAGATTTTCCTCAACAGAGTTTGCACAACAAGAATCTAGTCAGGCAAGTCCATCTATTGGTATTTTTACAGTATCCAGTCCACATTACTAAGTCCAGCTGAAGGCTGACACATGTCCCTTTACAGCACTGTAGTGTTGCATCTTCAAAAAAAGCTAGAGAAATTACAAAATAAATCAAATGACAAACAATTGTATCTCCCCTCTTCCAGTGGCATTATAAATAGACAAAAGGCACATAAATATGGGAAGGTGCAAGAAATAGGAACAAAGCTAAAGGAAGAGGATTAGGCTTTTATCCCTATTCCACCCAACAAACTGGGTTTCAAAAAATCTCTGCCCCAAGAACTGTGAAAAAAAACCTTTATAAAATGAACCCTGCCCTCCCTCCCCCCAAGCTGTTCTCATAGGAAATTATCAGCCTTGTAAAGCTGCAGCTTATAGCCAAGATTGACACAATCCCATCTATTTAAAAAGGCAGAAACCAAATTTCTGAATACTTTCCAATGAGTTGAGTTCTTCGTCTCCCACTATCCTTCCACAGAATACCACAGACTGTTCTCAAACGAACAAACACTCTCCTGTTTGAGAAGTTCAGCTAGGTTTAGATGTGTCCAGAAACTGTTGTGACACCAAGTGTTCCCACTGTTATATCTTTGTTTCCTTTGATTATGTCATGCAGACTTGGCATTGACCCCGACTTAGTCTGTATTAGAGTGTTTATGAGCTTCCCTTGGTCTGAAACTTTCGACCGTCTTCGTTTTATAGCCCTCTTCTCAGTTTTTGTCTTTTGGGTCTGCCCGTTGCACAGACTCGTACACGCTGAAATGCCACAAAAATAGGACTCCTCAGACTGCGACGATGTTTCAGAGCTTCCTTCGGATGGAGGGCCCTTATAGGAAGAGTGATAAACCTCCCCAATGTTAGAGAAGTCCCTCTGGTTTGTGAAGGGCTTCCTTCCTTTGATCTCCCCGTTGGCTATTGGGTGCAGAGGCTCTGTTGCCGGCTTAATAGTCTCTGGTTTTTCACTTTTGTACTTGCAACGCTTCTTCTGAAACCACAAGTGAAAAAAGAAACAGTGAAGTTCTGGAAGTCAAGCAGAGCATCCAGGCCAAGCCTAGGAACCAGCAGGGAGAGCAGCTGAGATGTGCACCACCTGCCAGCAGGAACACCTCAGCCCCACTAGTTCCCTCCCCACAGCACAGTACCTTTTTCTCTGGGGAAAACTTCAGGGGCTCCACAATGTACAGATCCTCTGGATCCACTGTAAGAGAGGGAACACACACTTAGCAGTCCTGACACTGCCAGTTCTAGAGCAACACAATCCCAACTAAACAGCAGCACAACAAAATACTCCACTTAATCAGGCACTTTTTTTCCTCCCTCCGTTTTTAAGTTAAGGGGGGGCACAACACAAACACTGAAAGTAAAGTCAGCACACAGAGAAATTCCCCTGTGCTGTCATGGCAGCTGTCAGTGACACACACAAACACTCGGCTTTCTGATAGATATGGCCATGGGAGAAGTACAGAGAACATCCTTTGGGGAAAAGGAGCAGGAGTCAGCAAAAGTTGAAGTCTAGGAAACCAAACTGCTACCAGTGTAACAGTGTTTCATGTGCAGCCTGCCCGTGACAACACAGATGTGCACTTGCCAACGAGGCAGATGTTCAGACTGACATGAGACCACAGCAGGGGAGAATTTGGGAAAAGTGTAGTTTTGAAAAAAAAATAGTTGGTGTTCACTGCATCACATTCCCAACTCAAGTTTTAATGCAGTTTTATTCACAGTACAATAATCTGTGAGGCAAGTTTGCTGCAGCCTGAAGAGCTGTGTCAGCAGCATTCTTGGTAGTTACTATGATCTGCAACACTTGGTTTTGCACAACACTCCTAAGGAATCAAAATCAGTTGTCCCAAGTCTACTATGAATACTGAAAAGACCAGATCATTCCTCATACCTAAGCCAAGATAAATGGTCTAAATTTTCTTACTGCAGTTGCTAAATTTGAATCCTAAATACCTGCCAAGTTTAAAACATAGCTATCAGGACTTCCCACATCTGGCATTTACAAGAACAAAAAAAAAAAAAGCTACTTTCTGCAAGCTTTGCAGACCTGAGTGCCTGCATTGACTGCTCCTAACCCCCAAAAAACATTTGCAGAGCAAAAAAAAAAACTGATGGCAAAAACTGCATTTAAGGTTTTAGCATAATTTAGCATAGTTCTGTGAGCAGTTGGTAACTTGTTCACAAACCACCTTGTCTTACAGAACACATACGTGAACTACACACACATTGTGCAGCACTAAGAGCAACACCAGAGACCAGATGTATGATACAAATAATACCTTCTTTACCAGCTAGCTGAAAAGACTGTGATCTGACCAGTGGAAGGGAAGTTCTTCTTTTCAAATTCATATCATCATAGGAGGAAAAACACCTAGGAAATTCCAGAAAGCTTTTTAAACACATTTTTCTCAGGACTTTGTCATACACATTTCTCATTAAGAGGCATTCTTGGCAGAAAGACAGAACTATTTGCTGAGGTGCCCAAGAAAGCCTGGCAGATACAGTACTATGCTTGCAACAAGTTATCAAGGCATATTTGTTAACCATAGTAGCCCCAAAATGCTCCTAGGAGAGAGTTATGATCGATAGCTCTTTGCTATCAATTCTCAGTGTGCAGAAAGAAAACTCAGAATTAAAGCAGATGTGTCAGTACCAGCAGACTTAGGAAACAGAAAAAGCTGAAAGAATAATTAAGTTTCGAATATAAGTACCTTACCTTTTGGGGCTTGGGTAGTGATTGCTTTTGGGAATTTTTGAGAGGTAATCTTCACAGAACTGAGAAGGGCTCCTGCACCGCTGCACAAAAAGCACCAAGCCCAGAATGAGGCAGAGAACCAGCGAAATCACCAGGTAAGTCTGGCGATCAGAAACCTGCAGGGATTTGAGACAATCGTTGAAGACAGAACAACTCCATGATATTGCTATTCTTATGTTTTAAGCTTTAAAAGACAAATGCTATGTTCTCAACTCACTTTTCTTTAATTTCACTGAACTTGTTGACATTTGAGTAATTTTTCAGAGGTTTGATGCAGTCTATTGGCTGTGCAGCATTCAAGGAGTGAAGGCCAAATCCCATTAGCTGCTAACAGGACAAGATTTCCCTGTCTCCAGTACCAGCATAACTAGAGAAGCTGCCACTCCTTGCCAAGAGCATCCAAACCTCCCTGAAAGCAATACACTTCCCATAAGAAAACATGCTCAGAAAGTAACTTCTCTGGTTCACTGCTGACATGGATACAATACTATGGCAAATCTAAACTATGCTTTTTACCAGCTGACACTGCAGTACTTCACAGAATACAATTATAATCACTTGATTCAATGTTGTTTCACTAACCACAGCACTCATAAACAGGAGCTTAGCCAGTCAAGCATCAAAGGAGGAGTCTTACTAAGTGTCAGTTCAAGGAAGGTCTTTGGCAATAGGCACAAAATATAGAAGGTCATGTTTATGGTACTGCTTATTATTGAAATGCCAGGCAGGCAGAACATACACATTTGAGAAAAAACATTCCTATTATTGTTGCCAAGATTCCCCTAATCTCTAAAGATAACAATAGCCAGTGGGGAAAGGAGAAGGGTACCTTAGCTCAGACTACAATCACAGGGCCTAGTGGGTCTGCAGTAATTATTACCAATTTTGTTGTGCACAAGACAGCCCCAGTTATTCAAATTTGTAGCTAAAGTTGGCTGAAAGCAACGCTACAGACAATTTAAAACCTTATTTGAGGACTCTGGTCTCTTCAAATAGAGATGTGTTTATGCATCTATTTCCTTTGAGTTCTCATGCCACACTGCTGAAGTGTGATTACCTCACGTTTTAGTTCCGCCACAGTCGCTGACAGGTTGGAAGCCAGCTGAGTCATGTTGGTGAGCTGTGCTTGCAACAGCTGGATTGCCTCTGTCTGACGCTGATCCTGTGGTGAACAGTCATAAGCATGCCATCAGTTGCCAGGTTCCCACTGTCTCATGCACTCATGGCTACCGAATTAGTGTTCTGTTTGACACAGCCAGGCACTCAGTAGCCACATGGCCTGTCCAGCGTTGTTTTCAACACAGTGTTCATGTAACATTTTTATTTGTTAAGTAACATTTCCTAACGTTATGCCAGGTGCATTTCATTAGAGTGACTTCTGCTGTCCTCATCACAGGCAGAGTGAGCAGCCAGCTCCACAGTCACCGTCAGGAGGCCCCAGAAAACACATACAGCTGACCATGCAGAGCTCCAGTCTAAGGACTGATGTACAGCTGCTGTTCCAGGGCCAGGCAGCCAGTCAATGACAGGAGCCCAAACCAGCCAGGAACAACTCATTTGCAGTTAACAACTGCTCCCTGGGAAGAGCCCTAAGAGGACTCTAAATCCTGTGAGAAGGGGAGACTAACCAAGAGGAGCACCTCAGACTGACCACTGCTGATACTCTTCCAAAAAAACCCAAACCCAACCCAGAAAAGACAGTACATGAAAGCTGCTATTTTCTTCATTGTTGATGGGTGAACAAACTACAGACCTAGGACTGCATTTCAGAAACTTTCAGATAATTTGAAAGATCAAGTCTGCTATGCCACTGTAGTGGGTTGAACCTGAGTTCAAGGTTTCTCACAATTTACAATTGCATATTTACAATTTACATATTTAAACCACACGGAAAGGTGGGAATTCTTTTTGTTCCAGCTTGCCTGCCGGAAGGTGGGGGGGCCTCGGAGCCTCCAGGCCCCACTGGGGCCCCTGCCCCCCCCCCCCCTTTCCCAACTCCGCAGCACGGACCCTGGGTTGCTGGGGGGGAACTATCCCAGAGCCACAGGCAGCTAAAACCAGCCATGGACTGCCACACAGCTAAAGGCATCCAGCACGGCCTCTTGGGACCAGCGGGTCCTTATCCTCTCCTCTCCATGTGGAGCTGGCAGAGCCAATGGGAGCTGGCAGAGCCTCCTGTCTGCAGCCAGCACACTTCATGCCAAACTGAAGATGACACCATGCAGCCAGCAGCACAAAGGGAACGAGGCTTTCTCCACCATAAAGCCTGAACAAGGACACTTTTCAACATGGTGGTTTCAGAGCCAGAGAGAAAGTGAGTTGTGCAATACAAAGCTGAACATGGCGACAGGAGAAAAGAGGGCGGTGCCACGATTCTCGTGCGTAGCTTAAAAAAAACTTCTTACATGCTGTGGTAAGAAACTGTAATATCACAAACTGTTTGTCTCTTTGATCCATTTGAAGTAGATGGGGGGATGGAGAACTCATGTGTGGCCCATAAAGATTGTTAGGAGTGCCTATGCCAGGCTACATAGAAGCATTGAGAGGCTTTTAGAGACTTGTGGCAAAGAAAGCCTTTGTGTTCAGGTCAAAATAACTCATCCGTAAAAAGATTAATAACCCCATGTAATAGCCTATGTTTGTCAGTATGAAGGAACTGTGAGATTTTTCATGGAAGAGATGTTTTACACCACAGCAGATTGTTTCTTTCCGGGCGGGTCTGCTGTTGGTGGCAGTTTGGGTACCATGAGAAGCAGAAAAAAACCCCCTTTTTTCCTTAAGCATAAGAAAGAGACTTATCAAGAACTGCAACACTGACTAAAATCCCATGTTCTGTTGTCCTTTGTGCGAGTTGGGTAAAGGGAAGAAAGTGCTGGAAAGGGGGGAAGAGGTTTGCTTTAATTTCTTGCTGTTTCTTTTTACTTTTAATTCTATTAGTAATAAAACTCTTTCTTTGTATTGCAGCCGTTTAAGTTTGAACCTGTTTTGCCTCGCAGCTCTCTAGTTTTCCTCAATATTTTCTTATTTTCCCCTTACGAAAAGAACAGATTTTGCGTGCTTGACACTTAGCTGCGTCAAACCACAACAGCCACATGCACAGCTGCTTTAGTGAATGTTTAGCACAGCAGTTACTGCTTTATTTCATAGCTGCTCAGGAAAGCCAGGATGGCAGAGCAGGGAAAAAACACATTTTAAAGAATGAATTAAAGCTTTTGTTACATTACTACACCTTTAAATGCAAATTTGGCCTAAGCCATTACTGTACCCCTCTGCCTTTCTACAGGTTCAGTATCTTCAGCAGCAGAGGGAAATTGTCAATCCATAATTTAAATTAGTTTTGAAAAACCAACCAAGTTAAAAAATTTGTTTTGAGTGCAGTCACAACCAAGAAACAAGGGTTGGAACTGACCTGGATAACTTTTTCATTCACAAAGACATTGAAGAGTTTTAGCCATTACCAGCTGACAACTGATCTTTTCTTCAAGTACAAAATCAGAAAAAATAGCTTTATTCTAAAACAATGGGGAACACATCTAAAAATCTTATTATGGAGAAAAATAGGGAACCATGGAACAGATGCTTTTAAAAGGCATATCTACAGCTCAACTGAAAGAGGATTTCTGCACCTCTGTGCAACTTTCCATTAAAAGTAAGCCTTCCTAATTAGGAAAAGACTTAAGTACTCCAAACAAACCATACCTGCTCTTCTGCTATTCTTGAGGTGTTCTGAAGTTTTATTATTGTTTTATTGAAAGCCTTCTGCATTTCTTCCATTTGTTTTCGGTACCTAAAACAGAAAGTGTTTAAGGCTGAAATACTAGTGCACAAAACTCCTCAGCTTAGACTTGTCTTCAGAAAACATAACTATGCCAGCAAAAAACCTTCCCTTTGCCCAAAGAGCTTTATTTAAACATCAAGTGGTATCTGCTTTTAAGTCTCACAAATAGAAAAGATGTGTCTTTTTCTATGGTTGTGGGGTGTTTTTCCCTCCCCCCCCTCCCAAAGTTATGGTCAAATCTATTTCAACACTTTCAAGCTTAGTGCCAATTTACTGAATTCACTTTGCGCAGTAAATATAACTGTGAGCCCCCTCCTTGGAACCATTTCTGAAATGGGTACATTTCCCCACTCGCCTGTGGCTAAGGAACACCACAGATAAACACTAATACACAGATACATCCTTCACAAAAAGCTCTTGGTTCCCTCTCCACAGTCACTTATGCAACCAGAGTTATTACAGATAACAGGGTACTTTAAGTGGAAACAATTAAATTTAAAAGGCATTGTAGGTCTGTGACATTCAGTTCAACAGTAACAGAAGGATGTGCCTTTTGTAGAATAAATTATGGGCAGGATTAGTGCCTACATCCTGACAAGACTTTATCCTTTTAAAAAACCCACAGCAATATTCCTCAAAATAAAATAAATGGGATTGTATCTGAAATACAAAGAGGGAAGCCCTGTCTCACACAGAGTAACTCCAACAGCCACCTAGGCTTGGGTCCTTTTCTCAGTTTTCCATAGAGCTTTACACTCTGATCTACACTCTGCCCAGCTTTCCCCTGTACTATTTTTCATAGGCTGGACTCCTACCAATCATTCTCAGACTCACCTCTGACTGAGTTCTTCCAAGTAGCGGCTGCTGAGGGACATGTTGACTTCCAGGGCCTTGATGCGATTGTTCAGGCGCATGAAGACTGACTCCTTTTGATTGGATCCATGAACAAGGTTCCCATTGGCATAGCCCAGGTCTGTGGAATTCTGCAGTTCAGCATAGAAATCTGTAGCTGTTCTCTGAGGTCCCCCCGAGACCGGAATCGCCATCAAAGCTTCTTCAGCTGCCTGATCGTCCTCCTTTGTCTCAGCAGATACTGGAGACTCGACAGGAGGCAAAACAGGTTTCTGCACTTCTGGAACGCTCTCCTTTCCTTCCACAGCATCGCTGGCTACTATGCCCACTGTGCTTTCAGGCTGCAGAACAGTCTCTGTAGGCTTTGAAATCACTGGAGTAGCAACAGTCTCTCTTGTGCTCATCTCCTTTACCTCAGTGGCCACACTGGTCTCAGGGCTTTCTTCTACAACTGAGCTCTCAGCCTTTTCTGTTTCAATGCTGAGCTCACGCACATCCACCTGGGGAGTTGCCCTTGGTGCTACCTGGCCTGAGTCTTCTTTTGCAGGCTCCAACACCATATCTGTTGTGGGGGATGGCTTAACTCGAGAAGTAACTTCTAGGAGGAGGGACTGAGAGACAGTTTGAGGGTGGCTTGGCTCCAGCTCAATGGACTCTGTGGTCTCATTACTGATCTCCTCATGGACTGCACTGAAGTCAACTGCAACAACAGACCCAGGGGGTTTCTCAGCTTTGCTGTCCAACTGCTCAGGCAGAGGCTCCCCTACTGCTGTCTGGGTAGATTCAGTCAGAGCTGGCTGTGGCTGCTGCACATCCACAGGGTAACGTGGCCTTTCCTCACCTCCAGTTTTACTGTGCTGCCGATGCATGGCTGCTGCAACTGAGCACCACTTAAACAGGTATTCTGAGAAGGTGGAAATACAGCACACTGCTGCCATGTCACAGCAGTACTTCTCTGTCTCCAGTTCAAACCATGCCAATGCTTCCTCTTCCTGGTCATCACTGGACAGCAAAGTTACTGTGGACTGGCTTGTATCTTCTTCATACTCTTGCACTAGCTGAACAATTGGGCTTTCTTTAGTCAAATCCACCATTAACTGCTCTTTCTCTATCTGGGGAATATCAGTAGTAACAAGTCTAGAACAGAAGAGTTAAAGTTGAGGTGTTAGTTCAACAGTTTTACATCCTTGCTCTAGAAGACTGTGAAAATAGGATCTTTCAGAAAATTAGCAAAGCTTAGTCCAGTGACCAAAGGCCAGTCTGGAGACCAAAATCCTGCAAGATAGTATTTTTTCTGGTGATTTTCATTCCCAATAGGCAAACACATTATTTCAACCCCTGCCGCTTAAACAGCAAGCCTTCTCAATTAGATATTGCCCCTTCCCTCACCCCTGAAAACTGTCACCAGTTCAAATACCATTTCTTACACAGCAAGCGTCTTACTCTGATGATGCAATCTTCAAATGCAACAATCACAATGTTACCATTGACCTTCCTCAGTCTCACAGCAAGAGTGATAGAAAACCATAAAAACACTAAATACAGCAGAACTCATGTCTTAACATTTAAGAGGTAGAGTCTTGGCCCTAAGCAGCCAAATTATCAGCAATTTTAATCAACTGAAAAACAATAGAAAATCTATATAGAACTTCTCTTCTCAACCTCAATCTGTACATTTGTATACATATTTTCATTAAGGAAAGTCTACTGAAGTATAAGCTTCTTCTAAACCAGAATTTTGTCAATATAATTTAACTGAAGTTTCAGCAATACAATTTACATTCCTAATTAGTGTCCCTTGCAGAAGACCACAAAAGTGGTATTAAGCAGTATTAAGTCAGTTTCTGTGCCAAAATAAAACATGTCATAATGGAAATAGCTATAATAAACAGTAACTAAAACAAATTTCTCTGGTTAGTGCAATTACCATACTTACAGATTTTACCAAATACTTGCCTTTTCATTTAAGTCTGCATGCCATACCTGAGCATTCTACTACCAAAGACTGCAGACTGGCACACGTTAGTCTCTGCTTGGAGCACATTACAAAAACACCAAGAGCAATCACTTACTCTGGTGAAGGAACAGGTGTTGGTTCAGGCAGTCTTGGTGCAGCTGTTGAAGTTGCAGGGGTGGCAGTGACATTTTCGGACACACTTTTGTTCCCTGCTGCAGGAAGGAGGAAAATGTGAACACAGAAATTCAAGAACCATCTTTGTTTTCAACATATTCTGAGGTTTAGGTTTATTATTGGGGGGGTTATTATTAACTGCACTACCAAATTAATTGCAGATGTCATCCAAAGTTATTTACATGAAAATGCTACTGAGTTTATGAATGTGATGTTGTGGACAGTCTCAAAACACTTCCAGAAAGCAGCAGCAAGTTATGACTTTACAACTTAACTTGGGTAAAACAGAGAGCAAAGATCTCCAAATAAAGCTGAACAAGCATATGTGTCATCTTTGTATGGGTTCTTTTCTCAGCAAATTCAGCATCTTTGTTCCACTTTTCACAGTCACTAGGTTCTATGGCACTAATCAGGTGTGCCACAACAGGTGAAAAAAAGTCATTTAAACATAGACCATCCAACTCCTCACCAAAAAAAACTTTCCAGAATGCTTTTCATCTAAAAAAACTACACTACCTTCAGTTTCAGATGACTCTTCAGTTTTGGCTCCAAGCATATTAGCAGCAATGTTCACCATACTTAGGATAGCATCTAAAAGAGACAACAACGACTCAACAAGAGTACTTTCAGAGGGCCCAGAGATCACCAGCACTGAGAAATCTGCTCTTTTGCAATACTTGCTCGAAACGAATCAGTGTAAGGACATAAAAATATCTGGTCATTCCATTACACTGGAGGCAGCTGTTTCTTTTAAAGGTAAGTGTACAAGCTAGAAACCTCTATTTGAAAACCTGTATCAACAACATCCACATACCTGGCTTACGCATATATTTATTTTAAGGACCTGTTAAGTAGAACAGTTCCTCTCCCCTCTGAATTCACAGAAGTAAATTCCAAGAGGGCCTGCTCTACATCAGCACAGATATTAAATACAGCTACTCTTTGGTCTTGATACTGAAAACAAACATAATTGCCAGGCTTATTTAGAAGGTGAGAATTGGGTAAAGAGCACCATATTGTAAACACACAGAAGCCGGCTTGATTTTGCTCATTTCTCTCCCACCCACCAACATATAGCAGTGTATGTCACATGGCCAAGGTCATAATGTGAAAGAGGCATTTTAGTAGTAATGACAAATTCCTTGGGCTCCAGGAAGTTGTGTTCAAAACTTTGATTCTGCCTTTGATGCCTCCAGAGCATGTCAGAAACTGCATTCCTGATTCATGTTATTTATCTGGGTTTGTATTCTGTGAAAAGTCGTAATAGTCAAAAGATGCTAAACTTGAGCTATGCATGGTTTCTTACTATTGATGGAGAAGCAGAAAATGAGGGAGAATACGGAGTTGGTGGAGAAGCTTTACAATCTGGGAGAATGGCAGGAGAAAGAACAGTGAGCCACCCTCCAAGGTTAAGATTCGTGGAAGACTGCAGAATGCTTCTTATGAGATTAAAAGTCCGAGAACCCCTCTCTCAGAGGACCCTCTTCCTCACCCTACATTTAAGATGCAAAATGGAAGTCTGTCACCATTTGTCTATGTACATATTAAAAAACCACAAAAAACCAACACCCAAAAACTCTCCTCCTTCCAAAAGAGGACTGACCACCCTGACAGAGGAAAGGTCTCAATAACAAAATCCACCAGCCAGAACTAAATAATGGTCACTGCAATGTTTCAGTGCATTAGAGAGACAGCTGAGCACCATCAGCAACAGCTGCTTCAAATCTTTTAATCTTAGCTTTAGTAGTCTAAAAAATTAAATGAAAAGTTACTGCATTGTTGAAACAGTGAATATAAACCTGTAATACTGCCCTTGCTGACAGATCATGTGAATATGCATCATCAAGATAGCTCGAAGATAGAAAGTCTGAAAGTCACAAATAAGAGATAAGCAGTGTCAGGGAAGAATTTACTGCTTTATCTCATCTGTGAAGAAGCCCACATTTAGAAATAAACTGCTTTTTCCACTATCAAGTTCCCTTTTGAAAACTGTTCTAAGCTGTGAATGTTACTAGCCATGACCTTATTCTCAGGAGACAACAATGTTCTAGAAAAAAGTATGAAAGATTTCTGTAGCTCTGATCCACTACAGGATGAAAGTAAAGCCTGACTCCAAACAGCATTAACTGAGTGCAAATCTACACTGCAATAACAAATCTTCATTAGCTGGGACAGAAGGAAGAATTGTACACTGCAAGAGCTCTTTAGAAAATGGTGTGTGGATGTGACAGTAGCCTGAATAATTCAGGAGTGAAGAAGATCATTAAAACTGAATATTCAAGCATTCTTAGCCAAACAAACCCTACACCTGGAGGTTTTCCAATGGGAAAAGCGAGAAGAGACAGTCAAGAACCTTTAGTGCTCTCAAAAAACCACACAGCCCTCATGAAGAACATAAATTACAATATTTACGTAAAGCCTTCTCAGAAATAGTATTCTCCATCCTTCCCTCCCCCCCTAAAGTTGTACAAAGTAAATCTTTGTATTGCCTCCTGTAAGTTAAGCACTTTAATTAAATACAGATTTCCAAGTTCCAAATAACTAAGGTTCGACAACACTTTAGTCCTGGCCATTTACAGCCCTGTGCAACTTTCACATTCTTTTCAGTACACAGAAACCTTAAGTACAGAAAACAAGTTGCCACAAAATAGATATCCTTACAAATTGAAAATTCATTTTTAGAACCCTAAGAATGATCCCCCAGCTTCAAATTTTTAATTATTCCTATGGAACTAAACAAGAATCACAATAAATTGTTTCAGCAGAATATGAAAGTTGTAGATGTTGCATGACAAAATGATATTCCAATTTCAGTTAGCACATCTTGTTTTAAGCACAGCAACAACTTTTTCTAATAAATCATACTCACTTGTAGCAGAACCAAGAAGATTTTTTGAAGATTTTTCTTCCCCTGTGTTGTAATCCAACAGATAATCTATGTATAAAAATAGAACAACTTGTGACTATTAAAATTTAATGTGTCATGGGCAAAGAATATAAACCTCAAGATTTAACATATAATTCAATGATGTGGATTTGACAGCATAGAAATAAAACCACAGAGGACAGATTACAAACTGAAATGGACACTAAGAATAGATCTGTTTTGTGTGAGCTTCTTTATTTTAGTAATCCTTAACTACTGTCAGCACATGAAGAGATTGTCTATTCTGCCAAGTAAAACAAACTTATTATTATAATCCACATAGCTACATCAAACACATTGTTTAAAACTTAAAGGGATTGTTGGAAAAGCCCAGAAATACTGAGATACTGTCAACAAGCAAATTCAGAAGTCAAATCTTCTGTCATATGCAGGAAGTGATGAGCCACCAAAACCAGCACAAGAGCTGTCTGAATGGCTAAAAATGCACGAAATATTTGCTTACCATAATCTTCATCAAACAGTTCCTGTCGTTCAGACTGATACTGAGAATCAGCTATTTCTTCATACTCTTCAACCATGCTAGTACCAAATACTCTATGATAAAAGTTTTAAAATAAAAGCCTATTATTAGTAATCATGGGACATAATTGATAAGCAGTATTACCTTTATATAACAAATAAATTAGAGATACAGTAGTTGCAGTCAGTTAACTAGAATCAAGCAGCAGGGATGTTTATTTTCTCTAAGTTGTATCTACGAAGTCCCCTGCAGAACTGAAACAAGATCCTGTTTTTCATCCTAATTCCAAAGAATCTTTTTTCTTCCTTTTAAACTCATACCTAGACTTCCTTGTCTTTAGCTTTCCATGAGCTTACACCTCCTCTTCAGCTTCACTTTTGACTTGCTTTAGGAATATCTATTCAGAACTACCTCACTTTGCATACCATATTCTCTTTGACCTATTCTGCCAAAATTAAATCAAAATAATCCAATTTAAAGCAGTCTTGTGAACTAAAAATATGGTTTGACTTCTAACACTAGAGACCTCCCAGGTTCAAAATCTGTTTTTTAGGAGCAGTACAGAGGGTGATGATTCTCTGAATTACAAATTCACAGGTGTTTCTACTCAGACATTCCAAGCATTACTGACTGCATGCACCTGTGGCACCAAGCAACACAGCACTCACCACACCTGCTCTTTTTAGTTCACCACTTGCTCCCCGTTTTGCTTGGTCAGCCTGGAAATGCTCATGTCCTGCTGTAAAGCTGCTCAAGGCTCCTGTTTCCTCCCCTCCCCCCCCCAATATAAACTATTCCTTACATACTGGAGAAGCAAATAAAAAGACTCAAAGCTTCTTTAAACAGATGTGAAAGACACTACACAGAAGGCAAGTCAGGCAACTACTTCAATTCACAATACTTACAAATAATTGCAATTGAAAATTGGAATTGTTGCCCAACTATTATGAAAACACACTAATCCTCATTGCAAGGAGGTAGAAAGACTAAGCAAAACACAAAGTATTACCTTATAAGACTTAAAGGACAAAAATGTTCTGATCCAAAGTGTGATATCAACTCCACCTAAAGAATAAAAGGTATTTAAAATAAAACCTCAAAGACTCAGAGAGTCAAGAGTTCACTTAACATATACATTCAATCTTGAAATTGCAAGTTTTGTTTACTCAAGGGAGTTGCAGATTGCCCACAGCAGAAGAAACCAAAGATTTACTCTTGCCATGCATTAAAGAGCTGAGCCGCAGCAGAGAACACCCCCAGCCCCATGCATCCATCACTCCAAAAGAAGAGGTTGCTAACCTTTATGTACTTGATGAACATCTGAAGCGAGAGAAAGGAAATAAAAAAAAAAAAAGTAGATGTCAGTACAAAGGCTGAACACATGCCACAGGCAACTACAGAGTCCTGCTGGGTTTAATTCAGTACTATAAATGCCTAAGATGACAAGCTGTGAAGGATTAAGTTGTAATACTACTTCATCTGCCTTGGGTAGCAAGATTTCATTTAGCCCTTGTACCTTGCAGATTGAAGGCAACATGCAACAAGTGTTTTATTAGGGAATTTAAGTTATTCAATTTTTCAGGACAGCATGATTGCAGATAGAATACTGAAGTGTGTTAAAGGTACTAAGTGTATTTTTCCCCTTAAAGAGCATAGATTACAGAAAGTGACTCAAAAGGAGAAACAAACCCATGTAGCATGCACTCTATATGTACTGCCACTGCTTCAATTCAGTACAAACTACTTCAATTAAGAGAAGCACAACTGCAAGAAATAGAGCAGCTGATGACAGACTTGAAAGCTTCAGTCATCTGTGTCTTTCTAGTGCAACCTTGACTACACACTGGTATTTACTTAATCTGAATTAATTTGCAAGTGTAGAACACATTAATTAAACCACTATGTAGACACTATCACTGAAGCACTGGAGTAATCTGCAAGTGAGACCAAGACAAATATTCCCATAAAATCACGTTTACAAAAAATTCCACCGTTTTTGATACAAGTTCAGTAAACTACTTCAAAAAATTTTACTTTTTGAAAACGTTTTAGACTCCTTCTGTAGACTAGACATACTCAGAACTTGTTTACTTTTTGCACTATAAAGTGAAAACATTACAAGAACAAACCTTTGGAAATTTTACCATGCTGTATTATTCAAGGCAGAGCACTGTATCCACCAAGGGACTAAGTGCTGCAGCATCTACTGGAATTCTGGAACTTCAGTGACAATGGCAGCTACCTTAAGGCATTAATTCAGCCAGAAAACAGAATTAAAAATAAATGAAAACTCTATTCTGTGACTCACGCAGAATTTCTGGGTAGAGAGGTTAGACAATTATCATTCATAGCTACTTCTTCATAAAAGCACAAAGCATAATTAAGGAGCACAAACTAATTTTTTTTTTTTTTGGCAATACCATAGTTGGAAGGTAACACATCACTGAAGAAGACCTAAAAGGTCTGTATTTTATTTGAATTCAAACCTTCGCTACAATCCAAAATTTTCACAAAAGCTTTTATCCAAGTTCACGCACCACATTAATTATTTATGGAGTTTTATTCCCTTTGAGTCTCCCAAGTAAAGATAGTTTAATGCAAACTGTTTTGAAGGTGGAGGTATCATGGCAATGCTCCAGTAGCAGTGAGCATAAATAATTTGCCAGAGTCAGAGTTATGACTGAATAACTGCAAAACTGCACTTGGAGTCTATAATGAGAACCAAGGTTCAACCACTTACACTTTCAGATTCACTGAAGTGTACAGTACAACACAGTAAAAAATACCAAGAAATATGCATATCCTGATTTTGCTCCAGAGAGTGAGTGTGCAGTGTGTGTGTATACATATATCTATCTAGATAGATAGATACAGATATGTGTATATATGTAAAGCAGGTACAGCCAAGCAACAAAATAGGTCAAGATTCTTCTGATCTTACATTCAGGGGACAGTTGGTTAAGTCAAATAGAACAGAACATTGTCTAGATTTTTCTTAATTCAGGTGTCAACTAAGTATGTACTTGGACGCAAGGGGCTTCCCAAGATCCTCTCAATTACCAAAGTGAGGAAGGTAATAGGCTCATTACCGTGACAAGAATTTAGTACACAGACAACCCCAGTTGGGGCCACTAATTAACCAAGGGCAATTAATGCTAAGGTAGGCTTTGATAACACATTTCTCTGGATGCTGTTATACAGGGGAAGCCCAGCAAACCCTTCCTTCCCTGAGGAGCATGGATGCTTTTGCAGTATTAAGTTACCTTAACATATTTTGCATACATCTGTTCATCCAGAGGAAAGCTCTGGACATTTCTCTCATCTCTGGCATGGAAAGTACCTAATTTAATCCATTTGTTTGTTGGATACCTAGAAAGGAAACAATGGAGTCAGGTAATGAAATGCAGGAACTCACTGTTTACAGGTATTTGCCAAAGTTTCCCCTAATGCCTTTCCAGAGAAGAAATACATTCTGTTCTTTCCAGCTGCAAGATAGCAGCAACGTTCCCAACACAAAACATCAGCAGAACCTCCTCACACACTTACAGCAATGTGCAAGCTCTTGAAGCACAAAACCCCAGACTTGATCCAATTACTGAAATTCAGCCAGTCTACAATGAAGCCACCCCAGGTAAGAACACAACACATGACAGGTTGTATTACTGTAAGCAAGCAGTAGAAAACTGAGCAAAGCAGAGGTAGAACTACACAACAGACCAAGTGTTGGAAGTCTAACCCTACATGCTTTAGGCACCCAAGAAGAAAGGGATTTTTTCTGAAGCACTGTGAATGTCTGCTCATTCACAGACCAGAATTATCTGCTCACTGCAGAAAGCAGTGGGGGCACAACACTGCCTAAATCATCATAAAGCCACCCTCTAAGCAGCCATCTGGCCAATCTGTAGCACTCTTACCCCCTTCCAATTTCTCAATAGTATACTGCTCTTGTTTCTTTTAAAATAATCTGTGTATTTTTGAACAGAGTTCAGCATTGAAGACAGCTCAAACCATGTGAAAATGGTCTGAATGACAAGGGAGGAGACAGCCCAAATCCTCAGCAGCATTTTATTAAGGCATTTTATAATCTGCCATCCACTATCCAGCTACTGTATAAATTCTGCTCCTTCACTGCTACTTGTCAACAAATTTTTCCTTTTCATTTTTAAGGTGGCAAAGGAAAAAACTGCTAGCAACTGACAATATACACAAAACAAAGAAAATTCGTGTGACTTCACACTACATTACACTTTGCATAATAACAAGCATACACAGCCCATGCTTAATAAAGCCTTGCATCTAGTAATCATTTCATTTTTTTCATTCAGAAGGATGAGTTTAGATTACATACCTGTCACTAATTGACACCAGAAAGTCTTTAGGAGTGGAAGAGAATAATTCATGATTTGCAATGTCAAACTGCTTTACTTGGACTGGTTCACAGAGCTCAACAACAAACCTTAAAGACAAAAGAAAATATTTTAAGAAAAGACTTCTCCTTCTGCAGTTACAATCTTCAGCCCTTTACCTCATTACCACATCCTCCACTGGGTATAAGGAGGACACTACAAAAATGCTGTACCGTAAGAATCACTGGTGGTGCTTTCCTGAACTTTAGTAACTCTAGGTAGCACCTGCAGCTACAAGAGCTTCATCCATTTTCTACTCAAAGGCACTAAGTCACAGAACTAAAAACCAAGGACAGCAAACATAATTTAAATCACATCTGAAGTAACAATTAATATATGGTAAATTCTGTTCACCTGTCCTACAATTAGTTGACAGTCAGAGAAAGAAATCAAAAATCTTTATTTGAATGCCCAAGTGCTTTATCTGCCATGATAATTATGCAAAATTTTCACATATTAAGGTAAATAAAAATATCACCTTAATATTAGTTCTCAATACAAGAGCTACATTTCTATGGGAGACATAATAAAACATCTTGTGCTAATTCTGTCAAAGCTCCTCACACACTCATTCCAAGCAGCAACACACCAAGGTCAAGTCAGTCCCACAGGACACATTCAGTCCCACAGCAGCGGAAAACTGTAATCACGCCTGTCATAAAAGTGAACCTCAGGAACCTACCAGATTTTAGTACTGCAAGGATTGAGCATATAAAGGTCCATGTTTTCCATCAAAATAGCTGAAGTGCTCTGTATAAAGAAAAAAATTAGTATTTTAAATGGCATGGTAGATACCAACAACACCAAGGATTTTTCCCCTCTTTCCAAAAATAAGTTTGAAAATAGGTTTTTAGACTAGTATCAAGTTTCACAACATTCTAAGCAAGATAATATCCAGGACATAGTATGCCATACTACTTTGGGGCAAACACAGATTATTTACTACGGTGAGCTCTTTGAACAACTGAACAAAGTTGTATTAATTTCTGTAGGAAGTAGACTCTGCTCCCATTTTCTGAATTCACTTAGAAAGACATCAAGTTCTCTATAGCAATCCCTCTTAAAAAAGGCACAGATCACTGTTTATGTCCTATTTTGATAAATTAAAATCCCAATAAACCCAAACGTAGAATAACAACTTCACAAATCAGTGTTAAGTGTACTTTGTGCTACTTGTTGCATAACAGTACACTAACATAATGCACAATAATAATTAGTAAATGCTTACCTTTGCCTCTGGATTTGCTGCCAGAATTTTGGCACCACACTCTACAGACGCATAGTTATTCCTGTTTTTCTGGACCTTTTTAGTGGAATGCTGCCCACCAACAGCAGAAGGGTGCATTGACTGACCTAGGAACAAGAAAATACTGCTCCTATAACAAACCACACAAACAAACAGTATTTTCACTGTCAGGAACTTCTGCTCACTGCTTTTATATAATGAAGGCTATTAATTTTGTAGTTCTAGCAGAAAAATGAAGTTCCAGGCTGCATTCCAAATTGAGACAGTCTCACTATTCAGCTCTAGTACAAGATGACAGCGGTCTGTATTTAGTCCAAACTAATGAATCCTGAACTTACTCTTTTCTTTCTCCACTTCCATGACTTTCTTCTTCCATTCATCAAATGTTGGAATGTCTCCAGGGTCCTTTGGAGTTATTACTGATGTAGGGTCAATTTCTCCTGTCTTCTTAAAGTCTTTCTGCAGAAGAAACAACCACCAATTGTGAATATTTTTCAGGACCAACAATGAAAACAAAGATGAACTTCAAAAAACAAAGCATGCTCTGATCAAGTCAAGGGCAGACACATCATTTGCACCCGTGTTAACAATTTAGAGCCAATGTAAGCAAGATTATAAGCCAGAAAACACATGTGATGATTTTCTCTCAGAATTAGAGATTATTCCACTGAAATACTGGCAATTTTCGCAGCTAAGCTAATACATTTTAAATAAAATGTAAGCCTTCTGTCTCCAACACCTGCATTTTCTTCCCAATTTTTGCTTTTCCTCTTCCTAATGAAGAAAGTTTTCCCTGTAGCAAAAATCTTTAAACATGAATGCTTGTCATGACAGAATTCCAGAGGTTCCCTGGAACTTCTGAACATCTCAAAAACAGCAGAACGATTAAACATTAAAGAAACCACGTTTAAGTATCTCAGAAATAATGTTTTGGACTTGCCTGGCAAAGCAAAACCCCTGTCAACTAAACTGTATGTTATTCTATTTCATTAACTATTTCATTAACTTCTCTTTTGTACAAACACATTTTCAGCACACCACCAGATGAGTGAAAATTTTTTGGTAGATATTTCAAGTGTAGAGGTTATTTTGTAGACAATATTTTAAAGGTAGTTGCCAAATGACAGTTTAGACATGATCCTAAAATAGCAAAAACTGGTATTGCCATGGCCTTAGTCATTGTATTTAAAAAATACAAGCTTTAGGAAGCACCTCACAATCAGAGCATGAAAAAAGTCATATAGTTAAGCATGTAAGGCCTGACTAGCTACATATCCCACTTTAACAAGGGCCAAGTAGTACTTCTGGGACAGAATAAAACCAACCACTTTTTTTCTCAGTGGTGATAACCTAAAGAAGCGCTTTAGGCTCCTGTATGTACTGAGGGGATACCAGCACTGCTTACCTCTCTTTTTAAGTTCTCCGAAGCATTCAGAGCAGATTTTTGCTCATCCGCCCCCTTTTCAGCTGCTGAAACTTTTGACTCAAACTCAGATTTTGTCTTCTTGCCCTTGCCATGTGAAGATGATATGTTCTCTATATGTTGGCCTGCAAGGCTGAAAGTTTAGAGTATCAGGATCTATAACATGATCAGCCACATGCAATTAAACACACACAAATAGTAGATTAAGCAAGCACATGCAAATGTTTGTTGCAAAGCCAGCACAGAAAAGAACAACTACCTTTAAAGTATTCAGAGTCACACACAACCTGCTTGGATACTCACCTCTCTGGTGGACTGACAAAAGAGGAAGGCTCACTCTGAGGGTCAGCCTCAAGTGTCCCACCAATATCACAGTCAGGTTCTGACTGCTCAGCTTCACTAGAGCTGACTACAGGGATATCAGCATGGGAATTCTCTATTGCACTGAAGGGAAACAAACAACATGCTTTTTTAGCCTTCTGATAATACAAGTAACCCTGAAAATCAACCACAAAGATATTTGAAAGTTTTAATAAAGTAAGAGTCTCACAGAAATAATTAAGAAAAATGAAGTATGCTGTACTTGTGGTATTGCATTCTCAGTTGTACCCATGAAAGAATAGAATTTCTTTTTCCAGCCTGTTTGTTCCAGAAAGGAACTCAAAACAGGCTTCTCATCTCCCTGAACTCTCATCTAACATCTTATCAAACACTGCAATGGATAATTCTTCCCATAATCACTACAAACTAACAACAGGTTCACAGTTACCTGGCTGCCAGCAATTTTCTTTTCCCTTTCAACAAAGGAAACAAGCACAAGACTGAGCTCCCTCACTAAAAGCTTCTCATGTTCCCAAGTCAAGAGGCAGCAGTCAGAACAGAACTTGGCTAAAACTAGAGGAGAATAGGGCAATAAAAACAGAGCCAGACAGACTTCCTTTCTACTAGATTTATTTCTTTTTTTGCTAGTGTAATTAAAATCAGGTAACCCAGCAGACCATTATCCAAGCTGTACCAACAGCCCAAACCAGCTCACCTGCCCACTGCTTTACGTCCTCTCTCCCAGAAAGGCTGAGCACACCTCATCAGACAAACCCTGAGGCACAAACCAAACAGAAAGCCTCCCATATGCTCTTTAAGAATGATGGAATGGGTGGGGAGAAGAAGACGGACAGATGGAAGATGGAAGTATCTTTCAATTGATAACTTCTGACTGTCCTCTCTTCTCCAGCACAGGGATGACTTTCAGGCTGATCCAGGCTACAGCCAGATCTAAGTAAAAGCTTTACTCCGCCTTCTAAATTTCAACATAAACTTTCTTTAATGTAAGCAGCAAACTAGGTTAATCCGATATCATGACAGAGCTGCCAAAACACAAACAGCATGTCAGCAACTTAAAAGGGGATCTTTTTGGTTCTCTGACTGCTACAATTATCAACAGAAGCCGCTGCAACCAACCCAGGGAGACAATTTTAGTACCTTTCATATGATAAATTACCTGTGGTATAAAACAAAAAACTCATAGGTATTCAAGACTTTTTGCTATGTAGCAAAATCTAACAAACATGAATACAAGAATTTATTAGCTATAAACAGGGAGTATTTTCCCTGAATGCCCCAAAATGCCTCCATCTGAGATGCAGAGTGTTTGGGTGAGCATGCAACTCTCTATTGACTAAATAAGGCTGACCACTACACTTAAAACTGCAAAGCTCCACATATTCTCCATTTCAGTGGGTAGATGACAGTATGAACAATTATCAAATGAATAAAATATGGGAGAAGAATGAACTTAAAAATTCCTTCCTCTCAGGGTGTACCTGACTGGCCTCAAGTAACTAATTTTGGCAGAAGGTGAGTCTTAAAAGCTGTAGTGCTCCCTCTCCTTTGGGTACCTTGATTTGCCTTAATTTTTAAAATGCATTATTAAGCTCACTTTGCACAGCAGGTTCTTCACTTCCAGACAGAAAGAACTCAGATTATTTTTCAGTAATTTTTCCTCAGATTAGATTTAGGTAGAGAAGTTACACTCAGTGCTGTTCTAAAAAAGGATTCATTACAAAGTAAAACTTGTTTGGAATAAAAATACTTTCAAAATATTTTGACTAAGAGGTTCTGCTCTTTTAGGCCAGTAACACCTGAGAGAGCTGGACTTTGTTACACTGCCAGGAATCAACATCTAAACCAGGAAAAAGATAAATGCCTGAAGATAACAAATGCAACCATGTCTTTTTAAAGATCTTGTTTAAATATGGAGCTGGACCACAGATGGTTTGGATATTAATCTGTACAGTAAGAGACCACCTATGACTATTGAAAGCTGAACTGCAGTTTGAAATAATGTATAAACATGCTTCTCTGCTACACTAGTTCCGCCCTTTCTTCCTGTAAATGGCACTGGTGTCACAACACCACTGCCCAGCATTCACTCATCCATCAGGTGCTCCAAACCAAGTTTCTATTTTCATTCATTTCATAGTTCATGTCTTCAGAGTTCACCACTCCAGTATTGCCCAGCTATGACAGCCAGACAATTTCCAACAATTACCAGACACCAGCTGAATGTTTCAAGGAAAATAACATCCTGTCTCCTTCTAAGATGTGACAATAGTAGAGCTTACAACACAGTACACAAACAAATCAGTGTAGTAGTCAACAAAAGCTATAAAAAGAACAGGCTGAAGCAACATTCCAGTTTTGCTTTATAAAAACTGCAAATTTTGGAAGACTTCCAATTAAAGACACTGATGAAGTATCAAAATGTGTTTAAGTGTTAGCCCTGGCAGACTAGGCAAGATCAGCCAGCAAACAAAATTTCCGTACCTTTTCTATGGTAAAGAAATTAAATTTGGTAAAGCAGAAAGACTGAACTCTTAAAAAACCCAAAACACCCACCGAAGACAAGTCTACTTCATTTTCAATGTGTTGAATTTTTATCTAATAAAATACTCCATCTTTATCAGCAGTCAGAACAACATAACTTCCCTTAGCACATCAAAAAGCCCAATAGAACATTGTGAAAATCCTTGCAAGTATGCACACACAAACTTCCACACTAGTTCCCATTTGATAGCACAATGTCCCACAAGAGAAGGGAAACAAAATGAAGTACATGGACTCCAGAGAGCTGCCTGTAGCAGAGGTAGCTCTGCAATACACTAAGTATTGACTTGACTGCATTTGTATGAGAATTTGCTATTTTGTCACAAGTCTCTTACTACCAGAAGTTGAAACTCTCCGCAGATAAAACTCTGCAGAGTTCTTCCTTAACTGAAAGCAGAGGCCATTGCTGAAGCTGCCTCAATGCTTGTTGACACAGATGTGAAAGCACATTTGTGAAGGGTAGAAATCCTAATGGTAAAGCCCTGAGGGCTTTTATAGTACAGATTATCTAAGCATGTTGGCTTTTTTTCAAAGCAGCAGCTTAGAAACCGATCATGGCAATAGTATTCCACTTCATGAAAGCATGCAACTGTTTATCCACACACTCGGTAAATGATGGCACACTCCATTAGCACTGACACCATAAACCAGCAAAACAATTGTGCAGAGCAGTCCCATCTTATCCCTACTAAACATTTTAACAAGAGCAGAGTAAACTATATTCTCTCAAAGTCCAGAACAACAAAATTGAAAGAGCTTACTCAGGCTGTGAGACTGGAGGTATCTCTGAGGTAGGTGAACTGGAAGTGTTTTCAGTGCTTGGAACTATGCTGGAGGAAGCTTCATTTACATCTGCTGAAGGTGGACTCACAACTTCAGGATGGCTTGTTTCACTTATTTCTGTTGTCTGTAAAAACATTCCAGGTGAATATACATTTTTCAACACCTGAGTAATAAGAGCATCCATACAATAACATCTAGTATGGAGTTCTAACAGTTCAGTAGTTCAGATTTCTGTCAGAAATTAATTTTGTTTCTTCCAAGACCAAGGTGGCATTCTGTGCTACTCTGGGATAGTTGCAATACTCTTCTGTAGTCTGACATAATAATGTAAAAATATTAATTGGAGCAGGCCTGTACAACAGCTTCCTTAATGATGCATTCCTATAGAGACTGCCATGAGAAAACCAGCTTGAATATTGCAGCAATCGAAAGAAACAGTTCTATTTGCATGCCCCATTACAATAAAATGTACTATTTTCATCCTAAGCTAAATTTCAGAGAAGGCTTTCAATTTCATCACTCCAATGGAGGTCCAAAATTATTTAAAGCCTATTCCATGCTGTAAGTGAACAAGGAGATAAATCATTTTTCACTTTCAAGTGGTTAGTAGTCTTGAGACTTATTTGTTCTAGGTCTTCAGTTTTCATAAGCACATTCAAAATAAGGCTTTGTAAATCTGAAAGCATACATAACCACTGAAACAGGTCAGATTAAATCCTGCAGCAAAAGGAAATACTATTGTACAAAAGTCTCTTGTCAATAGCTAGATTACTCCAAGTCATCTAACTAAACATGAAGAGGTCTGGAAGATTTAACAAAATTAAACACCCAAACCATGAAATAAATATTCTGAAGTATGTCTGTCCTATGTATGCTGTCTTGTAATCTACAAAATAAAAATACGTAATCAAATAAATCATCTTTAACAGTGGGCTTTGTAATATTTAACACCAAGCACTGACTTAACAGTATCAATGGCACAGAGCTGAAATTCAACCCTTTTCCCATTTTAACAAAGGAAATGAAACTGATAGCAGTCATGAAGGATCAAAGCTAAAATGGACTGCTATAATCGCCAAGTCTGATCTATATAAAAAGACCTCAGAGAAAAGACTTTTTATGTTTTATTTATAAATAGACATCCATACCTACAACATCCAATTTTAATTTACCTTGGAAAGTTTTTAGTCAGTACCTACAGATACTAAATTACTCATTATTTATGCACATGGGAAACGCAGGGTCTGTTAGCTCACACATTCTCTCTTTTACTGGAAACAAGTCTGACAGCAACCCTGTGTACAGGTGAAATGTGATAGATGGTTACTATGAACTTTAGATAACCAAAATGAAAGACTGAAATCCAAGAAGCATTTGAAGACTATATGAAGACAGTGAACGAAATAAAAGCCTTGCCTGGTCAGATTTTGTCAAGTCATTGAGTAGCTCTTCCATAGAGTAACTCCGCGTACTTGAGTCTGCATGCTCAGGCTCCAGTATGGGATCAGCCTCTTCCCCCTAGGATATTAAAGGTAAAACAACAGTAAGTCTGCAGTCACACAGGCCTTCTATGCTCAGCCAGAGGAGCTGCCTCTGGGACACAATGAATAACAGCACTTCTTCCACCATCAAAACATCAAGAAACTAAGCTACATTAATCTTCAGAACCATTACCCACCTGTGTTAAAAATCTTATCTGCACAAAGACTACAGCAAGTTAAAACAATTCAGTTAAATCTTTCCTGAAAAGATCATTTTAGCATTGTCTTCAATAATTCTGTTTGTTTGCTAAGGGAAGTTCATCATTCTGCTATGACCTCCCATGTTGACAAATCCTACCTCAATCTTCTTGCTGACCAAAAGAGGAGAGAAAAAAAAAGAATCTAAGATGACTTGCATCAGACAACCATTAGAAAATAACACGTGGCATATTTCAGTTGTAGCAGTCTTATCAGGAGAACTACAGTAATTACACAAATCTGCCAGAACCTTTTAAAGCAACCTGCTCTTCTACAACTAAAACTTCACCAACAAGTGCAGTGAATTCACAAAATAAAAAATATCAACACTTGAGGGGAAAAGTTTTAAACCCATCAGACTAAAACTAGCAAGCATTTACACTTGCCCTTCAAGCTTTTTAAAGTTGTGACTACAAAATATGCAACTACAAAAGTTGCTTTTGAGCAATACTTTAAAACACAGCAAGAAATGCAGTAGAAATTTACACCCACCTTGTTTTATAAGGGCTATCTAAAACCCCGTGGCCAAATACTGCCAGTGTACAGATCCAAAGTGGGCTGCTGTGCTATACAACACTACATGATATTAACTTGATAGCATTAAGGTATGCACTGAAGATCAGGAGCTACAAATCTGAGCTGACAAACCTTAGAGACAACTAAGCAACATTTTACCCCAAATATTAGCTCACATCCAAGTCCCTAAGATGAAATAGCATCAATGGCTGGGAGAGACAACTGATCTAAGGCAAACTGATCAAGGGCTGCAGAACTGCTCTTTTTGAGCAGGACAGCTCCAGCAGCCTAATTACAAGTAATAGACACTTGCTTAAGATTTCTCATATGCCCAAGAGGTGTTCTTTAATGAGTAAAAACAACAGTCTAACATATTAGTTTTCACATCTTTGGCTTTAAGTTCAGAAATCTGCTTAACAATGCAGCCACATTAATAGAATGCAAAGAAGAATGTTGCAGAGCAGGAAATCACACACCAGTGGCTTCCCAGTCTCAAAGCTTACTTAATCTTTCCAGTATTATTGCATCAGACGTTAAATTCAAGCACAACTTTTTTGCAGGCAGCCAGAAGAATAGGACTGAGTGCTATTTGGCTGTACAAGCTGGCAAAAAATACAGCTACCCTAGTTGTTAAAATGCTTAAGTAACCTACAATACTTAAAAGTGATTTTTTATGGCCAGGAAGCTCTCCACTTGAGTCAGCTAGAATGCTCAACACAAAATTTCCAAGTTTGGTGTGGCATATAAAAGCTTTTTTGGAATGAGGACCGTGATTAACACTACTACAGACTTCTGGAGGAAATAGGAACACCAACATATCAATACTACCCACATTTAGAATAGGACTGATTCTGTACCTGGGTAAATAAATAAATGAAATTACCATGACTTTCTGACTCAACAGCTTGGGAACTCACTACGCAATGCAATATGCGGAAACTTGTAATGAGTTAATCAGGGTGGGACAATTACACTCAACCTAAAGTGCTGAGTAAAGTAAAAATGAAAGGGACCACATTTATTACACCTTTCATAAACATATTTTAGCCTTATTAATTTTTACTGAACAGAAGGAATACAAAGCAATAAATACTGACTTAAACCAATTAATCTTAAATCTTCTATTTAGGATAGCAGTCATCTGTACACTGTTTTTAATACAACATAGATGGAACTGGCATAATGGGGCCTAGACTTACCCAGCCCATTACCTCCTATTTTGAGCTCTACAGAGCCACCCACTTTCCCTGATGCCCACTTCTAACATCTGGCCCCTAAACAAAAAAAGAAAAACCAAGCCACTAGTAACTTTACTATTGATTCCTTCTCTTGCCCCAAACTATCCACCTGAATTGTTGCATAACTGCAACAAATGAAGCAAAGGAAAACAAAAACTTGGGAAGATATCACAACTCACAGAACAACTGACTACATTAAACATTCTGGCCAAGAAGACCCTATGAAGAATCTTATTTTAAAATTTAATATCAAGTCAGACTGAGTAATTAACATGATGCATGCAGCATACCTTTTCCTGGACATTTTCATCCTCACTGGGCAGAGCACAAGCATCACCTGAAGCATATTGCACTGCTGATGAAAGACTGTCTTTACAAAAGACATTCCAAACAGGAAGCCTACAAAACAAACAAACAAACAAACAAACAAAAAAAACCTCTTTATTTAAAATGAAATTTTAGAATTCCCTTAGCATTGTCTCCCTCAATCTTCTTCAGCTGTTCCCATGAGGCATCTAAAAAATACACACGTACAGGTCATGGATATTCATTCATACAATCCATCTGAGGATTCACTTCAAGAAGTTAGCAACAGAAAACACTACAAATTTACTACTCACAAAAGAAAAAAGTATCACCAAACTAGATGCCAGAGTGTCACCACATCAATAAGTGAAAGCCGATACAAATTAGTTTAGTTACTGCAAGTAAGGAACAATTTGAATCAACTACATCCTTTGACACATAGCAATGAGACATTTTTACCAATAATTATTACTAAGCAAAAACTTAAGCCACAGACTAAAAAGCTAAATCTCCTTATTCCCCTGTACAAAGCCTACCTGAGAAGATTTTGTATAGTCAACATCATCAAGCACATTTAAGAAAATTAAGAGAAAATAAGTACATTAAAAAATGTACATTGTTACACTAATAAGTACCATGCAAAGCCTCTGAGAATTGTTTGTAATTTTTTTTCAACAGCTTTGGTTGTCAGTAGAAATGGATTTATTTCTGCAAAAAAGCAGCCACTGCCTATACAAACACTTGTACCAGAACAGCATCTTTTCTTTCTTATCATACAGGGTGTCTTCACATCCTAGGGAGCATCTGCACAGTGAACCATTAGGCTTGGAGGCCCAAACGTTTTCACACTGATTTCAACTAAGTCCAGCAGAACATTAAACTAACAAGCTTTTACGGAGTCTTCAACAATTCTGGAACACCAGTAAACACAAACATTTTCCATTCATGAAATACTGTTTACATAACAATCAGGTGATCAGAATGACCTCCTGTGAGCCCACACAAACATCATCCTGTACCCTGAAAAAAGAGCCACATTCTCCTCAGAGGGGAGAGAGGTCTATAGCATGGAAAAATCTGGATCCAGCAACCTTCTGAAAACAGTTTTGAGAAATAAAACAGCCTTAACATTAATCATAACAGTAAGATTATTAGTACATCATGATTCACTTACACAACTGGGATCACTATTGCTTGGAATCTGAATTACCAGCTTTCTTAAAAACTTGAATATCAACTTTATTGGGAAGTCCATGCAGTGTAAACTCTTCCACTAAGAAGGAACCCATGCAACAACAGACCACAGACAAGTACTAAAAATTTTTTTGTAAGTTTCATGCATCTATATATCTATATATATCTATATATATCTATCTGCAGGGACTGTCAGCAGGCATCAGCCACTCTAGGACTCTCACCATAGAAGAGACAGTGGACAAGGAAGTTGTGGGATCTGACATACTATTACGGAGATGAGCAAATAAGGTGCTCCATCTGTGTGTCTCAGCCCCAAAGCACCACAATAATTTCTCTTATCTTTGAGGTAGCACTTTTCTTCTATACTAAATGAAAGCCTTCACGTCAGGCAGAAGCAGCTGCAGTTACTGGAAAATAAAGAACTGAATATAAGGTATGAAAAGAGTAATAACACATATTGTAGCAGGTACAAAGTCTCATATCTCAGTTGAGAATTAGGCATATGCTTCTCACACATCTTAAATTCCCATCCCATCATGTAATTACTCGCTTGTATTGAGTTTTCCATCAAACCTCTGTCACCCTATGCACAAGATGCTCATTTCAGAGCATGAATGGTTACCAGACTTCTATGGCCTTACTACCTAGCTCTCACTTGGAAAAATTAGTTACACAAATACTTCAAGTCATTTATACTTCTGAAAAGGGGTTTCAATCATTTAATGATGAAATTCTCATGCTCTTAATTCCAGCACCTCTGGTCTCTCCTTACAGATGTAAGGACTCCCTGATTCTTCACAAAAACACACCAGAAACATCAAAAATTATCGAGCATACTGTAGCTCATCCCTCTCCTTCATGCCACAGGCACACACATTTGTTTCATATTTTGCTTCCACTCTGGGGGGCATTTTGGGCAAGCTGTATAGAACAAGAGTCAACTCCTTCAGAGCAGAAGAAAAGATTGCAATGGCTGCAAATCAGCATTTTAAAACACAAGGTCTAGCCTCACAAATGCATTAACAACTGCTTTAGCACAAAAAGCACAGAAGGCATGTATTTCTTGCCTTAATATACTGAGAGATCTCATACAAGAAATCAGGCTTTACTAGGGCAAAACACAGTTTTTAGAAGAATGCAGTTTGGCAGCTCAGATTTAAGCTACTCTGACACAATCTGTGTCCAATGTCTTATTTGCTTATTTTCTTAAATTCTTCTTGGTCTACTTCCCAACTCCAACATGATGCCTCAAGTCTCCCAAAAGGCCTCCAAGCTAGGGAGGGGACTGAGAACTCATTTTGTGTGTGTGCATGCACCCACAGGAAAACCTGATCCCCACTGCAGCAGAGCATGCAGCTTGCAGGATGTATCACTCAACTACTGCCAGCAAACTCTGACAGAGCACTAAGAACACAAACCCACAGAATGCCAGGCCATGTGAGACCAGCCAGTCTGGGAGAAATCAAATTAATAACCTTATCAAGACCACCAGCAGTATGTTTTTCTTCTGACTTTTAACATTTTGCATATTAATTCAGCAGGCTTCTTTAGCTGGAAGGATAGACCACATAATGAAAATAAATTGCCAAATGGCACAGCACCTCTGTTAACCATTAAAAAAAGAATCAACAAAAATGAGAATCTAAGTGTTAATTTACAGAGAGCAAAATTCCCCTTGCGTTTAATGAATTTGAAGTGTGCATCCAGTGAAAGCACAGCAGCTTCTGCATCTGTTAATCTATCTTTCCCTTTCCTGTGACCCAGGAGTATTATTTTAATGCTGACTCAGAACCAAGCAGACCTAATTCCCAAACACTGCTGTAGATCAGTCACTAGAGATACTGTCTCAGGTACAAGGTAGATCTTCTAATGAAGAGGTTGTTCCTAACAGGTAACCCACAGTTGCTGACTTACATGGACACAGAAGTTTTCAATTGTTCCATTTTTGTAAGTATGACTCAAACCACCACCTGCTATTAAATCTCATCAAGAACAAAGGAACTTACGCATGACTCTTTGTCCTATCATTAATGCAGTTTAAAAGCTATTTTCTCTAATACACTACAAACTTTCCAGCTTAATGTGCACAAACCCAAAAGCAAACGCTATAAGCTCAGACAAAGGAGCAGGGGTGGGTGGGGGAATCTTTACTTTTCTCAGGGCAGGCTCATGCTGTGGTTGCCCACTGAAGCAGAAATGCTGCTCACCCCTATCTGAATGGTTCACTACACTCATTGCTATACAAATTGGCCATGGCTGGCTGATGGCTGTTCTGCTTTTGGAAAGGAACGCACTGAAATTCAAAAGTGCAGGTGGTTTTGAAATTGCAGGGCAGGTTTCATGTGAAGGACCATCCACTTCTGATTTGGCTGAAACTCTTTAAGTAACTGTAAAGGAGGCACAGAAAACTATCAGAGATAGTGAAGCTATGGATACCTGTTCTGACAGGCATAAAAATCAAGTAGAAAACAAACAACTGGTAAGAAAAATTAATCATACAACCTACAGCTAAAAAAAAAAAAATCCAAAATATGAAGGTAAGAGGAGTTTTTATACCATTTGATCTTCCCAGAGAGAAACAGCTTAGCCTTTCCTTTCCAAAGACTTCATACAACACTGACACACAGCTTCAGTTCAGTCCTCTAAATTATTAATTTCATAAATTTTCCCCAAACAAGACCTATTTCTGGACACTGGAGAGTGAAGCAGTTCAGAACAGTTTACATTTGACACCTGCAAGACAGAGGAATTTTAAGCAAAGGGAAAATAAAAGGAATTTATCACCAGTGTACCAATTCCAAGCCCTCCCTGCAGGCACAGGGAACAGTCTCCCTCCAAGGTAACCACTGACATATCTCAGAGGGTTGTATTATCAACAGGTGCAGATGTGCCAGTGTCCAACAGCTAAGAGGGAGAATGAAGATGTCACCATGGCTGCCATGTGACAATTCCCTACTCAAAATATTCACAGATCAGTTCAGATAAGCCTGTGCAAGAGGAGGGGTTTGGGCCAGGGGTAGAGAGCCAGCAGAGCAGGCCTGTGAGCAGGGAAGAGGCACCTGTTTGTTGAAGACCATCTTCTTCATTACGGAGTAATTGACTTCAGATTAATGAGGTTTAAATAATAAAAGCTGTGAAAGGGCAAGGAAGGTAGCAAAATACCTTTTGCCTTGAACAAGTCCTACAGGTCTGCGACTGCTTTCACCAGCTAAATGTCAAAGAAAAAAGACTCTGCAGGAATGAGGAGCTCAGCAGATCCACAACCAAGCTCTCCAGTCAGCAGGAACCTGCCTTGCAGCCACTAGCAACACTGGAAAAACAGCAAAGGCAGGGAATCCTCCCTCTCTCCCCCAGCAACTTAATGGAATCAATCTTTCTCTCCCAACAGTTCAGCCAGGGGGACTTGTATTTAAAAGGGCCTGTGGAATAGAGTAAATGTCATAGAAAATGAAGACCAGGACATTATTTCAACCAGTCACAGGAGGAAAGCCATTCGCAAGACACTGAACTGCTGCAGCACAACCTTCCCAGACACAACACTCATTTCTGCATATGAAGTGCCAATACATCTTGATAAATGCAAAGAAGAACCATTCATCTTTTTCAATACAAGTTAAAAAAAGACCAAAAAAACCCAAAGCAAAAAACACCATTCATTTAAGGAGCCATTTATTACCACAGAAGAGCAGCATGTGTTAACTAAGATAATTTTGAAAGTTATGACGGACTTTTAAGGGAGAAAAAAGCTGAAAACTAAAACTACAGATCTAGACTAAGCAAGGATGTTGCCAGCCAGGCACTGGTATCACCACATTTCCTACCACTAGCTTGATTCACATGCTTAAAAAAACAAATAAAAACATCTGAAATTGGAGCTTTTTTTCTGCATATCCTTTACCACTCCGTGGTATTTTGCAATTAAGTTTTTAATAGCTTGCCCACACTTTGCAAAGAATGTACTCTCCAAACAGTTATTTCACTTATTCAGAGGAGCCAAACACAAAGATACTTCTGACAATACTGAATTTCATAGCTTCAGACAATGAGATTCCAACCATTGGTTTAAAATAAGGCTTTCAGCATTTTAAATGCCATTAGCATGCAAAGCCTGCAAAAGGAGGTTCCAGGAGCACCAGATACTTCATCAGATTTAACTGATTTACTGCCTGAAGGGGTAGTCCTGCATCCCCCCCCTTTAGCCCATGGGAATCTGCACTCTCTGCTCTGATCTGGAGATTGTGGATACATTCCAGTAAGTCCGGGGGGGGGGGGGGGGCAAGGAAGAAAGTCAGCCTTGAGCCAAGGTATGCTCAGATATCAAATTCAAGAAGACAGAGGGAGAACACACTATTTGTTTATGACTGTCTACTGTTGTCCCAAGTTAGACAACGGAAACCAACTCCATTCCTTGCTTAAAGTGCTCCCAGCATTCCTCCCATCCTCTCCTGGAAAAGGCTGCTGAGGTAAAAGCACCCTCACAGGACTCTGCGACCCTAATAGACACACAACAACCTACATTAAATGCATGTTCCAATGTAGCACTGAAACAAACACAAACCTCTTCTTTCTTGAAAGGAGTATCCAGGTGCCCTATTTCAGGCACTTAAAGCAGGGCAGAAGTCATAACCCCCAAAAGGTGTCCCTCTGGAAGTGCTCAAAGGAACAGGCAGTTCCTAGTGTTTCTTGGAAACAGATTTCTGCAATACTGAGTGAAGACTGCAGCTTATGAGAAGCTCCCTGCATTCTCAAACTCTAGTTATTTTCTCTGATGCAAGAGTTTGGGGAAGAGCACACATTCCAGAAAAAAGCCACCATAAAACCTGCTACCAACCACAAAGACTACAGGAAAACAACAGAACAGCCACACAACTGAGTAAATTTTAAGGCTTTTAGAATGTGTAGTTACACACCTTTCAATACTTCCTTCATTGCTTAAATTCATACGCTTGTCTACACAGGCATAGCAACAGCAGTCTCAGAACCAGCAGCTGCTCTGCACCAACTCCTCATGCTAAAAACCCACCCTAAGTGCAACACAGCTTAACAGTGCCAAGGAGGGGAACGTTATTGTAAGTTTAGCAACATGAACTTCACCACAGATCGTTGTAAAGCTACTATCACCTGCCTCCCAGATATTGTATAATATCTTTTTAATAGGCTTTTCATCTATGAGAGATTTCAGCAGTATCTTGGTTGCCATTTCAAAACCAAGCCAAGCCATTGCCATTCCTTTGTGCACCTGAGTTAATTTTTGAACTGCTGGAACCTCTTACTAATATTCCAATCCAGTTTGTCATTCACATCAACATTTTCACTCACCCAAGCTTTGGGATGAGTCTGTATGTTTTACCAGTTCTGTATTTCCACCAAGAATTACAAGGGAAGATTTTAGATTTAGCAAGTTCTAGGTTACCCTGTTCTTGGTTAAATTTTTTCACGCACAAAAATAACGCCCTCTCCAGGCAGAGGGCTGCAGTACCTCCAGAGTTAACTAAAAGACACTGTGTGTCCTCCCCTTGAAAGAAGCACGGAACTTCCCAAAAGCTGGATTAGTAATGAGAACTAAAGACATGAAAATAACTACTCTGTACAAGACTCACAGCAAGAACATCAAAGTTAAAAAGAACTAATTGCAGGTTAGAGAAAGACATTTCAGAAAGAGTTCAAATAAAGTGCTCAAGGGAGGCACATTTCAGGCAACAGGCAGGGTCTTCTACACCAACACGGCAACCTCTGGCAACCTCCTGATGGGGTAGAGGCCACTTTAGTACACCATTTGCATAACAAACAAACAAACTTGAAGTTTCTAGGACAAATCTTTTAGAAGATACTGCATGAAAGCAGTTCACTGATTTTCAAATAATTTTAGAAGGTAAATATTCAATAATTGATTGAGCCAAGCAGTTGTTTTGCGTAAGACACCAGAGCCCCTGCTTGCATACACCACCTTCAACTTGAGCAAGCTGTAAGCTGGGCAGATTCAATTTTCATTTTTAGGAGCCCAAGAGTTCCAGTGCCGCTTTTGTCCCAACCTTAATCACAGATCAAAGACACTTCCAAACAAGGTACTCCATACCTAGGAACATACTTTCCATTCTGCAGTCAGACGCCTGGAACAACAGTTCTGATTATAATAATGCCCAAATAATTTCATTTCTTCCTGCTATAAAATGCACACACACCGTGTTTATTTTAGTATCAATCTCTGAAGGGATTTACATACACATGAGGAGAATCACCAGATAAAATTGTGAGCCCCACTACAAGCAAGTTACACTTGCAGTCCCATCAGATCATTAGGGCACTGTGCTGAAAAGAAGACTTCAATGGTAAGAGGCACATTACACTGGAACACAAACCTCTCACTCCCCAGCTCTACCACTCACACCTTTCTGCTATTAACAGATGCGAGCTCTAGGTTTAAGCAAAAGTCAATAATGAGGCAAGTAAATGCTCCATTAGTAAAGTGTGATTTGCACAGCTGTCACCTGTGCAGCAGGAGCACACAATAAACCCCCGTGATGTTATCACAGTGCCAGTCCAGCACTGTTTTTCAGAGCTCCTCTTGCATTACAGCTTTCAACAAGCACACCTTCAAAACTGGACAAGACTGAAAATGGAAACCCAAACTAGAAATATTTTCTCTCATTAAAATTCACATGAATCTACACATTAATAGGTGGGAATAAAAACCAGTATCCCTTTCCACTGTACTTGTGCCTTGTACAGGCTTCATTCCTGGCTGTGCCACTGACCCAATCCGACCTTTACAATTTTCAGGGTACATTCTCATGGCGGATTTCAGAGTCAGAGCTCCTAGGCCAGAGGTTTGCTATCAAAACCAGCACATCTTGCTACTAAATCACTTTGACACAAAGCATTTCCTGATGCAGGATACTCACACAGTAACAACTAAAGGATCCTGAAGTGCACATGCACTTATCCCCATCTTCCTTTTACTCACAGCTGTAAACCCAAGTATCAGAGTTAATAGAACCTAAGTAGGTCAGGATATGGCAATGAACTTTCTGGGATATAAAGACAAATTACTGTATGCACGATTTCCTTATTAAACTCACAACTAACACTTTGGAAGTGCAGCTTATGGCAGGCAAAAGCTGATGTCAGAATAATTAATACAGGTTACTCTTCAAACAGCTGTAACAGCTGGTTTCACTTCAGATAGTACCGATATCCTACAAGCATCTAAATCTACTCACTTACTCAGCTCTGGATATTGTCAAACTACAAAGCACTCCAAGTTTTAAACGTATTTTTTATATTATGATCATCCACACAAAGGGATTAACTGAAGCATTAAGAAGAACTCTGTGAATTCAGGACAACAGGAGTCATTTGTCACACACAGTTGAAGCTCCAAACTGCACAAATGCCTATTATTTTTAGAGCACTACATTCCTAAGCCATACCTCCATCAAAAGCATTTCCCTAAAGCCATGCAGCCATCCTGCTCTTCTGAAACTTGGAACAATCTTGTTGGCTCAGGTCTGTCAGAGCTGTGTCTGTTCCAACTTCGGAAAGCCTCAAGTACTGATAACTCTGACCCTGCATTCCCAAAGAGCATCACATCCCCTTTATTGAAAAGGCTAACAAATCCCTACTCAAGCTTCTGCACTTTCCTACATCTCCTAATGCACAGTCACATTTTTAATATACAGGGTGACATCTTCTGGTTAAAGTGTCTAATCAATTATTTCCTCCCACCACTTGACTTTTACCAACCAGTACTTTCCCACTGAACCAACTTCCTTAGGTGAGCTTGAAAAATACATGATGAGAGATTTTAAAAATTCCTATTTTAAGCTTAGTTTCAAACAAAGAGGCAACATCTATCCAGAAATAAAATAAAGCCCACGCCAAAAAAAAAAAAAAAACCCCACACCAAAAAATAAGATAAGGGAGTCCAAACATCTTCACGCATTTTGGTTCAACATTCCCTCAGCCATATCTGATTGGCAGAGCTAGAAGTGGCTCCTGGGCTAAGCCAAAATCTTTTTTTTTTAGTGCCTTCTGTCTAACTTCAGCCCAGTCTGTTGTAACTAGCTTTTGACTTTCCCTCAGAGGGTGTCTTGATTGAAGGAGACATAGCTTTTCTTCTTCATCAGAAGCAGAACAATCATTGTCCATTATTCTGTCTTCATTATTCCAGCAGCATGTTCTTTCAGCAGCTGTTTTGTCTAGTGGTTTTTTTCCCTGCCTTTTGGGGTTCCATTTGATCATCTGTTGACCACCAGTTTCACCTGTAAAGAGAAATGTCCCTCCTGCTAGAACTAAGTCTTTTGAAAGTTACATTTCAAAACAACTAAATTTAAAAAGCCGACATTTATAACACAAATCTTTCCATTTGCTATTTTAAGTTTCTTAAATGCTTAAGTGAACAAAAGTGCTGATTTTCTTTACAGTAAAAAGTTAAATAAACTCACAATTTATCAACATATATAGTCCACCAACAATGCAGGAACCGACAGACTTCAAGACTTTCTAATCACAACCCTGACATGACTACTGAAATTAAAACAGGTCCCAAAGCCATCCTGAAGACAGAAGTTTTCAAACTCTCTCATGTGAATTCATATGAGCACAGCGGACTAGGAAACCGGAGTTGCATCCCTCAATATTTAAATAATCCACTGGCTCCTAATCAAAACCAGCCAGTGAGCCAGCTGAACACACAATGTGAACCCTTATTTTTTAAGTTGTAAAAGGTTTGAGATACTCCAGTCCAAACTCTGAGATCAATTAAGACACTGCTTGAAAGAGCAATCCCTTTTGAAGAGTAAGACAAAAAAAAGCTCCATTTTCTCCTAACCACACCAAAGAGGAACACAGAAGTTGTCAGAGATTTACAAAACAAATATATTATTCCAACAAGATAGTTAAACATGACAGCCCTTCATTAACATGGACTAGATGCCCGAACTTTTTCACAAAATCAAGTTCTGTTGAAACAGCAGGCGAAGAACACAGCAATGAAAAAAATCAACCTGACCACCTATTGATCATTAAGCTGAGAACCTCTTCCACTAACAAATTACCTGCAGGCAGGAACAGATTATCAGCCCTCACGACACTCCAATCAAGAAACAAAAACTGTTTTCCTAACAGGAATCCTAGCCATACAACTAAAACCTTCTGCCTTTTCAGAAGAAACTTAGCTGTTCAAGGAGTAAAAGCAAAGCTGTCTGGAGACAGTTCATGAGGCTCACAGCTCACCTGATCAAACCCACAAGGCCAGGAGCTTTTTTTGTTTTAAATTTTGCTAAATGTAAACTCAGCAACCGAGTTTCCAAGCACTTTTTAGATTCACTTTTGTCTCCAAAACCCAAAAATGTGATGACACAAAGCAAATCTGCTTCAGGACTGTTCACACACAGTAACACAAGCGTCAGCACCAGATTTGCAACTGATTGTGTAGATACAGATGCCTGGGCTCCCTCGCTTCATCAAACTGTGAGACAAGCCAGAACTTCAAGATGATTTCTTTTTTTAAGTAGAACAATCTACAGGAACTGTACTATAGTAATACAGCAGACTCTGGCTGTTCCATTTGCAGTTTGCTGTTCAAGCTGGCTATCAGTTCTCAAACAGTGAATCACCAAGTTCAAAGAGGGCCAAGGTTTAAGGAGGTTGGAACTTAACATACAGAAATATATTCTACTAATATTTGTATTCTGGTAAATGTCATCTCTTAAGGAAGTTTGAAAGCAAAGCAAACAGGAGATGCTGGAACAAAGTACGGTTGAGATAATCACTATAAAAAACACTATCAAAGGCATAATCAATGAAAAAGTAAGATTTACTGGGTCTAATTTAACGCTACTCCCGACAGACTCAGAAGAAGGGTTTCAAGAATGAGGCACCGCGATCTTCCAGAGAATAATGCAAGAGCTCAGCCTGAAACCGGAAAGGCAAGGATGCCTCCGGTAAAAGCACAGAGAGGCAACAACAACACACACGTAACTTTGAACCCCGGTGTGTGCGTTCAACCCTCACCTGACACCGCCGGGTGACTACTGCCGCTCCCGGCAGCGGGAATCGCCCTCCCGAAAGCTGTCACCTTCCGTACGGGAACACCGCATGCTGGCCAGCACGAGCACACATCCCGGTCCACCCGAAACGAAGCACCGTCCCTTCCTAGGCTTCCTAAGGAGGTCGTGGGGTTTTCTCTCCCTGGAGGCACTCAAAACCCGCCTGGACACGCTCCTGTGTCACCTGCCCCAAGTGACCCTGCCTGGGCTGGAATGGATCATCTCCAGAACTCCCTGCCAACCCTAAGGATTCTGTGACTCCCCAGGGCCCCATTCCCACCTCCCGACCCCCGGCTCTCCGCATCCCGCCCAGGGAGAGCTCCCCACCGCGGCAGCGGGCGCGGCCCGGGGTCTCCAGCGGCGCTGGGGCTGAGAGGCCGGCACTCACCAGAGCAGAACGCAGAGCAGGAGGCAGGAGCCCAGCGCCAGGGGCCGGCAGGGCGGCTCCCTCATCGTCTCCCCCGTCTACCTGGCGCGGCCGGGGCGAGGCGGCGCATCCTCCTCCGGGGCAGCGGGAGCGGCGGCGCCGGGACGCGCGGCGGGAAGCGCTGAGGGGGAACAGCCGTTGCTGCGCACAGCCCCTCCCCGCGCGCGCGCGCGGCCGTTACTACCCGCCGGGCCGGGCCCCCGCCCCGCCCCTTTTACCGTGTCACGCGCTGAGCTGGAAGGATGCGCGTCACACGCTCCGCGCCGCCAGCCAATGGCCTTAGCGCCCCTCGGGTGGCCCCGCCCCCCGGCCCCGCCGACTGGGCAGCGGGCTCGTCTTTCCCCGCCCCTCCAAGGACCCAGCTCTGTGAGGTGTCTCGGGCAAATAAGCCGTTAAAGGGAAATCGCCGTAGTGATAAACGACGGCTGGCGGCCAAACCACCACCGGCGGCGAGGCACCCGAGGAGCGTCGCTGCCTAGGTTTCCAGGGACATTTCAAGCACCGGCACTCCCACATGACAGCTCTTAATTATTTTTTTATTTTGATCAGGCTTCTCTAGAGGCTGCCGAGAGCTGAAGCCCGCAGAGGTAAAGCCGCGCGGGGGAGGCCGGGAGTTGTAGTTCTGGGCCGGACGGGACGCAGCGCCCGTCTCCGGCCGCCATTTTACCGGCGCCTCGAGGGGTCTGTGAGGGGCAGCGGGGCTCGGCTTCACCCCCTGCTCGTGGGCACACCCGAAATGCGTCAGCGCACGTTTATAGCCATTGTGGGAGCGGAGGCCGAGCACAGCCAGGCGCTAGCAGGGAGTGCTGCTGGGAGACGCTCAGGGAATACAAGCCAGGTAGCGTCTGTGGGCAGTGTGGGACAGAAGAGGGGAGCCTCCCCTGACACTGGACTGGTAGAAAAGCACCAGCTGTCACCAAAACACGAGGCATTTTGTGGATAACCAGCCCAAATCTGCCCATCTGCAGCGTTGGTCTTTACACTGAGCCAGGAAAACTTTCGTTGCGGCTCACTCCTGCCAAAAACATACTCGGGGATCGGGGTTCCCAATGACGGGAAGCGCGAGGGGAGCCAGGGCAGCAAGGCCCGGCACAGGGAGCCCTGGAAGGCGAAGGTGGATGAGTCACGAGGATGCCACGCTGGAAACGTGCACATGTCAGGACTCTGAACGAGGAAGGACAGCTCAGGCTGCAGGGAGGGTGTGAATCACGGCAGTCTCGGCAGCAGCAGGTCACAGCTGCTGTTTTCCCCAGAGCAGCTCCAGCCCCATGACCCGGCCCTTACAGAGCTGCGGGGTGGCATGAGTGGAGTCAGCCCACTGCAGGTGAATGTTCCCAGCCAGCAATGGAAACCTCTGGAAAGTCTTTGTGTCTGTTCTTTTCCTGATTTTTCACCCTGTAACTTTGTGCCTTTGTTAACACCTGGCATCCTCTGCCCTTCTGAGAGCTCCACATGCCACAGACAGCAGCCAATGCATGGAGAAGGGATAAGGGAGACTTTCCAGCTTTGTGCCCCATCTCTGACAGACTGGAGTTTAAAACACCCTCCCAGCAAACCAGGCGTCATCCTGTGGCAGAAAGAGCCTGTCCTGTAGTGCCTGAGGAGGGGGCTATTGCAGAAGGATCCCGGGTGGATCCCTGCTGTGTTTGTTTGGAAAATGGAGGAATAACAGCACAGAAGGCAAGCAAGGACCCAGGGTGCAAAGCAACACCTGCTGGCCCACACTTAATCCCAAACTGTTGGGGTTGGAAGGGAGCTCTGGAGATCATCCAGTCCAACCCCCCTGCCCAGGCAGGGTCACCTGGAGCAAGTGACACAGGACCACATCCAGGTGGGAGAGAGAGAGGGAGAATCCATGACCTCCCTGGCCAGACTGTTCCAGTGCTCTGCCACCCTCAGAGGAAAGAAGTTTTTCCTCTTGTTGAGATGGTCTAGTTTATGGCCTTTGCTCCTCATCCTGTCACTGGGCAGCACGGAAAAGACCTGGCACCATCCTTTTGACACCCATCTTTGAGATATTTATACGCATTAATGAGAAGCCTGGCTTGGAGCTGCTGGGAGAGGCCGTGACTCGTTAGGGAATTCCTGTGCGAGTCACCGGTAAGTTTTGGAAGAAACCCGTGGAATTGAACAGGACCCTGTAGCAGAGGAAAACGCGCTACAGGCTGTGCTAGTGTGTGAGTAAACCACAGTACGGATTATGGGGAGATGGAAGTGTCCGGGAGGGCGGCTCTGGCAGCGGCTGTGCCTCGCGTCCCCAGAGCCAGTGCCCGCTGGGGGCTCTCCCAGCGGGTCCGTGTGACCAGGGACACTCCTCTGTGCTGGCCACAGGAGCTGCCCCAGCGCCGGGAAACTCCCTAGGTGTGGGTGCAGCGGCGTTGGTCCCGCCCGCTGCTGTTTGAACCAGGTCCGGGAGTGCCTCTTCCCCGCCGGGGCTGGGGGGTGCCTCGGGGCATTTCCCCATCCCCCCAGCCTTGGCCACAAAGCACGTGTTGGGGGTGGCCAGGACCAGAGCATCCATCCGTGAAGCACTGGAAATTCAAACAACTGCTTATCTGGCTGCTGGAAGAGCTGGTAAACATTTATTAACCCATTGCTGAGCACTGCCAGCCAGAGCTCTTGGCCTCAGCTCTGCCCCAGGCTGAGCCTGTCTCTGGTGTCAGCCTCTCTTGTGCTCCCGGGACAGGAATTCCTGCAGCATCCTCGAGGACTGGAGAAGGCTGTGAAGTCACAGTGGCTCAGCCCATGGGGCTGCTCCTTCCTGGCACAGATCCCACATGCACTGTGATCCCATTAACAACTGGGGAGTAACCACAGCTTAGACCAAACACAGCCAAAGAGCTGCCACGGAGGACACATCATTTCAGGGGAAGCTTCACAGTGCTGGGATCCTGGAGAAAAAGCCCCTTTGAGTCAGTCCCGTCAGGTATGAGCATCCCCCAGAAGAGCCTGGATCAGCCAGGCGGGGTCTAGATGTCCCCACCTTTGCCATACCCACAAACCAGTACTTGCTAAGCTTGTTTCTCAGCCATTGATAAGATGAGCAATATGAGTAAAAAAATTGCAGATTACCCAATCTCCCAAATGGAGCCCCTAACTAACCCAAAACCCAATGGACCATGGGGTTACCAGGGAGCAGATATTTGCATGGGATTCTCAAAAAGTGCTGCACATCTGTAGCAGGGTTTTTTTTGCTTGCTCTTGGCCAAATTCCTCATGGAAAACCCTAGGCCGAGGTGATCTGGGGCAGTTTCCATGAAGTTCTGGGGCTGAATTTGAGCCACCACTCACCCTGTGTCCCCAGGGCAGGGAACATCACTCTGCTGGCCAGGAATAAAACCTGGGTTGTGGTGCTTGGCACCCCGAGTAGGGAAAGCTGGAGGTGGCCACCCACAGGACACCTTCTGAGCAGGAGGAAAGAGGAGGTGCTGCTGTTTTACCTGCACAGCAATGGGACTCATCCATTGCACTCTAACACTCCAACAGGCCTGGCTGTAGAGTTATCTCCCAGAGATTTGGGCATTTTGGGACTGACTTCTGGAGAGACACCTGATGCTGGGGTACACCCTGGGCTTTTGCCTTTCAGCACTTTCCAGCATTTGTTTGCTGCAGTGGCAAAGCCTTCTCTCCCATTCATCCCTATCTGCTCTTTACAAAGGCTTCTTGTTTTCCCAAGTGTTGCCTTTTTTTTTTTTTTTTTTTTTTTTACGTGTGATTTAATTCACACAAACTCCTTCCTTTTCTGACTATTGATCTTGGCTCCTTACTGGTTAAAATAAAGTAAATCTTTCATAAGCAGATTCTGACAACACAACTTTTGTTCCTTCCAGACACAATTTCCTGTTTAATTTCCTGCCTGTTTCTTACTTGGTAAAGGAAAAGCTGTAAATTGCAAAATTGGTTCAGAGACCTTCCTCTGACTTCAGATGAAGCGTTAACCATTTGCAGGAGAGAATCCAGCAAACCAGCATAAAACTTGTTAAAAAATCCTCAGCTTCTTTTACTTCTTCTGCAATTGACACCAAAAGGAAAGGTGTGCAAAAAATAAAGGTTGGAAAAATTTACCTTGGAAAATCAAACAGGAGCAGCTCTGCCTCCAGCTGAGCTGGTAATTGCTCTTTCATCACTCAGCAAACTGTCTGTGACACATGGGCTGTGCCTCTGCGGTCCCAAATGTGGGCATCCCCCTGCATGGATGCTGATTCCTACTTCCACACTCCTTTAAATCCCGAGAGATGCCGAGATGACCTCGGTCACAGTGACCGGCTGATCCAACGACAGATTCCTGCAGGCGGGGTCACCGGAGCGCTCTGTGCACGGAGCCTCGTTAGGGTTAATTAACCTCGTTAGGGTTAATTAACATGGGCTGGCGCCGGGCAGCTCTTGGCAGGCAGGGACACAGTGACACCCGACTGGGGCTGCGTGGCCTGGTACAGGAGAGCCACTGCTCAGATCTCCAGCCAGCAGCCCTGACCCTGCCTGAAAGAGCCTCTGAAATCTGGCACAGGTGGCACAGTGCCACGGCTCCCAAAAGCTCCAGGACCACCTGTGACAGCCCCTTGGGCAGCTCTTGGGGGGCACAGCTGGGTCCAGGTCTCCTCCACCTGGCTCTGAGCCCCCTCTTTAGTGGCTCAAAACCTGGAAGTCAAAACTTCATGTAAGATGAAGAAAATGAATTGAAGTGGGAATGTCACTTTTTAAAACATTTGTATTTCGATTTCTCATTTCACGTGGCTTCATTGAAATTTTAACTTTGCCTAGAAATAGGAGATAAAATGATTGCTCCAGTGGAGATGCCCAGGCAGGGTACAGCAGGAAGCTGCAGCATCTCCTGGCCCTGTTTCAGAACCACAGAGCCTCTGCATGACGGCAAACACACTTTCCTACAGCCAGTGATTGGGAATGGATGGAAAATGGCTTCCTGGAGAAGGGACCCACCTTATCCTAGCCTGGCTGGCAGGTGTTCCAGGCACAACCTTCAGCAGCACTTGGCTCAGTGCTGTGACAGCAGTGCAGAGCCCACTGTGTGCTGGAGAAGACAAACATGGTCAGCCACTGGAGAGCTTCTCTTGCCATCTGATGGGGCTGATGGAATGGGGAAAGTCCAAAGGCTGATGACAGCTGAGACACAGAGAATCAAAATTAATCCTTGATCACATGATGGAAATGTGGTGTGGAACCAGGGGCTTGCAAGGGGGTGAACCACGGTGGGTGCTTCCCAACAGCTGCTGTCTGAGCTCCCCTGGGAAAAGAAAAACCAAATTTTACTGCAGAAACCGAGAAACAGCAAAATTCATTATGAAGGTGTAAAGTTTTTTTTAGCCTTTATTTCTAGGAGAACAGTGTGGGTTAAAGCTTCCCCTTTTCACCCTCTCACCCTGGGTTGAGAGGAGGGGCTGGGAAAGCACCTGGTGCAGCCCGGGGCTGGTTTCCTCTATGGCCATGTGCAAATCAAGGCCACAGTGGGGGATGTCACAGGCGCCTGGTCCAGCAGGTCAGTGCATCCGTGGCTTTCTCAACACAAACCCAAACCTGAGACCCACCCCCACACATCCCTGGGGCTGGAGGGCGGTCAGAGCCCTGGGCAGCAGTGCCAAGAACACGGGAGGCTGGCACAGCCCACACAGGAGCATCAGCACGTCGGCTAGATACAAGTGGTGGGGATGAGGGACCCAAAGGGCTGACCAGGCACACACAGGGAATGCCACAGGCTCAGCTGCTTCCCTTCCCCTTCCCGTTCTTGCCGACTACTAAAATAAACTAAATTCCCACCTGGCTGCATCCCCTCCTTGCCAGATATTTAAAAATAGGGAGAGGGGTAGGGGGTGGCTGGTAGCAGGAATGTCACTCCTCAGGGACTCACATGCTCACAGGGGAATAGGCACGTCCCGCAGCGCCCAGCCAGGCACCCCCTCCCTGCGCTTTGGGGCAAGACGAGCTCGTGTTGCAGGGAGCACTGTCACACAAGCACTGCATGTGTAAAACACTCCTCAGCCCCGACATCGCACTGCTCTTACGGAGCATGTGGGCTCCTGCTTGGAGGCTCCAGGTGGATGCTCATGGGAAGAGGGCAGGGAGGGCTCCTGGCGTGGATATCTCCTGGGAAATCGCCGTGTTTCTGGGCTGAAGCGATGCTGTATTTGAACAACGGCTTCTTCTTTACTAGGCAAAAAGGAAGGTGAGCACACAGGAGGAGGATCCTCTCGCAGCATACCAGGGTAAAACACTGAGTGGCAACCTCCAAATTTTTCCCCAACTACACATCTTGTAAAAGCCAACAGTGTTTGCATACGTGGTTTCATCCAGTATTCCCCTCCCCATCTGTAGACCAAAAATATCTCCTGGGCAGACTGTAGAAACCTTTTTAGGAAACTCTGGGTCCCTTCACGCTTCTCACTGTGTCCCAGAGGTGCAAGGGGAGGGAAGTGGCTGCTGTAGGAGGCTCAGGATGGGGGAAGAGCTGGCACTGGGAAGTTGGCGTGTGGCTCCAGCCACCACCACCCTGGGGGGACGTTGCTTTTACCCTCTGGGCAGTTGGGTTTTTCAGTGTTTTGCCACCTGCAGCTCTTGATGCCTTTTCACCAACCGTGGAAGAGTTTGGGTCAGCACTTCACATCCCATCGCTATGCTTCAAATTTAGGGCTAAACAAAGAGGAACAGAGTGAGAAATCACTTGGCAAAGCTTTGTTTTGGAGCCCCAGCCCTGCTCTGCCAGGTCTTGGAGACACCCATGTGGACTATAAGACCCTTCTTGTTCCCAAATCTCAGTTTTCACCTTCCAGCTTCCATGACAACCCATGCTCAGGTCCCATGGGCAGGTTTTATTATTTTATCCCCAAGGTCTGCTTTCTTCCCTGCATCTCTGTGTCAGGGATGTGCCACATATGGCTGAAGGTTGAGCTGAGCTTACCTGAGCAGCTGAAGTTTGTACTCACCCCATCCTGGAGCACCTTGCAACTGGCAAAGTGCATTGCTGATGTCATTTTTGGCTGTAGTTTCCTAGGGATTTTCTTTTTTTAAAGCAGATTAAAAACCAAAAATATCTTTACTAGGTGACAGCTTGACCCTCATGAAGTTCCCCTAGAAAACAGGTCCTGCTGACCCACTGCCCTGGAGCTGGCCAGGCCCTGGGCTGGGCTGGCTTGACCCTCTTTCCAGAGCCCAGTTGGGTGGTGAGGAGGGTGTTTTGCCAAAGGGCTGCAGCGATCCATGCTGACCATCAGGGAATGCCAGGAGCGAGGGAGCTCAGTTTCACAGCCACCCATGTGCTGTGTGTTCCAGAGGTCACATCCCTGCAAGCATGTGCCTTTCCACATCACACCTCCCCTGACTCACATCCTCAACCAGTTCCACAGCAGCCTTCCCATCTTTCTCCCCCTGCAACAGGCTCAGCATATCCCAAACCTCGCCCTGGCAGACGCCAGTCTGGTGTGGGCTTTTCAGACCCAATCCCAATTTCCTGGACTGCTCTGCCCGGCTCTGAGCAGGGTTTCTCCAGCAGCCTTGGTACCTCCTCAGCTCAGCTCAGGAAATCTGACCTGCACACAGGGAAGGGAGATGCCTGGAGAGCTGGAGCAGCACCGGACTCCTCCATGTCCAGGTACTGCGGGGCTCCCAGGGCAACCAGCCCTCTGTCTGCCCCAGGATTCCCCCACAGGGCTCAGCCCAGCTGCAAGGCACAGGGCTGGTGTCATCCCAGTCCATGCTGGGTACTGAATCCAAACAATCCTTAAATAGGTGGTTGCAGGAGAGCAGACACAGCCCGTGTCATGGGGCCTTTTAAGGTAGGAGACGGTCTCTGGACATGGAAAAACACAGCAGCTGGAGTTGCGCCAACCTCCCCCCCCCCCCCCCCCCCGAAAAACATTCCTGCGGAGGGAGGGTTTGGCTCCAGGGTCAAAGGGAAAGGCTGGGGGATGGCTTGGCAGAGAAACGAGGCCCAAGAGTCCATAGCTGTGCTGTGTCATTACTATGGGGTGACACAGAGGGATGCAGGGGAAGAGCCCTGGCTGAGGTGCAGGATCCATCCTTCATCCATGCAGCCTCAGGCCAGCTCAGACCCTTAGCAGAGTGTGCTGTTTAGTTATTTTGAAGCTTATCTCTGGAGCACAAGTGATGGTCCCATCCCGAGGGGAATCACACACCTGGAGGCAGCCCCAAGCCAGTGGCGGGGGTGCAGTGCCTGTGATACTTTGATATTCAAATATCTCCAGTGGAGGTTTAGATCAATCCCAGCTATTCCAGTCCCAGCCTATCACCTTTTCTAGCTTTCCTTCCAAACAAATGTTTGTATTCAAACATTCAGAGCTGGAAGACACTAAACAAATCTGCAGTGTGGTCCCTTTGCAAAGGGCAGGGCAGAGCCAAGCCTCAGCATACCCAGAGTTTGTAGTGCTATGGCATCCAGCTCCTCATTCCTGCATTTCAGCAGAGGGGCTCAAAGCACTCACCATCCTACAGCCTCTCCAGAGGCCAGTGGCACTTGGGGACACCAAATTGTGAGGTGAGGGAGGTCTTGTGGTACAGAACCCAGAGTGGGAATTTAGATGCTCACAAAGGACTTTTGCATTCTTGACCTTAGCTCTTGCTTATCCCTGCCAGGAGCGCTCCCAGGAGGGTGAGGGATGACTCCACAGCGCTCCTGTGAGCAGCAGGGCCGGCCAGTGACAGTGACGTGGCAGGTCCCGTGGTGGGTCCCACGGGGACAGTTGTGCAGGCAGGAGAGTCACTGCCCAGCAGCAAAGTCTGGGCCACCTGGGCAGCGCTGAGCTGCCCTTTGCACTGTGGGCGGGGCGATCATACGTGGCAGAGCACATGCTGTCCCCTCCCAGGGACACAGTGCCAGCACAGCAGTGGCAGCTGCTTCTCCCCAGACCCTGCTGGGGTCTCCCAAGCACCAGGTGGGTGCCAGGCCCTGTGGGTCTTGGCACTGGGCTGGCACTGCCAAGGGTGCAGAGCTAGTGCCAGAGTGATCCCCTTGTCCAGGTGGGCACCCCGTGGGGGGCTCCAGCTGCTGTGCTGGCATCTCCTAGAGGGGTTTTGCTTTGCTGCCACCACAGCTTGCATCACCCAGCATGGCTCAGGAGTGCTGTGGGTCACTGACTAACCCCAGTCTCCCCCTTCTCCCTGCCTCCAAAGGGCACTTTGCTGGCTCACAGCAGAGGAGATTTCAAGGGGCACAAGAAGTACCCCTCACCTCTATTCTCTCCACTCCACAGGGGTTTCTATGTGGACCTGATCACGTGGAAGCAGCCTCATGCCCCAGCTCAGCCTGCTCTTCTTGGTCCCCAAAGCATTACAGATGTGCACAAGAGCCCAGGGCCAGGTCAAACCAAACCTGCTGTCACCACTCACAGCGAGAGCACAGCCCATGCCCATGGCAGGTGGCAGTCCTCTTCTGTGGTGGTCATGGCACTTCTCAGAGCAACAGGAGCAGCATACTGCCCTCCCAGCTTTCCTCTTGCATGCCCCAGCTTTACTCCATGACTTTGGGAGAATGACATTTCATTCAAAATCTCAAGTTCCCAGGCCCTGGCCACCAAAGCAATGCCAGCAATCACAGGAGCTGGCAGCACTCCCTGTCCCTGTGGGCACTGGCTTGTGCACATGGAAGCACATGCATGGCTCTGTGCAAAGTATGGGGCTGGGGGCTTTTAGGGAGGGCGGCTAAAACTGAGTCCAGCTCCATCCTGGCTTGGAGCCTGCTGGCATCGCCCCTTGGCATGGGGTACCTGCTCAGGGTGAGCAGCTGCTCCTGCCCTGCTGAGCAAGTGCAGTGATATGGGGCTGGGAGGTGGCACTTTTTAGATGTCACTGTGGTGTGGCTCAGCCTGAGGGCCCCCCACAAAGGCACACCAGCAGTGTGGGCGTTACCTGCTGCTCTGCACGTATCTGAATGAGGTGGGATCTGTTCGGAGAGTGTCCAGTGGCAGGCACTGGGGTGAAAACAACCAACAGTTCTTTTGCCTGCTGCCGCTGTGACAGGAGGGCCATGAATGCCCCTTCCCGCAGCACAAACAGGGCACTGTTTGGGGCTGCTTTGCCCTGGGCCAAGGCCTCTCGGGTGAGGCCAAAGTAAGCAGCTCCTCAACAGCAAGAACCTCTCCAGGGCTGGGAAGGCTCTCACCTAAGCACAAGCAGACTTAGGGAAAATACCTCTGGCCTCTGTGAAACCTCCCCATGTCCTTTAATATGCCCTTGTCCCCTTGCTGCACACGCTGAGCCCTTTGCTGTGGAGATGGGCACCACAGGAGGTGCATGTCCCTGCAGAGCTGCACCTCTCCAGCCCTGCTTTCCTCCTGCTCCACTCTCGAGCAGGGCAGGACTGAGCTGTGAGCAGGCAGGAGCTGCAGGGGAAGCGCACCCTGTACTCATAGCATCACACCCACATTCCTGGCCTGGTTGCTGGAGCCTGGTTTGGCCAGAAAAGCAAGTCCCTCGCTGGACCGGGACAGGGAGTGGGGGCTTGCAGCATGGGACGGGGTCATGCTCCCAGCAGCAAGGCTGGGCACGCACCGGGCTATCCAACCAAGCACAAAGAGGACCTGGCTAAATCCCATCGACCGGCTGTGCCCTTCTCGGCGGCTGCATTTGGGCTGCAGGGGGACAGCCCTTCGCCACGGTGCCGGAACCATGGCAGAAGCATCCCTCCTTCCCGCCGGGCCGGCCGGTTTGTGGGGCCAGGCAGAAGCGAGTCAGCCCCCAGCACGCACTGGCAGCAGCCTGTGTGTAGGTCAAGGACTTGTGGCTCTCGGGATGAGCAGATCCCAGCATGGAGCCGGGGTGTCCCCCGAACCGACCCCCAGAAGCTGCTGAAGCTCACACGGAGCTGGGAGCGCAGCCCGGGGCGGGGGTGTCCCCTCTCAGGCGTGGCGGTGCCCGGCACTGGGACCCGGCCCCCGCCCGGGGCTCCCGGCGCGTGTCCCGCGGCTCCGGCCGGGAGGTGGCGGCCGCGAGCGCCCCGGCGTCCCTTGCGCCACCTCCGGCACCGGCGGAGGTGCGGCCGCGCCGGGGCCGCGGAGCCCCCTCGCCCGCCCCGGGGCGATGGAGCCGGTCCCCGGGCGGCGGTGGCAGAAGGTGCTGTACGAGCGACAGCCTTTCCCCGATAACTACGTGGACCACCGGTTCCTGGAGGAGCTGCGGAAGAACGTGCACGCCCGGCAGTACCGGTACCAGGCCGTCGTCTTCCAGTCGGGAGCGGTGGTGCAGCAGCTGTGCAGCGTCTGCGTCTTCGTGCTCACCTGGTGGTACATGGACGCCGGGATGCTGAGCCCGCAGGGGCTTTTCGGGGCGGCCCTGGTGTCCTCCCTGCTCGGCTACGTCCTGTTTGATGCCGTGGACGGCGGGGCCGGGCGCTGGGCGAGCGGGCGGACGCGCTGGGCTGACCTCAAGAGTACGCTGGTGTTCGCCGCCTTCACCTACGGCTTCTCGCCGGTGCTGAAGACGCTGACCGAGTCCATCAGCACGGACACCATCTACGCCATGTCGGCCCTCATGCTTCTGGGTCACCTCATCTTCTTCGACTACGGCGCCAACGCTGCCATTGTGTCCAGCACACTGTCCCTCAACATGGCCATCTTCGCCTCGGTGTGCCTGGCCTCTCGCCTGCCTCGCTCCCTGCATGCCTTCGTCATGGTCACCTTCGCCATGCAGATCTTCGCCCTGTGGCCCATGCTGCAGAAGAAGCTGAAGGCCCGGACGCCCCGGTGCTACGTGGGGGTGACGGTGCTCTTTGCGCTGGCAGCGCTGGCGGGGCTGGCCACGGTCTCCAGCGTGGGCGCCGTGCTCTTCGCCTCCCTGCTGCTCGCCATCTCCTGCCTCTGCCCCTACTGCCTCATCCGCCTCCAGCTGCTCAAGGACAACATCCACGGGCCGTGGGACGAGGCTGAAATCAAGGAGGATCTCTCAAGGTTCCTCATGTAGGCCTGGGCCAGGGGGACCCTCTGCTGTGAGCAGTGCAAAGGTCCTGGCTGGGGGACAGCCCTGTGAGGGAGGACACCTGACCCAATAAAGTCTCTCACACAGCAACAAGGACCACTTCTGTGTTCCCCTCAGTACCCGTTTCCAGACATGACGTGCGTGGGTTTGGTGAAGGAAGGAGCTGAGTGAGCCCTGCAGTGCAGGAGTGCAGGCAGGCGGGGAGGTGTCTGCTCTGGCCTTGCATTTGCAGCTCAGGGTACAGGTGCTGAGCCACTTGGAAATGCACATCTGGCTCAGCTATGCCCTACGGCAATGCCCACGGAGTCCTCAGCCCCAGGATCCTCAGTGTGTGCTGGGGACTGCCAGCACTTCCCGGGGAGGGGCAGCACGTGGGTACTGATGGACCTGCAGGGCCGAACATGAGGGCACCTGGGCCGGGGGCAGAGACCTGCTCACGTACACCCCTGCAGTTTATGGTGCCAGAATAGCCTCACACCCCTGCCAGACAACACATTACCTTAAATCCTTTAGGACGTGACATGAGAGGGCATCACGCCTTCCTCTCGTCTCTAACTCCTTTCCAGAGGCAGCTCTGGCCTTGCTGCAGGGCCAGACCCCGAGCCAGAGGTATGGAGTTCAGCACAGTCCCCCATGGGTGCACACCCACCTGCTGGGGAGATGCCAGGCTGCGGGGCCAGCGGCAGGGCCCGTGGAGGTGCCCTCCGACACGATCTGTCCGGTGTCGGTCTGTCCGGCACCGCTCACACCACAACAGAGGGCGCTCCCGGCAAACAAGTCCCGCTGGAGGCCTGGCCAGGACAGCCAGCCCTGGTGCCTGGACGGCCTGCCCGGCGCTTTCCCTTTCCCTGTTCCCATCCCTCGGCAACCCCAGCCCTGCTCCGGCCAGCCCGGGGAGGAACGCCCTCCAGAGCCGGCACCACAAGAGGGAAGGGATGCCCACACCTGCCCCAGCCCCATCTCACAGGGCTGCACTTGGCATCACTCGGGTGTTAATGAAACTTTTCTCTTCTGGAAAAGCTGCAGGAGTGCATCTTTCTGCTCGATTTTCCCCACCCCGTGAAAGCAGGCGCTTTTCACGTGCTCCTTGGGCTTTCTCGGAAATGAGCAACCCCCGGCGGAGTCCCCAACACCTCCAGTGCTTTGTAACTGCTCTTGCCAAGTGTTAAATGTTGCTGCTGTCGTCCTGGTAACGACTACTCATTTTGCCTTTAATTAAAACTTGTAGGAGTTTGGAGCCCGTGCTCAGGTCTCGCAGGGAGCACAGAGTAGCCAGATGCTCAGAGTCAAGATGACATTTTTTAGCTCTGCAGAAAGGAGATTGTTTTTTCACAGGGAGGTTTCCCAGAAAGCTGCTCAGTGACCAGAATGTCCCATCTGACACTGAGCTAATGCCAGTGTAACGCTGTCATCCCAAGCAGATTCACAGAGCCCACTGGTACAGGGGCAAGGGTGGAATGTAAATCAAAAATAAATCAAATCTCATCTGCTTGGCCCCTATCTATCACAGCAGAGGCTACAAGAAAGCAGAGTTTCTGTTGCACTCACTCCTCCACAGAGAAATATTTCCCCCAAAAATATTTTTCCCAAATTCACACTGTCAAACCCAGCTCTGGGTTAGGAAAACTGCAAGCATTGACCACTCAAACATTTCAGGTGGTGGAGATGGGCACAGGCTGCCACCATCCCCTCAGCTGGAGCAGGGACCTGTGCAGATCCAGGGACTTTGACTGATGGCAGCAGGCTCCATCCACCCAGCTCCAGGTGGATGCAGACTGTGTTCCATCCTGCTGCAGGCAGCCTCAGCCCTGCCTACAGCCCCAGACCTCTCTGCTCTGCCCAGCTCCTTCCCTTCATTTCCTTAGAATCCCAGTCAGAATTCTAGGAGTAGATTACAACAGCCTCAGTCCTTGCCCAGAGAGCCTCTGGGGAAAAGCTTAGCCCTCCTCTCACTTGCCCACAAAGATACCCTGCCCATCCTAACCTGGGACAAGAAAACAGAAGTTGTCTCGGTTTTGAAAGACAGGTGTCTGCTAAGGAAGGCAGAGGCCCCCCTTGAAGTGGCAGATATAACCCCTTTTCCCTCCAAGTTATTATATTTTGAAACCAAGGGCCTTTAGGCAAAGGTGTGGGAAATAGGAATAACAGTTCTTTACTCTATATATATATATGTGTATATAACCAGTCAAACAAAACAACAACAACTCTGGCAGTAACAGCAATCACAAACCCAGTGCCAGCCTTCTCGGCTGTCGGGCCCTTTCCCCTCGGGTGCAGTTCCGCTCGCAGCCGGCAGGGGCGCTGGCGGCTCCCGGTGAGCAGGGCAGGTGCGATGGTTCCCCCGCGGCTGCAGGGGGCGCTCCGGAGCGAGCTCGGGAAACCCCCGGCTCTGGTGCCCTGGGATCCCGGGAAGGGATGGAACAAAGGCTTCACAAACCGCTGGGCAGCCGATCCCGGACTTTCAGGAACAGCAGGCTGGAATGGCAGGGACGAACGCAAATCCCGGGTGGCAGACGAGATGTATCCAGATGGGAAAAAAACCACGGAGGCCCAGGCAGGCAGGGCAAGCAGGGCTACAGTGTAGCGAAAGCTCGAAGCAGCGGTGGAGCAGGACAGCCACAGCTCGGTCTCCAGCAGGGCAGGGAAAAGCGGCTTTTGGGGTCCCGGCGTTGCTTCCAGCAGGAAGAAAGAACGGCCAAAAAGAAAGCAGCAGCAGCTCCTTTCTCTGCAGCTTCTCTCTCCGGACGCTCAGAGCGAACTGTCCCCACACCCAGGTGTAGACAAAAGAGTAGCCAGGCCCGCCCCACTCCCCTTTTTGTCTTTCTTAAGTACAGCTATTTGTCCCCTAGCAACATGCATATGGGAGAAAATTCCTTTAACAGGAAAACCTAAGACTAAACTAAAACCCCAACATTATCCACCCCGAATTTTTTCCCATACTAACATGTTACATGAAACGTAACTTTTTTTTTTTTTTTTTTTTTAACCATATAAATCTATGCATTACCCAAATTATATACAAATATACATGCTGATACTGATACAAGTACAGAGCCATGGGTAGTTCACCCTAAAACAAGGTCCTCTTGAGGTAAGCATCGGGTCTCTCCATTTTTTTGCATCACCCACCAGGTGCAACCTGGTCCCTGAGCAAAAACAACCCCACGGATGGGTTTGTCTTTGCTCAAGGCAGACTTTACCCAAACAGTTTTTCCAAGCATACCTCTCATGTGCACCACTGGAACCTTATCCCCGTCTGTTGTTTGTAGGGGTTCAGATTGGGCAGGGCCTGCTCGGCTGGTGGAACCTCGAGTGTTAACTAACCAGGTGGCTCTTGCTAAATGCATCTCCCAGTTTTTGAAAGTCCCCCCACCCAGTGCCTTCAAGGTGGTTTTAAGCAGTCCATTACACCGCTCAACCTTCCCAGCTGCTGGTGCATGGTAAGGGATGTGGTACACCCACTCAATGCCATGTTCTCTAGCCCAGGTGTTTATAAGGCTGTTCTTGAAATGAGTCCCATTGTCAGACTCGATTCTCTCAGGGGTGCCATGCCTCCAAAGGACTTGCTTTTCCAGGCCCAGGATGGTGTTCCGGGCAGTAGCATGAGGCACAGGATAGGTCTCCAGCCACCCAGTGGTGGCTTCTACCATTGTGAGCACATAGCGCTTGCCCTGGCGGGTTTGAGGCAGTGTGATGTAATCAACCTGCCAGGCCTCCCCATACTTGTATTTGGACCATCGCCCGCCGTACCACAGAGGCTTCACCCGCTTGGCCTGCTTGATCGCAGCGCATGTCTCACAGTCATGGATAACCTGGGAGATACTGTCCATGGTTAGATCCACCCCTCGGTCTCGTGCCCACTTATAGGTGGCATCTCTGCCCTGATGGCCTGAGGCATCATGGGCCCATCGAGCTAGGAACAGTTCTCCTTTATGTTGCCAATCCAAGTCTATCTGGGACACCTCTATTTTCGCAGCCTGATCTACCTGTTTGTTGTTACGATGTTCTTCATTAGCCCGGCTCCTGGGGATGTGAGCATCTACATGACGGACCTTCACGGATAGCTTCTCTACCCGAGTGGCAATGTCTTTCCACTCTTCAGCAGCCCAGATTGGTTTTCCTCTGCGCTGCCAGTTTGCCTTATTCCACCTTTCCAGCCAACCCCACAGAGCATTGGCTACCATCCATGAATCAGTGTAGAGGTAGAGCTTTGGCCACTTCTCTCTTTCAGCTATGTCCAGAGCTAATTGGACAGCTTTGAGCTCAGCAAATTGGCTCGATCCACCTTCTCCTTCAGTGGCCTGTGCAACTTGTCGTGTGGGGCTCCATACAGCGGCTTTCCATTTCCGGCTAGCGCCTACAATTCGGCAGGAACCATCAGTGAAGAGGGCGTATTGTCTTTCACTCTCTGGTAGCTCGTTATATGGTGGGGCTTCTTCGGCACGTGTCACCTGCTCCTCTTCTTCTTCAGAAGATAACCCAAAAGTCTCACCTTCCGGCCAGTTTGTAATTATTTCCAAGATCCCAGGGCGACTTGGGTTTCCAATTCGGGCGCGCTGCGTGATGAGGGCAATCCATTTGCTCCAAGTAGCGTCGGTGGCGTGATGCGTGGAGGGAACCTTTCCTTTGAACATCCACCCCAGCACCGGTAGTCGGGGTGCCAGGAGGAGTTGTGCCTCTGTGCCGATTACTTCTGAGGCAGCCTGGACTCCTTCATAAGCTGCCAGGATTTCCTTCTCTGTGGGAGTGTAGTTGGCTTCAGATCCTCTGTAGCTTCGGCTCCAGAATCCCAGTGGTCGGCCCCGAGTCTCACCAGGCACCTTCTGCCAGAGGCTCCAGGACAGACCATTGTTCCCGGCTGCAGAGTAGAGCACGTTCTTCACCTCTGGTCCTGTCCTGACTGGGCCAAGGGCTACGGCGTGAGCAATTTCCTGTTTGATCTGGGCGAAGGCTTGCTGCTGTTCAGGGCCCCAGTGGAAATCATTCTTCTTGCGGGTAACCAGGTAGAGAGGACTCACGATCTGGCTGTACTCGGGAATGTGCATCCTCCAGAAACCTATAGCACCTAGGAAAGCTTGTGTTTCCTTCTTGTTGGTCGGCGGAGACATTGCTGTGATCTTATTGATGACCTCAGTGGGAATCTGACGTCGTCCATCTTGCCACTTTACTCCCAGGAACTGGATCTCTCGGGCAGGTCCCTTGACCTTGCTCTTCTTGATGGCAAAACCAGCTTGCAGGAGAATTTGAATTATTCTCTCTCCTTTCTCAAACACTTCGGTTGCGGTGTTCCCCCACACAATGATGTCGTCAATGTACTGCAGATGTTCTGGAGCCTCACTCTTTTCTAGTGCAGTCTGGATCAGTCCATGACAGATGGTGGGACTGTGCTTCCACCCCTGGGGCAGTCGGTTCCAGGTGTACTGCACGCCCCTCCAGGTGAAGGCAAACTGAGGCCTGCACTCTGCTGCCAGAGGAATGGAGAAGAATGCATTGGCAATGTCAATAGTGGCGTACCACTTTGCTGCTTTGGACTCCAGCTCGTACTGGAGCTCCAACATGTCTGGCACGGCAGCGCTCAACGGTGGAGTCACTTCATTCAGGGCACGATAGTCCACAGTCAATCTCCATTCCCCGTCAGACTTGCGCACAGGCCAGATGGGGCTGTTGAAGGGTGAGTGGGTCTTGCTGACCACCCCTTGACTCTCCAGCTCGCGGATCATCTTGTGGATGGGGATCACAGCATCTCGATTTGTCCGATACTGCCGGCGGTGCACTGTCGAGGTGGCAATTGGCACTCGTTGCTCTTCCACTTTCAGGAGCCCAACTGCAGAAGGATTCTCAGATAGTCCAGGCAGGGTGTTCAATTGCCTAATGCCCTCTGCCTCCACAGCAGCAATCCCAAATGCCCACCTGAGTCCTTTTGGGTCTTTGTAGTAGCCATTCCGGAGGAAGTCTATGCCCAGAATACACGGGGCCTCTGGGCCGGTCACAATCGGATGCTTTTGCCACTCCTTCCCAGTCAGGCTCACCTCAGCTTCCAAAAGGGTCAACTGCTGTGATCCCCCGGTCACCCCAGCGATGGATACAGGTTCTGCCCCCACATGTCCCGATGGCATTAAAGTACATTGTGCCCCAGTATCAACCAATGCATCATATTTTTGTGGCTCTGATGTGCCAGGCCATCGGATCCACACCGTCCAGAAAACTCGGTTCTCCCGTGCCTCTTCCTGGCTAGAGGCAGGGCCCCTCTAGCCCTGGTTATCATTCTTTCCCTGGGCGTACATGCTCGAGGTACCTTCAAGGGGATCCGACATATCATCCTCCCTTCTGTAATACCTGGCAGCTCGGTCACGGGAGGCTGAGGCTACCTTCACCTTAGCAGAACCCCCTCGGTTAGTGCCTCCCTCCTTGAGTTCATGCACCCGCGCTGCCAGGGCAGAGGTGGGTTTCCCATCCCACCTTCTCATGTCTTCCCCATGCTCACACAGGAAAAACCACAGCTCAGCTCGTGGGGTGTACCCTCTCTCTCTCGCAGGGGGACGACGGGCTCTGACTTGGGGGCCTGTGACTCGCACTGGTGCCACACTGACCCTCCTCATCTCCTCCCTCATCTCCTCCATCTTCTCCTTCATCTCCTCTTTGAGGTCCTGGACCACAGCAGAGACATGAGCTTTCAGCGGGCCATTGATCATGCTGTCATAATGCCTGAGCCTGTTGGCAACAGAGCCCACTGTTTCTCGGGTATTGTCAGCATCAATCGTTGCAATGAAGGTGGTGTATTGCGATGGCCCTAGCCTTGCCAGGTTCCACATCATCTGTCCTGTGCACCTGACCTTATCGGGGTCATTATCATGCTGTCCATCCTTCCCAAAGAGTACCTCTAATATTGCCACCTCTCTTAGCTGTTGGATCCCTTGCTCGAGTGTCTTCCACTGCATTCTATGATGATACTCCTGCATTCTTTCTTTGTGAATGAACCTTTCTCTCACACTCATTAAGAGCCGCTCCCAGAGAGAGAGAGGCCCTGGCTCCCTCACAAATATCTGGTCCACACCTGGGTCCTGGGTCAACGATCCCAGATACCTTGCCTCACCACTATCCAGTTGCACACTTGTGCCCATAAGGTCCCAAACCCGAAGCAGCCAGGTGGTATAAGGCTCACGCCCCCTTCGCACAATGTCGTTTCGCATAGCACGGAGACTGTCGTGCGACAGGGACTCAGTGATGACTTCTGGCTCTGGCTCTCCTGCTGGTTGTGAGGGCCCTGGTTGCCCATCATCATTAACTGGTCGTACTGATTTGGTCTTATACTTCCTCCTTTGCACAGGGGCGACTGCTGCTGGCTGTGGTTGTCCTTGTGGTTCAGCTGAAGCCTGGACGGTTGTAACATCCGTGGGTTCCACTGCTGCACCATCGGACTCACCCTCTTTGGGGCAGGGAGAGGGTTTTTCACTAGCTGAGGAGGTGTATTCCCTTAGCAACTGGCATATCTCCTGGCGCACCTGGCCCATCTCCTGGCACATCTCCTTGCGCACCTGACCCATCTCCTGGCATATCTCCTGGCGCACCTGACCCATCTCCTGGCATATCCCCTGGCGCACCTGACCCATCTCTTGGCATATCCCCTGGCGCACCTGACCCATCTCTTGGCACATCTCCTGCATCCCTTTTGCCAGTACCCCCACCCAGTTTGGGTAGTCCATTTCTGAGGTGGACTGTTGGGCAGTATCAGTCTGTGGGGCGGGATCTCTAGTGTCTGGGGCTGTGGCAGGCTCTGGCTCTGGGGTAGGATCTCTAGTGTCTGGGGCCGTGTCAGGCTCTGGGGCAGGATCAGGCTCTGGGGTAGGAACTCTACTCTCTGGGGCCATGTCAGGTTCTGGGGCAGGATCTCTAGTCTCTGGGGCTGGTGTCCGGGTAGATATCCAAGCCAATCTCAACTTATCCTTGAATGCTAAATAGAGTAGGCCTATCAGCAGCAGATGGTTAGTATTCAGAGGGAATTTAAACCCTTCGAAAATTGATGGGGTGGGCCCAAAGAACTGGTTGAGGGGTTGGGAGAAAACTTCCCCTGGTGTCATTTCCTCACAGAAGGTACCATTGTTAACATAACCCCAAAAACATGTGCTCAGTGTGTGATAGCTGTTTATCCATGTGCCCACATTCCAGAGGAAGTTAAAAACCCATGAATTCCTCACCTTCTCGACCCATAACGCAAACTGGATAACAGCAATGGTAGCCTTAGTCAGAGGACCCATATTCAAGTAAGGAGCTGCAAAGGGGAAGAATATAGCCACGGCTACATGCCACCCAAACCAGGGTAAACTAGACCACATGGTGCTGCCTAACAAGGTTCCAATATCCAGCACACAAAATAAAGTTATCGAGGAACTGTTATTCCTTTTTCACCTCTATTTCTTAATGCCCTCAGGCCCCACGTTGGGCGCCAAGATCTGTCTCGGTTTTGAAAGACAGGTGTCTGCTAAGGAAGGCAGAGGCCCCCCTTGAAGTGGCAGATATAACCCCTTTTCCCTCCAAGTTATTATATTTTGAAACCAAGGGCCTTTAGGCAAAGGTGTGGGAAATAGGAATAACAGTTCTTTACTCTATATATATATATGTGTATATAACCAGTCAAACAAAACAACAACAACTCTGGCAGTAACAGCAATCACAAACCCAGTCCCAGCCTTCTCGGCTGTCGGGCCCTTTCCCCTCGGGTGCAGTTCCGCTCGCAGCCGGCAGGGGCGCTGGCGGCTCCCGGTGAGCAGGGCAGGTGCGATGGTTCCCCCGCGGCTGCAGGGGGCGCTCCGGAGCGAGCTCGGGAAACCCCCGGCTCTGGTGCCCTGGGATCCCGGGAAGGATGGAACAAAGGCTTCACAAACCGCTGGGCAGCCGATCCCGGACTTTCAGGAACAGCAGGCTGGAATGGCAGGGACGAACGCAAATCCCGGGTGGCAGACGAGATGTATCCAGATGGGAAAAAAACCACGGAGGCCCAGGCAGGCAGGGCAAGCAGGGCTACAGTGTAGCGAAAGCTCGAAGCAGCGGTGGAGCAGGACAGCCACAGCTCGGTCTCCAGCAGGGCAGGGAAAAGCGGCTTTTGGGGTCCCGGCGTTGCTTCCAGCAGGAAGAAAGAACGGCCAAAAAGAAAGCAGCAGCAGCTCCTTTCTCTGCAGCTTCTCTCTCCGGACGCTCAGAGCGAACTGTCCCCACACCCAGGTGTAGACAAAAGAGTAGCCAGGCCCGCCCCACTCCCCTTTTTGTCTTTCTTAAGTACAGCTATTTGTCCCCTAGCAACATGCATATGGGAGAAAATTCCTTTAACAGGAAAACCTAAGACTAAACTAAAACCCCAACAGAAGTCCAGAGCCTGGATGCACAAAGGGACCTTGGAAGAAGAAAGAATGCCAAAAGGAGCCAGGGAGAGGAGAGGAGGAGACACAAACGGCAGGCAGGGTTTCCCTAGGACTTCCCTGACCTTCTCCTGAGGACATGTGCTCTGCAGTGTTGTTGCTATTTAAGCTGCTGTATAAATGGCCATTATTAGTATGTCTGCATGCCTGAGGTCAGCATATCCTCTACAGAACAGGATTTTGCCATAACTCAACACCTATCCAGTAAAGCTGGATGCCCTTTGGACATTTGCTACCTGAAGAAACCCGCACGGAGACCCAAGAAATGGGTCCTTGGCTGATGATGCAACACTTCATCGACCAACCCCAAGGAGTTAAATGTTCTTTTGCATAGCATATTTCTTTCCCTTAAGGTCCAGTCCACTGAGATCAGTCCTTCAATGGGACATTTTCTTTTGATTTGAAGCTGGCCAAATGTGAGTAGTTGCAGAGTGGCTGGGGATAAGCCTTGCTCCTGGGGGAGCTGCTGACACGTGCCGGCTGGAATCTCCATCTCCTGCCTCTGCTGCAGGGAAAGGCCAGTGTCAGCCACCCACACCATGCTGTTGGGGCCATGGCCCTTCCCATGTGGGAGACTGGATCTGGGAAGCCTGCAAAGAACAAAGCTTGAGTCTTTGATCAGGAAACCAAAATAGGATTTTGTTCCTAACCCGTCCACTGAAGAGCAGTCTTGGACACAATGTTACTGGTGCAGCACTGTGGTCCTTCTCTACCTGGCCACAGAGTGAACACCAGGGCAGGCTGGAAACAGCACAGATGAGGTTAAACAGCTTCTTCCAAAAGTCACCCCGTGAACTGATGCTAAAGAACGTGCCAGGGCTTCCCAGCAAACCAGCTCCTATGCCTTTCTACTAAGAGATTTTAGAAATGGCTACCGTAAACCCATGAAATTTGGAGTCCTATTTTCAACAATATTTTTTACCAAATATTTCATAAGAAGGAAAAGGTTCGTGTGGAGGATTTACCACCATAAAATGCCCCAAGAAACCAGTTTGTGCCTCCCAGCCTAATGCATGGAGGCCAGTAGGCAGCTGGGAGCTCAGCAACAGCTCCTGGGTGCTGTGGGCCAAGCCACTGAGCTAAAATATCATCCACCTTTTATCTTTGTTGGTGCCAAGCTGTACCACAGAGGGATTGCGGGGAGAGCTTCCCACAGCGCAGAACAGATTTTTGAACAACCTGGAAAAGCAGCAGCAGCTTGTAAAATTCAGCCTGTCCCCCTTCCCTTGTACCTGAGGCATAGACAGAGCCTCCTCAAGTGCTCACCAGGTACAAACACGTAGCAGCTTCTGTAGTCATCCTGAAAGCACACAATTGCTGAACTCTGCTGAGGTGTTTCTGCCTCAGCACCTGATGGCGATGGGTTCCACAGGTAAAAGGTACAGCCAAGCCTCAGCTACTCCATTCTTGGGACAGTTGTTTTCCTGGAATTGTAGGTCTCCATTTCTCCCTATCTCAGGGTGCTGGGAAGCACCTTGCCCAGTTCCAGCAATTCCTAATTTAGCACACACAGTTCAAAGGTATAGCAGGCTTTAGGTTGTTTCCCCACTTTTTGCTACACAGTTGCTGTTTTCTCTCTTCTACTCTACCAAAAGACAAAGTCTAAGTGAGAAGAAAGAAAAATCTCTCTTACAGCTCTCTGGGTTTGTATCCTCTTGTATTTTGAGCAAACTTGGTGTCTGATATTTACCAGCTCATGCAGGTGGTTCAGCAGCTCCCTGGATATTTGAGAGGTCAGCAGGAACTGAATCAGCTGCAACAAGAGGAATTGCCCAAATTCAGCAAAGATGCATCAGACCGGGCTTGAAAACAAGCACAGGCTGGGTGTCGTCAGGCCCCTTCTCCTCACACAAAGTGATCTCCTCTCCTCCCCTGCCCCCATCCCGAGCGTGAGCACGGCTGCAGCTCCCTCTTACCATCACCTCCCTACTACCCAGAAACATCTTGTTTGGGCCCCTGAAACACCAGGCTTGAGTCCAGCGCCAAGTGGTACCTCCTGACTTACCTGCGTGGTTTGTGAGATACCCCCTTTGCCTTCCTGTGAGGAAAAATAGTCAGTTAAACCCATCAGTTTCCCCCTTTTTTAGACTGACTCTTCATAGCCTTCACTGGCACACAAAACAAGCACATCATCTAAATTCCAGATTTTATCTTTCCCATAGGGACGGACACATTTGGAATCCCAGAGGTAGCTACTTACAGCTGTTTGAGCTCAGATGCTCCAATGAGGTTGGCTCGCAAGGAATTTAGAGGTTTAGCTTGAAGAAAATGGTCAGAGCAGCTGCAATTTACTTATAATTGTGCAGATTAATCAGTCTAGAGAGAGTTTCAAGAGACTGCTGCAATCTTCTCCTTCGAATTTCCGCTCAGCCAGGTGCTGCTGCTGGTGCACTGGACATGTTTTGGAACTCTGCTGGCTGTTCTTCCTGCTAATGCTAAGTCAAAGCTGTTTACATCGAGCAATCCTGGTGGTTAATGAATTCAGAAGCAGTGCTGGAATCCCAGCAGAATTACACCACAACCTTGGAGGGTGGGAGCCTCCACAGAGCCCAGGTAATTTCTTCCACAGGGTAAGAATATCTTCATTTGTGGAGTGAGTAGACCCTTCAACAGAAACACAGGACACACTCTTTTTGTAGTCAGAATTTTATTTTCTTTACATCCAGGCTTATCATTGAAATCTGAAAATAAAATCTTTCATTTACAAATAGGCTAGTGCAAATTAAAGGTAATTTTGGATTTAAAAAAAAAAAGACACTGCATGTAACACAAAAGAAATGTGCGTGTTAGGATGATCTTCCTGGAACAGCTGGTGGAGGTCGCCTAGGAAAAAACCAAAAAATAACCCAAAAATCACAGGGAGAGGGGGAGATTTAAAACAAAAGGCCAAGATACAATAAAATGACTCATACACAAAATTATCTTAATAAAATGGGTTAAGAGAAAAAGGCACAGAACATGCATATTAAGGAAAAGAGCAAGAGCAAGATTAGAATCAGCTGGCTCTCAGCAGAGCCTGGCTTTCATCCTCACCGCCTCCCTTCTGACTTGCCAGTGCCAGAGAACCAGAACAATCCCATCCCAGGTGTCCAGGTCACTGGTCACAGGCTTTCTAATTTTCTTGCAGCAAATTATACTCTCTGGAAGAGCTTTTCCCCAGGCAGCCTTAAAATTCTCACCACTATCTGCTTCAAACACTGTTCTTGGAGTGGATCTTTTGTGAGATTCTGATGAAATGAGGAATGATCAAACAAGAGGACCTGTGGGGTGGATTGGGGTGTCTGAAGGGGACATTTCTGGGAAGGGTTAAAAACATAGCTGGAGAGCCCCGTGGCAGTGAGGGCCCAGTGCAGAGGAGCAGCTGCTCGTCCTGGTACCCAGCACAGAGCACTCAGCTCTACCTGACCAACATGCCTGGAACCAGGCTCATCTGGGGTACGTGACATGCTCTAGCCAGAGGGGACACGTGGGACACTGCTGTTCCCTGAGGGGGAGTGCACACACTGCCTCAGCCACGGCCATTAATGACTATTAACGAAATCTCCAAATGTTACAGAATACAACGGGCATGTTCCTGCTGTGCTCATCCCACCTTTTGCTTCCTCCTTTCCCAAAACCTAAGGACCCACTTAGCAACTGTGGTGTTCCCACAGGAAGCTGTTGTGCTCCTTGTGCCATACAGACCATCTCCAAGCACGGATTGCAGCTACTTGGCTCATCCTGATCTGAAGGAGGAACTGAGTAATCAAGACATCTGCGCATTCGTACACAACCACTTTGGGGGAAATCCCTTTCAGGCACATTTTAACTCCAGCTCCTGCTCTGGAGGACTCAGTCCCTGAAACTCCCCAAAACATGCTTTCCTCAGCAATGAAGAGAATCCCAGGTACTGCTTGTAAAACGTTCATCCATTTCCCAGGAAAACATCTCCAAGGCCCTTGTAAGGGAACAGGCTGAATGCTTCCCAACAGGTTACATCTCCCCTATAATGACATCTCCAGTGATCTCAATGCAACAGCACCTCCAATAAATCCTCCCTGCAGTCCCCACCGAGGCAATGTGGAATGCTGAGATGATGGTGCAAGAGACAGAATACACCACTCATACACATCCAGAAAGTAATAATAAAAGCCCATCAAGAATTATAGTTTATTTCAGGTTCAGAAATGCAGCATAACATTTTTACAGCAGGTGTATGTGATGCTCAGTAATGACCACAGTTTCGGGAATCCACTCACTGTGCTCAAAGGTCAACCAGGAACCATTTACAGATTACGAAACCAAAGGCAGATGTTTTGGCTCACACGAAGTAGGGCATTAACACACAGAGCAAAAAAAATCAGAAAGAAATTAAGCGTTTGCTTCTTACAAAAAAGAAGTCATCATTTACCCATCCTGGAAAAGTAAAGACACAGCAGGAAAGCAAACGGCCGGCAAGACGGGACAAATCATAGATCAAGCAAGAGTGGAGGACTGTCTGGACGGGAGGAGCCATCAGCATCAGCTCGCCTGCAGACAAAGCAAGAGGAAAGACAGGCAGAGTAACATTCATTTACACAAGGGAGCTGTTCTGCAAGAGCCTGGGAGGAGGAGCAGTGCCACAGCGGCAGGAGCTGTGACAGAAGTGCACCGAGAGGCTCCCCGGTGGCACAGGGACAGAGTAGGTCTGCTCTCAATTCAGGAGGTTTGGGCTATTTTAAGACAGAAGGACAGAACTAGCCAGGAATCTCAATATGCTGTACACATTATGGTTAGTGTAGCTGTCTGGAACAGAGAGGATAATATTTTCTACGTTATACTTTAACACGAAATGCCATAACCTATAATGTATCTTCTTTAATATAATAAGTAATCTACTTTTAGGAGGCTTACTTAGAAAGTGCAACAAGATCAGCAATAAAATAAACACACATTAACTATGTACATAATCCTTTTTGTTGAACATACAATCTTTTTAAGCCTAGCACAAGATCCCTTGAGATCCAAGGCCGAGAGCTATTCACGGCACACGCAAGCTCTTCAGCTGATGGTCAGCCATGGCGGGGTGAGGTGGAACATGTTCTCTAGGCAGAGACCCAGGCCCAGCCTAAATGCAGTACTAGATAAGCACCCTCCTGAAACTTAGCAACTACATCACCCAGATTTTTATGTACCTCATGTAAGATCACAAACACCGGTGTTGCTTCATTATTGCTCCACTACGCCCTGGCTATCTGAGCTGTGCCAGAGGGAATCAGAGAAAGGCAGAGCAACCTGCACTTCTCAGATATGGAGGTCAGGCTTGGCCCATCCCACATAAGGGGGTCTGCAGAGGTTGTCAGTCCCTCTTAGCAGATCCACAGGGTGCTTGTCCTGCCTTCGGGCATGGAGTGATTTTTGCTGCCAAGGCTGCTCCTCCGAGAACAAGGGACAGGATTGACGGGACTTGCCAGCACCAGAAGTGAGCAGGACAAACAAACCCGTTCCAGGCACTGTACAGCAGAAGGAAGTGGGCCAAGGTTGGAGGACAGTACTTACTCAATTGGATGTGGCAATTTCTTAGGAAGCACTTAAATGTTTTTCCTAGAAACAGTTCTATGTGGTTTATTCTGACAAGTGTATACGCAAGAAGAGGTGAAATCATCAAACCCTGGATTCGTGCTCACTGTTATTTATTAACCTGCACACCTAAAAGCGTTGCATTTAGGGCACAGGGTCAGATTTAGATGAGATCTGAATGAGGATGCAGAGGAAGGAGGGCTGTGCAGCTGTGTCCTGCACCCTCAGCATCAAGCACAGAACCAGATGGTGCTGACGCCTTGCTGCCGCCTCCTCCTCCTCTTTTGGGTAAATCCACCCTTGAGAGCTTTATTTACAATTCAGGATTACTGCTGAGAAATAGTTTCTTGGGGGCAGAGTTAAGGACAGTGCTGAATTGTGCCACCTACTTCCTTATGCTTGGCAGAAACAGTCATCAAAGTAAATGAGGGAGTCTCAAGCAGAGAGGATTTAAATCATGTTTTTAGGCCAGGATCTATGTCATCTGATTAAGGCTCCTAACTTACCAGCATTACCCTCGTGTCCCATGCAGCCACACTGGTCTGAATCACCTCCAGGAGGTGACGCTCTTCCCACAGAACAAAGGACAACTGAGCCGAGGCTTTGGGTATGGTGGATAAACCCAGACTGTGGCCTTGCAATATCATAGAATGGATTGGGTTGGAAGGTACCTCGGAGCTCATCTTGTTCCAAGCCCCCTGCCATGAGCAGGGACACCTTCCACTAGACCAGGTTGCTGAAAGACCCATCCAACCTGGTCTTCTATCACCAAGTGAATTTTAGAATTTGGGGTTAAAGTGATTTCTGTGGCTGAGGCATTAAACCTGGCTTTCAGTCAGCAGGCAGCTGCCAGTCAGTAACAGTTCTGATAAACTACAGATAGGTGTGCTGGCCATGGACTACTATGGCTGTTTACAAAAATTATATCCAACAGATGCATTGCAGGTTACAGCAGAGAGCACTAAGCAGTGGAAAGCTGTGTAGAAGACAAGATGAATCATCAAAATATGGGGGGGGGGGAGGTTTGGTAGTAAAAATTAGTATGACCGTAGTGGTGTTTGCAACCTTTTTTTCCCCTGAAAGCTGATTCTGTGCACTTGGCATTGGAGATGTGGGCCTGTTCCCCAAACAAGCACCAGCCACTTAAGCAGTCTGCTGAGATCAACAAGATGCCAGTGTTCTGAAAACTCCATCTTCACTGTGCATCACATGTGACCTCTAGACTCCCCAGGCATGTGTCACAAGTATGAGGTTGACAGGAAATTAAAGTTAAGCTAACATACAAATCATGATGCTTTCCCAAGCTCGTCTTTCTTCTGCAAGCTGAAACATGATTTGCTGCACTGGTGAGCACAGCTAAACAGCAGCCTGGGAATACTTAATAGGCTAAATCCCCATTTGTTGTGGCTCTTTGATTGGATTCTTCCTAACCATGGGGCTACAGCATACTGGAGCCCTACAAGCAGTCTCAATAAATACATTTATTAGACTGATTATACTGGGGGCCTTTGAAACCACCAATTGCTTTACTAGGGATCTGTAACCATAATTGTAATAGCAGCAATTCATATTTTCTGAAGGAACAAGGCCAAATTCCTCTCTAGTTTCATTCTGTTAACTCAGTAAGTTCTAAGCTTTAAGGGTGACACTGACCCTAAGTGTTTAAAGTGAAGTAATGCAGTTAAGACAAAAGGTTTTTATAATGCATTAATTTATAATGTGCAAAACAAGAGGCAGAGAGGACCTCTGCAAGTGAGCAGCTGCTAAAATAATCCAGGATGCACAGCTGAGCACTTCCAAGAACCTAGCTGGATAGAAGCAACAGTAAACCAAGGTGTGCATGTAATGCAAAGAGAAAATCTTTACATAGTGGGCACAGGGGAACTTCATCAACTGGCATGTGAAAATATCACAAATACCTCACATCCAAACCAGACCCTTGGGAAGCTCAGCTGCCAGTCTAGGCTGGAGCTCTGTGAACTGGCTCACATGGTGGCCAGAGGAGTGGGAGCCCATGCTCAGCTTTCCATGTATCTGTATCTCTATGTCCTTCTGTGTCACAAAAGGACCAAAAGCAGTGCTCAGTTCCCTGGATCCTGCCACACAGCACATTTCCATGCACTCACCCCCCTCCAGGGCTTCCCAGGAGCGCAGTAGGAGCAGGAGTGTGAGCAAGCACTGGCAGAGGGCAAAGGGAGCTGGCACATGCTGCTCTGTCACACACCAGCCCTTCAAACCACCCTCTCCCATCCTGGCTGCAGGGTGAGAAGGCTCCACACCAAGCCCTGCAAGCTGGGGCACCCCAGCCTGCTCCTCACCAACCCAACACAGTTGGCATGTCAGCTGTCAGGGTGCAAATAAAGCAAAACATGCCTTGTCCCACACACACCCTGCTTGTTTAACATTCCTTAAAACTAAACTTTGGATAAAGAGAATTTATAGGAGAAGCAAGCCCCTTGCAAAAGAGACCTGGAAGTGTGGGGCCTTCAGAAGAGCTTGGTAAGAAACCACATGGCTTTTCTTTGCCCAGTTTAGCCATTACAAGGGAAAATAGAAAACCTGGAGGGTATAAATAAAATAAAAGCAAGATTCCATTCAGGTAAGAGGAAAAAAAAGCAGCAGATCAAATCAATACGTGCACAAACACACACAAAGTCAAGCCCTCTATTTGCTGTAGAGGACTGTGAGCACAGTTGCCTGGGTGGAGATATGTGTCAGTACGTTAGCTAACATCAATTATTGCAAAAGGAAAAGTCAAGGCAGCACAGACCTTCCCCAGACATTTAAGACCTCATAAACAATGCAGAATGGACAGAGTATATCAGTAAAATTGGTTACTTGCCTATAGATGTCCATACATGCGACTATACATTGGTTACTGTGACAGTTACCAAGCAATTTGTTTCCACATATTTGGTTAACAATGAATGACATGCCAGAAACTCCGTTTAGTCTAACAGGGATGAATCTAACGGACGGATTACAGTGGGCCGAGTAGGTGAAGGGGGCGGTCTTCGACTGGAGAGAGAGAGAGAAGAAACAGTAAGCACAAACACTGAGCACAAACCTGGCATCTCTGGCTGTTGTTACATGGACATGCACATGCTCATACACACAACAATCCTGTTTCCACGTACACTGAAGCAAGACACCTCTTAAGCATCCACAGTAAGGAAGGAGGCAATGGGTTTGCCACGTGCCTACCATGCCTTACCGCTCTCACCCATCGCTGTCCACAGCCTGGGGGTTCTCCACACACAGTTACCCTCTTGAGCCACGCAAACCATCGGGGACGATTGTTATTCTCCATTTTTAGGGGTCAGTCCCAGCCTGGACAGCCACACAGCAGTCTTACAGGCACATTTCAGAGCAGGCGACAGGACTTGGGAAAACAGCTTACAACAACTTCAGGTCCGCTTTGCAGAAGCAGGAAAACCTGCAGCTTCTTGCATACCTGGACAAACTGTAGCCCTATCAATGTGCCTGAATTTGAGGCACATTTTGAGACTTTATATCAATGCCCAGTTATGAAAATGCCAGTCATGGCTAGAGCTTCTGGATTCATTAATTTACCACTAATGCATTTTTCTGACAACTTCAGGAAGTGCTACAGAGTCACAGATTTTTTTGGGAAGACTTAGGTGCCTTCATTCCATTTTCCTGTGTACTGCATTTTAATTTGGACTGTGTCATCCTCTGATAAGAGACCCCAGTGCAAGAGTTAGCAGTAGTGTGATCTCCAAGCACATTCCACCTGCAGTCCAGGCTGGCACCTACCCCTCCCTCCCTTCATCCAAGGATGACACACCAACTCTGCTGAAGTTGTAGACAGAGTCCCTCTGGTAGCTGTGTAACACTTTACCTTTTTGTGTGCAGCTAAGGTCCACATCAGTGCTGTGTGGAGGTAATTCCATCAGCTTAGTTACAGAGAATATTTTGTTGATGCTGCTTTCCACCTGGGATAAAACATCCCACTGCCAAGCAAGGCCCATGCAGATTCTGAGCTGACAATTGGCCTCCAGTGCCTGCACCAGCTCACACAGTCCTGCCTGGCACTGCTGTGTGTTGTATAAACAGCCCTGAGAGACTGTTCCTCCAAGCTGGCCTGCTCCCTTAGCCAGCTGTGCAGCACTCTCCAGCAGTGTTCTGTTGCTGCAGTTATCCCAATCCATGTCTTACACAGTGTTTTCACTCCCACTTTCTTTAGCGGGAAGTACCAGCTCTCTCTCTATTTCTTAACCCAGCCCAGATTACCAGGAGAGCTCATGGCTGAACCCAGGCTCTAAGCAAGGTGGGAGCTGAGGTTCTCTGATTCCCATCAGCTCCAGCAGAGCTCATTAATGGTCCAAACAAACTGTGCAGCCCTTCCTAACCCGTCCTCCACCTGTGCAAGTAGGGACAGTTCTGGCTCTGAAGAGGCTTGCAAAGGAAACGCGTCTCATTCTGCTAAAGCTAAACTGAAGATGAAAATAATGTAACAATATGTTAATTTTCTTTGAACTGGAACAAAATATGTGAGACAAATTTACACTTGACAAAAAAAAAAAATCTCGTTTGTCTCAAAGTGCATCTTGTGCGACAATACTCTCTTTTGGTGAAGAAATGAGAATTTTAATCCCTACCATGCAACAAATACAAAATATGCCAACTAAAGCATTCAAGTAAATCAACAAGCTAAAAAAAAATAGGCAAAATATAATTTCTTCATGGTGTATTTTTCTTACAGGAAAAATGTTACTGTGTTAACTATTGTTTCTTGTCTTGCTCCAGTGTAGGTCTTTTGGACCCATTTCCAAAATTTGTAGTTTCATAAAGAACCACTTCTAAGGCTCTGCATTTCTGCTGGGTTGCATTAAATTATTCCTTTGTTGAAATGCCTCACATTGCATTGTTTAGCGCTTACTGAAAACATCGTATCATATGTATACAATTTACAAACAAGGGAAAATGCATACAGCTGCCTTCATATCAAATTTAAAAGATACTAGCCCAAACATGCATTTTAATACCAGGTTAAATGCAGCCCACTGGATTCAAATAATGCAATTTAGCCAAATTGCTATTTAACACAGCAGGATCAGAAACTGGAGAGCACAGTGGGAGGATTTCCTGGATATAATCAGTCACACCAAACCTGAACCAAAATCAGGCCTGAGCACCATTTCCTCCTCGAACCAGAGATATTATTGCACACTGACCGCTATTTTGAATTTCCATTCAAGCCCAGTGCAGACCTGAACAGAAAAATTTCCCATTAGCTCTTTCCCACTCCAGAGTACCAAGCACTTCAAGGAGAAGCCGATACCCCCAAGGGGACCCTCTGATGAGGAACTGCTGCCGAGCCACAACAGCCTGCTTCTCCCTGTGACACTGCCCAAGAGTCAGGTCTGCTCAGCGAGGGGACCCTTCAGCGATGCTCTGTCCCAACTGTGGATACTCCCAGCAGTATCTGGGATGCTCCGATACAAACACTTGTGTGTGTCTTCCCAATGGGCATGGGCAGAAATGTCCATGAGGAATGGGCTTAGCCCTCCTTAGTTCCAGCCCCACAAGGGCTCTGCCTGCTTACCATGCACTTCCAGCTCCTTAACCCTCCACACCACGACCTGGGGAGCAGGACCTCCGCCTGTAGAGCACAGGTGCCCTCTAGAGGAGTGGCAGATGTTTGGGAAAGGCAGCACTTGGGAAAAGACCTGCAGTAGCACCATTCCCTCCAGCCCTGCTGCTGACAGTCTCCTGAGCTATCTGCAATTCCCTGTGCCAGCAATGGAGGAAGGGGGACTGTGTTCCCAAGGCCCTGGGCAGAGCACAGGGGGTTCAGCTTGGGGGAGAGACCTGACCTTCCTTAACCACTGGCACAAAGGATTAACTGGCACGAGCTGGAACTCAAGTCCACGTGAAGGAAAGAATAAACCCTGAATTTGCCTGTCTTAGATTTCCCTGTCAGGGTGACAAGTCATTCTGCGACCATTTCTACACTGGGCGTAGGATCCAGACCTTTTTTCTCCCCTTGACAAGAATCTCAACCCCAAAGACAGGAGGAGAGGCCAAGCCCCCTCCCTGGCTCCTTTACGCCCGGAGTGGTGGCTGGGAGCCCACAGAGAGGTGCAGGAGCCTGGGCCACCTTGAGACAACAAAGCCAGCAGCCAACTCCAGGACAGTTCCACAAAGCGCAGCTCTGAGGGAAGCCGAGCGTGGTTTCGGCCCCATCGCACCCCGAGCAAAGGTTACCCACGGGAGCGCTGCCAGCCCCTCCGAACGCCGAGGAACCCGGCCTGCAGAGCGGCAGGGGGAGCTCCAGCCTGCCCGGGGACCGGGCGAGGGAAAACCGGGGAAAAACAACCTCCCCCGCATCCCTGCTCCGCGCTAGCTGCCATCTCAGTGAGTAAATACGTGACTAAGCCCAATTAAATGTTTAGTCTGAGGCCAGCAGATGATAGCGGCGCAGACGGCGCGGGCTGAGGTTCTGCGCGTTATCGGCGCGGCTCCCACAGCCCGGGCAGCGCTCGCCGTGCGGAGCTGCTCCCGGCCCCGAGAGGCGGCTCCTCCTGCAGAGAAAGCTCCTTAGAAAAATGTCACTGCTGCGGGAAATCCTTTTGCTCATTGTCGCCAACATTTCAGCTGGGTTTTCGAGTTTTGGGGCCGTGTCCCGCTGCCTGGCCCGTTTAACTCAGTCTGTTGTCTTGGGGTTTTTTGGGGGTTTTTGTTATTTGTTTTGCTGCCTTTTTTTTTTTTTTTTAACAAAAAAGGAAACTGTTTGTAAAAGTTAGTGTTAAAGGGGCAGGAGATCATAGGTCCCCCCCGGGGCTGAGTAAACGAGTCTGCAAAAAGAATCAGTTCTTCTAACTAGCACACATTAAGCAGACATAAAGAATTTACCAATGAAAATTGTGGACTAAGTATGTATTTAATAACTCCCTGATGTTGCTCCAGAGACTCCTCCTTTGAAGAGCTCAGTGGGGTTTTGAATGAAGGGGAGCTCTTACCCCCGTGCAAAAACTTTTTTAAAAAAAGGAAAAGTTTTTATATTTATTTTTAACCTAAGCAGCACCCCCCATGTTTCCAGTTTTAAAAGAACTCCTAAAAGCTTTAGCTAGGCAAATGCAGAGCAAAAGAAACTAAATAAAGCAAGTCTAGACGAAAAATTCGATCAGAAACATATGGGAGTTCTTTGAGCCTTTGCCTTTTGAGAAGTCCTATCGCTCCCCACACGGAGTGCACAAAATGTGCTTTCAGTAAAGCATGGCTGTAATTACCATGGGAGGCCCCGCTCGAAGATGGCTTCTCACAGCACAGCCAGAGGACTTCTAAATAAAAGGCTTTCATTTCCACTTATATTTGACATTCTTGCTTCCTTGTGACCACCAGAGAAAACTTGTGGAAGGCATGTACAGAGCTATATTTTACACTACATCCTATAGATCTGAAGCTGTGAACAGAAGTCCGTTATTCTCTCTCTATTCCATCATCTTGGTTTCCCTATAACACAGCCCTCTCAGAGCACCCTGATATGTGACATCGTCTTTGTAGAATTTAACAAGAAAATACTTAAAATCTCTAAGCAGCTTTAAGACTGACTGCAGGCAAATTTGTTTTAGGTGGCAGAACAAACCTGGATGTGAGGCATAGAGGATAAAAGAGTGACCTACTGCAGGTGAGGAATAAATCTGGTTTCCTGTTAGGGTGATTATTTAGACAGACGACTTAGCTTGGTCTTGAGATAGTTATAATGCTTTGATTGATTTTATTTTTATACTGTTTCTCTGGTTTTCTCTGTTTCAGTAAGATCCTGAGAGACCTACACCCTCTACTCTTTCTGGTTCTTGTATCAACTTAACTTTTATTATGGTATCTCTTGACCTCCATAAGCCTCAAGATTTGGAGGACAATCCAAACCAGAAGTGAAACTACCAGATCCATCGTGGTTGAAAAACAGGGCAAGACATGGTTTGTAGACCTAATTAGTCTTCAATCTGTGCATGCTTAAACTCTTTCTGTCCTACAGCAGATGCAGCATGGCTACTGCAGAGTCTCCCAAACATCAAATTGGGAGCAAGTGTCTGGGGTGGAAGTGGGAAAGGCAAGGGGAGGAAAGGCACTTGATCCTAGTGACACAGGTCATAACAAAGCAGGAAAAACGAAAAGGATGATGACATTAGGAGGAGTAAAGCAGGAATCACGGACAAAGATCAGGAGGAGATGATGATTGCGAGGGAAATAAGAAACCGCACTCGGTGATGAAAGGAAAAAAATAGCTGGGTAATATCTGCCTGAGATGGTCCCTTTTCGCAGTGTAATGATCCGAGAGAGTGAAAATTTCTCAGATTTGTTTCTGTACTGGAAAATGTCATTTTGTGAAACACAAAGTGTCTGTAGTAAGCATTGCCCACAGGATCACTGTCGTTGGACAAATCGAGAAGGGAAGCCCTCAGGCACAGAGCACAGCTTTTGAGGGTGCCTGGTAGTTCTGAGCAGTTTTCCAGCTGAACTCATGTCAGCCTCTACAAATGCACAGAGGGCATGCTGAGACTGTACTGCCAGGGACTGCCTCGGCCATCCTTACAGCTGAACCCCAAAACTGCAGATGACCCACCTGCACAAAGCTCTCTCAGTGGAAGAATTTTTTTGTTCACTGTAAGCAAGTTAAGGTTATTAGATTATGCTGTTTTATCAGATATCTATTTAAGTGAAAGAAACAAAAAAATAAGAGTGAATGGGAAGAATGTGTCCTTCCACTGGCCACCACTACACTGCAGCAATATAAATCTCCATTAATTCAAAGGCTTACACTGTTTGAAAGCACTAGGGTTAGTGGTTCCACTGTGTGTGATTTAACTTAATACAGATACTCCTTTCAGAGGCAAAGTAGTCCAAAATATGATGTTCCAGCAGAATAATTTATTATCTACAACTCGAGCTCCGTTTTCTATATGACCATCATAAATTAACATCCGTCACACACACATACAAATATATTGTATGTTTATGTGAACACTGCATTTTCAAATTAGTCATTTCAGGGAATTAATGTGTCATATGAAAAGCTCAGCTTGAATAAACACAAAATTAATTCAACAGAGTGACCAAGACAGACTACTATTCTTAAGAAACTGTGTGTTCTTGTTTGCCCTTCAGCAGGGAACATGTCAAGTAAGCAAGTGTGCAACACATCTGTGGAAGACTGTCCTCTGTCCTGACCTTTCAGAAACCTTAGGTCAGGATGGTCCAGAGGGTCAAAACTACCCGTGAAGAAGAGAAAGTTAGGAGTGCTGAGCAATAACATTCAGAATGCTGTTCTGTCCACAGAAGATGACACAAAATCAGCATGAAGAACGCCTGATCTTTTCACAGTAGCTCAAGACTTGTGCACTGCTCTGTGTGTAGCTGCACTGTTTGGCATCAAGGTGAATCATGTACCCCACTTTTGAACACCACATCTACTTCTGCCTTCTCTGTTCTTCCTTCCTACTCAGCTTTGACCTTCCTCTGCCCATTTGCCTCTCTCCTCTTTACTTACCTTGGTGCAAGAAGGGGAGCAAATGTCCTGGTTGTCACCTCCAGCTGGAGTTGCACCTCTTCTTGTCCATGATGCCAACTAATGGGATTACCAGTGTCACTTGTTAATGGAGCGCCCTCATTCACTACAGATCCAATACAGCTCGCAGGGGACAGGAGAGTTTCAAGACAGCCTTTCAAGATGCCTGCAGGTGCAGGAAGTTCAAATCATCACTCTTTCTCTCTGTTTACTCTCAGATGTTTTCTCTTCTAGCATAAGGCAGGCTAGAAATGCTCTGCTATTTGCCCACTCTTTAGACAAGGCAGAAATTCCCTGCTCAACACTGTAGCTCTAATCCTGCAGTGCCTTCATGGAAGCTGTTATTAAACTATTCCATTATGAAACTAAGTCATTTCTTGGGACAAAACACATATTCGGGTTCCTGTATTTTTGTCAAACAACTGCTGTTGTTTGATTCTACTTTCTTTTTCCAAGTAGAGAGATGTTAAAAATAAAACCACTTCCTTCTGCTAACAGTATCTTGAGAGAGAAAATGCTAAGGAAGAAAAAAAAAACCCAAACCAAACCCAAATTTTTGCTGAAATTTATTCAGTGCATCAGCTGACACTCTATTATCTTTGAGGACTGCACTTGCAACATCATCTTTATTCCAGAATCACTTCTTTTGATGCTTTTCAGGTTCCTTGCTTTTCTGTCTTCCTCCCTCTTGCATCTTTGCATCTTTTTTACTTACCCTTTCCCATCACATAGGTCCAGACTACACTAAGAGTAATGAAATCCATTTCTCTGCCTGATCCTCTTTGCTGAACTTTTAAAGTGACTTGGAACAATCCCAATTGAATGCCATTTCATTTTAAAAACAATTTTATGTTGAATGAGGCAGGAGCAAGTAGCTCAGGAACAATACTCAAGATAATTACAACTACCTGAGATGCAAGAAAAAAGATCAAACCTAAACCCTATGTAGAACAAGTGATTCTTCAGATACTTTTGTTCAACTGCCATAGTGTACTCTCCATCAGAAAATTCCTAAGCCACTGAAGATATGGACAGTCTGCCTGTGGCTGATGAAAGGAGATGCTGAGAGAAGTTAAGAGTCAGTGGCAGCAGACATGGTACGTAGGCTGTAATGTCCGGCATCCCATGAACTTTGTTTTCCTCAATCTTCAGCACAGTCAGCTGGAGGAGAGGTGTATAAAGGAAGGCAGGAACAAAATCCTACTGCTAGTCTAAAAGAAAGCCATCCTTGTAGGGGCAGCAATCACTGCAGCTCCTGGAGCAGAAGTGAAGACCCTCCTGTATCTCTCATGGCATTACCGTTCAGGCAGCTGAAGAATCAGTTCTGTGCAAATGCCATTCCAAATTTCTCATAAGATCAGTATTGCAGAATTACAATGAAACCACAAGACTTGCTGTAATGTGACATTTTACATGTTTTTACAACCTGCTGTGACCTGCTTTCTGGCCAAGCCCTCCAATACTTCTCCTCATGCAAAATGCTCCTTCTTGCAGTGCTTCTGTTGTCCCTATTCATTGCAGGGGCGTTGGACTAGATGACCTTTAAAGGTCCCTTTCAAATCAAACTATTCTGTGATTCTGTTCCTTGATTGAAGCTGCAAGATGAGCCCAGGTTTGCACCTGGCAGTTTGACTGCCCCAAGCCGTGTAGCTCTTGTTTCTGATGGGTGTCACAGGCACTGCCACCAGGCTGCTGTTAAGAAAGATTGCCAAATATTGCATTCTATGGCTTGAAAATGGTCTGAAAAATTTTAAAAGACAGAAATGCAAGGTGACAGATTTACAAAGGTGGCAGGGAAGGGAAGGGATAAGTTGGAAAGAAACCAAGACAAGATGGTGAGAAGGAAAGGAAGGAATACATGGGGAAGAGAGACAAATGTACCAGGGAGGAAACCAAGTGAAAGGAGGAGGTGAAGCAAACAGGATGGTCAAGAAAGGAACAGAGAGAGAAAGGCTGAGAAAAAAGGGAAAATAGTGAAAAAGGAGCCAGTGGAGGATGGGAAAATGCAGAGCTTCTTTCTAAGAGATAAGAGAAAATAAATGGAGTCTGCTGCTGCTTGAAGCAGCCAGCAGCAGAAGTAACATATTACTGGGTGTGCATTTAAACGAGAAATGTACATTAGACTGGTAACAAATTACACAGGGCTGTCTTCCCTCTGGGCAGAAATCACAGAAAGAATAACTGATACTCTCATAAGTCTTGTGATTTTGGGGTCCTTGGACAGGCCAAGTTGGAAACATACTGACTACAGAAGGGCAGCATTCCCCCCTGTGAGGGGCTCTGGCTTTGCCCGTGTAGCTGTATATTCTTTTGATCACAGACATGAGATACAGAATTAAGTTCAATTATTCTTGGGCTTTCTTTTCTCCTCAGGTTCAGCAGGATTTTGAAATCTGTCCAGGTAACACTTTCGTCTCTTTGCTTGCATGAAACAATCCTAATTGTAGACTATACTTTTTGAATGTAACTTTTGCCAAAGATCCTCCAAAGAAGACACATGGATGCTGGACAGAGAGCTGTGCTCTCCTGCGTGGGTGTTCAGATTAAGATCATCCAAGTCAGCATGCAAACACTCTAAGGTGGGCACTCACTCATCCTGCCAGAAGAATTTGGTGCAATGGCTATTTGATTACATTTATATTCCATTAAAAAATACAGTAGTAAGCTTTTAAGGCTGCAAGGTCAAACTTTAAGGAGAAAGAAGATTCCCAGGCTCAGGCAGGATAACTCTTCTGGCCTTATATGCCTACGCACTATGATAGATTTTATTCAGAGGATCATGTGCAATTTTTGCATGGAATCCCCTTACTGTTCAATGCACAGGGTTAGACATTTCATTAAATCTTTTCAAAGAACTCTAATCCATAAAAATCCATTACAGAAAACTTAGTGAATGGTTGATATTTGGCAATCAAAGAGTTGAGTGTGAGCCTGTGGGCGGGGAGACATCAGGCAGTAATGCTTTCTGCAGTGCTCCTGACTTTGTCTGAAAATTTCTAACTGCAGTTACTGTCAAGTAAAAGTACCTTTTTGTGCCAGTTTGGCAGAAATATGTAATGATGGCTTACAATGTAGATTAGCTACCAACACAGCAGGTCATGGAATTAGCCTCGGTGGCATAACAAAGGGGAGCTGCAGGGCTGCCACCAGCCCTTCCCTGCTGGCTGGCTGGCTGTGAGTTGAAGTAAATTGTAGGGACAGTATGTGAGCAGCACAACATGAATTCTCTCCCCACTACTTGCCTCACATGTAAAGACCAGCCCCAGCCCCTGGAGACCAGCCCCAGCATGCCTGGAGGTGACACACGTGCTCCAGGGTTTCACATCCTGTGGGGTCACATTTGTTTCAGTGACAAAGTGAGTAACCATCTCCAGTGCTTTGTTGGGAAAGCCTTCATGAATCCACAGTAGCACTGCAGAGCTCGACACAGGGAGAAAAGGGGAGCACCCTCCCACCCCCACAAACGCCATGGGCTCTGCTGCCAGGAGAAAAAAACATTTCCAATTCAATTGTTTTCCTTGTGGCAAAGCTGAGATTCCCATTCAGGACATTTAAAAGCTATAAATCAAAGAATCTACAGTAGAACTTAAATTGGTCAAGATCAGGCTTTCCACACAGGCAGGCAGACTCACATCATGGTAAGCTGAAGTGGTTCTAGTGCCTGCTTAAAGCTGTCTTACCAAAGCAAGCACACAGCTGCATTTTCTTTCAAAATACTACTGCAGCCTTTTAAGAGAGAGGGGGAATAATCCAGATTCTGGCAGGGGGAATATTTCACAAATCATATATGCTTTGGCATCGAGCCCTTAAAGCCAGGGGCCTTTACTCACAGGCTGTGCTGGGAGAGATCCACCCACCTCAAGTGGGATTAATTAAAAGAGGCATGTATCATGCAAATAGTTTCTGTTTCCTTACAGAAATATTCAGAGCACATAACCCAAACCAGCTTTAGAATCAGAGCGAAGCAGCGAAGAAAACTATTTCCTGCTCTCCTAACTCTTTTCCTTTCCCTGTACATTAAGGGAGGAACAGTGAGAAAATGCCAAGAGCTCACAACTTCTGTACAATTCCTTTGATTAAATGCTAATAAAATAGAAGAAAAAAATTGTGTTTTCAAAAACGGGTTTTATCTCATTATAAGGTGCCAAATTTTCCACACCAAATGTGTGCTAATCTGCTCATTGGACAAAGAGTCCAAGTTTTATCCCTGAAAATGATCTTTTTGTCTTGAAGCAGAACAGGAGAAAATGGAAATCCTGTATTTCTTCAGCGTGTCAGGATTTTCAGCTCCATGTGAAAGTGATAGGGGCTGCAACAGAAAGTTCCTCTGGAAAGTAACTTTAAAAATACTACTTTCTTCTCAGGAAGCTAAACTATTTCCCTAGATAAGAGAGATCCCAACACTTCAAGGAATCACTGCAGAAAATGGTGGTGGAACAGTCAGAGCACAGAGCCCCAGTTCAAAAACAAGTCACGGAAAAAGCTCAAGTTTCCACAAGAACTCTTCCTCAAAACTCTTTTTCTCCCCTTTTAATTTCTCAGACCTGTTTTCTGAGTCAATTTCCTATGATCCTGCAAAGGCTGTTATTAAAACCAGACCAAGCGTAGCTGAAATTCCAGGGCTCAAAAGAAACATTTAATAGGCGCAGGAGCTGGCCACACTGTCCCCCTCAGGTGATTTCCGCTGCAGCCCCTTCCCTGGGATTTCCTCCCTCGCAGTTTAGTCAGCAGGAGAAACCTGAAGTTTCAGCAGAATGGCAAACCTTTCCTTCATTCTTTAGCAGCTGAGATTTTTTATGTCTGAGGCTTTCATAGCTCTAAAAAAGAGAACTAGGATCCAGTCCAGAAGATGTGTATTGCAGATTATTTTTTCCACAAAAATGTCAGGCAGTCGCACATTCAATTCTGTATCCAGCTACAGTATTTTAAAATCACTGACCTCCTTTATCTGCCACTGCTTTTCATACCACCAGTGGCAGTCCCGAACGGAGTTGTTCCCAGCCTACTTACCCACGTGTCTTTTGAGTGCTAGAAAATTCCTTTCTGGTCTCCATCCCACCTATCACTTTGGCATGAAAAAGATGATCATCAGACATGCTCTTGGCAAGCCACCTCAGGAAAGCAGTGTCCATGCACAACCATAGGCGGGCAGGGTAAAGGAGACATGCTGGTTTGCAGGGCGAGGGGAGAGGAGCCATGGTTCTCTCTGGCAGCACAGCTAGCAAAACACTGCACCTCATCCCTGGATCTCAGCTCTGATTTGTCCTCTGATGGCACAGAGGAAACAGCAGGGCCAGTGCCCCTTGGCTCAGCCCCAGGCTCTCACCGAGGGGATGATCCTTGGGCTTCTTCCCTTCCAGCGCAAAGTTTAGAAAGGCAATTCCAGGTTTCCCCCCAACGGTCCCTACTGCAAGCTACAGGATATCCACTAAGGTGAAAGAGTGTTTCATGGTTGGGCACTGATGCAACAACACCCTTTTCATAGCCAATATATAAGAATACTTCATTTCTTTGATAGACCTCATTTATTTATGCTTTCTGTTATGAAGGGTAATTATATTAGAAACACTGAGCCTCAAATTTAAGTTACTGACAACTACGACAGATCTCACATATTTAAAAGAAAGTTCTCCTCCAAAGCTTCTCTTCTCAATTACCATTTTTAAAATTGAAAATGTGCACATTTTATTTTTGTTCCTATTTAACTGGCTCTTTTTTTTCCCAAACTGTGAGTACTTTCAATGTAACAGTTAATTTATCAAAAATGGAGAAACCCCTTTGTTCCAACATTGCCTTATCTGCCCACGCCTCTCATAATTTAGAAAGTTTATGAATCCCTCCAAATCAGAGGCTTTAATATATATATATGTAAGTGATTATGTGTATTACATCATTGTGAAAATAAACATTAAGGACATTTTATTCATATAACTTATATAAAAAAGCAGTTAATGCATAGAAAATTATACAATATGCAAAGCTACTTTAAAAGGTCCTGATAAATGCAAAGCCCTGGAAAGGAAAGGAAACAATGCGCTGAAGATAATCTTGTTCCTTAACTAATTGCCTCATACCATATGATCTACTCTGTTAGACAGCTATGGACTGTTTTTAAATGGCTGTACATTACTGGCTTAGCAGGACAAGAATCAGACTCCTACCAGTTTGTTCCACTGGTTCTACAAGAATTGCTCTCATTCTCTCCCAGAAGAGCCCTTACTTCCTCTGGTGAGGATTCAGAATGGCAGAAGTGAGGAGCTCTACCCCTGCCCCTCTTCTGGTGGGGGTAGGTGACCTCTCTCTCTCTGAGCCCCTGTGTGGGTACAACACAACCAGAACTGGGGTTCATAATGTAAGCAAATCAGTGTCTTCCAACTGACTGACTAGAATGTTTTAAAATTAAAAAATCTTCCTATCTTTCCAAACAGGGTATGTGCTAAAATTGGTTCCATAAAACACCTTTGGCTCTGCAGGGAATGTCCAGTTTTGCTTTGCGACAAGACTTTCTTAACAACAGCGCTTGACTTCCCTCCACAGTGCAGAGTCTGTCTGTTATGCCAGAGGGAGAGAACCATGCCACCACCAGGAATACCAAACTTCTTACCTTGGGACACTGGGAGGAGCCCGGCTTGGCCGAGAGGGAACCTGGGGAGGTCCTCCATGGGCTTCACCACTGGGAAACGGAGGCAGTGCTCCTGGGCGGAAAGGGACTGGGGGAGCCCCTGACTGAGGGCCTGGAGATGGGATTGCAGGAGCGGGTCCTCGGCCCGATAAAGGTCTGGTTGGGGGATTGTTTAATGTAGGTCTCCTTGGAGTTGAAGGACTTGGAGGAGGTGATCTAGTGAAATATCAGAGATTTTAGAAGTTCAGTAAGGTGGGGCTTTGGGTTTTGGGTTTTGTTTGATGTATTTTATTTTACTTCAAACAAAAGTTAAAACTTAGGACATGTTTTTTCTTGGCATTTTCCTTTGCTGTCAATTTCAGAGGATTATACAATTAAGTCTCACATGTTTGCCACTGACAACATACAAGCAAAGAGGTAAATATAATGTATTTTATTAAAGTCCTAATAATGTTTTGTTAAGTGACATTTCTAGGACATGGAGCCTGCAATGCTGAATTATTATACCAGCTTGCAAAAGGAGACCAAGTGGATACACAACTGGGGTGACAGAGGCAGCTACTATTTGAAGCATCAGACAAGCTGTAAGTCCACTGGATGGTTTTTGCAAGGCAAATATCCTGTCTGGTGCTCACATAAACATATCCACAAAATATGTATATATGGGAAAATGTTTTGATTTTCCTCACAGATGTCATTAAAGACCTGGAGGAGCATCTTCCCAAAAAGACAGGCAGGGAGGGAGCTCCTGATGCTGACTACATCTGCCTGTCCTGAATTTCATGGTAATCCAGATTTGAGGCTCCTCACCTGCGTGCCTGCTGAAGCCACGAGTCATCTACAGGAGGGGGAGCAGGGGTTGAGACAGTGCTTGTGCTGATGTCCCCAATGATGGCCAGGGCCTCCTTCAGGGCCTGGTACATGCGGAGGGTCTCGTCCCGCCGCTGCGCCTGCTCAGCCGACTCCTCCATCAGAGTGTTTTGGTCCTCAGAAGAATACAAGTGAGCCAGGAGCTCTGCGTTGATAAATTCTTTTACCTATTTAATCAGACAAAAGCAAAAAAAAAAAAAAATCCAAACCACCAAAGAAATAAACAAAAATCTCTACAGAAAATACAACACTGAACAAATTCAGGGGGAGATCTATGGAAGCAGGAGACTTAATCAGTTTTTCTTACTACCTTACACCGGTTCTAGTGGTCATGCAATTCTACATCTCTGAGGTGACACCTCTGCTTACAGTTCATTTCAAACAGGCTTCCCAACAGCTCCCAGGAGCCAGCTGGCATTTTGGGCCATTTCTAAATGGCTGAATGGGAAGTAAATTGCAGTACCATCAGATATAAATTCCTCATGGAGTGGGAATTTTCAGGCTTTATGACATACCTGTCAATTATTTTCTTAGCAACAATTTACCCTACTGTAGACAGTGTCTTTCATTTCCAGCAAGTCTGTCAGATTCTGAATAACCCATCCACACACATTCAAACTGAAGGGAGAAGTCTCCAAGTAATCTAATTTACTATATTGATTTCCTGCTATGCCTGCCCTGGTTATGGAAACCTGGGCCACATTAACAGACATAAAAAGTGAGAGGTACTCTGATTAAATAAGACTGTGGTAAATAGACCAACTGCTGACCTACTAAATCCTTGCATTTGAGACTTTCGTTGCTGTTCTGATCTATTTCTCATCTGGCGCTTTGCTCCAAAAAGCTTTTTTGAGCTGGAGATACTGACCATAATACATTCCCAGGATTCTGATTACATAAACCTGAGCTCCATTTGCACATGGGTTTCTGCTGATTTTGTGATTTAAACCCTGACAGTGAGACTAAGGCAATGTTTGTGTTCAGACAAGGTCAGTGAGAGCAGTCAGACAGGACATACATGGGACCCTTTCTGGTCACCAGCAATGAGAAGACAGCCAGGACAGACCTCACAGGGAAACAAAACCAGATTGCCTGGGCTTGGCTGTCATTTCCCATTCACGTATGACAGGAGATACACAAATTCTTAGCAAAGCCTGCAAAAATTTTCCATGAGCTTCATGCTGTTTTCCAGTAGATGGTACTGATCAAGAGCCAGAGTACACTACTTTCCTTATGATTGCCAAAAAACTCCACATTAAAAACAGATATCATAGTTAAACAGCATCACATTCTGCTCAATGAAATGAGCATTTTAATGGCATCACTTCAAAAAAAAGAAGTTCTAAAATTAGATTAAGGCCAGAGCTGATTGTAAAAGCATTGTTAAACCACAAATATCTGTTTGAAAAAAATCAGCCTGTGACAATTATCATGAGAGGTCTGTCACTGGCAGGGGATTTGAATAAATCCCTGAACTAGTCTGGAAAGGGAAGATTGCTGTTTTAAGGATGGTTCTTGGATCAGCCTCCTGCCCTCCTGTGCAGTACTAAACAGAGGAAGATCTTCCACAAGAGCCACTTTCTCCAGCTTGGAAATGGAAGGGAAAATGATGCTTACTCACACGATTGTTCCTTTTGGGAAAGCAGACTCACACAAATAATTAAAACATTTTCCTTCACAGACATCAGGCCTGCAGTCAAAGCTGAACTGTAGCAAGCATCCAAAAGGCCAGTGCCCCAAACTTGCCCTGTCACTCTGAAATGGGGTAAGGTGGGCTTGGAACCTCATCAGCAGGACGACAACACATGTCACTGCCTCAAATGCAGTGACAACCCATTCCTTTACCTTCATTTGGGCAGTAGTGAGTCCTTTGGAGTTTTTCCACTTGGCTGAGATCACTATCAGCACTGTTTATGGAGCATACACTGACTACTCTTAAGACCACCCCTCTTGTATAATCCAGGATACCAAGGCACCATGAAATACAAATTTGTATATGTGTGTTTTGTTTGGCCATTTTGAATTGGTAATGGTAACTCAATGCAGTTCTGTGTGGTAAGTGTATTTTCTTTTAAGGTAATCAACATCCACCCTAGGGGAAGAATAAGGGATGCACTTGGAATACAATAATCTAGGCTTAGGCCCCAAAATATGCTCAGGGACAGCATCTAATTATTTTCTGTACACTGAGTTTGAATCTGATACTTTCGTTGAATTGTAAGTACTTGTTAACAGGCCCACAAAGTGGAAAGGAAGTTCTAGGAAAACTTGGGAGGTTGCAATTGTCATGGAAACAAATTCCTTGGGATCGATTTGTTTCCAGAGTTTTGGAGGCAACATGATGGGGCAGCAGAAAATACAGAATATGCTCATTAAGGGGGAAGGAGAGTGTTTTCACTTAACTCCTGGTGGATGGGTTGGACTTCTGAACACTCCAAGGAACACACACACTAAACAGGACCCACCTTCCATCACAGCTCCACTCCTTTCCAGATCTTTGCACAACCTTTTGGCAGGACTCAGCACTCTTAATTTGACCATTTCTTTCTCTTTTTAATAGCCCTGGTTTTTTAAAATTGCTGTTTTAGCTATTGTTTTCAATGTGGTAATTTGCTGCCTATGCTGTACAGAAACAAATTCATTAATGCTTGTAGTGTCACTCTTCACAGTTCTTTAAAATGTTTTGATTCTTTGCCACAAATTTAAATTCTAGGATGGAGGTGTAGACCTTAGCTCACTAGGAAGCCCAAATGCAGCTTGGGAGTATGACGTCAACTGAAAGGTAGCTGATATTTGAAGTGTGTGGTTTCTGTGTACCACGGCCAGCCAGCATGGCAGGCTTTATCAATGTCACTAGCAGCTGATGAGATTGAAAGTACAAAATCTTACAGTAATCTACTTCTGAGGGACGCACACACTTCAGAGACCCCTAAACGATTCCATATGAAGAGGTGAGTGGCAGAAAATTTAATGTAAGCTTTCAAGCAACTGCTCACTGAGCTCTGCTGTTTATGAAATGAAAGCTAAACCCCAGCCTTTCTAAGGGCACTGGAGATAGGCTAAGTCAAAGCAGCAAGTTGCTAGCAGTGATCTGGAAAGAGCATTGAGAACACACACTCAACTTAGGAAGTCTAGAGCATGGCTGATATCTAGAAAAAAGGGCAGTTCCATTGTTCCCATGATTTTTTGGAAAAACTCACCCATAACTAGAGCGTTACTTAGATCCTAACTCCCCTAAACCCAAAGACATTAATGAAAAATCTCTTGCCCTCATGCAAAAATTCTGCTCATATTAAATGTACCAGGAAATCCCACTGAAATTTCCTGTCCAACCACCTAACTCTTAAGTGCAACACAAATTCCATAGGGCTAATGAAATCCATCAGATGAAGGCTTGAGGTGGCTCTGAGTCAAAAGTAAATGCTACCTTCTAATCACATCTGCCTCACAGCATAATGCACTTGTAAAGACTGATTGGTTTGATGACCTCTCAGAAACGGTGCTGTTCAGAACTAGCAGGAGCTGTGCTCTCCATTAGTAATTTATATGGCACCAGTGGTTCTAATATTAAGCTTAGTTTTCAACAAGGTCCATTCAGAACTCTGCCAGGATGTGAAGGCTGAGATCCCACTGCAGTGGAAAAACAACAGTATCTCAAAGTCATTTTTTTAGCCAAATAATCTTCAGATCTAAGAAAGACACACACAGTAAATCAACCAACCAATCTGCTTATCTAAACAACAGTGTCCAAGGCTTCTAGATTTATTCCTTGAAAATGGTAACCTGCAAATATAAAAAAACCCAGACAAAATAAGAACTGCTTTATGAATCCATGACAAAGGCCTGCAGATTGAAAATCAAGGAAGCACCACTCTGCTCTGTTGCTCTCACAGGCTGCCCAGGTGGAGCTCTGTTGGGGTCTCCCCCCCTGCCATGGAGCCCTGGGAGAGGGGCCCTGGGGGGGGGAGACACGGGGTTTCCCTGCCCCTGGTCAGTCTTATTTCCCATTGGTTGGTTTGTGTTCCCCGGTGTGGCCAAGGACCCTCGGGTACCGTGACTGTGGAGTTCCTGAGCTGAGCCCCGGCCATGCGGCTGGAGAAATAAACATCTCTGAAACATCTACCACGAATCTGTCCATATATACTTCAGTTTCCACGGGACTCCTGGTTTGAAATATACTTGTTGCAGTAATCCCTGCTGTAACAGAGCTCCCAATTCCTTTTCCTATTATATCAAAAGCAAGACATCAAATAAAAACCAAAACAAAACCATCCCCACCTTGATTTACCTTTAAATAATAACTTATGTTCTGATTAAAATGCAAATTAATTCAGTCTTTAGGATTTTGAGGTAAGCACTCAAGGCAGTGCACTAGCCTTTGAGAGGGCTGCAGAACTTCTAAGTACTATGGAATTTTGGAATATTTTGTCTAAGAGCGTGACATTTATTCTTCTCTTTAGTACCTGCTGTTGGTGCTGTATTCAAGGGGTGTGTTTGAGAGCAAGAGATTTGACAGACATGTTGAACTAATTTAGAACCCTGGCTGCTACTTACGTTATTGATCATAAGATGCATGATTGTTTTCGGTATCAAATCTCGGATACATTTGTTAATAATAGACATGTAGGAGTCCACAAGATTTCGAATTGTCTCCACCTGTCTCTCCAACTGGGGGTCCATTGAAAAATTATCTGCTTGGCCATTCTCTTCAGTTTCGGTCTACACAGAAGAAAAAAAAAAGTTAAGCCTTTCAGATTGCAGTAAACTGGAAATATATTGGGGGAAAAAAACCTGGACCTAAACTGTAGTAATCCAGCAATGTAACTCATAAAAAGACTACTCACAGGTTAAAATATGAAGTCTTGGCCTGTTTAACATTAGTGTTCAGTATCATTAAATTTGGACCTTTAAAGTTTAATGCTATATGAGACCTTTTGCACAAAGTACATTATGTACTTCCAAACAAATTTGTAATTTTATATTAAAGAAAGTTTTCAGACAAAGACACACGGTGGTAAATGTCACACCAAGAAATTATCTTACTTCACTTATTGCAATATTTATTATCAAATCTTTTACCATTCATATTCACCAGCTTGATCCATGCAAGAAAGCAGCACCACAAGTCTGGATTTTGAATTTTACCCTTCTGTGGGTAAAACCCACCCTTGTTACTTAAGGCTGACTCATTTGTGACAAGTTTTGCAGTTCAGTCTCATACTTGTTAGATGTGAACAGCACCTATATAAATAATGGGTTTATGAATGATAACAGCAAAAGCATCATTGCTTCCAGTGCTCAAGGCTGGGTTATATATTAGAGGTCTCTTTTTCATAGGACAGAAGAAAACTTCTTTGTATGTAAATAGCTGACCTAATTAAATACCAGGAACTTTAAATAGAAGCTAAAAGCCCTATACTTTGCTTCAGTCTGGCCTGTATAAATATAAGGAAAACCTAAAAAAAAAATAGTAACCTTTTAGTGAAAATCAAACTACTGTCTGAGGCTCAAAGATGCCAAAAGAATGGAATTTCTACCCAGAAAGTACAAAGAACAACGTTCCCCAAACTCTGACATATAATACTTCTCCCTGAAAACAACCACTAGAGCGTTATTAGCATGAACTATAAAATCTAAATCTGTTCTGTGGGTACCTAGAAGCATAAAATCATAGAATCACTGAGTGGTTTGGGGTTGGAAGGGGCCTTACAGCTCATGTTGTTCCAACCTCCCTTCCAGGCAGGGACACCTCCCACCAGACCAGGTTGCTCAATGCCCCATCCAACCTGGCCTTGAACACGAGGAACACGAAGAAACAGAAAGCACTTGCAAAACCTGAATAAGCCAATAAGGAGAATGAGTTATGTGTCAGCCAGAGCCCTGCCAGCACAGCTCCATTTACAATAGAGCTTTTAGCTAAAATTGGCACATCCCTGGTGCTTTAAAGATTTCTGGAGCAGTTGAGATCAGTATCAAAGCCACCAGTGAAAAGCCATTAGTGCTAAATACGCAAATATGTCACCAAAGAGGCTTCTCCCTGCATGAAACTCCTTCTTACTGGGCTAAGAAGGGATTCCTAGTTTCATGTCCTAGTGCAGGGTCTGCTTCTGCTCACACAGCATTGGCAGGTAGACCACTTGTAACCTTTTAAACTACAGCTTGGTCAGTCCAGTGTAAATGAAACGGAGTGTTTGTGATGTGTTAAGTTATAGTTTTGTTAAGAAATAAGACCCAATGTACTATTAAGAAACAAAGCTAAGTGTTTGTAAAAGCTTTCCAAAGTACAGTTGAATTACTGGGAAAGCAGCTAATCTTTAAAAATAATTAGTAGTGCTTCCTAAAAATCTTGTGACTGTGGAGGACACTGAAAAAGCTCTTGATGAAAACAGGGTTTTCAGTGCTGTAGCACTGGTAGACACTACCTTATAAACCTTAATCTTTTTGTTAATAAACTGCATATACCAAAAAGTCACAGTGCGAAGATAAAGTATTTTCCTTAGCCTCCATGTCTAAAGAAAAACTAATGGTAATTTTCCGTGTGAAATACCAAATAAGTAGAAAATCATACATCTATCATATATCTGCAGATTTTAGCCATGTAACCGCAGACCAAAAATGCCCCCTTCCCAGTTCCCCTGTATTTGACATCTATTCTCTTTCTTTTCTTCTTTGCTGTCTATATAAAGTGCAGTTCGTCCATGTATTTTTTTCCTTTTATTTTTTTTTTCACTGTTTAAATTACAGATTGCAATAAGATTTGTAACTGGCTAAGCAGCAAAGTGACAGATGTTTATCATTATCTTCATCAAGAGAACATAAAGTAAAAATAGTAATTTGTCTCTGATCTTTAAGGCAAAGGGTAATAGTCTCTTGTTTGAAACTGTAGCAGAGCTGATTTCATACTGTTGATTTATTTTCTCTGAAATCAAAAAAGATCAATCTTTCATGACTTTACAGTAATTTATTATGAAAGCTTCTGGCCATAGTATTCCTAATGATTTGATGTCTCAACTGAAGGCTTTTCATGCCAGAAACCATCTTGTTTGCATTGCATCATGCAGATGGAAATCTGCTTCCAGCAGATTTCTGTGCCCTACAGGACACCTACAAGCATTAGAAAGCTTTCTTTGCTAAGCTGCCTCTGCTCTATGCCAACAGCAGCAGCCAGAAATGAGGTTGCCTCGTAAAGCTGGGCATCCCAAGTGATAGAGGTGCCCTATTCCACTTCCAGGCCATTCTTTCACAACAGCTCTTTTCTCTCTGAGCCTCACAGTGACTCCACCTTCAGCACAAGTCACCCCTCAGCCCAAGCCCCTGCCACTCTTTCTTACAGAAAGGCTCCTGCAAGGAAAGTCTGCTGCAATGGAGTAAATCCAAAGCAGAACATGTGAGCCAACCCTCACAGCTCTCTGACCACTGCTGAACAGAATGGCCAAGCTGAGCAGGAAAGAAGAATGAAGAAGGTGGAAACAGGTTTCCATGCCTCCTTTCCCAACAGCCAAGGCAGCTCCAGTCCTTTCAGTGCTCCTTATCCCTGAGCCAGAACTCACTAGTTCCAACACCAAGTGTTAAGTGACAGCATATGAATCTGGACTAAGTTTCTAGTCAGTTGACTCTTGCTTAATACTGCTATTAATTGTTGACAGGAATGGAATATTACTACTTCAAACGAACACAACTGCAATTACTTTAGGGAGTTCTATAAACCTCCAGCAAAGAAACTAAGGAAGAAGCTAGAGTGCTAAAAAACAGAAAAAGAAAAGAAAGGTAAAGAAAACTAATTCATCTGTGAAAACTCTAAATCAGAGTATGTGATGAAAATACACCAAGGCTACAAAGAAGCAACAGGTGAAAAAAACACAGATGAAGAGAAGGCAACATGGGAGCCAGGATGCTGCTTCCATATACCCTTCCATATACCCACAGAGATTCTTCCTTTCTGCTCTCTGCACTTTAGAAAATGAAAAATATCGATCCCTTGCACTCTGCTGTGGGTCTCATTTGTCCTTCAGAAGCTGCTCTGTGATTCCCACATGGAAAGGTGCTACTGAAACCCAAGGTACATCACTGCTACTCTGCAACTTCCCTGCATTTAGACACCTTCTATACTAAGAATGTGTTAAGGATTAACTAATGTGTCATACAAGAGCAGACTAAAAACTGCATGTGAAATCCAAACCTCTTAAGTTTGTGGGAATTTTACTGCTGGCTGCAGTGGGAATAGGATTTCATCTGACATGTGCATTTTTACCAGGAAAGTTATCAATCTTCTGAAGATTGTAAACTCTCTGCTGCAAGAGGAATGATTTAGTGTGTTACAGGGGATGTAGGCATGAGGAACTGTGTGCAGTCCAAAACAAAGGAGTAAGAATAACCTTAGAATATCAGGGTAATTTTTCCTGATTATAGAAATTATAAGCAAGTTCAAGAATGTCCCAAGGAAACTTAATGAAAAGTGATTCCTTTTGAAAGGAAAACTGGGTAACACACTGAAAACAGTCCTGAGCTGGCCACACAGAGAGAGCAGTACTTCTAATTTCCATGATTTCATTACATTCAGGGCAGCTGCCAGCATATTTAAGAATGTCTTGTATAACATTCCTGATGTCAGTTCCAAGAAGGAGCATTTGTCTAGCATTTTCATTAGAGAAGTTATCAACCAATTTTCTGTAATCAAAAAGGTATTCTATTAAGAATGACCAAGAGGAAGCAGACTGGAAGGTGACTGACTCAGGGGTAAAAATCAGAGCAGCAGCAAAACAATGCTCTGTACAGTAAGAAATACGTCCATGGCTCCACTAAGAAATTACTCATTTAAAAGCTGCTTTCAGCTCTTTCATTTACATTTGCAAGTTCATAACAACAACGACCACCTGAGAATGAATTATTCCATCCAGAGTGTATTTATGTTTTAATTCACAGCTGGTGAAAATACATATAAAATCTATTTTATGTATCCCTGTCCAAGTAAGTTTTTTCTTTAATGCACCAACACTCAGCACGCTGCAGTTGTCCTAACCCCTCCTGCTTTTTCCTAAATCTTTACAATTGATTCTCTCTTCATTGCAGTTTGATGCTGGATATATAACTTAGCTAAGATCCTCTCAGCTGTACATAGCGTGCCTTTTGCCAGAGGACTGCTGAAACCACATGATGGCTTCACACAGTGAGGTTTTCTTACTGGAAGGAACCACAAGTAAATGACAATACATTACTTTTGTGTATTTACAACAAAGCAAGCAGCAGAAAAAGAACACTTCCCGGGTAGCTTGGAAGCTGTCCTTTTCCCTCACAGAGGGTGACTTTGCCACTCTCTTCCATGCTTTCAGCATGTCCTGACTTTGTACTGCTGTTCCCTTTACTGAGCCACACACAGGCTGCCCCTTTCAGCTACCATGCCTTCATTAGCAGCCTTGAACTGCTCTAAGCAGAGGTTATCATCTGGCTTTCCCTCACACACACCCTCTCACTTCATAACCCCTAGAAGAATGATACACCCTAGTGCAGTTTGATTCACAAGTATTTAACTCTCTGGATTAGCTTAAACAATCATTTACTCAGATTCTTCTCTATGGTTACAGACACTGCACACTACAGACCATTAGCTAAATCCTCCTACTGATGCCCCATACTGCTCCCCAGGTCCCTACATGGCTTTAACCATCCCAAACATTCAGCATCTATGTCAGGCTCTCTCCCTGCCTTATTCCATAAAGAAGCTGATTTGGAACTATGAGACTGAGAGGAATGTATTACCAGAACTCCAAGAAATCTGGAGTTACTTTTGTCTCACAGCTCTTAACAGGTTGATAACTAATCATGGCAAATCAATCCAATCTCCTTTTAGAGCAGGGATTCAGATCTTATGGGTGAGGTATTAACACAGGTACCACATATTTCAGACTTCAGTAAAGCTTTCTGACACAATCTCAAGTGAGATTTTAATTAATGGAAGTGTGCTCTCCCTGCAGTTACTGGTTGGATGCTCATTTCCATAGAAAAGCTGTCAGTGGCTCACTGTCAAACTGGAAAACTGTATCAATGGGACCTTCATATGGGCTGTGTTTTATAATGTGCTTATTGAAGTCTTAATGCTCAGGATGGTGGGTTATAGCCTGGATTTATTACACTTACAGATGAGAAGAAACTGGAAGGGAATGTGAACAAGTTAGATGACAGGACCAGAGTTCACAATGACCTAGAGAAACAGTTTCAAAATCTGGATGAATTCATTATGGAAAGAAAATTTTTGACTTCACAGATTCTGCTGAGTTGGAAGGGACCCACAAAGATCATCAAGTCCAATTCCTGGCCTTGCACAGGACACCCCAAGAATCCCACCATGAGGTTCCTTAGGCAGGAATAAATCATTTACAAACATATAGTGTGAGAATGGCCACTTAAGGAGCAGTTCAGCAGAAAAGGAACTGTGTCCACAATGCAATATAAACAGAATATCAGTCAACAATGTCTTGCTATTATGAAATCAGTACAAGAATTCTGCATCCAGTGCTAGTTATCACACCAGCAGAAATTTAAGGCACATTTTGAGAGTGTTCAGAGGAAGCCACTGAAGATGATTCAGGGCTCTGTAAAATACTACCTGAAGGGAAAAGGTAAGATAATTGGGACTGATGAGTTCAAAAGAAATCCCTTGCAGAAGGGTAGAGATGAGTGTCTTTGCAGACAGCAAAAGATGTCAAATAAATATCTGGAAAGTGTTATATGGTAAGAACAGCAAAGCACAGAAATAGATAGACTAGGAGAGCTGCAAATCTCTTCTAAAGATTAGAGCAGCATCCCTCAGAAATGACCTAGGTACAGAGATCTTTCCTTGAGGGAAAGAAATAGGTAACCTCTCACAGCCCTTCCATCCAGCGGGTGATAGTGGGTGCAAAGTGGTGTGAAATTACCCACAACAGTGCACCAGGTAGAGGGATTTCTGAAAAGATACAAATTACAGTATCTTCTACTTTTTGTTCTATGTAAAAATCAAGTAAAAAATAAAACCTTGCTGTGAATAGCTGTCTCCCCTCCAAGCATCTGCACTCTGATTTCACCATTTGCTGCCATGTATGTCTCTCACACAAAGGACTTTTACATAACCCTCCCTGCACTGCAAGTTTTGACTTGGGGCCAACAGCTGCTTCATGCCTTTCAGAACAGACTGCTGGACAAGCAAAAGCAGAAAGAGGCTGGCATAAGGAAAACAGCACCTTTGTTTATAAAACAAATACTACTTTGGAATTTGCAAACTTTTCAGTCAAATAATTTCCTTGTCATAACAACGTATGAAGTGCCCCATATTTATAAGAGCACATTAGAAAAAAAATCCAGGATATGAGATACTATTGGCATGATATTTGCTATTATTTCAGTGCAGAAGGATGTCAGAGGATATTGGGAAGTCACAAGAGTGGTGAGTTACCCTGGAATTCAAGTCACGATGATGATGATCGAAGTGTAACGATCAGTCCAGATGATGTTCAGGCTGAAATTTATTGTGGTTTTGTTACCAAATGCATGAAACACATTCCCAGAGACAGCAGCCTGATCCAGCAGTGGACATTAAGTGTGAGTGGAATAGGATCATTTGCTGTGAAAGGAGGTAATCAATGGGTGGAGGCTCAGCTGGACATGTGAGGATTAAAGGATTAAAGCTACTGGCTGTGGTATGCAGTCCCCTAAGAACGAAAACAAATACAAGTCCCAAAGTTTCTACCAAAGATGATGAACACAGAAAGCAAGAAAATTAGTCATCCATGAGGCCGATCAGGGAAGTATTAACAGCCATCATGAAGACTGAAATCACACCTTGCCTCTCATCTCAGTTATTTACCTCCCTTACTTAGCAGTAACCGTGCAAGAGAGGGTCACTAACAAAATTTTCCTTATTCCAGCAAAAATGCACAAGACTCAGCTGAGGGATTCCTTTAGGAAGAAGGAATTTTCTTATTTTTGAGATTAAAATGGGGCAAGTAAGTGCTCAGTGCGTGGACAGGGACTGAGTGAAATACTTTGCCTGAGATTACATGTTTAAAGTATAGTTTATGACTTAATGTGTCTGTGTGTGTAACAGTTGCACTTTTTTCACCAAATGTGATCATTTCAGAGGTAGGCGCCCAGAATAATGAATTAAAAACATAATTCCATTTGAACTGAATCCTGTATTGAACTCCTATTCCATGGTCCCCCCTCATTTCTTCCAGCTGAGTTGGTGACTTCTCAGTACCCACCAGCCTGGCTGAAATAAGTGTGACTAGTGGAGGGGGAGAAGGAGGAGGGCAGCGCGGATCCGGCGCAGATCCATGTGCAGGCCGGGAGGGATGGGCTCGGAGGGGCCTTGCAGTGGGGGAGCTCTGTACAGCATCCAGTGCCGGGCTCTATAAATTACAACCTTGTCTTTTAGTTTTACTTGATCTAATGCAATGTGTCCCCTATAACTCCACTCTTTTCCATAATTAATGGCTTCTAGGAAAGTATTCTGAAATTCTCCCCTGATAAGCACCTAGACAAACTTGATATTTCCTCTCTGAGACACAAAAGAGGACGTTAAACTGTTTTCACCCCCACATCCCTCGAGCCATGAGAAGTACCAGATCCGTCTCTGCTGGGCCAGACTAAGCCCTGGTTCACCACAAACTCAGTGCAGGACCGACAAATGATCTCCATAGTAAATGATGCAAATAAGAAATGTCAGCATGTTCCAAAATTCCTCACTTAATCTTACTGCCAGTTGTATAGTCTGGATAATCAGTAAATAAATCCCTCTAACTTTGCTCAAATCCTTAGGGGCTGAATACACAGAGAGCGCTTTCTAATTCATTCTCATTAACCTTCCCAGCTCTAAACAAAGTAATTTTCTACTTTTCTTAGTGTCTGAATTTTCCACTGGCCTCTGCAACACCTGATTTAGCAGCAATGATTTCTCACTTGTGATTTCTCTTTCGAACTGGCATTGTTCTTTTTCCTCACACATATGCTTGCTGGAATAGCACGAATCAGCAAGATTTAAAACCTCCCATTCTCAAGTTTGAAGCCCCTAAAGGGAAATTGCAGTTGTGATGCCAAGGAACACAGTCATATGTTATTTGACTTTTCCACAGCCAGGCTGACAGCAGAGGGGGAGGAATGGAGGAAGGAAAGGGGAAGGGAGAGGAAGATGGCATTTTAATAGCACCCACACTGATTTCACACAGTTGGATCACTGTGCTCCAGAGCGGCACCATTTCCGTTCCCCTTTGCCTCACATTCAGACAGGACTGCTCAGCCAGACTCCATGAGAAGGGTTCTCAATCTTTTTTTCCCAGCATGGACCACATCCTAGTACAGAAATCTGTCTTGTGGACAACCCCCTAGCCCACCTTTTACCCTGAATTTTGACAGCCCATTACCAACTCAAGCCTTGCAGGGACCACCCCATCCACATCCCAGATGTGACTAAATGAGCCAACATTCCTGCCAGGACAAGACGGATTATCCCTCCACCTCTTGGCCCAATTCTCATAGTCTCTGTAGTACCCACAGTAACTGCCTATCTGAAAAAAAAAATTAGTAAGAAAGAGGAATGTATTTAATCTAACTTAGCAAGTGGACACACAAGAACCACCAGCATCTTACATTGAAAAATCTGCCTTTCCCAGATGTTAGTCATGTCCCAAACATAGCTTGGCCGGAGTGCTCATCTAAACATTTCATCTGATAATTCAGGCCCTAAGATTCAAAGTTCTCGTACACATTAATGGGTTTTCCATAAGCCCTCTGTCAGGCAGAGTGACAGTGGGCTACAAATTCTGGCAGGAACTCTTACCCCAGCAGAGCATCAATGATCACCATATCCATACTCTCCATTTAAGATCCCTTTTAAAGCTGCAAGCAAAAATGTGACCTGCAACATTCCTGTAGCAAAAAAGCCTCAAAACAGATCAGAGGAGGAATTTGAAAACATTAAGCACTTTACAGAAATGTAACAAATATTTCTAAACAAAAGAAAATCATCCACTGAGGAGCATTTTGGATTCATGCCACAAGAACAGAAATTGAAAATTATTGGGTAAAATTATTTTCAGGGTAGAAATGAATTGTGAGCAACTATGCTGTACATAACATTTATGACACGGCTTCCATTTTGTATAACTATGACAAACCCCTTCTATGTATTCTATAAAAGGAGCAGAAAATGAAAGATTTTTTTTTCCTCCTAAAAATAAATTTTATTCAAGAGACGGTGAGATTTTGGTAAGTTAATACACATGTCTGTAAGCAACAAACATAAACACTCCATGATATAAGACCACATTCTTGTTGGCACAAACCACAATGAAACTATAACATTTAAAGCTTAAGTCACTCTGACCTGCTCTTTGTGGGGAAGGTAAAGGACATCAGTGATTAGGACTGTGACCACACAGAGCTTACCTTTGCAGTTAAGATCACCTGGCCTTGCTGTTGCCACAAACAACCCTAACTTGGCACTTCAGTAGGTTATTTCTGCAATTTAACTTTTTTTAATGACCTTGGGCATTTTCAGTTCACAAGGATTTACTCTTTTTGCCCCTTCTGTCACTGATCAGCAGCAAAAGGTAGAGTCAAGACTCATTTGAGGTCTCTCACTTTGCAGCTCTTCACACCAATGCCAAGGAAACCCTGTTCTCGTGGCAGCATGACGAGGAGCAGTAGCTCACACAGCATCCTAAGGATTATAACTGTTTGTATCAAGAAGAGAAGAAACTGCCACCCCCATTAGGGCTCCCCCTCCCCTGTTCCAGGGTTTGTGCCTGCTGAGCAAAGCTGGGTGGGAAGAGCTGTGGTTTAACCTATCATCCCAAGGACTGAATGTCTCACAGTGGAGAAGTTCACAGACACAGAAGTTTCCCTCTTCTTTCCCTGTGGTTCTAAATGTTTTCTGCAATGAAATTACTGGGAGACAGCTAAATGCAAGAGCGGGCATGGAATTTGAACCCATGGCCTTCTGGCTTGGAGGTGAGACTATTCCTAACTGAGCTTTGGCAGTGACACATACATAATATGCTTTCAAGGTTTTTAGAGAGCTCTGTCATGATTTAAAAACACTAAGTCTTTGTGGTACAAACCACAGGGCAGGAAAGAGCTGGGGCTCCCTTTTTGCTGCTAATTTTAGCCAATGAATTGTTTATAATCTCCTGCAAAATACATAAAGCCTTATTCTGCCTTAAGCTAAGAGAGAACAGCCTTTCAAAACTGATTCTTAATTATAGTGTTCCCCTGCTAGATGGGATGGAGGCAGGTTCCAAAATTGTGTCAGAGTATATGAAGTGATAAAATGAGGATGGGTGAGCTATTTTTAAACATACTCAAAGACTTTGAGGTCAAAATCCCTGAATTTATAGTCTTATGGCCGTATTAAAACTCATGGATTATTAAGACCTTCATGGCAAGACTCAAGTATCATTTCATTTGAGACGCCCTCTGGCTTCAGAGCCATGTGTTCCCTACCAGTCTGCCTGCCAAAGTGGGGCGCCCCGGGGAGCCACCTTTAAGCACAGGTTATTTCCCTACTGTAGACAGGCATTTGGGAGATAAAAGGGATGAGACGCTTCCAGCCCAGCATGTTCCCTCCTCCTCTCTTTTCCCAAGACATTCTGCAAGTGAGAGGCTTGCCTTTCCAGATGGCCAGGAAGCAAGTGGGTTTAGGGAGAGTTTGAGGAATCTTAGGCAAAAGCACATAATTGCTCCTTACTCTACCCAGTCTGGAAACCCAATACAGCCTCAGCTTGGTGATATTTCCCCAGCACAGTCATGTTTCCCATCTGAAGAGGGCAGCTGGGCACCTGCTGCTGGAGCAGGACGGAGAGCTGCTGCCCAGGAACACTCAGCTTTAAACAACAGCCACCCTGTCCTCTCTTCCACAGTTCCCCACCACAGGAAAAGGACTCCAGAACAAATCCTGAAATACATTTTTGACTGTTTGGAAAATCCAGACTTGCATCAAAATCATTGTTCTGCTCATGGACATAAACCACACACAGACATCATCTGGGAAGGACTGGCCCTGCCTTTGCCCCCACAGGCTTCCCAGCACTGAGAGTACCACTCCTAATCTCAGGTTTGACTTGCAGCAGCAGGATGAGTAAAAGCTGTCACCTGCTATACACATACTGGTTTCTTTTCAGTAATAATCAATATATACCTTTTTTTTTAATAGGAAAAAGGCCACACAGTGAGAAGAAACCAAGGTGAAAGACTTTCCCTGCCTCACAAGTCAAAGAGGAAATAACTCTCACAGCCTTTTCCCCATCCACATTCTGCATCACATTTAGGTGTATCTTTCTCTACCGGCCAAACAAGTGGCAACAAAGGCTTCAGGGCTCTGAGGACACTGCAAAATGATTTGCGGCATTTACATTGTTCATTTTCTAACTGACGTAAGGTTTTATGGGTAGCCACTGCACACAGAGGAGCTGCTATTTTGGAAGAGACCAGATGCAGGTTAGAAAAATCAGAGAAAGGCAACAGGGTCTAAAACTATTTTCAGGTGAGGGGATTTATTTGTCCAATTTTTGCAATTGTATTTACCTGAGCATCATTTAAACCTATAATTTTTTTCCATTTGGATTTCCATGCAGTGATGCATAACATAAAATACTAATGAAAGTAAAAGCAAAAACTAGTCAAAGCAAAACTCAAATCCTTTTCTTGATTGCTTATGGATTTATAAAGCCATAAAACCATGTAACAAGCACAAAACAAAAGCCTTGTAAAAAAAAGGTTTAGTACAAAAAAGGCCAAGTGAGCAGTTAAAAAAAAAAAACCGGTGTTCTTGGTTCTGTTAGTAATTAATGTACACTTGTGTTTCAATCAAAAGGAGTCACTGGAGTGGGTTGTGCATTTTATCTACCAGAGGATCACAATGCACTTATTATCACGAGAGGGTCTCCCACTTGCAGCAATGCTGAATGGATCCATGTTCCTACTTAGGCATTTTGCACACATTCCGTATTTTTACAAATCCATGGTATTAGCCCATCCTATAAGCATTAAAGTCTAAATCTTTCAGAACTTCCCTGTCTCAGTCTGAAAATCTTTACCTTTACAAGAGAATGTGGTCTGCATTCAGGGACACTTTCTCTCCTTGAGGTCAAGAGCTGTCATTCCTGTATGGATACACACACCCATTACTTACATGGGAATTGCTCCTTTCAGGAATAGGGCCCAATCCATCCCCAACCACAATCACTAGGAATCTTTTTTCCAGTATCCACTGGCATTTACTTATGACTACAACAACTGCTTTCTTACATTTCTGGAGTGGCAAAACCAGTTTTAATGCTTTTCCTACAGGTGCCCTTCACAAGTTTGATTTTCAGGCACAAAGAATTCCTTAACTCCACACTGCACCACAAATCATCCTTCAGCTACATCCTGTACTCCTGCATCGCACTCTGCTCCCAGCAAAACCCCAGCGAAAATTCCCAACGAGTTTAATAATCCTGGCCTATTCCCCCCAACTCCTAACTGAGGTTAATTTCTTTTCTCTCAGTATAAACAGAAACCAGCAGGTAAAAAGTTTTGTCTAATGTGGCACTAAGGCTGCAGAATTTACTCCCATGTGCGAATGGCACAATAAAGTCATTTGTTTAAAAGTAAATTGAAAACATTCCAGTCTTTTCAGGCTTACAACTATTAACTTTGGTTTCTGCACAGCACTGTAGAATGTCTGGCATCAAAGACACTTTGTACATTGCACTGAACTTGCACTGGACACTGTTAGTGGACCATTAATCACAGCAAACAAAGATCCCATGCAAACACAAAAATTACTGATTTTTCACATGTTCAGCATGGCCTAGCAAAGGTTAACACCACAGCTGCTGGATACTGCACATTTTGAGACGTGAAGTGTTGACAAGGCATCTGAGAGCGTGCAGATTTTTCAATTGATAATTACGTATTGCACATTAAACAATTCTTATTTGTGCCTAAGACTGTCTAGAATTAGACAGACACCTACCTCAGCATGAACTAGCACAACTTCAATTCAGAAGCCTACAAAAGCATGTACTTCTTTTCACCCACACACAGATATGATGCGTGAGTGCAGGGGCACGGGTTAGTGGCAAGAAAATCTACGAGAATGTGATCCAAGGTTCACATGAACCACTGCTGAAGAAAGTGAAGGCTGAGGGAAA